>NC_137458.1:234868208-235533208 GCF_964235325.1 Thermobia domestica
GGCATGCATCCTTAGGTCTATCTCTGTGTTGTGTTGCTGAGTCGAATTTGTCTCCAGACTTAAAAGCAAATATTTCATTCACACCACCCTAATATATTACAAACCCTGAAGAAAATGTTTATGAAACACCTTAAAATTAAGAATGCTTCATTTTCTCTTAAAAATTGGGACAGATGTTTCAAGGAACTAATAGCAATAATAATTTCTAATTTCTACTTACGTCATAATCTTTAGCAACTTTAATCGTTGAAATATAAGGAGCTTTCAACAGATGACCCCCTTCACTTAAAGATAAGGCTGTAGCAACTGTGGCAACATATAAGACCTGAAATGAGAAATAACATACTTTAAGTGTAATTAAATTAAATTTTTAACTCTTAAAACAAACACTAACTAATTGGAATATAACTTCATATGAAAAAAAAACTAAATATATACTTTCTATCTTTTCAAGTTTCATAAATTCCTTATATTCATATATGCTACGGTTGTTGTTCTGCCTAGGTTTTCAACCCACTGTACACTATAGACTAAAATTGTATATTGAAGGCTCTTGTTCTTTATACTTAAGAGCCTATGTTTATTTTAGTTTGTATATTAACCGCCCCAAACTATATATCTATTTATCCAATAATTCAAGGATTTCGTTATACACAATATAGTGTTAATTTGCAAGCGATAGGCAATAGTATTATCATAGGCGACAGGGCAAATAGTGACATATACTAGTATTTACATGACTGTTTATTGTTAGAAATTACTCGTACTATAATGCACAGAATGGAGGACAAAGATATTTGCGCAGGATTAAAGGGAATGGGGGTGTTCGCCCATTTTTTAAAAAAATAAGTATCAAATTCCTTTGAAAAATCCACATATTATGTTTATTTTTTAAAAAAAATCTATGCGTAATACTACGTATCCATCGGGGTTCTGGGCTTAGTTCCTGGTGAGACGGACTGGAACTCAGAAAGCGTTACGGTGGTTTGAATTTACCTTAAACCATAGGTCCGCTCTCATATAGCATCGGTGCTGAAAGAGATTCTAAATTTCAACTCAATCCAACCAATCAATCAACTATATATCCATCATACCAACCAAACACACAAAGGGAATAATAATTTGGAATAATTATTGAGAAAATCATTGTAAGATAATAGTTGGCAAACACTGTTTCGCCAGAGCATATATTTTTCTAAATATAAATTTAAATTTTTGGAAGTACTTTCATGAAAATCAATATGCTTTTACCATTATCTATCATCATTGTCAAGGAGCGAATGATTCTTCTTCTCTTGTTTCTATCAAATGTTTCAAAACAAACCAGATAACCCTGCCTTACTTGCCAGGTTGATGTAAGGCTTGTAAGATATACTTTATTGCCAAAGTTTCTCAAAAATAGCTTATGTAAATTTGGATTCACAATCCGTAAATCTTTGTTGGTCATAATTTTGGTTTTGGGAAAAGTAACATCCTTAATGGGTCTACTAAACCCACTTTTCAGATGTTCTAAACCTATTTCATAATTTAGAAGCAATCTTTGATTGTGCTATTACGTAGAAATACTACCTATATTTTAAATTTTACCTGAAACTTCAAAAATGTCATCCACTTAATTTATGCACTGTCAATTCACACATCGCCATTTGCCAACAGGGTTCTCAAATGTCAGTTTAATTTTCTGACCAATGTTTCCATGGTTGTAGATACTATCATAACAACGTTAATTCAAAAAATAAAGTAATTTATTCTTAAAAATCACATTTAAAAAAAAAAATCAAGAAAACACTTACTGCTATCAGCCGTAAGAATTTGAAATTCGGTTTTTTAAATGTTTAATTTTAATTATGAATAACATTCACTGTCATTCTGAAATTTAATTTAATTTTCTACTGTAAGCAACAACATACTGGGTGCCTAAGAAGATCAAAGTCCCCGTCACCAAGAAACCTGAATAAACGCAAGAAGTAATCGTCTGAGAAAGAAATAGTAACAATTTAAAAATATATAAGACAAAGTCAACGTTTTCTATCCATTTTTATCTATTGGATTTGTAATTATTTGCTCTACAACCATACATTTAAAAGATACTCATGGCAATATAACTTTAATGTGGCTAAATGATACTATAAACTCCCTCACACACTGCTCAAGCTTACGAACTACTTAAACAACCAATTTAAGCATGTTTAAAACATTTGAAAGAATAATGTTTGAATTCTCACCAGAAATTAACTTTTCACTCCAAAGAAAACTAAGAAGAAAAATGATTAGCTTACTTTTGCGGTGCCCCTTATATTATCTTAATAACAAAAAAGTTAAACTCAAACTTTAGTTCTAAGGTACAAGTTTCATTCTATAAACCTAAAAATATCTGCAAATAAATTTCAAATGTTGTTTAGAAAATTTGGGTTTTGAATTTAATCCTTTAATATGATGAATAAAATATATATTTAAATGACTAATACAGATATATTAAATTGGTAGGTTATAGTCAAATCTATTCTCAATAAAACTACCCCTTAATATTTGAATTTGAGGTAACATTATCTTATTTCCTTCGTATAGCTTTGCCAAAAAGTAAGCATTTTTTTCTCTGTTACATAGTATCTCATAGTGCTGTTCTTAGGTGCATAGACTCTGAATCCTATCAGAAATCGAATTTTGATCCGGGGTGCGTAAGAAACATGATGTTAACTATTTGTTTGCAAAAGAATACTTAAGAATAAATTAGGGCTATATACAGAATTCAATATATATTATAAGAGAGGGATACAGCAGAAAACAAAGAATACTGCAATTATTTTCCACTAATAAGAATACTGCATTTTTTTTCACTAATAAGAAAATGAATCACCAGAATGTTTTCATTAAATATTTCTTTTTCACCAAAATACTTTTATTTTCCTGATTATTTACTGATATTTTCTTAAATGCCTATGGTAATTTGCTTGTTGATTTTATTCGATTTAGCGTCACTTTCGGTGCCGAAACTATATAAGACATGGGAGTACAGATTAAGGTTGAATCCCAACCACCTTAATGCGTTCAAATTTCCAGATTCTCTCGCCGGAATCGAACCTGGGTCTCCGCGCACTAAAAATGTACGTATTAGCCATTAGACCAGCGGTGAGGCAACGGTACTTTGCAGTAGTAGTAGAAGTATTTGGGATACTTGGTCTCATTTTTGTGTCCTGGGTCCCTGGCCAAGGGGTCAAGGTCTAGAAATACGTAGGGCCATCCCTCTAAATTTTGGCAATGAGTACACCCCTCGAAATGTCGGGAGAGGTACAAAGGACCACTTCTTAAATTTTTGAAACTGCCAAAGTTAAAAATTTGGGATGGCTTATAGCACCATAATATATATATCTCTGTAAGTTTGATGGTCCATCCCGTTCCCTATTTTGGGTATAAATTGCCACAATTTCAAAATTTGAAGGTTTTTGACTCAATTTATGCTTTTCGATGAGAATTTTTCACGTTATATGATTATATAGGTCAATTATCTTTCCTAAGACATTAACACACTCCTCTTTCTTGGCAGGAGTATTAACCCACACCTTAAATTTTAGAATTGTTAAAAATATGGTATATGTTCTCTAAGACTCGAATATATATTTCTGTAAATTTAGTTGGTCTTACGTGCTCTCTTTTATGGGTAAAAAATTGTCCAAAATTCAAAATTAAGATATTTTTGACCTATGATATCCTCTTTGATAATAATGCTTTATTGTAGTATATGCTTTTATAGATGAGAACAAGGTCAGTTTTCTCTTATAGAATATTGATACATTGTGCTCTCCTTTTAAAACTTAGGAGGGGTACATCGACCCACCTCTTAAATTTCGGAATTGTCAAGAAATATAATTTGATATTCTTCAGGACTCGAATATATAACTCTGTAAATTTGGTTTGTCTTGTTTGTTCCCATTTATAGGTACAAGTGTCAAAAATATATATTGTCAAAAGTAACGCTTTGTATTTGACAAAAATTTTTAATTCTGATGGGAAATTTTAATTAACATGAGACGGGAATTTTGAATGTTGTGTTTGATGTTCACTAAAACAGATTGTAACATATGATCATATAGTTTTGGTAATTTCCGAAATTTAAGGGTGGTCTTATGCACCCCTCCCGAAATTTGAAGGGGTAGGACAACGTTTCCATTGCTAAAATTTACAGAGGTAGTCCTAGGTAAGCCATTGAAGTACTAATTTTAATAATTGTATTATTCACCATTGATCAGAGAATTCTTTTATTTGCTAAGACCAATGACTTCGCAAAGGTTTCACAGCCACCTCAAAATCGTGTGTATTAGACACATTCCAGTATACTGCAGTTTTAAACGTTCACATGGCTTTTCATTAATACGCGTATATAAATAAATTGTAACTGACTTTGAGAATTTTTATTAGTTTTTATGTATGCTATGAACAGGTCTTTATGTGGAATGTTTGAGTTTATATCAAGTAACGAACAACGTATCACATTTTCCGTAATCTTTCACCAAAATAGTTTTATGAGCGTATGAACTTCCTGACAGCATGTGCATAAGTGCTACCTACGTTGTTCCAATGTTTACTATATTCTTCTTCGTCGTCGACTATATTTGCTCCTCGCAACCACTTATAAATAAGTAATGCTATACTTTATTATCTGGAGGGCCGCAGTGGTTCAGAAGTAGAGCATCCACCTCTGGTTCATTGGGTCCTTGGTTCGATCCCAGCTCCCTTCAAGTGAGTTTTGTGGTGGACAAACACCTGTGCTCGGGTTTTCTCGGCGTTCTCCCGTTTCTTCCCGCTTTCTTCATTCCACCATTGCATTCATTTTCGATAATCACCGTCTCCTTTTACCTAGCTGGAAGAACTGTTGGACATAAAACCTAAAGATTTCATTTCTTTTTTACTTTATTATCTCTCATAAGAATCATATCCATTAATAAGAATGAACATTTTGGGGGTATATTGACTCAGCCCTCAAAATTGGGAATTGTCAAATAATTGATACTTATTCTCTAGCACTCGACTATACTGGTATATTTATATAAATTTTTCGTTTAGTTTGTCCTCTTCTATGGGTAAAAATGTGTCAAAAAATCAAAATTTGGAGGTTTTCGACCTATTTTGCACTATTTGATGAGGTTATATTACGTTATATGATATAGTACAGGGATCTATTACTTTTTATGACATTTGAATAGGTTGACAAATACATCTTAAATTTCGTAAAGGATACATTGGTCACCCCTAAAATTTTGAAATTGTCAAAAAAAAAAAAAACAATGAATGTTCTCTAACAGTATGCTTTTGTAAATTTGGATGATATTGCTTGTCCCCTCCTATAGGTAAAAATGATAAAACATACATAAGTACAAGCAATAACCGTATTATCACGTTATTGGCTTAATTTATCAGACTTGATGAAGTTTTATCGTAGATGAGTACAGGGTCCATCCTTTTCAATACGACATACATATCATGATATAACCCTTTTAGATTCTGGAAGGGTACATAGAATAACCCCGTAAATTTGAGAATTGTCAACAAAATGCAATTGTTCTCTAGGATATAAATACACCTAACATTATACCATTCAGAAATTTGATTAGCTCTTCTAGTATCCATCGACGGATAAAAATATTACCAAAATGTACGTAACCAATACTTTTACCACATTGTCAGTTAAGATGAGTTTTCATGACAACATACAATCATATGAAAGAATACAGGGACCCATTTTCCTTCATGAGACAATGTTACCCTTGTTGCACCTTTTTAAATTTGTCAAGGATATAGGTGCGCCTTATCTTACAAGAGTGGTTTCTTGGTGCACTCATCTTAAATTTTGGGAAGAATAAATTTGACACTCCTCTAAATTTCATAATTGTCAAAATAAAAATGATAATTGTTTCCTAAGACTCAGACATATACCTTCTGTAAATTTGGATGGTCCAACCTGTGTCTTTACATGGGTAAAAAAACAGAACCTAAATTTTGGAGATTATAACCTAATTTATCACCTTAATATTTTGAGCCTTAGGGGATCCTTGCTGCAACATAATTGATTGGTCTGGGGCTCTGGTTAAAAGTGACATACTTTAAATCTTGGGAATTGTAGTATAGACTCATGTTGGAAAGTTATATTTGGTACAATCTGATTGGTTGGTTACTGCATTTCATGAACTTCAAATTCTGACTTGAAATCGAAATTTCGAATAAGAAACTGACAGGCAATTATTAAAACCGATTGATTACAATAACGTTTTTCTTACTTGAAACTTAAGTAACAACTCATAGTCTAAGGTTATTGGTGAAAAAATATTTTTGACAGACCTGAGATACATTTTTTTTTAATCTGATTCATGTGTTCTGTTGTCATATTCATATGTTTTATGTCTTCAAAGAAAAACGCATAAATTTTTGACTTGGAATCTGAATCAATAAAACCAATTGATATACAACAAAAATAAATTAAGACTTTGAAACTTAGAGTTTGACCTGACTCAGCCTTAGGTCATTGGTGGAAAGTTATTCTTTCGTGAAATCTGTTGGGTGAGTCGTGGTTTACACTTTCGATTTTAGTTTCAACTATAGTCTAATTCTCATTGGTGAAAAATTATACTATCTGAAAATTTTGTTTTAAAATTTCCATTCGAAATTGTTTTGTTTGAAAGAATTTTGTTTCAAACTTTTTGTTTGAAAATTTGGACTCACAAAAGATTTATTTTGAAAATTTTCTTTTTAAAATTACGTTTGAAGTTTGTTTGAAATTTTTGTTTTAAAATCTTTGCACTCACTGAACTTTTAGTTTGAATATTTTAATTTAAAATTTTTACTTTGAAAACTTTGCACACTGAAAAATGCTTTAGAATTTTTTACACTAAACGAGTCAATTTCTTGAAAATTTTGGTTTCAAAATATTTATATGAAAATTTTAGATTAAAAATTTGTTTAAAATTTTTAAGAAGTCATTTCTAGAATGAATATTTTGAAAATTTGTTTGAGTAGCATTATTCACTTACTGAAATTTTTTTGTTCATTGAAATACTTTGCAAGCGTTAGATTAAAAAAGTGTTTTTGAAGAATCAGAATATTTTACAATTAAAAGTCTAGCAACAACACTGTACACAAGGATCATATTACACACATTTCAATAGAATGTTTCAAACACTTGAGAATTTGTTCCAGGCAGTTTATGACAGATGCATAATATTTATATGTGTTGTACTTCACTTTCGTACAAGCAACATTTTCTCACCAAATATTATATATCATGATGACGTTGTAAGTTCAATAATTGTAAGCAATGTATTCAAACAGACGCGCTAAGCATTATTTTCAACTTTAACATATAAGGTATTTCAGGCATTTTGTACTAAATCTAAATTGACGGTATCTTTCAACAAGTAAAATAAGTATGCGGTACTAGTATTTAAAAAAAACTTCACAATTCCTGTTGTTTTTCAACTTCTATAGGTAGGCAGTTATCTTGGAGGCAAAATAGCATTCTTATCACCTCTAGAACCACAAGTAGTTTAGGTTCAAACTTTGTAGAAATAACATGGCTAGATATGATTTTATACGGTGTATTCTGATGAAAACTACAAATCTTGGTAAATTATTACACCGTATCATGTTTTTAGAAACTGTAAAACAGTAGAAATGATGACGTTATGATGGATACTATTTCAAACGATGATTTTGTTCTGACATGTATGATTGCATATTCATGATGAAATTCTTCTGTACAATATTGCCAAACTTTTATTCCAACTGTTCCGATTCATTGTAATTGCTTCTTTTCTTATGGATAAAAATTGTTTTGGCATGCTAAACTTTTCAGATAGTGAAATATTGTGAACATTGTTTTCAAACTAAAATGTTTTAAACAAAACACAAAAACAGTTATTGAAAAAAAATTTAAACAAAAAATTTCATAAATTTTTGAAAATGTTAAACAAAAATTTGAAAGTGATCAGCTAATAAAATTGCACCCAAGAAATCAAGTAAAGTACCTGCTAAATTCATACCAACTTTGGTTTCTGAATTTTGGGACAGGTCTTGGTCTTAAAGCATGGTGAACATAAAATGCGAAAAATAGCAATTTTCAAACTAATAATCTACAAAATATTCAAACTAAACATTTTTAAAAACTCTTCAATGAGTTCAAAATTTTTAAAGTTTAAAAATTTTAAACAAAAATGATCAACAAAATTTTCAAGCAGTGATCGAAAAAATTAAAAGTTTTTAAAAACTTTAAAAAACTGTAAACAAAGATTTGAAAGTGATCAGCTAATCAGATTACACCAAGGATAACTTTCCACTAATGACCTTAGACCATGAGTTGTGACTGAAGTTCAAAGTGCGAAATTGTTGTTGATACATATCAAAAAATTTTGATAATTACCAATCAGATTTGAAGTCCTAAATTCTTCCTACAATTAGGTTAGAATATGAGTCGTCAGTACAATTCTAAGTTTAACAAGTTTTCAAACTAAAATTTTAAAACATGGACAAAAAGTTTTTTAATAAAATTTTGAAAACAAAAAAAATTAAATTAAAATTTCAAAGTGATCAGCCAATTAAACTGCACCAACAATAGTTTTCCACCAATGAGCTTAGCCTATGAGTTGTGACTAAAGTTTAAAGTATGAAATTATTAGTTACATATGAATCGTTTTTAACAATTACATATCAGGTTTTAAGTCCTAAATTTTCACCAGTGATTTTAGACTATGAATTGTAGTTACAATCCTAAATCCTTGGGTTCAAAAACTGTCAAACTAAGAATTTAAAAGAATCAGTGATTGAAATAAATTCAAACTAAAATTTTAAACAACGATTTTGAAACCTTTTTAGAAACTTTAAACAAATATTTGAAAGTGATTAACCTATTAAATTGCATCAAGAATATATTTCCACTGATCAACCAATGAGAATGCACCAATAATAATTTTCCACCAATGAGCTTAGACTATTGTCGTAACTAAAGTTAAAAGCGTGAAGTTGTTGTTGATCATATCAATCAATTTTAATAATTGCCTTTCAGGTTTCAAATCCTAAATTTTTATACCAATGACAGACTGAGAGTCATAACTACAATCCCAAGATTCAAAGTACGAAATTGTACAGGCATAGAACTTTACACTGATGATCTTAGACTATGTACGAATTATGACTATAAAATTTAAGGTTCAAGGTGTCGAAATATTATTGTAGATCAATTGGTTTGAATCATTGCTTATCACGTTTCAAGCCCTAAATTTCGATTTCAAGTCCAAAGTTTGAACTTATCAGAGACAGTGATTAACCAATCAAATTGCACAAAAGATAATTTTCCACCGACAACAACAATTCCTAAGCTTTAAAGTGGGACATTGAATAATCAGAGCCAGGAATCAATCAATCAGATTGCACCAATGACTTTAGACTATAAGTTGTTCTCTAAGGTTCAAAGTGTTAAGATGAAAAATTTAGTCAAAATCCCTAAATATGAATTTTAGCAAGATCTTAGTCTATGAGTTGTAACTACAAACTTAGGATTACAAATTTTAAAGTAAAAATTTTGAAACAGTGATCGAAAAATTCTTAATTAAAAATATTCGAAAAGTTAACATTAAAATTTGAAAGTGATCAGTCAATCAAATTGCATGAAGGATAGTTTTCGATTAATGGCCTTAGATTGTGAGTTGTGACTAAAGTTCAAAGCGTGAATTTGTTGTTGTTGAACATAAATGAGTTTCAATAACATTCAGATTTAAAGTTTTAAAATTTTTCAGCAATGACCTTAGACTATGGATTGTAACTACAAGCCTAATGTTCAACAATTTTCAAACTAAAAAATCTAAGACAATGATCGAAAAATTTTGAACAAAAGTCCTTTTAAAACTTTTAAATTTAAATTATGAAGTGATAATTATAGTTATGAGTTGTAACCAAAGGTCAAAATATGAAATTGTTCTAGCATTTCCGTCGGTTTTAATAATTACTATCAAGTTTAAAGATCTATATTATTCACCAATGACTTTAAAATGAGTCATAGTTATAAACCTAAAGTTCAAAAAATTTTCAAACTATATTTTTAAAGTGATAAAAATTAATCAGTAGGTTTTAAAAACTTTTGAAAGAATTTTAGACAAGCTTTAAGTTTCAAAGTGTGACATTGTGAATCACAGGCATGGGTCAACCAATTAGATTGCACCAATTGCCTTAGACTATGAGTTGTCCCTAAAGTTCAAAATAAGATGATACATTACGGCTAAATTTTCCAAAATTCAATTTTGGCAAGTTTTTACCCATGAAAGGGTATAGATTAAGCCATCTAGATTCACAAAAAGTATATATATCCGAGTCCTAGAGAACAATTACCAATTTTTATTTTTGACAATTCCGAAATTTAAGTGTGAGCGAAATCTACTTTTTATTTTAAAAAAAAATTTAATAAGAAGAAGAAGGTCTAAAGCTACACGTGTCCAATGAAAGAATTCACAAAAAGTATAATATATAACCGAGTCCTAGAGAACAATTACCAATTTTTATTTTTGACAATTCCGAAATTTATGTGTGAGCGAAATCTACTTTTCCTTTTTAAAATAAACTAATAATAATAAGAATGTCTAAAGCTACACGTGTCCAATGAAAGAAATGGGACCTTGGTGTCTATATGATCACATGTTACAATATAACATTTTCTTAATGGACGTTTGGCACAACATTAAAAATTTCTACCTCGTGGTAATTAAAACTACAAATTGCATGCTATATTTAAAATTCCTACCAAACATAAAGTTTTACTTTTGATTATAATTTTTTGATGATATTGACTTATATAAGAGCACAAGCAAGATCATTCAAATTTACATAAATATATACTAGAATCCTAGAGAACATTTACCAATATATTTTTACAATTTCCAAAATTAAGAGGTGGGCCAATGTACCTCTCCCAAAATTTAAAATTATCTATGTATCTGTGTCCTATGGAAGAGAATTGACCACTGTACTCATCCATATATAAAATTAAAATGAAATCTTTGAGGTTTATGTCCCCCGATTATGCTGGCTAGTCTAAAAGGAGACAGTGAAATGAGAAATGAATGAAATGGTGTTATGAAGAAAGTAGGAGGAAACAGAAGAACCCTGAGAAAACCCACCTACACGGTGTTTGACTAGCACAAATTTCACTTGGCGCTAGTTGAGATCGAACCAGGGACCCCATGCAACAGAGGTGAACGCTCTACCACTGAGCCACCGCGGCCCCCACTCATCCATATAAGTATATAATACTACAAAGTTTGATAAAAGAGGATATCATCATCATCATCATCATCATCGTAGGTATTCTGCCATTATTGGCGGGTCTCTTTCCACAACTTAGAAGCTTCCATGGTCTTCAGCTAATCTCTTTCTCTTCATGTACGGTTTCTCCGTTTTGATATCGTTTATTAGTTGAAGTCTCCTTCGCCCCCTCCCTCTCTTTCCTGTCACCATATCATTTAGTACGGCCTCATGATACAGTTCCTTCTTAACCAATGTCCCTACCAGTTCCTCTTCCCCATTTCAATAAATAAAATTGTTCTTTTCTCCCCCACAATTTCTAAGACAATCTCATTCATTTCCCGCTCGACTCAGCTAATTCTCTCCATTCTTCTCTACACCCACATTTCAAAAGCTTCCAATCGTTTTGTTTATATTTTTTACATTATGTCCATGCCACCACATACAATACAATACTCCACACGCAGCATTTTATAAGTCTTTTTCTCAACTCTTTATTCAAGAAAGAGGATATAAAAGATCAAAAATCTTCGAATTTTGAAATTTGAATTTTTTATTTACAAAAGAGAACAAACAGGACTAATCAACTTTATCGTAATATTTATTCCAGCCCTAGAGATTATTCCCCAAAATTTGCTTTTTAACAATTCCAAAGTTTTAGGAGTAAACCTATGCACTCTTCCCGAAATTTTAGAGGGAGATTAATGTAGCCTAGCCTATGGGATATTGTACTCAACTACTGTATGCAGTCATATAATGTCAAAAACTCATGAAGGAGTATAAATTAGGTGAAAAGCCTCCAAACTTTAATTTTTTACCCATAAAAGGGAACGACGTGAACCATCTAATCTCACATATCATTGTGCTGTACTACCGTATTAAAGTTATAGTTTTGACAATTTCCAAAATTTAAGAAGGTGTTCTATGCACCTCTCCCGAGATTTGAGTTCTATGCACTCCCCACCTCCCGAAGTGGTCTATTCTCCATTGCTAAAATTTAGAAAGGGTTGTCCTACGTATCCCCCGAACCATGGTCCCTTAGCCAGGGACCCGGGGGCACAAAAGTGAGCCCAAGCGACGCCTTTATTACTGCAGTTACAACTTGCTCCAAGAAATCATTATCAAGTGTGAAGCATATGTGATAAAAGTCGCAAATTTCTATATGCATGAATCATTATCGATGCATCCGTTCAATTCTTTCACTGTAAGTTTATTACAAAATAAGGCTTACCAAAGTGTCTCCATCAGATTTTTAAACACTCCGAAAAAGTTTTAATTCAACAAATTATCAAGTAATTTCAGTGAAATCAATTTAACATCACTCCGTTAACAATTGCTCAATGCATTCCGCTTGTACTGTAGATTTATCTCGATGACTTCTAATAACTAATACTTACTCTTTTCCAACTCATCTTGAAGCACTGCTATAGGGAAATTGTTGACTAAAGAAAACTTTACACAACACTAAACAATTTGCATACAAACTGGGCTGTTTTATTCTTTATATATATGCAATTGTAATTCAAGAAAAAATTAGGTATGCGACTAGAACAAGGACGGAAATCGTGAGACACGAAGACACAGGGTCAATTCACCTCCATCGTTCCCACACGTGATGCAAGAAGACTCATCTGCTCAAAGAAACATGGAAGTCATTTCGTACATTACTCTGTGTTTATAAAAGCTATCAACATTCTACGCAAGGTCAGGATCCATTGGGCTTTTGCTTTCTCACACATATCACCTATATTTTTTCTCCCACCCTCTCACTTATATAGCCTGCTATGAAGTATTGTATCACACTCGGTAAACGTTTAATACGTGGCCAGAGAGTTTTATTTATTGAATTTACAAAAAAGAAATAAAAACGAAATTGATATGTTGGGAGTGACATTTTTTTTTTTGCGTGAAGAAAACTAAATTTGATTTTTATGAGAAACACACTTGTTATTTCTTTAGGTTTTATAGTAAAAGATACTATTAGCAACTATAATTTCTAAGCCATGATACTTTGGACATAAAAACTAATTCTCATTATTCATAGTGATCTCCGATTAATTTTGTGTGTTTTTCTGTCGGTAAATGGTTAGTTACTGTCTTCTGTACGAAGGGCAAGGTTCGATCTCTGGTGAAAATACATGTGGTTCGAACCACATATTGAATTATTGGTTCACGTGTCACATTGCATCAGCTTTAAAGCAGAATGTTGAACTTCAAACACAAATATCCGAGAGCAGAATCATATTTAACAGTTTTGCCGCCCTGGGTTAATAGAAAATGCTCCCTCTCCTTAATATCAATATTTGTCGCCAAATTTCTGTAGTTTCCAGAACTCGAAAATGAGAAAACAGCAGTGACGGATCTAGAAGGTAAAAACTGGGGGACCATCCAGAACCCAGGTTATGATAAGTATATCATGAGTTTACTATAAACTTTCAAAAATATATAAATGATAGTTTAAATTATTTTTGTCATTCAAAACACTGACCGTCCGAGGCTGGATTGGCCACTGGTGAACAGTGGTTTGAAAAAAACTCTCTCTCCAAAATTTGGTGACCTGAGCCATGGCGCATGTTGGCCCATGGATAAATACTGTCCTACCTCGCAGTAATAAAATGAAATTAAGATGGAGCAGAAGTGGATACAGCTAATATGGAATAAGAGTTTCGTTCGGGTCTATAGAGTTTTTTTCTTTATTCCTTCGGAAAATGACACAAGAGTTCAATGTAAACAACAATACGTTAATCCATCTGTACTGATGGAAGTTCCATTTTCGATACTATTATATGTATATGTTATAAATATAGGTTATATCATTTTCGATTCTTGCCATTCAATACAAATTATATATAATTCCTTCTGCTGCTCTAGTAACTAGAACGCGCACCTCTGTTGTATGGGGTCCCGGGCTCGATTCTGTTAAGAGAGAGTTAAAATTTGAATGCTTCACCGTGGTTCGGATTTCACCCTAACTATAGGTCCATTTCTTATACAGCTTTAGTGCTGAAAAGACGCTGAACTCCGATCCAATCAAGCAACAGTTATATACGTATTACTTGATTACAGATTTTTGTATTTTAGCAAAACTTTTAATATTTAACCAAAAACCTAGTTTAATTAGTTTTTGAAAGATAGTACGTTAATAGATTTAATTCTACGTTTACTAAATCTCCTTCGTGGCTAAGCGGTTAGCGTACGCGCCTTTTGGGTGGGAGACCCATTTTCGATCCTCGGCGGAAGCTCATGTGGTTCGGATTCCACGTTAATCAGTAGGTCCATGTCTCATATAGCCTCGCTGCTGAAAGGAGCAAACTCAAAATCATCATCATCCTGATCTAAGTTTACTAATAGCGCTGGAAGTTTCATGCATACGGTATTAGACACACCAAATTAAAATGCTATTACTAAAATTACATTTTCTCTACTGTATAGTACTTAACGTCACTTGCTCTAGACATTTATAGACCACTCATTAAAATCTCAATTATGTGTCATAATAAGGCAATACATTATTTTATTCGTAATCAAAAACTCCATATGGAAAATCTAATATATTAAATTAATCTAATATATTACAATTTCAATTCAATCAAAAAGCATGAGAAAATCGATTATATAATTGTACAATCACTGACTAGTCATCAAATTCAAAATAATGATTTAGAAAATTTATTACATTTCAAATTTTAGTTTCTCTTAGTTAAATTCAACAAAAAAAAAAAGAGTTTTCACATTATGGAATTATGTTAAACTTATTTCGAACATTTATCACGAATTAATATCCGTAAAATATTCAGAAAATAGATTTCATTTTTAATCTTGTATTTATTATTATGAGAAATTTTGGAAAATTTAACTGCTCACTTAAATTTTAGAAAATTAAATAGGATAAGAAAACTAAAGAACAGTTCATTTTTTTATGCCGCATTACTTTCTACTCAACATTTAGGATTTTCATAAATTTTATTATTCTGAATAATATTTTAAACTCTTAGCTGAGGTTAATTCAATAGCAAAAACCCTCTCATTATTATTTTCTCCAGTGATGAGCTAATCAAGTTACGAATGTTAATACTCATTTCCCATCCAAAAAAAAATCAATCCTTTTCCTACGTTACCACTTTCTTGTTCATCTATTTAAGGATTCTTTCATACTAGGACTAGCTTACCAGCTCGAAATGCAGATATCATTTCGAGCTTGACCAATTCGAATTCAAGTGTCTTTTAGTCCCTGGTTCCATCCCCCTCAAGCCAAGTGAACTTTGTGGTGAACAAACACCGTATATGTGGGTTTTCTCGGGGTTTTCCCGTTTTCTCCCACTTTCCTCATTCCACCGTTTCATTCATTTCTCATCATCACTGTCTCCTTTATCCTAGCCGGCATGACCGTGAAAATGCAAAACTGAAAGATATTCAAATGTCTTTTACGGATATTTAGATATTGTTATCCTTTTAATATTCACGATATACTATATCTATTGACAATTTGATATTGAATAAAAGACAGAAGTGGATCGTGAGGGAAGTCGCACCATTAAAAAATTAAGTTTTTTTTCCTCTTGAACCTAAAGGAATAAAACTTTCTTAATGTGCTAATCGTTGTATACAACAATTAATGTATTAGATAACATTTATTCTCTTGGTTTCAAGCAATGAGGCTTTATTTATTTATTTATTTATTTATTTATTTTTACCAGTGTGAGTTTCGAACAGACATTGTAATCCAATTCAGAAATTATTATATATATATATTTTTTTTTCGTGAGTTCTCAAATACACAAGTTAAGATCCAAATACAATAAAAATTCTCAATCAATACGAATTCGACGCAACAAAAGATTTCAAAATTAGGAGTGTTTTATGCAAATTTATTCAAAGTATTTTTTTTCATCGCTAAATTGATTCAACTCCCTGTTTTAAATTGATGATGTATTCAAACCCGGTGGGATTTTCAAATTACCCTTCATTAAACAATTTTAGGTATGAATAACAAGTACAGAACGAGAACAATGAGAGTTGGCAAAACTTTTCAAATAGGTATACAATACTATACTCTTTCAAGATCTTAGTGATCGGACTTATTATGTGTCAAAAGTATTTTGTAGATAGTTTTAAATATTTTACACAAATTTCAGTAATGATGAAGAAATGTGAAGCATCCTGGAATATGTTATCCTACAAATGCACTATTGAGATAAATCTTCAATAAAATATTCAATGTCATCAAGGTAGAATAAACACGATGTTAAGGATTAGCAACGATTTACTCCAGCAATATTAGTGCTAATAATGCGTTGTAATGTTGCGTGCCTCACTTGTTAGTACAAATTACATATCAGAAGTAATGATTAGCGTTGATTATCAATGGCATTGTCTACCTCCTAATTATTAAAATTTTTCGCATGTTCCTAATTACAAGGTCATTATGCAATGCACATTTAAAGATTGCGAATATGACTTCACATTAACTCAAGATCTGCATTGCAAGTTTGCAAGGTAATTCATTGCCTTATTTAAAAGGAAACGCATACTAAACAGAACGAACTACGGTCTGTTCATAATTCGTGTTGCTAAAAATCTGAAATTTTAAAGATCGGGTCAAGTTATAATTTCATCCATTATTATTTCAGTGCTAAAAGTACGAAAGTATAACAGTGTAGCCTCGCGTGCCTTTGTTTTGTGTGTCCTCGTTGGGGCACAGAAATGCTTATTATGAACTAAGCATTGTGAAACACTTTAGATCTAATTAAAGTATAATGTAACCTGTGGTTTCAAAAGTCAGAAATAGTGGCTTTAGGGATCCACTGACCACACAGTTGAATATTAGCAATTTATCCAGTAATAAGCCTTCTTTTACTATAGTGCCAAAGAGATTATAAGAGCAAGAAGCTCTTAAAACTTTGTACTCTTATAAAAACATATTTTAGCAAATTACATTACATATTCAAAAAAGTTCCAAAGTAAAAAAATACAAGTATATAGTTAACAAACAAGAATTACAATATATAGCTAAAATGCATGAATGTAGAACATATATTTGTAATATTTTGTTACTTCAAATTGGACCAACGTACTTCTTTCTGAACATATTTTGGATTTTAAAGGTAATTTCTTTAAATATAACTTTAAAAATGCATTGGAGTCTTTAGTGTTTTCTTGCATTTGATCCTCAGTTCGTTCCGTTGTCATGTACGTCTAGCCCTACATATGATGTCATTCCCCACGCAACCCTAAAATATTTTATTCCTTAGTTTAAATAAATATAAGCAACCAATAAATTCTTATAGCTTATTTCGTTGCAAACACAAAGAATAAAGTTCCAATCTTATTATAGAGCGGAATAGAGAACAACATTTCTGACTCATTGTTTCTCCGAAAGACGGAGATTTCACCGCTCTGTTATCATGGAAGTTTTTATCCTTATATACTTGATAACGATTTCATTCATCGGTGGAAGAAATGGCCAGAGGTTTCTCAACCTTTTCCACTTAAGTACCACCATTTTCAATAAAAAGAATATTAATGTACTAGTTGTCAAAGTTATTCTAGAAAATCCTGATGTGTTTGTCAAAAAGGCAAAATTACATACTTAGAATATTGATTTCTTTGTAACTAAATTTTAGTTCCTTTCTTTAAAATACACACTGTAAAAAATGAGGTGTTAAAACAACACAAAATGACTACCACTTTAGCGTGTTACTTCTGTGTTAATTCAGCACAAAGCACGTCGCCTTCCGAGCATATCAGAAATAACTAGTTACCACCTGAGAGAATTTGCATTGATATTTACCGTTTAATATGAGCAAAGCTTTGCGAAATATATTTGGCACTTATACCAAGTAACAAATAATGTTCTATGTTTTATGTAATCGGTCACAATAATATTATTGTAAACCTGTGAATTGTCTGACAACAGTCACAACACTTCTGGCATCTTCTGTTCATACGTACTAAGACAAAGAATAATAGATAAAGAAAATAAATGGAAGCACTGCTACCTGTGTAACTGTTGTCAGATGATTCACAGGTTTACAACAATGTTATTGTGACCGATTACAGAAAACATAGAATGTTATTAGTTACTTGCCATAAATGCTAAATATGTTTCGCAAAGCTTTGCTCATACCAAACAATAAAAAACAATGCAAGTACTCACAGCCAGTAAGTGGGTATTTCTGATATGCTCTGAAGGCAATGTGCTTGGTGTTGAATTGACACACAAGTAACACGCTAAAGTGGTAGTCATTTTACGTTGTTTCAATACCTCATTTTTTGCTGGTCAGATAGGGGTATATACATTGAAAAATCAACTTAAGTATAAAATATGCAATTAAAAAATAAAATAACGTTAAATGAATACACACATATTTCTGATTGTGGTACTACACTTCGATTCGACCACATTTGATTTTTTTTTTCTCAATCAAAAGGATATTTTCACGCAACAGTAGTGGTTCGCACCAACTAACAGTATCTCGTATAACACCAGTGATACGTGTACCGCAGGTTGAGAAGCCATTATTTAAATACACTTTGTTTTCACAAATTGAATTGTTTATTTCAGAAACTTGTTAAATGCACTTTTTTAAACTTTAGGGAAAACGAAAAAAAATTTATCTCTGATAATAACAAATTTGAGGGTTTCACAAAATTTGGAGTATTAGTTAATTTGCTCGCGAATTGAATGATATCTGTAACAAGATTATAATAGTTATTCCGTAATTAATAAAAGTTAATATAAAATTTTCAGTTAACGGGCTTCTGCAATAAAACTAGTTGTGTAGGAAGAAAATGTAAAATTTATAAGCGAAATATTTTCTATTGTATTCTGTTTAAAAAGAAAAACACAAGGAGATTAACTAAACGTATGTACATCTGATACACAATAACAAACAGGCCGGCAGCCAGCCCAAAAATGTAGGGGAGGCCCAGTAGATGTTACGGGCCCCGATCGAGCCATATTATAGTTCGTCGTCATATTATAGTTCATTTGCATGTCTAGGGTGAAACTTTTAGGAGACGGCGCTCCTAGACCACCCGTAGATACGAGCCTGATAACAAATTTGATCCAAAATCCTGATCGCAAGGTAAAAATGAATGTCCTCTTACTGGAAAATAGTGTGTGACAGTTTCAAAGATTCAAATATCACAAAGGTTCATTAGAAACCACATAACAGTGTGGTTCTTATTTTGGCTAGATGGGCTATCGCTATTACCTTTATAGTTCTTGTATTCTACCCCTTGACTCTTGCTTTTCGTATAAAATTTCGCTGGCATTTGTCTTCATTGGTGACACCACATTTTCTCTTTGCTGGAAGTTCATCGTCAGAAGTATTACCAGACATTGCAACGGATATTATAACAGTACTACTCTAACCAGTACACAACACTTCTCAATGATGACTGTTTAAAAATGTCAACGAAGGAAGCGCACTGAAATAAAAACACAACGAATGTCAATAGCAGTGCGGTGTGCCAAGAGAAATAAACATTATCTTTACTGCAGAAACACGTTATGTGGTATCACTTTACAGGTTTCTGCACTATACGTCATGTTCGGTTTTAAAAATAATCCATTTGACGCCATGGCAGACGACTGGTTTCTGCACTAAAGTTTGTGTTCAGAGTATAAGTAACTTATTCCGTACAAAAGTCATTTTGTGAAAAAATGTCGTTTGACAGGTTTCTGAATTAAAGGATTCAATTAGAAATCAGCGTTATATTTATTGTCTTTACATGAAAGTTCGAGATGGTTTTAACTTCTGCAGGTATATCTTTATATTTACTTGAAACTAGAGATGCAAAAAAGCCGGCTTTTTTGAATCGATGGTTTTTTGCACATAAAAAGCCGGCTTTTTTGGGAAAAAAACGAGAATTTTGGAAATTTTGGCTTTTTTCATTTTCATGATTTTTCTATTTGAATAGCTTTCTTATAGTATACTCTGAAGTTAAATAAGATTTCATGACCTAAATACCATATTTCGCTCTGGAATGTACCATCATGATGGATGGAGCACATGTTTTATGAATTAAAGTAAACATATCTAGTATTTGAGGGCAATTGTAGAGAATATTTAATTTTATTTTAACTTCTGAGCTATCGACATTTTTTTCTTCTCTACGTCATTTCTTTTTAGTCATCCGTGTTTCATTTCTTAGAGATTAGTAGGCCTACTCTAGCTTCTAGTACATAAGTTAAACTTATGTTTTTGAATATATCCGTCAGAGCGTACGTTTGTCAGTATATCTCTCAAGAGTGTGCTTCCACATTTTTGTTATACCGTAGCTGTGCAATGATTTAGCAATAATCTTCCGGATACAACCTTGAATATAGTTTTATAGAAATAATCAGTAGAAGATTCAGAGAAGTATTTTGGGAGGTGTTTCTTTGCTTAATGTTTGTTTCTCCTAAAATTTCCTAATTTTTATTTGGGAGGAGCTTGAAGTTTATGAGTATAGGCATAACTAATATTTCGTTTTGTTTGTATTCAGCAATAATCTTCCGGATTCAACCTTGAAGACCATTTTATACTGATAATCAGTGGCAGATTTAGAAAAAATATTTTGGGAGGGTTTTTCCATATTAACGTTTAGCTTTTTCTAAAAATACCTAATTTTTATTTGAGAAGAGCTTGAAGTTTATGAGTAAAGGCATACAAATATTTCGATTGCTTTAGAAATTCCGTAATTTCGGGGTACAGGCTTCAATCTGTGAGACATCCCCACTCTAACCCCCTTCGCAAATCCGTCACTGCTGGTAATTAGTAATAACAACGATTTAAAAACGATAAAGGAAGTCAGCTAGGATTCACAGGGCACGTACTATCTCTACATTCACAGATAGAATTAAGAAAAACTTTTGACAAAATGCTCGAATTCGGGGTTGAATCCCGGACTTCCCGATAGAAATGCAAAAACTAACCACTTACTCATGGTTGTTGTGCAGTTGTGCTTAACTTAAATATATTCTCTCTCTCTATGGCTTATGGAATCCGAAGGTTCAATGCCGCGTTCACAAAAGCTCTCCACTGACTTCTATCCTTAGCAAAATGGATCTAGTTTTTACTTTGTATTCCTATTTCTGCGAGATCCATCTTATATTGTCCTCCCATCTGCCCCTAGGTTTTCCCATTGGATTTCCAGTTAAAATTTTGAAAGCGTTCCTACCTTCTTCCATTCTGGCTGCATTACCTGCCCATCTGAGTCTCCTAGACTTGGTAACCGTAACGATGTTTAGTAAACCGTATAAATTATGCAGTTTTTCGTTATGAAGTTCCCCTCATTCCCGTTCCTCTTGGGTCCGAATATTCGTCTCAGGATCTTGTTCTCAAATACTTTCAGTCTGCATTCTTCCCTCATCGCAAGCGACCATATTTCACAACCATACAGAACAACAGGTACGATTATCGTTATATATATTTTAAGCTTTAAATTCCTCGGCAGAATTCGCAACGACAAAATATTTTGAACTGAATAATAACACGAATTTCCTGATTTCAGTCGACATTTAATTTCTTTGTGGATATGATTTTGGTCTGTTAATATTGATCCTAGATATTTGAAAGTATCCACTTTGTCGAAAGTATTATTTGATATTTTAACGCATCTACAATTTGCCGTATTACGATTCCGGTGAACTTCCATGTATTTAGTTTTCTCTGCATTTACTTCTAAACCAATGTCCCTGCAAGCGTTTAATAAGATCTCTGCATTTCTTTCTATTGTTCTCCTATCATCCCCTATTAAATTTACATCATCAGCATACGCCATAACCTGGTGAATACCATTCAGCTCTAGGGTCTGGTTGCTATCTTTAATTTTCCTTATAGCGTACTCCGGAACAATGCTGAATAATAATGGCGATAACGCATCTCCTTGTTTCAGACCATTCTCGATGTTGAAGCTCATGGACAAGAATTTTTCTACTCGTACTTTACTCTGGGATTCATTTAAACACATTTTAATTAATCTAACTAGTTTTTTCGGTATTCCGAACTCTGTAAGAATTGTACAATACTTCCCTCCTATCCGAGTCGTAAACCTTTTTAAAATCAATAAACAGCTGATGTGCTGGGTAATATATTCCCATTTCTTTTCGAGTATTTATCGAATAGTAAATGTCTGGTCGATAGTTGATCGATTTCCCTAAATCCACACTGATAATCTCCAATAATTTCATCTGCGTATGGAATCAATCTTGTTAATATAATGTTAAGAGAAATGCCTCGCTAATTATTACAAGAAGTTTTGTCGCCTTTCTTGTGAATTGAAACAGTGATTGATTCTTTCCACTCTTCTTAAATGTAACAGTTTAAAAAAAAAAAAAAAACAAAAAGGTTGAATTCCTGTCGTTAAAAATTCAGAAATCTTCAGGACTGGGTAAACCGTGATTGTGGTTATAAGCCTAGGAAACCATACAATCAGATGAACGGTCTATTACGCATATGATCCACGAACAAAAAATTCGATACTTGCCTGATTCTAAACAAGCTTAAGGAACAGTCAGTGCATTATAGAATTCGGAATTTTACCGATTTTGCAGATCCGAAGCACCTGATAGATGGTAACAGATTATTACTTATGTTATCAATGAATGAAAAATTTGTTCGAAATATCCATACATGAAAGTTAAAACTTAAAAGTTTAAAGAATATGCAGAACCACCCGAAACCAAGCTCTTGATGTCCAGCCTTTAAGATTATCATATAAATGTATTTCTCTCATGTCTTTTTGTTTCAAAAAGAGGGTGTGTGATATTTTGAAGTAAAAATACTACATACAATTTTGTTAGTTATTTGTGTATCATTTTTTTAAAAATAAAAGTACTTACTTTTGTGTACAAGAGGTTAAAAAATTATTACATCTATTGGTTAATCCTTAGGAATTCATAATGTAAATATGTTAAGAACTCGAAATTCACGGGTTATTTTAGGTTTTATATTATTACCTACATCAACCACTAATTAAATGAGTTTTTGTGCTGTAGAGAAGCGAAACAAACTCTGCTTTATCAATTTAAAGCAAAATTTTGAAAAAAAAAACCAAAATTTCCCAAGCAAAAAAGCGAAGCAGAAAAAACCGAGTTTTTTCCAAAACAGCCGGTTTTTTACCGAGCCCTTGCATCTCTACTTGAAACAAATTACACGTTCATTTTGTAACCGATTTTCAAAAGGACCTAAAATCACATTAAACTGTGTTAGGTATACTTCTTCATCCATTTCAAATGTTTTTGTTCGTACGTAGCTCATTAAAGACAATTGTTTTTCATAAAAATAGCAGATATGTACTAAGAAAACAAAAACTATGAATTAAAGTAAACTCAATTTAGTTCTCCATTTTTTTCTCATTCCTCTTCCTGCTTTAGTGTTCTAGCTAAAGGCTGTTTGTATTAGGGATGGCCAGAACCTGTTCCTGGTGGAACCGTTTTTCGGCTCTGAACTGATCCGGTTCTAGAAGATCCGATTCCGGATCCGATTTTTCGGATCCAGGTCTGCAACCGGGTTTTCGAATCCAAATCTACAACCAGTTCCGGAACCGGTTCTGAAATCTAGAACTCCTCCGCCGGAACCGGAACTTTATGGCCATCGCTACACTAAACCCGAGCTGCTGGCAGGCTGTGAACAGTGTGCTAGATTAAATGATGGAAGCGATAGGCAGGCGCCTGGGTGGCTGCCGCTTATCTCATTTGGCTAAACAAACTGGGTAACTGGCAATCTCATTGGCTAAACAGGCAAACTAGCAAACTCATTTGGCTAAACACCCACTGGTGGACCAATTTTTTTTTTCTGGAAGGCACAAGCGGGTATGGACGCGGAGGGACGGAACCGGGACTTTGTGGCCATCCCTATGTTTCCCATGTCAAAACGATCGTATTCCATTTGTGCACTTAGAATAATCCTTATAAAGTGAACATTCATCCAAAGATTAATTATACTTAGTTTGCATGTAGGAAAAGTATTAAAACTTTGTTCAAATATTAAACTCTATACAATCAGTAAGGGTCTATCCGGTTTGCCATAAGCACCAAACGGTGTCACGTGATCAGGTCAAAAGTCATGTTGCGTTATAAATCGAGTTTGGAGATTCCAAATCTAGATGTGATATATTTCAAGCACATAACCTTCACTTGGGGTACCCTGGGTAATTCGAAGAAGATGCATATACTTTACAATCATTATTATTGATTTTACTCGAACAATTTGACTTTTTACAATATTCTATCCATATTTACCTTACGTTCTATACATTTTTTCTAAGCTTTTCATTGTGTCTGCAATAAGCTTTTAATTAGCCATTTCCTTATTGGATGAAATAAGTTTTTTTCGTTGATTTTCCATTTACTTCAATGTTCATTTTCGTTATTTTTACTATCTTCCATCCACTTTAGGACAATTTCCCTTTTGAATGTAGAATGTACAAAGTCTGTTCTATATTTAAGCTGAATTTCAGCCATCTCTCTCTTTTCGTTTGTGAGATAAGTGGAGGAATTATTTGATTTTCATTAATTTTCCATTGACATTAATGTTAATGTTTCGTGGTTTTTGACTATGTTCCATCCACTTTAGGGCAATTTGCTTTTGGAATATAGAATCCACATAGTCTCTTCTACATTTGAGCTGAATTTCAGCTATCTCCCCCAAATCTGTTTGCATCATTGGAACCGGATATGCCCTTTCATAATCTGTATTCCATAAGTAGTTCAAATCCAAGATGATAAATCATTGACATGATATCCGAATTAAATCAACGAATAATCAGTAAGTGATTAGTTGGAATATCTTATGAAAATGAAATTAAATTCTTAATTTAACGTCTTGAGATTATAGCCGGAACGTAATTATAAACACATTTTCCACGCAAAGTTAAATCGTCTCTCCTTCTCAAACAGTATCCTTGGCTAAATAAATGTTGGAGGTTCTACAAAGAATGTCACACGGGAGAAACATGTCACATTAGAAATATATGTAAATTAACAGTTTAACCTTTTTTCGTCTTTTGACAAGACGGAAGTAATCCGGAAAGGAACGATGAATGAAGGTGAATTATTATGCATCGAGAAAGTATATTTAATGTATCTTAATGTATTTAATGTATTTTAAAGTGTTAGCAAAGTACTAATTGAACGCAAAATCTTGATGCTTTCTTTTAGAAATTTTGATCTGCTAAAAAATAAGTTAGTAAACAGTGGCGGATCTAGCCTGGGGCCGGGGAGCCTAACCCCCTCCGAGTTTTTTGAGTGACAAAAATAAGTTGTCATTTACATATTTTTGAAAGTTTACTATAAACTTATGGTATAACTATCATAGTCTGGATTCTGGCTGTCCTCCCCCCACCCAGTTTTTTTATTTTATTTATTTATTTTTATTTATTTATTTATTTTTTTACCTTCCAGATCCGCCTCTGTCAGTAAAGTATCGAATGGACAAAAGTTTCCGACATACGGATTTGGAGATAAGTTTTTCTCAATTTCAAGAAAAGCACAACAAGTGTTTGTAATACGGTTTACGTTTACATTTGCTTCTGTGCATCTGTGCGTGTGCTGAACAGTGACGTCAGAACCCATTTTTACAATACTGTTAACACGTTGCATGTACCATTAACATATTTTCGTGCTTATGGACATTACGCATTACTTTCATCCTCAGTTCCAGCTTCCGTCATTTCAGTGCAAAGAATTTACCACACACACCATAGACCATGTGAATACTCTAAACGTTTTTCCGAACTGTTAAAATATAAATTTTTGTCTGTTTCCTACTTTGAATTAGAATCAAATGAATTGACTCATAACTATGTCTTTGCTTCAAAATCTTCCAGAATATTTATATGTATATGCATGCAGAATTTATATCAATTTAGTTCAATGCACTCTTCCTTATAGTATTTATATGGGATCTTTGCATTCATATATGCACATTCATAAATCGATCTTTTCAAATCAATCCAAAATGCATGTTCTCTAAGCGTCATCATTCGTGCACCTAAAATATCATGAAATGTTGTTTTCTTTCCATATAATGCTATAAAGTACGTAATTATAAATACGTTTTCCACGCAAAGTTTCATTGTATCTCTTTTACAAACATATCCTTGGCTAAATAAATAAATAAAAAAAAACTCTGCAAATGTTGTCACACGGGAGAAATATGTCACATTGGAGAAATATGTATATTAACAGTCACCCTTTTCTCTTCTTTTGACAAGACGGAAGCAACAATTTGATATCCCTATAGACACAAGAAGACCTGTTATTCAGGAGTGAGAACAGATTCATTTTCCAATAATTCAAGGGAATATTTTCAGAATATACATTCATGCAGTACAAAGACACTTGTCTTGGCAAGTGTTTTTTCGAGTTTTCGCATCGGTCGTAATTCATCGCAAAATTGGATTATATATATCCTACATGTTACAAGTAATAAGTGTGTAACTGTTAGGGGTATCTATCTTATTGTTAGGAATATATGTATCATCGTTAGCAAAAGAAACAATAATTGGTACAACCTAATCAACAGCGCATTTTTATGAATATGTAATATAGCATGGCCCAAAATTATGTTACCACTCAAATGGTAAAAGTTTGCCATTCATCACATGTGATAAAGAATTTGCATAACTGTCTTAACCTCTTCGCCATCATCATGTTCAACACATAAAAACTAGCGATCAGTGACGCAACCAGGATTTTATTTCGGGATGGGTCAAGACTATCTAGTACAGTAGTTTGCAAACGACGTGCTGCACCACTTGATGTGGACAAAATTGAAAGTTTGAATTCTCCTCATTACAAGAAATTTAGTTATCTATTATTAACACGGCCTTAAAATAAAAATTCAAATTCACAAATTATCTACTATTAACGGTTACAATTTTTAAAACTTGTATTGGGATTATTTTCTACATCTTTATTTTTGCATATGATTACGCACTCTTTACTAACATTTATTACTTTAAGATATTAATTTAGGATTTTCGTTTGTTTGTTTGTTTGTTTTGTACAGTGTTTTGATTTAATTCAATATTCATTTATACAATGATGTACGTTAGGTTTATTGATACTTTACAAACTATGCAATACTACTGAATAAAATGTGTAAAAAATACAGTTTACAATTTATAAAGACGGATTTTTAAATGTAATTGTGAACTAATCGAAATTTTCAAACCCTATGATACAGGTGCAGGTTAGGGGTGGCCAGATCCGGATCTCGAATCTCGGATCTGGATCCGGATCTCGGATCTCGGTCCGGATCTCGAATCTCGGATCTGGGTCCGGATCTCGAATCTCGGATCTGGATCCGGATCTTGAATCTGGATCCGGATCTTGAATCTGGATCCAAAATTCTAATATCGGATCTGGATCCGAAATCCGGATCTCAGATCTTGATTCTTATCCAAACCCACATCCCACCCACATTGTGATAAACTTGAATATGTAAAATTTGCCGCAAGTAATTTCACGAAGTCCTGACAGTGAAGAAGAAAACAGAAAATTAAGACGAATATTGAGAAGTCTATTTGTCTCCTTCATTCTACACTAAAGATCAAATGCTTGCCTTACTAAAAATAAATCTGATTTGATCCGCATGAGAGTTCGAATGTCGAATCTAGGTCCGGCCGGTTCCAGGACCGAGATACACACTTGGGATTTAGAACATTTGAAACCAGAATACATTTGAAACCGGAATACAAAACTCGAGATATCTATTTCATTGACAATTAAGAAAACATAAACAGTTAAGACAAGTATTGACTAGTTTTTACGTATATTTATCATGCTCAGTCTGCTCAAAGTATCAAATGTATACCTTACAATTAGATTTAATAATTATTTAGTAAATCACAATATGAGCACCGAGAATAAAGCATCAATTTTGGTGCCCCTTATCTAGATTTGAAATTTCGGATTCATACATAGAATAAATATTTGAGATCTGCAAACCGAAACATATGGTTAGTACCAAGATCGTAATCGTTGTAATGCGAGCGGAAGGCACTTGCACTAATCCCGCGTGTACTTTGGGGACAAGAGAAACTAAAAAAAGATAAATATTCTTTTTCAGGGGTAAATCGCGCCTTAACATGACTTTTCATGAGTGTTGTGTTCAAATACGAAAACTGTAATGGCGACTTGTTTGAAATAAAGGCCTTTTCATTTTTAACAATAAAGCTAGGTACTTTCATATGGGGAAAAATTAGCAAGGCACATTCCACCGATTAGGGTGCTGATTCTTACGGAAGCTTTTACTTGAACGGGAAGATTTCCTTGTGTGGGTATCGGATTGCCACAATTCACCTTGCTGAAAGACGTGGTTCAACAGGAGGTCGGCCAAGATTCTTTTGGACTAAGCCTGTAGACTACTTCTGGTCTCAATTATTCCCATATAACAAGACTAACCATATATATTTGGTTCGAAATGAGTTAAAATATCACTAATTGACCTTAAGGGGATAATCGCGATTTAAATATTCGTAAATCAGAAGAGATGTGAAAGTTAAGCGTTAAAATAAATCCGATAATTCCGGAATGAAGAGATTTATATGCAACCTAAAGATAGCAATAAAACTCCTTATGTAACTTTTCAAAGATAAGATTAACAGTTATCTTCTTGAAGAGGGTTTACGGCAGCATAGAAAATTATAAATCCAAGTAGTATCTCTGACAGCACCGCCTTTCACATCACCATCGCCCTTCATCCTGACAAGTGGGCAATTCACTTACCCACAATGACTTTTCAGGCGTTCCAGTAACATAATCAATATCTCAGTTTGGGATCATGCTTCAGTGAACCTTGACTATCACCATCAACAGCTATTAAAGAATCATAACTTCTGTACTAGATAATATGGGTAACTATAGCTTTTCGTCTGTAGAAGACGGAGAGTATATGGTATTATCGCAGGAAATATTTGATACATAAGACAGATTGTCAATACTTAGGAGCAACTTTTAAAATAATCAATAACCTTAAATGTGCTACCGCTTAGCCGAGAATACCCAACAGCCATAGTTGGGTGGTCTGCGGCATTCGACTGTGGATTGTTTGCTGTGAATGTTTTGGATTCGAGTCCTGGTTCGGGCATAGGTGCTTTCAACTGTCCTCGTTTACTTCTATGTCTGTGTGGTGTCGTAATGGTTAAGTGTAATCCGTACAAAACGTTCAGCAGGTTAAATAACTTATTAAAAAGCTGTTACCTTTTCATATATATATAAACGCGCTAACCACTGTTTTATATATATAAAACAGTGGTTAGCGCGTGCCTTCGGTGCCCTTGGTCATGGGTTCAATTTCCGGAGAGGCACTCAACAATTTCGTGCTGACCCAGCATCGTGAGGACAATTGGAGAGTTATCTGAAGTAAGAGGTAGCGGACTCCAGTCTAAAAAGCCGGTATTAGGGACTTCGGTTGTCAATCCGTTGACTACACATCCTCACTTTGAACTATGCCCACTGGTAGGAACCAAAGGACTGTCGTGCCAAGAGTTTAGTTTGTTTTAATTATTATAAATGCCTTCTTTATTATTAAATTTTATCCAATATTTTCTTTTCAACTGGTTTGCGAAACTCAGAGCTAGCTATTTTTTTTTTGTAATTCATGTTCATAGTCAGCACAACTAGTCACTAAGGAAAAGCAAACTTTTCAATAAAATTCGTTTCGCGTCTTTCGTAGCTCTAAGTTTAGTTATTTTTAGCTTTTTTTTTTAAGTTTAAGGGCGCTTTTTCATTTTCCCTCGTTTTTCCTATTTTTTTCTAGTTTTACCCATGTTTCTTTGCACGGACATTGCACCTAGTGCCCTGTATCAGAGAAATATTAATTGACGTATGTAAATGAATATATCTGTAATGAAAGCATAATTACTCAGTTTTTGCATCATACATAGTTTCCTCATCTTCATTAATCTCTTCACCCCCGCTTCCTTAATTCCAGTTCTAGTATTCTTTCTGGAACAAGGTCCATTTAATGGAAGACTGATGTCTCATGTAGACCTTTTAACTATAACATCATTAATAAAGAAAGTAGGGTTCAATCTGCACTAATTTTACAACAGCACGTTAATTATTAGCTAAATAATAATAATAATACGGAGCGAGCTTAGACTAGTTTTTAGGATTCTTGCTTCGCAATTGGGTAATACCGGATTCGAATTCGGAGACCAGCCATCCTGACTGAGAATTTTCCAGGGTTGTTCCTCAGTCTTACTGAGCAAATGCTAGGTTAGTACCTTAATATAAGGCTGTGGAGACCTTCCTTCCATTCCTTTACCAATGTTGTTTTCATCTGTTGATTACTACAGTGTAAAGTGGCCTCTGAGGATGTATCTGGTAGCTTATAGTAAGTAAACAATAACGATATAATATATCTTCATGAAACGTGTGGGTTAATAACCACACCCTTACGGTCTCAACAGATAGCTTAAGTTTTAATATCAATTTCCTGACTTTTAACTATTATTTTCATATTGTTTTAGTTGTCTTGTGAGCGTGTGGCCCCCCTCACTCCCATTCCATTTTAAATTCTCCCAGTTTTCCTTGGCTGAATTGGAATGAGGCTGGATGGATTATACGTCGACGCAAACTTTGTGTTAGTTTTATCCTTTTTTATGAGTTGGCAGCGCTGTGAGCAGTAACTTGTATTTCCGGTTGACCGAACAAAAAGGACGTGATATGGTAATGTTCCAAAAAATAGTACCGCAGTTTCAAAAGCCATCCTAAGTTGTTTTTATTGATTTCAGAATTTTAAATATGATATGTTAATGGCAAGATTATTTAACACCCGTGATCCATATTTTTGTTAACCATACTGCTTATGGATATATTTTTTTAAAATAATCCTTTGGTGTGATTGGAGTAAGCTAACCGACGCTAGAGGAAGAAGGCGGGAAGAGGTGTGCGCGAAAATGGATGCAGTAATGAATAGAAGAGGTACATGGCCCAGCATCAAAATCCTAAGTCAATTTATTAATCCTTTGTGAAATCGCACCAATATAAGTCGGAGTGAACTGCAGAAATTGTGTTATTTTATAATTCACGTAAGGTTCAGTGAAGTTCTACGAAAATAATACAAAATGCCTCAAATCAGCTCAAACTAAGTACGAGCACACCTTTTTAGTTTTGTGACAGCGTTGTTGTTCAGCTCTAAATAACAAGTCTAATGTTGAGTTTCACTCATGTTATGATAAAGGAACATAGGTAAAACAAGAGATCAATATATTTTGTAAATTGTCAATCAGTGGAAACATAAGCAAGTACATTGCCAACTACGCAGCTGAATAATGAAAATAGAAACTAAGTTGGAAAACAGGACATCCCTTCGAAGAAAAATGGGAAGAAGATTCTAGAAAACTGCCCTCCAATACATCTATTGGCCTCCCCCTCCCTTTTTTCAAAATCTCCAAAACCCCAGTGCGTGTGTGAATTGGTGATTTGTTAAGTAAGTTGCCGGCATCGTCGTTATAGTTCAAAAATTCAAATTCAAGTGTTCAAAACACCTTTTTTTTATTCTTTTTATTTTTCCAATAAAATTCATGGGCTTGTATTCAATATGGTGAATGACAAATGAAAATCCTAAAATATAAAAATTACAGAGGTATCAAACTAAAACGTTGAAGTAAGTATGTATGTTGTATGTATAATACTTGTGTTTAAGTAAATCAATATCATACATGCATTATGTTTCAGTTGCTCCATACCAGTTTCTCACGCAAATCACTACTGGAACGGTAAGAATATTTAGTTGGTATAGAAATTGTACGGATGTGTATCGGGCGTTTCACTGAGCGTGGGTACGCGCATAAACTGATTTGGATCGAACCCATCTTAATTAATGACTACATGCAATTCATCCCACAATCTCTAACCACTACTGCACAAAAGAGAATTTTATACTCCGTTCCATCATTCACTTTCATTACAAATGGAAATTCTCAGTGTCTAAATAAAATAATTATACTTAGTGAAATCATAATTCAGGCGTACCGATCAAGACACGAGCCCCACAGGTCGTAAGTATACCTGCCCCGAACTGGAACCGAACCCAACACAATCCAATTGTGTTATAAAAATGGCGCTCCGAAACAGGAACAGAACTCCTTTACCGTACATGTAAAAAGTAGTGATTTATGTGTAGAAACATAAAGGTATAAAGTATCCGACTCCTATTTAGAAATTGTATGTAATGGTACAAAATGGATGAAAGCAATGCCAAGTTGTTGGACGCCATCAAAGGCGAAATGCAAAATTTACGCGAATCATTAGAAAATAAAATAGTTGAAATAAATGAATCTTTGGAAGGAAAAATAGAAAAAGTTGTTGAAGAAACTAATAATGTACGTGAGTTTTTAGAAAGCAAAATAGTGGAAGTTTCTGAAATGACAAAAAAGCACGTCAACGATAAACTCCAGGCACAAATAGAAGTTGCAAAGAAAGAAATTTGGGGTAAAAGTGAAGAAAAGGGGGTCCAAGCACTTGAAAAAATTGAATCAAATGAAGCTCCAATTGAAAAGGCTAGTTGTGCAGATGTAGAACAAGGGTGCCAGAAGGTTGTAAATGAGTCAGTTTTTGTTAGCGCTTGCAATGGTAAAGAAAAAAGTAGTCAGTCAGTGTCATACAAATGTAAAGGTTTAGTTAGCCAAACTGTTACGTCATGTAGGCCTAGTGTTCGTTCGAAGTTTAAACAGAAAGTAGATGCGTTGAACATAAAATATTTGTCATGTTACGGAGGAAAGTGCACTGATAGGTTTTGTACGTGTAATTGTACTAATGTAGTAATATTAATGAATGGAGGCAAGAGAATGCGCTCTTTACTCATTAGTCATATGTTGAATTTAATGGAGCTAGGATGCGTCCAAAGCACGTCACAAACAGATAGGTTTGCATGTATTCCAAGTAATGACATATGTTCGTACTTCGTGAACATAGTTAGGGTTCAGATTGACAAAAAGGAAAACAGTGGTAACAGTTCTCACTTGGTGGTAATAAATATGTATGTTGTAAATTTCAAGCGCATAAGGTTTTATTGTTTTCTATGCACCCAAATATGTGTAATGAATGATGAAATCAGTTCAGGCACTAGTAGCATCAAAGAGAATAATGTTAGTGGAATGTCATGGCACAAACAAGTTGAAAGTTGTCGAAATAATTTTAGTAAGTTGCAGTACATTTTGAGTAAATCCGTCAGCAAGTATAAATATTGGTCACAACGTAGTAAGCACGCGTCCGATAAGAAACGAAAGTTGTGTAAATTGAAACGAAAAATAAAAGGGATGCACAAAATATTGCGATCTTTTGAAAGAATGTCAAAGTTTGTCCGTAGGAATTTTAAGAAAACCCAATGTAAGCACAAAGGCAATTGTATGGTGGTAAGTAGTAATGAAAAAAGCAATGTAGTCACTCCAGAAAAAGCACAATCAGAAAATGTAAGTGAAAAGCGAAATGAAAAGTTGAAACCTAGTAAGCGTTGTAAGTTGTTCAAAAGGTCAAAAGTCAATGCGAAAGGAAAACATATGCAGAAGTTAGTCGTTAAAAATCATAATGGTGTCCGTGAAAAATGTAGAAATCAGGTGAAAAAACCGTGTTGTAGCCAAGCGTCGAAAATTCAAAACAAACGTGAAAAAAAAGCAAAAGTTAGGTTAGTCCAACGAACTTGTGCTAGGTGGCACGAGCATTCAGTAATAACACATACGCGTAATCACACAGGGAAAATGAAAAACCGGGTTGATTATAAAAGCAAATTCAATGCTTCATATATAATTAGGCAGAAAAGTTCACGCAACAAAATTTTGAACGAAAATAAGTGCAGTAAACACAATTACAAAATATGTGGAAATTGCGAGTTCGTGAAGCAATGTGGTAAGTTGAAAGTCAAAATTTCTGTCAATATACGATTTGTTGTTGCTACTGACAGTGAAAAATCATACGCGTATGGAAAGCCAGTGTTTATCAAAGTAAATATTTGTCGCAGAAACCACACAGGCGATTACGAAGATGTGTTTATTAAACGTTTTGGAATAAAATTCAAAATTCTTGTTGTACTTCAAAAACCAAGGGTAGGAATTGGATAAAAATATGCTCGCGAGAAAACTGGACTGTATACATTTTGAAAATTTGACCGTAGCAATGTTTAAGATTCTTTAATATTACAAAAAAAAAATGCAAAATTAAATATTTTCTTTTTGAACCGTATAAAAATTAAAAACAAAAGAAATTGGTGAATTGTTAGATCCTTTAACTGGTAAATCAATTGGTTCACATTCAGTGGATAGACTTAAGGTGTGGAAACCTACGAAACAAACTCGTAAAATCTGGTTAGATTTAGCAGTAAAACATAGTTCTGAGAAATACCATGATGTAATTTCAAACGAATTTAAAAATTCAGATCTAGAAAGCAGTGTTGAAACTGTTCTTTGCAATGCATTAACTACAACACCAGTATGTTTATCTCAAAGTGTTCAATCCAGAAGTAATAACCAACGAATACATAAAATATTGGAGAAATTGCTAGATATTGATAAGTATTTGAATTTTCTGTACTGTAAAAATTTATGCTCATCTGATGTATTGGAATTTGCGTTAGTAAATCTACAGAATCCTTATGTGGCACTAAATGAACAAGTGCAAGGAATGTAAAAAAAAAAAGAAGAAGAAAAAAAAGTCGTTTCATATGATATATGCAGGCATCTGTGACCCGCTATGCGACTTCCAGATGGCCGTTGATATTTCTTTTCCAAAGCAATGGAAAAACTAGCAAAGAAATATGCCAAGTCATGGAGATGAGGTCCCCCCCCTTTATATGTATTGGGTAATGTAACATGTTTTTAACGCTCGGAGTAAGCTATTTTGGTAAATCCCATTCTTTATTATTTTAAGTTTTTAACCTTGTATTCTTTAATTCGGCCTCATCTCGGGGTGGTAGAACAGCTTATTCATTGTGGGTAGGTTCCTTCGAAATTTAGCCAGGCAGATCCCGTCGAGTGATTAGAGAGAGTCATAACTGAATTATTACGTTGTAAAAATTTAGCTGTGAATCTTTAAGGCGCCGATAATTTTTATTAAATCTCGACAAAACGTATATTACCCAATAGTGTGTGAAATAAAGTTTTTAATATGTAATATGTTTTAAAAATTTGTTTACGAATGAAAGATTTTATTTCATATATTCGTGTTACTGTATTATTGCATTGTGTTTAAAGTTAATTAACTAATTAATAGTGCTGTTTAAATGTTGTATTTTAAAGGTTTGAAGAATGGAAATATTACATTATTAGGAGTTATTCTGAGAATTAGTTATAAGGAAGCATATATTGATGAAAAGGTTATTTTTGCATTTCATGTGTCATTTTTCTCAAAATATTGAAAATTTTATGTGTTCAGTATGATAATTATCTTTAGTGTAAGATGTTAAAACACGAGTCAGATACTTACAAAAAAAAAATTGAAAACTTTGATTTAAGTAATAGTGTAAGAAATATATTGGTTTGATGTTAATAAATAGAATATGAATAGGATATAATATAAAATGAAAATGTAATAGATAATCAATATTATTCAACTTATATTAAAATATTGTATTATGAAAATAAATGTAATCTTATATTTACACATACAAAAGGAAAGCCCATTTAAAGTATATAGCCCATGAAATAAAAGCCCATCTACGTTTGTGTAAAATGTTAGTGAACCATAATGGATCAAATATTAATAACGGAAGAAAGAAGAGGAATAATAACCGGAAAAATAACTCTAAGAAGAGGAAACCCAAGGTCCCAGGGTTCTGATAATCTTCAAAGAAGATCATCGTCCATGTCGCACGCCATTTGTGAGCGTGTGGCCCCCCTCACTCCCATTCCATTTTAAATTCTCCCAGTTTTCCTTGGCTGAATTGGAATGAGGCTGGATGGATTATACGTCGACGCAAACTTTGTGTTAGTTTTATCCTTTTTTATGAGTTGGCAGCGCTGTGAGCAGTAACTTGTATTTCCGGTTGACCGAACAAAAAGGACGTGATATGGTAATGTTCCAAAAAATAGTACCGCAGTTTCAAAAGCCATCCTAAGTTGTTTTTATTGATTTCAGAATTTTAAATATGATATGTTAATGGCAAGATTATTTAACACCCGTGATCCATATTTTTGTTAACCATACTGCTTATGGATATATTTTTTTAAAATAATCCTTTGGTGTGATTGGAGTAAGCTAACCGACGCTAGAGGAAGAAGGCGGGAAGAGGTGTGCGCGAAAATGGATGCAGTAATGAATAGAAGAGGTACATGGCCCAGCATCAAAATCCTAAGTCAATTTATTAATCCTTTGTGAAATCGCACCAATATAAGTCGGAGTGAACTGCAGAAATTGTGTTATTTTATAATTCACGTAAGGTTCAGTGAAGTTCTACGAAAATAATACAAAATGCCTCAAATCAGCTCAAACTAAGTACGAGCACACCTTTTTAGTTTTGTGACAGCGTTGTTGTTCAGCTCTAAATAACAAGTCTAATGTTGAGTTTCACTCATGTTATGATAAAGGAACATAGGTAAAACAAGAGATCAATATATTTTGTAAATTGTCAATCAGTGGAAACATAAGCAAGTACATTGCCAACTACGCAGCTGAATAATGAAAATAGAAACTAAGTTGGAAAACAGGACATCCCTTCGAAGAAAAATGGGAAGAAGATTCTAGAAAACTGCCCTCCAATACATCTATTGGCCTCCCCCTCCCTTTTTTCAAAATCTCCAAAACCCCAGTGCGTGTGTGAATTGGTGATTTGTTAAGTAAGTTGCCGGCATCGTCGTTATAGTTCAAAAATTCAAATTCAAGTGTTCAAAACACCTTTTTTTTATTCTTTTTATTTTTCCAATAAAATTCATGGGCTTGTATTCAATATGGTGAATGACAAATGAAAATCCTAAAATATAAAAATTACAGAGGTATCAAACTAAAACGTTGAAGTAAGTATGTATGTTGTATGTATAATACTTGTGTTTAAGTAAATCAATATCATACATGCATTATGTTTCAGTTGCTCCATACCAGTTTCTCACGCAAATCACTACTGGAACGGTAAGAATATTTAGTTGGTATAGAAATTGTACGGATGTGTATCGGGCGTGTCACTGAGCGTGGGTACGCGCATAAACTGATTTGGATCGAACCCATCTTAATTAATGACTACATGCAATTCATCCCACAATCTCTAACCACTACTGCACAAAAGAGAATTTTATACTCCGTTCCATCATTCACTTTCATTACAAATGGAAATTCTCAGTGTCTAAATAAAATAATTATACTTAGTGAAATCATAATTCAGGCGTACCGATCAAGACACGAGCCCCACAGGTCGTAAGTATACCTGCCCCGAACTGGAACCGAACCCAACACAATCCAATTGTGTTATAGTCTCATGTATGTTCCCACCGAGAATTGATCCTAAGATCACATGAACAAATGCGAATATGTTAAATATTTTTGAATACTTTAATATACAAAACACAAACGCTTCAATGATAGGATGCATGAATATGTTTTGGTCACGTCCTGCAAATGTATGATTAAAGAAACCTGAAGATGAAGAAAAAAACAGAAATCTCTTTTTTTTTTTATTTACTCCTTCAAGAAACCCCGACCTCAGATGAGCAAGCCATAAGTTAGGTGATAAAGTCATACAACGAACACTTTTATTATTAATAATAATACTACACAACCATATCGCTCTGCTGAAATTCTCGTGTGTATGTTTAAAAATCTACTGTTGTGCCAGTCTATATTTTTTTGTTGTACCTTCGAAGTGAAAGATATTCGTTATTACATTTGTTGATGGTTGGACTCTAGTAAGTCAGAAACTACAATTAATAAAGAGTGTTTTGTCTAGTATTCCTGCGATTAGAAGGGCCTTATCTTAAAGATATTTCATTTGTATATGAGAAAATAGTAAAGTTTATTTTCTAAGAATAAAACAAATATTTTCAATGTGAACCTAAGATTAAGTTTTGAAGCGGAGCTAAACAGAAGAATGTGTTACCCTTTACATCAATTTTCAGACAGTTCACTATACTCTGAAAGAAATCAAACTTGGAAACATTTTACTTCGACAGAAAGTGCAATATGTAAATATTGCAAGGTTAAAATAAAATAAAGAACAAAGGTAGCACAAACGTGTTATGGAAACATTTAAAAACACAGCAATATACTATATTAGTGAATTCGAAAAAAAGTTTTTGACGAATTTTAGATATTCAATTTTATCATCACAATTTCAGATGTAGGTTTGGATACGAATCAAGATCTGAGATTCGAATTTCGGATCCGAGATCCGAATTTCGGATACAGATCCGAGATCCGGATCTGGGTCCGGGATATCCGGATCCGAAAATTTTTGGCCATTCCTAGTGCAGGTGCTTTCCAAGACCAAACACTTTAATAGCTATGAAAATACAGTTAAATACTACAATATTATGAGCAACGTATAGGCTATCCATTTTAATTACTAGGAATGCAATGGATGTACCCGATTGCAATGAAATGAGCTGAGCGAGCTTAAACTACGTAATCATTCCTGGCCATTATGCAATAATAAATGCCATTTTTAATTGTTGACAAAAAAATCGCGTGAAAACTTTTTCCCCATGTTAAGTCTATGGAAGCGTTTTTCGGTGATTATTCCTCGATGGTACATCGGATTTTTGATTTCGACCTATGTTCTCACTCAGCACGACATACTCTATCAGCGTGCTAAGTTTGGTTGAGATCGGCCAAACGGTCTAGGAGGAAGCGTTTTTCGGTGATTATTCCTCCATGGTACATCGGATTTTTGATTTCGACCTATGTTGTCACTCACCACCACATACTCTATCAGCGTGCTAAGTTTGGTTGAGATCGGCCAAACGGTCTAGGAGGAGTTCGCGGACAACCAAACGGCTAACCCGAGTATAAGAGCTTCGCTTCGTTCAGCTCAATTATTCATGCACATAACTTCACAAAATTGTATGAAGTTAATTAAATAATTTTCTGTATGTTCAAATCATACCACTGTTATTCTCAAAATAAATTTTACCAAACGAAAAAAACTTTTGTTGTTGACTGCTTACCACTTGCTTGACCACACGTAGAGTGGAACGAGGGGAGGATCATAGCACAAAACCAGTAGCAATTCAGAAAAATATTCAGAAAGCGAGAAACATGGAAACATTGTCTTTTGCCAATGGAGGATTGTTGGCTAGAGAGGTAAGGCAGTTATTCGAAAAGGAGAGCAAAATAAACTATTGCAAGTCGATATTTCGCACGTGGATGCCTTATGCCTCAATGCAGATTAAGGGCACTCTTCACGCTTGGTGCGTGTGTGTGTGAGTTTGCATATTTTTAAAGATACTGGACAAGTGATAAGCAATAATGATTTTTTTTTTAATTTCACCAAAATGTGTCTGCAGCGCTGCTGTATAATATAGGCCAAGTTAATTTCGGGGAGAGCTTGGGCCCCCCGAGCTCATAGCTGATTGCACCACTGCTAGCGATTAACAGTAGCAATTAAAGCTCATACACATATTTTAAGGGGATTGAATGATATCAAACCTCACATTCGGTCTTTTAGGTCACTGATGTAGCGAACTTTCCTGCTAAGGCCTACACACCATAATCTATAACCAGAAATCACAGGATAACATGTTTGGATATTGTCTAAAGCAGCGCAGTGGTATAGGCCCTACCATGATTCAATACATCGACCGAAAAATTTGTGGTTAGAAATACACGAACAGTAAGGGCATAATGCGGTAGAAATACCCTGCAGTCAGTGTTGTAGTGATAATGCATCAATGGTCTATTGCTGCAATATTGTTAGGCAGAGATGTTCACCCTCGCGAGGGTGGCCCTCACGAGGGCATCCTCACCCTCAAGTTCCCTCGCCCACAGTGACGCAAGGGCGAGGGAGCGCGAGGGCGAGGACAAGTTTTGGCCGTGAGGGCGAGGGTGCGTGAAGGCGAGGACAAGCTTCGATGGCGAGGGTGAGGGTGTGCGAGGGCGAGGAAAAGCTTCGACGAAGAGGGTGAGGGTGCGCGAGGGCGAGGACAAGTTTCGGCAGCGAGGGCGAGGGTGCGCGATGGCGAGGACAAGCTTCGATGGAGAGGGCGAGGGTGCGCGAGGGCGAGGAAAAGCTTCGACGAAGAGGGTGAGGGTGCGCGAGGGCGAGGACAAGTTTCGGCAGCGAGGGCAATGGTGCGCGAGGGCGAGAACAAGCTTCGATGGCGAGGGCGAGGACAAGCTTCGATGGCGGGGGTGAGGGTGCGCGAGGGCGAGGAAAAGCTTCGACAAAGAGGGCGAGGGTGAACGAGGGTGAGAGCCAAGTGTTACTGCGGGAGCGAGGGACTCGGGATTTTCCCGTTTTCTCATTCCACCTATTCTTTCATCATCATTCACTTGCAATTCCATCAGTCTCCTTTAGCCATCGATGGCATAACCGTTGGATGTTAAACTAAAGATTTATTTATTTTACTTTATTTTATTTATTTATTTTTTTAAAGATTGGTATCTTTGAAAGCGTTTTTAATATAGTGTAAGAATATGCAGCGCACAGTCTTGAAAAGGGAGACTAGTTTGGGCGTCCAGTAGGCTTCTTTCTGTGATCTGTTACCCTTCATTATCGACGTTTTTATTATTATTATTATTTCGCTAAATAGGATATTAAAATAGAATGATTTGGTTCTATATCGCAAGTTTTAAAGCTCCCTGACAACTGATATTTAGTCAGCAAAGCATAGGAAAACTTAGAAATAAAGAAGCAAAACTATCTGAAGTATTCGGCTATGGTTCATCTAATCATGGGCGTCGTAACGAGGGGCTTGGGTGGTCGCGTTCCTCACAGATTTTCGTCACACGTATGTAAGCAAACTAAGAAAATAAAAGCATATATTCAGGGGTGTAGTCGAGAGTATACGAAGGTGTATTGCTCAATCTTAGTCATTTGCGCATACTTTCTGCTTCAAGGCGTGTAGTACTATATTCAAAACTGGCATATATAACCTGTGAAATTTTTAAGACTAGCGTATACTCTGTGAAAATTTTAAGACTATGGTGTACCCCGTGTGAAATTTTAGGACTTGAGCAGGAAGTTTTTGATAGTCTATTATTGCAACACAGCCCCTGCCCGCTGCAGCCCCTAGTTATTCGCCTCTACTTTCTAAACATTTTCTATATATTTTACATCCCTGGAGTTGGTGGCCCCGCATCGTGGAGGTTGTGGGGACATTATCTAAGCCTTTGGTCAAGTGGCCTTACATTTGGACCTGTCAAGTGACCTTACATTTACATAGATTACTATTGAGATAAGTGGGTAAAACTGCATCAGGTTTACACCTATAATTTCATGATTCTTAGTGTTCATCCTTCCGAAGGGGAACTTTCGAAGATGTCCTCAATTCTAACTATAGAGAAACGTTCTCACACAACAGAATAAACATAATTTCAAACCGTTCATGATCTATATTTAGAAAAAAATAGCACTCTACTAACGTAATTTGCTGTTTTGGAAAATATAAGTTTTACTTATGAATATCTGGGAATCAGTCGATCTGTCTGTATTCTGACGTATTAGAGTTAATGTCCCTTTATAATTCATCACCGATGCCGATGCTAAATGGTACGTGAATCTATAGTTTATGGTAGGATCCGAACCACCATAATGCGTTCAAACTTCACTCAAGGGTATCGAACCTGAGACTTGCTGCAAAGCAGACATGCTTGCTAGACACTATACTAACTTCCTTTGTATATTTCAATATCATTAACTTTCAGTAATCACCGGTAATCGACCTATAACCAGAGTCGAAGTCTAAGAGGGAGTTATTGAAAATGTTTAATTATCCTAATTTTTATGTAAATATTTCACTTTAGAATATTAGCGTTTAAATACTTCTCTCCCCCATACAACCATTACACATGCTAATACTATGTAACAAGCAGTAACGACTACATATTATCAGGTGCAACATTTAATCAATCAACATATAACATATAAAGCTTATAAAATTTTAATTAGTCAGCTGGATTACATCTCATGAAAAAAGTTGAATAATTTCCACCTTATATGTTAGTTGTTTGACGTAACGTAAGCATGAAAGTAAGCTTAGATTTTTGTTCGAAATTCACATTGAAAGAATATTCGCAAAGAATCTTCAGTGGGCTGAATCTCTTTCGTTCCAGGTTGGCTACAAGACTGCGATAATCGTAGGACGTAAAAATGAAGATTTTACTCCCCAGTCAGAATTTTTAAACTATCCTATCTCTTCAAGTCAATAATTGTCTGTTTTGCATTATTACTTTTCAACCACAGAGCAAAATAATTCAGTCACTCTACTCCTGTTTTAATGATGTATGGCAGCGTGTAACAAATTGTTGCGAGGTCCTGGGCAAGAAAAGTTTGTGATCGCCCTTTCAGTTTTTAATTGCTAATTATAATAAAATTTCTGGAAATCAATTAATCTACACATTTAATTATTTGTGCTAAAGAAAATAAAGGTTTGTTCTCTTACTTTCCCGTTCCACCATTTCTTTCATCATCATTCACTTGCAATTTCATCCATCTCCTTTAGCAGTTACACAACTCTGGGGCGCTAAACTAAAGATTTCATCTTTTCTTTCATTACTACAATCTTAAAGTTTGCACGTATTAAGGTTTGCACGACATTATTAATTGTTGAATTGGTAGATTTATAAAAGTCAGTGCTAAATCATTTTAGACTCGATAATCTTTCCAAGGCCCCTGGAGGCGCTAAGCTCTGAGCGTGCCATTTAGGAAGGAACGGTGGCTCAGCGATAGAGAAATTACCTTTGTTCGAAGGGTCGCATGTTCGATTCCCGTCCAAGTAAGTTCGTGGTGGAGGATATCGTGTTCGTGGGTTTTCTGGGGATTCTCCAGTTTCCTACCACATTCTCATTCAACTATTTCTTTCATCATTCACTTCTGTCTCCTTTAGCATTTAGCTTGCATAATCGTGGGATCTTAAACTAAAGATTTCATTTTTCATTTGCCTTTACGTGTTTGTAGTGTAAGGAATCCTTGAGACAACGTTTGAAAGATATCATTTCATAATTGTGGGAATTACTGAAAATAAACTTTCCAACAATGATAGCTGCCAAAAATGAACCAAGACCAAAATGATAAAGTGCACAAATTGGCCCCTAGGGTAGTTTCTTAAGACAAAGTTTCATATTTATGGCAATTATTGAAAGAAAATAAAAATTTTAACATTGTTAAGGTAGGACAAATGTATCTCTATTAGTGGTGAATATTAACAATATTTGAGCATCGAAATTAACCTTACAAGCACATTGACACATTTCAGTTTATATCTTAAAATACCAATTAGCTTAGATTCACATTCAAATCAATGAAGTCATTCATGTTATAGGTTAGAGTGGGTATATATTTCCGAGTGATAATTCAACAATAGTGTTCTGAAGTATTTTATTTGTTTGCTGACGGAGTTTCAAAATTAAGCTCTTTAGATCTTTCCCTTTGAATTTGTTCAAATTCCTCAGTTACGCTACATACATCAGGGATGGCCAACGTGTTGACTGTCAAATTCTGACAGATAGTCCGCGGCAGTCACTCTACCGCCACTCATCAAACCTTGATTTCACCCTCACCCTCATGAGAGCCGCCCTTGTGTGGCTGAATACTTATGCTTGCATCGTAGTTCAAGGAACATTTTGAAGTAAAGGCATTGGATACTGTTGAAAAATGCAAACGTCACTATCGACCGAGATCTCCATTGTAACAGTTGTTCCATTTTAGGAGTTCCACAGTAAGTTATACGATGATATGTTTAGTTTCATTTCTTTAGGACGTATGTTAAGCAAGGGCGGATCCAGGACGGATTTCTGGTGGGGTGCTGGGTTGTAATACTGCTACTTAGAGCTACTTTTAAGAGCTCCAAACTCTGGGATGCGTTTTATTTGTAAACATAAAATAAAGAAGTTTCCTCTTCTGGGGGGGAGCGATCGCCCCGATCGCCCCCCTGGATCCGCCACTGACGATAAGGAAATAATTCAACAAATAGGTTGAATAATTGATGCTCAGATCCTCACGAAGGAGGCCCTCTCGAGGCCTCCTCACCCTCAATTACCCTCGCCCTCAATGATATGAGGGCGAGGGTGCGCGAGGGCGAGGAAAAGTTTTGAGCACGAAGGCGAGGGCGAGCGAGGATAATGGACAACTCCTATCGCGAGGGCGAGGGTGTGCGAGGGCGAGGACAAGCTTCGATGGCGAGAATGAGGGTACGCGAGGGCGAAGACAAGCTTCGAGGGCGAGGGCGAGGACAAGTTTTGGCCGCGAGGGCGAGGGTGCGCAAGGGCGAGGACAAGTTTCGATGGCGAGGGTGAGGGTGCGCGAGGGCGAGGACAAGTTTTGGCCGCGAGGGCGAGGGTGCGCGAGGGCGAGGACAAGCTTTGACGGCGAGGGCGAGGGTGCGCGAGGGCGAGGACAAGTTTCGACAGCGAGGGTGAGGGCGCGCGAGGGCGATGGACAATTCCATTCGCGAGGGCGAGGGTGAACGAGGGCGAGGGCCAACTGCTACTGCGAGGGCGAGGGTGAGTGAGGTCGAAGTAAAATGAACATCTATGTTGTTAGCAGGGCCGTGCTGGGATACTAATAAGGGCGGTGGACAAGTCTACTAAAAGGGCGCCCATACGAACAGGTTGAGTCGTCGTAAGAAAATTCTCATTAATATTTCCTTACTAGAATATATATATATATATATATATATATATATATATATATATATATATATATATATATATATATATATATATATATATATATATATATATATATATATATATACTTTGAAAGAAAGTATGAATGTCTTCCTATATCAAAATCACCACCAAATTTGTTTTAGTATTAACGTAAATAGCTAATTTGTGCCTCTTAGACTTGATAACCCTAACAATGTTTTTGTAAACGGTATAAAATTATGCGGTTCATCATTATGGAGTTTCCGCCATTCCTCATTCCCGTTCCTCTTGGAGTTCAAATATTGGTTTAAGAAACTTTTTTCAAATACTATCAGTCTGCGATTTTCCCTCAGAGTCAGTGACAATGTTTCGCAACCATACAGCACAACAGGCGTAATTATCGTTCTATATTTTAAGCTACAAATTCCTCAACAGAATTCGCGACAACAAAAGATTTTTAACTAATTAATAACACAAAATCCCCGCTTTATGTTGCCATCAAATTTTTTGTGATTATGGTTTTGGTCTGTTAATAATGATTCTAGATATTTGAAAGTATCCACTTTTCGAAAGAAAATATTATTTGGTATTTTATCGCATCCATAAAATGCAGTATTACGATCCCGACAAACTTCCATTTATTTAGTTTTCTCTGCATTTACTTTTAAGCTCTGCAAGCGTTAAGAAAGATTTCTGTATTCCTTTCTATTGTTCTATCATACCCTATTAAATTTACATCATAAGCTTACGCCATAACCTGGTAAATACAATTCAGCTCTAGGACCTGATTCCTGTCTTTGGTTTTCCTTCTAGTGTTATCCAGAACAAAGTTAAATAATAATTTCGACAACGCATCTCCTTCTTTCAGGCCATTTTCAACGTGAAAGCTCGTGAACAAGAATTTCTCTACTCAAACCTTACTTTGGGATTCATTTAACATAGCTTAATTAATCTACCTTTTTCGGTATTGCAAATTCTGTAAGCATGTTGTACAATGTTTCCCTCCTACCCTAGTCTAAAGTCAATAATTGATGTGCCAGAATATTGTATTCCCATTTCTCTTCAAGTATTAGTTAAATAGTAAATATTTGGTCGATAGTTGATCTATTTTACCTACATCCGCTCTGATAATCTCCAATAATTTCATCTGTGTATGGAGTCAATCTTGCTAATAGAATGTGTAAGAAAATGCATTGGATGTTGACAGAAGAGAAATGCCTCAATAACTATTAAATAAGTTTTATTAATTTTCTTCTGAACTGGAACAATGATTGATTCTTTTCACTCTTGTGGTAATTTCTCCTTGTTCCAGATAAAGAGAATGAGTTTGTGTATCTTGCTCTACAATCCCCCCCCCCCCAGCTAAAATTAAGTCAACCAGAATTTCGTCTACACCTGAGATGGGTGTTTCTTTAATTTTTTTAAATAGCGATTTCTATTTATGTCTGATTAGGTTCTGGAATATACGGTTATGCTGTATGCATTTCACTTTCTCCACGCACATTAATTTTTGGCTATGTGCTAAGCAAATCGTCAAAGAAATCTTTCCATCTATTTAAGATGCTATTCTGATCAGTGAGAACTGTTCCTTTAGCTTTCTTTATTATATAAGCACGAAATTGATAGCCTTTCTTAAGTCCGTTGATGCATTTATACATGTCCGGAATGTTTTAATTTTTTACTATTATCTTCAAGTTAATTAATTTTAGCTTTCAAAAACCGCGTTTCCTTGTTCCAAAAGTTTTGGAAGTTTTCCGCCAGATGACAGTGAAATTTTATGTAGTTATTTCGTTCGGATTTTGTAGCCAACCCTGTTTCTTCTGTTTTCTCTTCTCTGCTACTTTAGTGCATTCCTGGTTGAACCATGCTTTGTTCCTACGTATTTCTGCGTGTCCCAATATTTCTTTTGCTGAAATCTTAATGTTTCCTCTAATTTCAACAAAGTATCCTGAACACTAGTGCACTCCGAACCTTCTAAACCGAGAATCTATTTGACAGTTCAATCTGGCTCCCCTCTCACCTGACTCTCCTCTAATTTCTTTAAATTAAACCGCTCGGTTTTCAGATATGGAATATTTCCCTTATTCAACGATAGTCTCTCTCTTATTATCATAATCAACTCTTCTGAACAATCGAACATCAGTTGTGCTAGTTGTGTAGTTTTCTTTCTATCTACTAAAACGTGATCGATTTGATTATGTGTTTTTCCGTCTGGTGAGGTCCAAGTATATTTCTGAACGTCGCGATGTGGGAATTTTGTAATCATCACGATATTTTTCTGGATGTTGCAAAGTTCAAGAGTCTAACGCCGTTGTAACGACCTTCCTTATGCAGATATTTATTCCCTATAATCGGTTTGAAAATACCCTCTCGTCCTACCTTCGCATTGAAACAGCCTAACAGAATTTTCATATGGTATTGCAGGAGACGATCAAATACCCGTTCTATTCTTTCGTAAAAACCTTTTTTATTGTCATCCTTATTTTCCGTTGGGCATGTACGGTACATTTAAAACAATAATATTACACCACTGACCCTTAAGAGAAGTAAACGAAAATCTATCATTAACAAATTCAACCCATGTAATTGCTGATATTACGTATTCGTTTGTGAACGAAAAGCCCTGATCCTAGTTGGTAATTTTTAATTCGTTCCCCGTAAAAGAACGTAAAATTTCCCGACTTGACTACTCCATTTCTTTCTCATCTAACTTTCTGATATCCCACTAGGTCCATCTACTATTTCTAAACTTATTCGTTACACATTTTAACGCGCCTGCCCTATAGAGACTTCTTATCTTCCATGTTCCAATTCTTATGTCGATTTTAATTTGCTGAGTTCGTGCCAAATTATCAGTTCTGATCCGAGGATTCTGCGAATATATCTGAAAAAGTCTTTCCTTTACGGATGAGTTGTTAACCCCACACCAAATCCCCAAACTGGAGGATCACCCCTTGTCTGTCCGCGACCGCTTATTCAGTATATTCGCAGCTAACCTGTATATCCCAGAGGCCTTCTCCTCGATCCACAACCTGAGGACGCGCCGTGCCGTGGTGACAGGAAGGCCACATTTTACGGAAATTAATCTTATATATAAAAGAGAACGCACAAATCCTTTGTTCCCTCATCACGCTAATACGGCTGAACCAATTTCTTTCATTTTTGGGGGGTTATTAGGATTTGGACCCTAGATGGTTTTTATCATATCACTTTAATTTTTAATTACCAGTGTCTTGAGATAATTGACCATTCAAGTGTCCATAACGTACAAATCCTTTGTTAGTTCATCATAGGTAAAAATAAACGTATTTATATGCAACCCGCATGACCGTGTCACTCGGCGGGTTAACATAAATGACAGGCGATATAATGTTAACATTTACTGCAATCTACTATGGTTTTTATATCACTTGAAAGCGAAAAAGTAAAAATTATCTAAGTAACAACGTTTATTGCGTTCCGGGGTGACCGCAGCGAAGCGGGGCGGGTTAACATAAATGACAGGCGATATAATGTTAACATTTACTGCAATCTTCTATGGTTTTTATCATATCACTTGAAAGCGAAAAAGTAAAAATTATCTAAGTAACAAAGTTTATTGCGTTCCGGGGTGACCGCAGCGAAGCGGGGTGAACGCTGCTAGTATAGCTATATTTTAGAATTACAATAAATACTGATTATCCGAACACTGATTTAAAACACACAGGAACATTCAATATGCTCGGATATATGGATACATATTAAGGCTGTGAAACCTTCGATGCCGTAGAAATCGTAAATTAGGGACTAGTGTCACTGTAGTATTTCATTAATTCATCGTACGTTTGACTATCCGAACTATTCTTGATGTATCGCGTTGTTTCGTTTTATAGCTACATAACTTTATATTTTTGTACTCTTTACCTGTTCTCTGCCAATAGCAACTGTATGAATTTATAATACAAAACTGAAATACAGAAGAATAAAATTTTTTTAAAATGTGATATTTCGCAGGGCATCTCATGTAAAGGATGCCTTGTATTCTTCACAGCTTTTTTATTAACAATCACTATTTGAATTTATTACATAAAGCTGGTACACAGGATAACTAAAACCACTTATTTTTAATGTGATGTTTCATAGGGCGCCTTAATTAAAAGGCGCAATGTACCTTTCACGGGTTCTTTACCAATAGTAACTGTATGTATTTAGTGTAGAGAACTGTGGTATACAGAAGAGTAAATAAAATCGTTCATCTTTGATGTGGACTCACAAAAGCGCCTAATGTAAAGGGCGCACTAAACTTTTCACGGGTTCTTTACCAATAAAAGTGTAAGAATTTATTACTAAAAACTTGTATCTTTATTTATACTGTGGTGTTTCGCAGGGCGCATCGGGACACGTCCCGGTGTCCCGGTGGGCCAGCACGGGCCTGGTTGTTAGGTACAATGCTCCAGAAAATTATAATACGTCGGTTGACAAGTCCACTTGTGTAAGAAGTGATTTCACCTCTGAATGCTATTACATTCAAAATGTTTTCCTAGATATCTTACATTTCAACTAAAAGCTGACAGCATTGCATTCCAACACGTTTTCGTGTCATTGTTAAAGCTTGGACGACTTGGATGTGGTATGGTCGTCCTGGATACCACATCCCTGTTTAAAGACCACATTGCTGATTGACTTCGAAGGACTCTATAATATGACTTGTTCTTAAAAAAAAAAAAAAAAAAAAAAAAAAAAAAGCAGGAAAGTTCGTTTACAACGACAACTTTTAATTCACATCTTCCTGCCGAAATATTTATTGATTACAGAAATGAACAATACACTTCCATCAAGCTTGCTACAGCTCTTGTTTGTTCCATTGTTTAATGGGTTAGCCATTGTGTTACCTATAAAAGCAAGAAAATCATGATTAGTCAATAGAAACTAATGGACAGCAAAAGTTCGATATAATGCATCTTTGGTGTGTGCTTAATAATTTTGACTTAGCCCGTATATGAGTAAATAAACTATCTGTTCCAGTAGCAGAGAAACTATCAATTATTGTTTGGTTGATTGCTTTGAAATTTAGTGTACTTTTCAGCACCGAGGTTAAGTGAGACGTGGACCTACAGATAGGGATTAGGCATTATATTTCTGGGCTTTTAGTAATATGGCCATGGTAGCCATGCTAGCCTGTGCTAGCCGTAAGCAGAGGGGACAAGTGCTACCCGGTCCTGGTATTAAATTTTAATTACATTAATATTAGACTTATTTAGAATGATTTGTGTGAATCAATTAACGGATCTTCATTAATTTTATTGTTGTTTTCTAAAATATTCAGCAATTCAACGCTATTTATTTTTTGAGTGTGTATAATGGGGGAGGGATTATGAATTTTTAGTTTGTAAGTTTAATGATATCTCCTGTAATATAACACAGACACCAATCCTGTTTTCTTTATCTATTAACTACGATTCTTTAATATTACTTAGGACATTCGAGGGGCCATGGTGACTGAGTAATAGAACATATGCCTTTGTTGCGTGCAGTCTTTGCTTCCATCTCAACTCGCACTAAGTGGGCATTATGGTGAATTTTCTTGTGTACGTGAATTTTCGTGAGATTTCATGCATGGCAGGCACAGGCGAATCTTGTAGCTATTTGCATTTTCTCGGGGTTCTCCCGTTTCCTCCCACTTCTTCCATTTTACTATTTCATCCATTCTCATCATCACCGTCTCCTTTACCTTATACGGCATAATTGTGGAACATAAAACTGAAAGCTTTCATTTTCATCAGGTCACTCTAAAGCAGTCAGGTTTTAAGTGAACCTGTTGAAATTATTATTCATGTAAACAACAACGAGCTTAAGATAGTACTAGAAGGATCAATGTAGGGGAATGGAGAGAAGGAGAGCCAGTCAGAGGTAAAAATAAAAGTAAACCAAGTACAGGGTGACAAGTGTTCAAATAGACTACATCGTTGTCAGGTTATTTTTCCCTTCACTCTCAGTTCTGATATGACTTTGCTGTGAGTCCTGCATATATTTTTAATTTCTTTATTTTTTTAGAAAATTGATTATGTATCATTTGTCGCTTTTTCCACGTTATTACTTTGTGCTACATCACAATTAGTATAACTTTTATCCATGCTTTAAAGAAAACTTAATTACTTATCGACAATTTAATTCCTCTTATTGCGTAGCTCAATTGAAAAATTGCAGTTGCTGTCGTTACCACGCGAAGTCTGATTCAATTGAGGTCACTAGGAAAAAAGCGCAAAGCATTTCTTGAAAAGAAAGGTAGGTGAATTCGGAAACTCCTATGATATACCTATCCCCAGAACTACCAACCACAGTTACAATTATAGAGCACATTCTATAATTTCAGGTCCTGTGCAAAGTATTATAGTATTTTAATTATGGTAAGCAAAAGTGCCATAATCCACGAAATGCATAACGGTCATTTTTATTTCTCTTAAATGTTTGAAAAATTGATGGACATGGATTTATTTTTGTAATTTCTTTTCCACATAGAGCATAGAGCTACAAATATACTAGTTTCACTACCCTCGTTTCTTTATGTCCAGTTTCCGAAGTAGGGGCCGCGGTGGCTCAGTGGTAGAGCGTTCACCTCTGGTGCTTGGGGTCTCGGGTTCAAACCCTGCTCCCGCCAAGTGAACTTTGTGGTGGACAAACACCGTGTGCGTGGGTTTTCTCGGGGTTCTCCCGTTTCCTCCCACTTTCTTCATTCCACCATTTCATTCATCTCTCATCATCACCGCCTCCTTTAGCCTAACCGGCATAACCGTGGGACGTAAAACTCAAAGATTTCATTTCATTTTTCAGTTTCCGAAGTAGAGTACCATAAACATATACTGTACTATCCCTGAATGGGTTTTATTTCCGTTTTCTAGAAGTACAAGTTCGTTGCACTTAAGAAGCAAGAGACTGGGGCGGTTTTCTTTTGTAGAACCGAACTGTTATTACCAGATGTGAACTAACCTCTGTGCCGCAATAGAAATTGAGAAGGGGAACGATGCAGGAGGACCATTTTGTTGTATTGTACTGCAATTTTTTAAAAGTTTTTTTTTTTTTTGATGTATTATAGACTTAACAGTAGACACGTCATATATAAATAGATACAATAATAAGAAGGAATGGGATTTTTAAGATTTTTCTTTTTTGAGAATGTAATTTTGGTAGTATGTATAGAATCATTCAATTTTGTCCATACTAAACTTACTCACACAATGGTCATGATTTTTTTTTTTTTAAAGTACGTGTTTGATTGAAGTTTAACATTTCTTTCAACCCAGAAAGATGTAATGTTGTCACTTAGACGAAATTTGGAGCTGTCTCGTCTCGAACATGTGTAGTGAAAGAACTGTATCGTCTCGAAAAGTGTATCTGCTTCTATTAGAAGAACCTTGCTCATCTACTTCGTCACGAAAATTCTGCCTCGCATCGTCTCGTGGACAATACTAGACACATAGACTTAATCGGGACCCGAACCACACGAAATCTTATCATAAGTAAAACTTAAATTTTAAACACCAAAGATAGTTAAGAAGATCCCTTTAAAGCGTTGTACTTGTCACCAAGCAAGCGTAGATGAGTGATTAGCGTGAGCGCTTCACAATCGGGAAGTCCCGGGTTCAAATCTCGAGGCCGTTCTGACTGAGGTTTTCCAGGATTTTTCCTCAGTCTCACCAAGTAAGTGCTTGGATGATACCTTCAAATTATATGAGCCTTGGCCAACTTTTTTCCAATTTTCCTTTCTTTACTTGTTGATAGTGTTTCAATATAAAATGTTCCTTAAGTTTCTGTATCTGAAGCCTTGTTATTAATAAATAAATAAAAGCACAATCTTACAATGAAACGGGATAGTTATGTTAAAAACCATTATCTGTTATTATGTGCATGAAACAAGAACTTGATGTGCCAAGTGAGCTTTGTGGTGGACAAACACCATGTGTGTAGGTTCTCCCGTTTCCTCCCACTTTCTTCATTCCAATATTTCATTCATTTCTCATCATCACCATCTCCTTTATCCTACACGATATAACTGTGGAACCTAAAACTGAAAGATTTAATTTCATTTTACAAGAATTTGACGCACTGATATGCGCATTTAAAAAAGTTTTATAATTTTTAATTTTTGTTTATTTTTTATTTTATTTTATTTTATTATTTTTTATTATATTTTGTTGCGAAATTAATGTTTCAGTGAAGCTATAAAAGTTCAGTGTGCATTTTAGCATTTTCTCTTCACTTCCTCATAATGCACCATGATAAAATTGATACAATGTTTTATTTACTTATTTATTTATTTTACAGTTAACATACTAAAAACAAATACTTGTATTAGCTAAGAGAAAGTTTTTCTTCTTTGGGTTTGAACTCTGGATAACAATTTTTAATTTTATTTCGAGTTCTATCACTGCGTATTTTGCTTATTCTTCCGGGTTCTTTGCACAAGTGTTCAAACTTAAGCTCAATTTGATTTTCTTCATAGATGGTTTATCAATGATTGATTATATCAGAATTTCATCAAGTTTGCAGTCTGACCTCATATCAAGCCTCAACCAGTGGTATTGCCCTGTAATGCAATTCTCTTGGAGGTTTGGTCATGCATGATAATCTGTGGACCCACGCCAAATGTATTGGAGCTCCGTGGTTCGGAAATTATATAAACATTAGGTCCATTACTTGATAGCGTTGAGTTACATAAGGACGTGAAGCAAAACCTCAAGCTCCTTCATGGGGGCGCGGTGGCTCAGTGGTAGAGCGTTCACCTCCGATGCTTGGGGTCCCTGGTTCGATCCCAGCTCGCGCCGTGTGGACCTTGTGGTGAACAAACACCGTGCTCGCGGATTCTTTCGTTTCCTCCCACTTTCTTCATTCCACCATTTCATTCATCTCCCATCATCACCGTCTCCTTTAGCCTAACCCGCATAACCATGGGACGTAAAACTTAAAGTTTTCATTTCATTTCAAGCTACTTCATATCAACATCAATGATACGAAGGTTTTACACTTAGCTGAGAATTAGTTTCACATTAAATGGTTATCGTAATGTATATTTATATTTACAAAAATCATTTTGTACGTGCCAGTGTTCGGGGACATGAATAGTGGAATATATGTAGAGAGGTAAAATCCCCTTTATTATTGAAAACTTATAATAATTACAATTGTTTTATTACAATAAAACTTGTACAATATTACAATAAAACTTGTATTACAATAATTACAATTGTCATCATCATCATCATAGGTATTCTGCCCTTATTGGCAGGTCACTTGCCGCAGCAGAGAATTTTCCATGCTCCACGGTCTTCCGCTAACCTCTTCGTCTTCACGTATGATCTTTCTGGTTTTATATCGTCCATTAATTGTAACCTGCTTCATCCTCTCCCTCTCTTTCCTGCTACCACACTCTCTAGCACGTTCCTCATGATACAATTTCTTCTCAGGCAATGTCCCAACCAGTTTCTCTTTCTCTTTCCAATAATACTTATAAGTTTTCTTTTCTCACTCACCATTTCTAACACCCTTTCATTCGTCTTCCGCTCTACCCAACTAATTCACGCGACTCCATTCTTCTCCACACCCACATTTCGAAGACTTCTAGTCGCTTTTTATCACTTTTACGTATGTCCATGCTTCCGCCCCATACAGTACAACATTCCACACGAAACATTTTATAAGTCTTTTTCTCAACTCTTTATTCAAGGTCCCATAAAACAAACTTTTCTTTCACCTAAAAGCTTCTTTTGCCATTCCTATTCTTGCTTTTATTTACGTTCGCACTTCATGTCATTATTAAGAACACTACCCAGATATCGAAAACTATTCACTCGATCTATTTTGCCCCCTCCCACTTTTATATTTGACACAGACCGCTTCGTTCCAATCATTATTGCTTTTGTCTTTCTAACATTTATTTTCATCCCATATTCTTCAAAGCCCTTCCTCAAATTTTCTAAGATCCTATTGATTTTGTTTTCTGATTCTGTAACAAGTGCCATATCGTCTGTAAATCTTATACATCTAATCATTCTACCCTACCAAATGCCATCTTCATCATGTAGGCTCTTTTTCATTACCTCTTCTAAATAGATTATTGCTAGCGAGAGACAGCATCCTTGTCGAACTCCCCTTCCAATTGCACTCTCCTCCGTCAGTTCTCCCAGTATCCTAACACTTACTTCTTGGTTCATATATAAGTTTCTTATGAGTCTTCGATCTTTATATTCCAACCCAACCTTCTTTAGAACTTCAACAACGATTCTCAATTCACGCGGTCAAAAGCCTTTTCTAGATCAATAAATACAACATACACCTCTTTCCCCTATATATATATGTGTGTAATGTTTTAATGTAATTGTTAAACAGAAATAATTCAAAGTCAATCTTTCTCTTCCTTTCTTTCCGCAATTCAATGTAAAATAATGAATATTACAATTTGATGTTTCTCCTCTGTATTAACCTGTAAATGTCAAAGGCATTAGTGGATACAAGCTTTCCCCTAATTCAGTGCATGCTTCAATATTAATTTATTTATTTCATGAAAATCAGGAGATAACGTCAAAACACACTGCTCTAGAGACACTTTCTGTTAGCAATTGTTGTTTAACCTTTTTTTTATTCATATAGATTCCACAGCTTTCTCATCCCCCAAAATTCAAGTTGCCATAAAACGAGTGTTCTTTTCTTTCTCAAAGAGAGAAAATCATAGATGAACCATGAGAAAGGAATACCGAATAGTTAAGAATTGGAGAGCAACTAGAGAGTGAACTGTTTAACCCTACGTACACAAAGGTGGGTTAAAAACTGACCTCATTTTTGTTAGGATAAGAATGTTTATGGATGTTCCCTTAGTATCATGTAATAATTCAGATTTTGTGTCAAAAATAATTTTTATTTTCTGTTATTTAATACTTTTAATTTCTAGAAAATAACCTAAAATTTAAAAAAAAAAAATTGTGGTGGACATAAAGTACCCTCCCTTGGTGTAACGCCATAATGTGCATGAAGTTATTTCCAGTTAAAGTTCAAGATTCTGACGCTAGGCGTCGCTACGGGTACAGCTGACTCAAAACATCGTACACCTAAAAGGAAAAGACGAGTGATGATATTAAAATAGGAGTAATAGGTTACGCGTAACACCGCACATCAAGGAAGGGTTACAAAATGTCCACTACAAAAACCATCATTTTCTGTCCCTGAAAATGTAATATTCTCCTCTATTGTGTGCCTTCAGTTCTCTTAATTCATAGTTAGTACAAAATATAGAAGAATGTTACATTTTCTGGGACAGAAAATAATTATTTATGTAGTGGACATTTTTAACCCTCCTTTGGTGTGCGATACTACGCGTAATCCCTTGGTGTGCGTAGGGTTAAACAGAGGCATCATTGTTTTCTAACAGGGCCAAAGGAACATTTTAGCGAAATTTACATTCTAAACAGTCGGCATTTGGAAAAAAGAAAAACTTCCCGCCTCGTTTTCAAAAAGCAGTGAGATGGAAACTGATTTAGGTTTTAGAGGCAGCATATTATGTAATTTGGTTTCCTCTTATACTGTTTGTCCTTCTCTCTCTCACTCATCTTTTAATAAGTATGTTTGGGTGAGGTCACTCCGAGCAATGCAGTTCATGTGAAATGTCGTCTTGACTGGATCGCAATTTTTGTTTGTATCAAGTGTCAGTTACCAGTGTAATGTGCCCTTAACAATGAATATTACAAAATATATTCCGAAGAAATAAATTCTTTCAGAAGATATAGATCTGTCAGTGTTACCTGATAAAGTTAATGATGTAAAAGATGTCCCTGCTTATGATAATGGTTATCTTGGGATGCAGAATAGTGCCGGTAAAGGTTCTTCAAAGTCAGTCAAAAATCAAAATCAGCATCAGTCAGTTGTTAGTGCTGTTAGTGTTCAAGACGTAGGATATTATTTAGATGGAAATCAACCAATAAATAATGATGTTAGCTATACACTTTTAAATAATTCTTGACCTCCACCTTCAACATATTACTACAAATCACATGTAGGGGAACGGAATCGATCAATTCGACATCAATGGTTTACCGATTGCTCTTGTGATTCGTACATTCGGCTTAACAAGAGGGTTTTTTGTATAGACACTGCATTATTTTTCAGCCTGAAGTGTATCATGGTATTCAGGTTGCTTTCATAGCACATGCTTTACTAAGTATAGAGATTTTCACGAGTCAGCACGTGAGGATATAAGATTGTTTTGGCGTCGTGAGGCTGTGGAGAAGTCTAGTAGTTTTTGGAGTGTGGTTAAACGTAAATCATCCAGTATAGTGCAATAAATAGATCTTGCTTATACAGAAGATATATACAGGGGATACTCTATTAAATACTTACTCGAGGTGCGATATCAGAGGTGTGTCAACAACCATATACAGAAGATATTGAATAGAACCGTCAAAAACTTTATCCTATTGTATCGTGCATTGTTTTTTTGTGGGACACATGATTTGCCACTTCGAGGTAACAAACTTATTTTCAGCTTCATCCCCGATTTCGGCATCAGTCGATGCAGGGGATACTCTATTAAACACTCACTTTCGAAACATGCAACGTAAATGCTAAATACATTTCAGTTCAAATTCAAAATGAACTAATAAGTCAATACAGAAGAATTGTCTTCCTCCTTTATAATCGTTTACTACTTCTCAGACCTCAAAAAAGAATGCTGAATATGCATCAAACTTAGTTACTCGAGGTAACCTTAAAATCGGATCTGGCCTGGAAGAGTAGTAAATATTACACGCCTTATTCAAGGTAATCTCTGTTCGGGAACATAGTTTGTTGAAAGAAAAAAAATCAAAGTATATCATGAGTGATCGGACAATTGGACATTTAAGTACTTGTAATACAGAGCAAAACCCGTCGATGTGAATCGTACATATGGAGAGGCTAAGATTCTTTTCTCTCCAAACTGGTAAATGACGTACATGCAACGATATAAGAGGTGCGTGAAATGTCAACAACCATACCTGTATAAAAGAAATTCGAATACATTACCTGGATACCAAATATTTATTGTGTATATCTAGAAAACTATACACAAAAATATAACCTGAACACTTGTATGTATTAAGTGCGACATTATGATTATAGATGATTATCACTACTATTATGCCCTTTTGTGGTTATTCTCACACTTCAAATCACTTAAATACACTAGTATTTATTTCCCAAAGGGGAGTATAATTCAGGGAGTCACTGGCTTAGGGGAATTGGTAATTATCCAAGACAAAGGTGAATTCCATTCTTTGCAGATTCTTGCTCTCCAAGCGGCTTAAAGATAAGTGGCTGGACTATTACAATTGTATTTACAGCTCGACAGCGGTTTCACTCCATGTAACTGTAGTTGGCAACAATCGTAGGAAACGATTCAATTTCTCCCACGACTGAAAATCATTAATAGCAGTTTCAGCACGTTTTTACTATATTATCTGTATCAATGACAAACACTGAAAATTATTATATTATATTGAAACAAAGAACGGTTTAACGAGGCTTCTATATCAACGAAGACGCGAGTGCAAACTGAAAATCAGAAATACAAAGTTTTTCAGCGTCAGGTTTAAGTATCATCAGTAAACTGGAAAATACTGGTGTTGGTAGTAGCCTCTTTGAGAAAAAAATCAATAAGTATTTTTTACGATTCACAACCTTTATATTTCCAACTAACTTCGATGTAAAATGTAAGAAGTTGATAAGTGTATTATGTTGACGAAATACAGAAAAAAGTAGTTCGAAAAATAATAAAAATTTTCAATTCTGAATTTGTTATGGCTCGTTTGGAGTCTTGCCCAGCTACACTTTGAGATTCGCACAATGTTATTGTTCCCATGTACTACTGTGTATCTTATCAACAATTCACTAGAGACAAAATGTCAGTAGAACATCTGGCTGGTCTATTGAATATTGAGGGTATCATAGTTCGTTGCGAAAAAGAAAATTAATGATTTTAAAACATTTAGCTTCTGCGTTTCTCACACAAAATGAGAAATGTTACGGAGAAGTAAATTCTGGTTAAAATGCATTGTACACTCGTATAAAAATTCATGTAATCGTCTATTTGTTACAACTTGCACTTGGTTTGGAATAATTTGCTAGCAGCATACTAAAGCAAATTAAGAACCTTAGCAGGGAATTGTTTCAAAGTTTGCTAAAACGATGTTTAGAAAATTTTCACTTTTACGAGAAATTATATTTGGTAACTCCGTTTGATGATATTATTAATTTGAATTTCGAATTTATATAACGAAAAAATTAGGGAAAAAAATACAATTTATAAACTCTTTCGCACTTTACTTCATCAGATAAAAAATTGGCGTACATCTTAATAAAGTAAATAATATCATTGGAGATTATATCATTAAGGAAAAAATTAGTAAATATTGAGGGTTTCACTTGTTTTACTTGAAATTTGAAAGTTCACCTGGTTTCTTTAGAGATTCCTGGTTTCGATTTTCCATGAAAGATTCTATTGAAAAGTATCCTTTCTTGAGATATTCTGCTCTCTGTACGGAAGTTTTATATTGATAAAATGATTCCAATATATTCTTGAAGTGGGAATAAGGGGAATAAATTCATTGTCTGAAGATTATTATTATTTTTTTCAACACTGCGAGAATTTAATTGTTGGTTCATTTTGCAATTTTATTTTCATTAAAGCACTGTGAATGTTTTATTCACTAAAAGAAATATGTTTATTAGAGGGCATATTGCTTATTACTTTCAAATATATAGTGTCTTTTGTTCAATCATCCACTATTTACTTTAAATTTATTTTAAAAACAATATACCTTGTATAAATGATAATACACATATGATTTTAAATGAGATTGTAATAGTTGTGTTCATAGTTCGGTCACTTTGTATTTGTTTTTTAACACCTCTTTCATTTTTAATGAACGTCAAAATATATATATATATATACATGAATACTAAGAAAAAATACACATATTTAAAATTGTAATTGACTTGTATTAAATAAAGATCTATTAAAATTAAAGTAAAAATACAAATATAAAAACACCGGCATTTTACTCAGCCATGTTAATGCATGTTGAATAGGAAAAATAATTTTATGGATGAACATGTGAGAGAATTACGTGAAACTGTTATATATAAATAGAAATAGTAAATCTATATAGTTAAAAAAAAAAAAAAACTATTCTCTTTCCAAAAACTGAATAACTGAAAAGTTCTCTCAAATATATTCATCAGCTAAGTATGTAAATAAACTATATTTTTCCGTACATAAATGCAAAACATTTCAAAATTCCCATCATTGCAATTATGTAATTCGTATTAGTTACAAGTTATATTTGTTTCTTCCTATACCTTTCGAATGTCCAATGTATGTAGGTTAATGTGAATGTTACCAAAAGAAAACAAATTGTTATCGAACACATTGTTAAGATACATTTCGACCTCCCAATATTAAAAATATTTTGATAGTAATCATCAGACATATTACAATTCTGAAAAAGATATAGTTCAATATTAAACATATTTAATGTTATCAAAATATATTTGTAATTGGTATTATATTGCTTCTTCTTTAACAATAATGGTAGTCTTGAAGGTGAATACGTAATATAGAGGTCTGACGAAAGATCAAGAAGAAAGAGAAAGATCTAATCTTGAAACATAGGAACATAATGAAAATATATTATCGGCAAATCAATTTTGATAGTTTCTCAATAAATGAAGTTTCATATACTCGTTGTGCTAAAAAATACAAACTTTCATTAGGAACATTTATGACAGTAACATGGTAATACATGACGAAGTGTGCGTTACTTCGCAAAATTTACGTCTTCCTGACGGAATAGAATGCTACTCATGTAGTACATGAAATGCATGCAAAAATTGTTTATTACACAAAATACATTTTCTAATATTCATAATCTATATATATAAATGTCATATATATATATACCTATAAAAATGTACTAAAACTATCTACATCGTATTTCATCATGTATCACAATATAGCAATTACTGTAAAGTTCCTGAGCGAACAGTATAAAAGTACGCAAATGAAATGTCCTTTGTAGTATTAAATTTTTTTATGTATTTATAAAAATGAGGTCTTGGTTGAAATAAAATACGCTATTAAATCTTAAAGATATCGAAATTAGAAATGTTTTCAAGACACCGAATAATTCATGTTCAAAGTAATTAATAGAATTTCAGGTTTCGTCTGTGCGGCTGGAAATACGTATAACGGAGTTGAATTAGTTGATATTTCAAATTAAAGTCGTAAAACGTAACTGTATGAAATTGTTCTATCGTATTTCAGAGTTCGTTGACAGAATTTTGTAATATTGCTTCTGACTAAGCAGAAGTAAAATGGGTCATAAAAACATCAATACCTGTAATTCTGCTATCATTTTCTGAAATAAAATTTAAATGCACTAAACAGATTCAAAATTTTAACACATTCCTCACACTAATATACTAAACGAAATATTGCTCTCTTCAAATGCTAAAACAAAACGATATGACGATTTTAATCTTGCTTTACAAAACAAAATTTTCTCGTTATCACTGGCAACATTGTTCGATGATATAATTAATTTAGATTTCGAGTTGAAATAACGAAAAGGTTGGAGAAAAATAAAAATTGTAAACTCTTTCGCACCAGGCCAGTATCCAAGGGGGTCTAGGGGGAGCAGGTTCCCTAAATTTTTACTGGCCCCCTAAAATGTTCACGGTATTCTTACAAATGAACCATAATATGGTGATGAACTATAATATGGTTGGATCGGGCCCACCTAACTTCTACCGCCCCTTCGTACAGTTTTGGGCTGGCTACCGGCCTGTTTCGCACTGCACTTCATCAGATAAAAATTGGCATACATCTTAAAGTAAATGATATCACTGGTTATTATATCACTAACGAAGAAATACATGAACGAAGTTTGTGTTTCTCACTAATTATTAAATATTAAGGGGATTGTTTGTTTCACTTGAAATTTAAACGTTCACTTATCTTCTTTAGAGATTCCTGGTTCCAATTTTCCATGAAAGACTCCATTGAAAAGTATCCTTTCTTCAGAAATTCTGCTCACTCGAATGAAGTTCTACGTTGATATAATGATTCCAATATCCTCTTGAAGTGGGAATAAGGGGAATGAATTCACTGTGTTAAGATTATTTGTTTCTTTCAACACTGCGAGAATTTAAATCTCGATTCACTTTTTTAAAATTTTAATTAAAGCACTGTGTGAGCAGGGCCGGATTTTTATGTTTTACACCCATGGGCCCTAGCGAAATTGCCGCCCCTAATCACACCAATCATATAGCTCTCCAAAACTTCTATTCTCCTGGATTCACTTCTTAAAATATTACTTTTATGTTTGCAATTAAATTATAATTATTACTATTTCTAGTTATTATTGTTCTTATTTCTTACTACTCATTTTATGTAATATATTTTATATTTTGTCATGAAATATTTTGAAATATAATATTCAATATATTTTAATAATCTGTAAAATGTAAATTGTGCACTGTTCAAGGAATGTAATATTTTGTAGTTTTGCCAGCGGACTTAATGCAAAGTGGGATCTTATTGTTGTCTAATTTCTAATTTTAATTAACTTTGAATGTTACAAATTTGAATGAGGCCGTCGGTTTTAACAATATTTCATTGTTAAATTTTAATGTAAATAATTAGGCAAAAATTGCTTTGTTGTTACAATACATATATAATATATTCAACAATATTCAATATAAATATAAATATTAGATACAAAATTCGCTACTTCACTGTTGATAACATGGAAAATGCTAGGTATTGTTAAACGTTAAACATAACACCTCATTTTTATATCAATAAATAACTTAAATAAATGTTTAATATCAATATATTACAATAATTCTACAAATTTTTCAAATTTAAATTACAATATTTGACAGTAAATTATTCCTTCCATTTAATATTTTCAATGATTAAATTTCATTGTTATATTTAAGTATCTATATTAATATTTTATAACAATAACAACAATGAAATTTAAACATGATTTGTAAGGAGCAAACGCAATTTGAATAAATATTATGTTACAGGTCGATGGATCAACATTTAAAGTTTAAACCTAAAATACTGTTAAATTTCTCTGAACGTTGATATATTATTTTTATTATTCTATTGTTCGCTTGTTGCTGTTGTACTAGAGAAGAAACACCTCCTTCAGCTCCCTTCCAGGCGGCAACGTACCAAGAACTGACGAAACGTTGCCACGTTGGACCGCAATGGATACACATTGGATTAAGAAGGATGCTGAACGAACATCTCCAGAAACGATAGACATGCGCCTGCCTACCTCTCTGATAAAATCAAGGCTTCTAGAACGGCTATAGGTCTCGATGGCTATTGGGGCAAAAATAAATTTATCAAGGAGATTATTGTATTTCCTTTCCTTTTCTGCCTCTCTATGTCTAGCAACTTCTCCAGCATTCACAACAGTCAATGGCCATTTAGGGCAAATGTGTCCGAACATGCAAAATCCCATACTAGTATAGTAGGCTACACATTCTACATACACCGTATAATCACTTTATCTCCTAACGAAATGCCGACTTGATTATATAGGCTCTTTTTCACTATCTCTTCTAGATAGATATTCAATAATGATGCCGAGAGACAGCATTCCTGTCAAACTCCCCTTCCAATTGCACTCTCCTATGTTATTTCCTTTCCCTTCTCTAACACTTATTTGTTTGTTCATATGTAAGTTTATTATGAGTATTCCATTTTTACATTCCAACACAACCATTTCTAGAATTCCCAACAACAATTACGAATTCACGCAGTCAAAAGCCAGTTTTAGATCAATGCATACGACATACACTTCTTTATCTTTTTCTATAAACCTTTTACTGATTACCCTTTTATAATAATCCAATTGCACCTCTTGTACCCTTACCTCTCCTGAACCTGAACTGTTCCTCCTCAACTCTTTCATATGTTTTTCCAAACAACCTTCTGTTTAGTATTTGAAGAGAAATTTTTGCTGCATGAGATATGACACTAATAGTTTTATAATCCTCAATTTCTTTGGGTTTGATTTCGCAGCCATCGGTACCATGATCGTCTTCAGAATATATTTTGATCATTCTCCTGTTTCATATATTTCATTGCAGAGTTGGAACATTCCTTTCTTGCCCTCGACTCTCACATTCTTAATGAATTTGATTGGTATATTATCTATCCCGGGTGCCTTTCCACTGCAAATTTCATATATAGCTTTTCATACGCATCCCGAAGAATGCTAAACCCTACTAAACGGAACACGTCGGGTAATCACCTTTTCCTTGAATATAATTTAATATCAGATTTCTTTATGACATTCGATATTTGATAATCTGTTCATTTTTTCTTACACGAAACTTAAATTCATTGGTTCCGACGCCCTGATTACAGCCTTACACACGCCAGTTTGATTATATTCATCATTATGCAGAAGCCAATCGGCTTTATAGCTAATTTTGTTGAATTAAACAAACCAGCTTTAACCTAACAGATTAGTTATTTTCGTAAAATCCAATTTTGCGTCTGTAAGGAGCCACCTATGAAAATAGCGGTGTCCTAAAGGACCTATCAGGTAAATATATACCCGAATCGGCGCCTGACCCTGATTTCGATCACCAATTGCATTGCTTATCTTTTTTCTTTTCTTTCTTTTTCTTTTTTTGCGTAAAAAAGAAGTAGGTGGATATCTAGATTAAAATTTGGTAGTACGTGAAGTTCCGGACGTCCATCACACTTCTTTTTTTTTTAATGTTAAACACGACGTCAAATGTTATTTTATTTCACCCTTTTTAAAGCACACGTCCGGACAACGTCTTTAGGGTGAAAAAAGGGACATGGTAAGCCAAAGATTGCAATACTACCCTTGTGAAAGATACAAACGTGAACTTACATGGAAGACCAGAAATAGTTGAAATTTACTAGTACTTCTGGTTACAATACTTATTTTGATAGAACAAGTAAGTTAGTTTCGATTAACAGTGTAAACTACAGTAGATATGACGTTCCTCGGCGATCACACCATCCGAGGAAAGGGAAGGAAGAAAGGATTGGTAAAGGCAGGAAGCGGTCTGGAAGCATTAGCTAATTTTGTTGAATTAAACAAACCAGCTTTAACCTAACAGATTAGTTATTTTCGTAAAATCCAATTTTGCGTCTGTAAGGAGCCACCTATGAAAATAGCGGTGTCCTAAAGGACCTATCAGGTAAATATATACCCGAATCGGCGCCTGACCCTGATTTCGATCACCAATTGCATTGATTATCTTTTTTCTTTTCTTTCTTTTTCTTTTTTTGCGTAAAAAAGAAGTAGGTGGATATCTAGATTAAAATTTGGTAGTACGTGAAGTTCCGGACGTCCATCACACTTCTTTTTTTTTTTTTTAACGTTAAACACGACGTCAAATGTTATTTTATTTCACCCTTTTTAAAGCACACGTCCGGACAACGTCTTTAGGGTGAAAAAAGGGACATGGTAAGCCAAAGATTGCAATACTACCCTTGTGAAAGATACAAACGTGAACTTACATGGAAGACCAGAAATAGTTGAAATTTACTAGTACTTCTGGTTACAATACTTATTTTGATAGAACAAGTAAGTTAGTTTCGATTAACAGTGTAAACTACAGTAGATATGACGTCCCTCGGCGATCACACCATCCGAGGAAAGGGAAGGAAGAAAGGATTGGTAAAGGCAGGAAGCGGTCTGGAAGCATTATGTTAGGTATCATCCCGGTATTCGCCTGGTGTGAATGAGGGGAAACCCAGGAAAACTCTCACTCAAGTTAGCCGTCCTGATAAAGCTGTTACACTTTTTCGACCGAGTGTCCCCACAGGAATCGAACCCAGAACCGCTCGCACCAAAGGCGAGAGCGTTAGCGACTACGCTACGCGGGGCCAGTCACTTTTGGTTTGAAGAGATGGTTAATGGAAAAAAGAGGATCCTATTCTTAGAAAGCTGAATCAATTGCCAGAAAAACTGCATCTCAGTAGCTCTTACCGTTTTTTGCTCTTTGGAGATTAGTATTGAAACCGGAAGTAGTGGTAAATTTCAGTCACTTCCGCTTTTATTAGAGTGTTGCAGGTTGTGATTGTATGTTCTCTTGACACCTAAATCGTTTGCTGAAAACCACTTGTCGCTGTTTAATACTATTTTGTTTTATGGCGATAAATGTTGAAACCCCAGATATGTCTATTTTAAACACTTCCGATTTAATAAAGGGTTAACGGGAGAGATGAAACACATTGTTGTGACGCTGAATGAATTGCAGAAAACTGCATTTTGATATCTCTTAACATTTTTGGTCTATGAAAATCAGTATTGAAACCAGAAGTAGTAGTAAATTTCAACCACTTCCGGTAGAGCGCTCGGAATAGTTATGGTACGTTGCCTTGAGACGCCGAATCGTTTACAATTAATAATAATAATAATAATAATAATAATAATAATAATAATAATAATAATAATAATAATAATAAATAACGGTTCTCGCTATCTGCTACCATTTTTGTTCTATGGTGATAAATGTTTAAACCGGATATGACTAATTTAAACCATTTCCGGTTTGAATGGAGAAATAACGGAGGACATAAAACTTATCCTAAGAACACAGAATTGATTGAAAAAAAAAACATCTCTTACCGTTTTTACTCTGATGACGACAGACGGACGGACAGTGTTGTAGTTCTATAAGACTTCCGAAACTTATGCGTGATGTAGTTTGGAAGTCTAAAACGGTAAGATACATCGAAAGGATTTTATTTTTTAATTTATATACAGATCTAGTGTCTCTAATTTTATCTATCTGTTCAAACAGAAAGTGGTGAAAATTTATAATTTCTTGTCTTAGCACTGATCGCATAATGGATAAAACGGAAATAGATACCAACAAAGTTTTTTTTTTTTTTTTTTGTGGATTCAATATCGGAAGAATATCTTTAACCTCCGAATTTATTTCTCTATTGAAAATGATAGACATCCAATTAGGACTTCCGTTTCAATATTAATGTCTAAGCAAAACAAGCAAGAGATAATGAGTAATGGCTTTTTGATATGGATTCAGCATTCGAGAAACAGGTTCTATCTTTGATCTTATTCTGCTATTCAAGTAGCTATAGCAGGGGTGCAGTAGTAGGCCCCGGCGTTTGCCCGAATGACTCATCCTCACTCTCTTTTATGACCGGGGTGAAAGGTCAATGACCTTGGTCGGGGTCAATGACCTAGGGGTACCTAGGACCACCCCCTCTAAATTTTGGCAGAGGTACCATGGCCCACCCCCTAAATTTTGGCAGGGGTACCTAGGACCACCCCCCTTAAATTTTGGAAATTTCCAAATCTAAAAATTTGGTGTGGTAGCCTAGGACCATAGTATGTACCTCTATCAGTATTGGGTGTCTATGTCGTTCCCTTTCATGGGTAAAAAATTGCCAAAAATTCAAATTTCGGGGGTTTTTGACCTAATTTATCCTCTTTGATGAGGTGTTATTACCCTATATGGTTATATGGACGTATACAGGGGTCCATTACCTTTCATAAGACATGGGTATATTATTGCACCCCTTGAAAAATTTGGGAGAGGTACCTTGGCCCACCACTTAAATTTTGGAAATTGACCAATTTAAACATTGGGTATTATAGTACAGGACCCTAATATCTATTATGATAAATTTGGGTGGTCCACCTCATTTCCTTCTAGGGGTACAAAATTGCCAAAAATATAAACGTAAGCAATACGTTATACCACGTGTTTGGTTTTTGGCTCAATTTATCCCCTTTGATGAGGTGTTATTACCTTATATGGTTATATGGTCATGTATAGGGGTCCATTCCCTTTCATAAGATATGGGTATATTTGTGCACCCCTTGAAAAATTTGGGAGGGATACCTTGGCCCACCCCTTAAATTTTGGAAATTGACCAATTTAAACATTTGGTATTATAGTACTGCACCCTAACATGTATTATGATAAATTTGGGTGGTCCACCTTGTTCCCTTCTAGGGGTACAAATTTGCCAAAATATAAACGTAAGCAATACGTTGTACCACGTGTTTCGTATTTTGGCCCAATTTATTTTCTTGGATGAAGTCCTATTACCTTATATGGTTATGTATAGGGGTCTATTCCCTATCATAAGACATAGGTACATTTGTGCACCCCTTTAAAAATTTGGGAGGGGTACCTTGGCCCACCCCTTAAATTTTGGAAATTGATCATTTTATATATTTGGTATTATAGTACTGGACCCTAACATGTAGTATGATAAATTTGGGTGGTCCACCTCGTTTCCTTCTAGGGGTACAAAATTGCCAAAATATAAACGTAAGCAATACGTTATACTATGTGGTTTTTTTTTGGTCGATTTTATCCCTTTGATGAGGTGTTATTATCCTATTTAGTTATATGGTCATGTATAGGGGTCCATTACCTTTCATAAGATATGGGTATATTTGTGCACTCCTTTAAAAATTTGGGAGGGGTACTTTGGCCCACCCCTTAAATTTTGGAAATTGCCCAATTTAAACATTGGGTATTATAGTACAAGACCCTAATATGTATTATGATAAATTTGGGTGGTCCACCTCGTTCCCTTTTAGGGGTACAAAATTGACAAAATATAAACGTAAGCATTACGTTGTACCACGTGTTTGGTTTTTGACCTAATTTATTCCTTTGGATGAGGTCCTATTACCTTATATGGTAATGTACAGGTGTTCATTCCCTATCATAAGACATAGGTACATTGATGCACCCCGGGAGGGGGTTCGGTATCATAGTACATGACTCAACATGTATCATGATAAATTTGGGTGGTCCACATCGTTCTCTTTTAGGGGTACAAAATTGCTAAAATATAAACATAAGCAATATGTTGTACCATGTGTTTGGTTTTTGGCCCAATTTCTCCCCTTTGATGAGGTTTTATTACCTTATATGGTTATATGGTCATGTATATAGGTTCATTTCCTATCATAAGATATGGGTACATTGATGCATCCTTTAAAAATTTGGGAGGGGTATCTTGGCTCATCCACTCGGTTTTAGAAATTGTTTAATATAAGCATTTGGTATCATAGTACAGGTCTCCAATATGTACCACTATAAATTTGGATGGTCCACATCGTTCCCTTTTCATAGGTAAAGAACTACCAAAAATCAAATTTCGGAGGTTATTGACCCCTATTTAGCATGTTATATGGATATGTACAGAGGTTTATTACCTTTATATGTTTATGTTTCCTTTTAAATTTGGGAATTATCAAATAACAAAATTCGGTAAACGTTTTCTAGAACCCATTGTAGATGTTGATGTTCCTCTTATGGCCAAATATTCAAAATTTAAATGTTATTGACCGGCTTTATTATTGAATAAGTACAGGATTTATTACTTTTTTCATAAGACACAGGTGTATTTGTGTACCAATCTTAAATTTTGGAAGGGGTACATTTCTTATTGTCATATCAATAATTGGTAATTGTTCTTAAAATTGGATAGTATCTCATTCATTGGGTAAATCATTATGATCACGTGATCGGTTATTGACCTATGATGGGATTAGGAGTCAGGACATTGGTACATTGAAACTTTGTAGGATAATTTGATAATGCGTCATTGGTTTTGATTATTCCCGCCAAATATAAACGTAAGCAAGACGTTGTACCACGTGATTGTCCTTGATGAGGTAGTGTACAGGGATTCATTTCCTTTGTTGTGGTACTTCTTAAGTTTGAGTACACACACACACTTCTAGAAAACAGTTGGTTCTACTCAGGTAAACAATTGACGGACATTATTGACCTTATTGAACATATAATGATATGATTAACTCTAAGACTTAGGTATATCAAGAGAAGTATTCTTTAAATTTGGGAATGGTGATAAACGGAATTTTAACATAAGGTGCGAAATTTGAAACAATACATTGAACTTTAGTCACAGCTCATAGTCTAAGATCATTGGTGGTGATTGATTTGACCTTGAGCTTTAGAAATCTGATAGCTAACCTTATTGAATCTTATGACTCATAGACGAAAGGCAATACATGCTACAACAGTTTAAAATTTAATCATAAGGTGATGTAATCTGACACTAGCAAAGTTATTGTTAATGCAATTTGATTGGATGATCACTATCTTTCCTGCAATCTGATTGGTTGATCACTATCTTTCGTGCAATCTGATAGGTTGATGAGTTTTAAATCTTTTTCTGCATTCAGTTTTGTTTTAACATTTAAAAAGTTTTTGAATTTTTTTTTTGTTTGAAACTTTGGTTTGACATTTTTTCGTTTCCAAATTTTTTGTTTAAAATTTTTTGTTTGAAAATTTTCAAAATTTTGTTTGAGATTTTTTCGTTTGAAATTTTTGTTTGAAAATTTTTTCGTTTGAAATTTTTTGTTTGAAAATTTTTGTTCGAAAATTTTGTTTAAAATTTTTTGTCTGAAATTTTTCGTTTCCAAATTTTTTGTTTAAATTTTTTTTCGCTTCAAAATTTTGTTTGAATTTTTTTCGTTTGAAATTTTATGTTTGAATTTTTTTCTTTTCAAAATTTTGTTTCAAAGATTTTTGTTCTAAATTTTTGTTTCAAAGTTTGGTTTGACATTTTTAAAAGTTTGTGCACTTATTAGTAAAGAACTGGAACTGTTTAGAACAAAAACCTTTGACAACATTGTGGTGCAATAGTACACGTCAGAACCTGGGGTTGTACTTGAAATGAAAAAACACAATTCATTGAAATGGATCATTTTATTACACTCCACATACATCCATACCAGATAGTGGTTCTGGATATTGTCGATACAATGTACACCGTATTTTGAACTTCTTGCACTAGTTTGTCTTTAGCATATAATTTTAATTCCAATTGAAGTCTTTTAAGGTCTATTGCAATATCAATTGGTGGAAACTCAATGTCCATTTGATCACAAATAAACTGTTTATCAATACAGGTATGCACCCACGAACGATGTTGACAACCATCACAATATCTAGATACATGTTGTACAATATGCATAACACATTTTTCAAAATAGTACTTTTTCAGGAATATACTTGTTTTGTTGCACACTTCCACTGCATGTTTCACACACTGAAATACGCTGATAAATTTGTTCCATTCCGTTTGTGTTAGATACACCATGTTGCGAGGGACATGGAATGTACTCTTTTTACGTAACAGCACCATCTTCTCTTCGAGGACTGTACGCAGCACCACTTCATGATTTGAGCCTAATGATTTGACTATGGTCACATTTAGCTCATCATGAAAATAATCGTTCATTTGGTCGATTCGTGAACATATTTGCCATTCTTCAAAGGTCAGTTGTACACCAAATTGTTCTGCTTTGCCCAATCGAATCACAGGTTCAAATGTTCTAGCACTGATACCAATCATCACATGTTTTGTTTGAAATATATTTATTGGATAATAGCTTGCGAAGATGAACTCTTTATCGTTAGAAGTACACATCTTTCCTCCTGAAAAGCACTTGCTCAAATGATTTCGTGGGATGACACTGTATTTGCTGGTTTATAGTTATTGCTGACGTCATTGGAAAGGAATGTGCTGACGTTTGAATTCATGATTTCATCACAGTTCCTGACGTCATGCCGACCAACCAAATTCATACAACTACGGCTGACGTCATTGGAAAGAAATGTGCTGACGTTTGAATTCATGATTTCATCACAATTGCTGACGAATCTGGCTGTGTACTAAATTCAAGTTGATGACTTCGACCCAAGAATCCTTTGTAACATAAAGATACAGATCCAGTATTTAAGAAACGCAGCAGTTCTTCTTGTTTTGATGCTTCCATGGGTAAATATCTTGCTGGTAAAATTATATTCTTATCATTTTCAAGCTTCACTACGATTCTTAATCCAAACTTTGTAGGGATCATTTGGTTAGCTAAGATTCTATAAGGTACATTCTGTTGTAAATCAGTAATCTTGGTAAATGATTTCATCACATCACGCGTGTTTAGAAACTGCAGACAAGTAGCCATGATGATGTTATCATGAATACTAACTCGAACGATACTTATATATGATGAAAAACTGATGACGTTGCATTATCATGTTCTGACGTGTACTATTGCACCACAATGTTGCCAGAGGCCAATGTCGAAACAAAATTTTGAAACGAAAAAAATTCAAACAAAAAATGTCAAACGAAAAAAATTCAAACAAAATTTTGAAGCGAAAAAAATTTCAAAAACTTTTTAAATGTTAAAACAAAACTGAATGCAGAAAAAGATTTAAAACTCATCAACCTATCAGATTGCACGAAAGATGGTGATCAACCAATCAGATTGCATTAACAATAACTTTGCTAGTGTCAGATTACATCACCTTATGATTAAATTTTAAACTGTTGTAGCATGTATTGCCTTTCGTCTATGAGTCATAAGATTCAATAAGGTTAGCTATCAGATTTCTAAAGCTCAAGGTCAAATCAATCACCACCAATGATCTTAGACTATGAGCTGTGACTAAAGTTCAATGTATTGTTTCAAATTTCGCACCTTATGTTAAAATTCCGTTTATCACCATTCCCAAATTTAAAGAATACTTCTCTTGATATACCTAAGTCTTAGAGTTAATCATATCATTATATGTTCAATAAGGTCAATAATGTCCGTCAATTGTTTACCTGAGTAGAACCAACTGTTTTCTAGAAGTGTGTGTGTGTACTCAAACTTAAGAAGTACCACAACAAAGGAAATGAATCCCTGTACACTACCTCATCAAGGACAATCACGTGGTACAACGTCTTGCTTACGTTTATATTTGGCGGGAATAATCAAAACCAATGACGCATTATCAAATTATCCTACAAAGTTTCAATGTACCAATGTCCTGGACTCCTAATCCCATCATAGGTCAATAACCGATCACGTGATCATAATGATTTACCCAATGAATGAGATACTATCCAATTTTAAGAACAATTACCAATTATTGATATGACAATAAGAAATGTACCCCTTCCAAAATTTAAGATTGGTACACAAATACACCTGTGTCTTATGAAAAAAGTAATAAATCCTGTACTTATTCAATAATAAAGCCGGTCAATAACATTTAAATTTTGAATATTTGGCCATAAGAGGAACATCAACATTTACAATGGGTTCTAGAAAACGTTTACCGAATTTTGTTATTTGATAATTCCCAAATTTAAAAGGAAACATAAACATATAAAGGTAATAAACCTCTGTACATATCCATATAACATGCTAAATAGGGGTCAATAACCTCCGAAATTTGATTTTTGGTAGTTCTTTACCTATGAAAAGGGAACGATGTGGACCATCCAAATTTATAGTGGTACATATTGGAGACCTGTACTATGATACCAAATGCTTATATTAAACAATTTCTAAAACCGAGTGGATGAGCCAAGATACCCCTCCCAAATTTTTAAAGGATGCATCAATGTACCCATATCTTATGATAGGAAATGAACCTATATACATGACCATATAACCATATAAGGTAATAAAACCTCATCAAAGGGGAGAAATTGGGCCAAAAACCAAACACATGGTACAACATATTGCTTATGTTTATATTTTAGCAATTTTGTACCCCTAAAAGAGAACGATGTGGACCACCCAAATTTATCATAATACATGTTGAGTCATGTACTATGATACCGAACCCCCTCCCGGGGTGCATCAATGTACCTATGTCTTATGATAGGGAATGAACACCTATACATTACCATATAAGGTAATAGGACCTCATCCAAAGGAATAAATTAGGTCAAAAACCAAACACGTGGTACAACGTAATGCTTACGTTTATATTTTGTCAATTTTGTACCCCTAAAAGGGAACGAGGTGGACCACCCAAATTTATCATAATACATATTAGGGTCTTGTACTATAATACCCAATGTTTAAATTGGGCAATTTCCAAAATTTAAGGGGTGGGCCAAAGTACCCCTCCCAAATTTTTAAAGGAGTGCACAAATATACCCATATCTTATGAAAGGTAATGGACCCCTATACATGACCATATAACTAAATAGGATAATAACACCTCATCAAAGGGATAAAATCGACCAAAAACCAAACACATAGTATAACGTATTGCTTACGTTTATATTTTGGCAATTTTGTACCCCTAGAAGGAAACGAGGTGGACCACCCAAATTTATCATACTACATGTTAGGGTCCAGTACTATAATACCAAATATATAAAATGATCAATTTCCAAAATTTAAGGGGTGGGCCAAGGTACCCCTCCCAAATTTTTAAAGGGGTGCACAAATGTACCTATGTCTTATGATAGGGAATAGACTCCTATACATAACCATATAAGGTAATAGGACTTCATCCAAGAAAATAAATTGGGCCAAAATACGAAACACGTGGTACAACGTATTGCTTACGTTTATATTTTGGCAAATTTGTACCCCTAGAAGGGAACAAGGTGGACCACCCAAATTTATCATAATACATGTTAGGGTGCAGTACTATAATAACAAATGTTTAAATTGGTCAATTTCCAAAATTTAAGGGGTGGGCCAAGGTACCCCTGCCAAATTTTTCAAGGGGTGCACAAATATACCCATATCTTATGAAAGGGAATGGACCCCTATACATGACCATATAACCATATAAGGTAATAACACCTCATCAAAGGGGATAAATTGAGCCAAAAACCAAACACGTGGTATAACGTATTGCTTACGTTTATATTTTTGGCAATTTTGTACCCCTAGAAGGAAATGAGGTGGACCACCCAAATTTATCATAATAGATATTAGGGTCCTGTACTATAATACCCAATGTTTAAATTGGTCAATTTCCAAGATTTAAGTGGTGGGCCAAGGTACCCCTCCCAAATTTTTCAAGGGGTGCATTAATATACCCATGTCTTATGAAAGGTAATGGACCCCTGTATACGTCCATATAACCATATAGGGTAATAACACCTCATCAAAGAGGATAAATTAGGTCAAAAACCCCCGAAATTTGAATTTTTGGCAATTTTTTACCCATGAAAGGGAACGACATAGACACCCAATACTGATAGAGGTACATACTATGGTCCTAGGCTACCACACCAAATTTTTAGATTTGGAAATTTCCAAAATTTAAGGGGGGTGGTCCTAGGTACCCCTGCCAAAATTTAGGGGGTGGGCCATGGTACCTCTGCCAAAATTTAGAGGGGGTGGTCCTAGGTACCCCTAGGTCATTGACCCCGACCAAGGTCATTGACCTTTCACCCCGGTCATAAAAGAGAGTGAGGATGAGTCATTCGGGCAAACACCGGGGCCTACTACTGGTGTCCACAAGGGGGGGCTATGACGCAAACTGCGTCATTGAAATATTTGGGGGGGTTAAAATCTATATAAATATATTTGATGAGGGGGGTAAAATTAATCGAAAAGAAGATTTTTTTCATGGAAGAACACCTACGGATAGACAATTGGGGGGGTGCGTCATAGACATAAGGGGGGGTGGGCACCACTGGCTATAGATAGATTATACTACTTCAAGCTTAAGTATTGAATACGCAAAAATTGGAAGTCTACAGTACTTACACACTGTTCAACGAAATTTATTATTATTATTATTATTATTATTATTATTATTATTATTATTATTATTATTATTATTATTATTATTATTATTATTATTATTAAATAAGGTAATCATATGACTTGTGAGGCTCCATTTCGCATAGGTCTTCGACAAATTTATGGATCGCAAATTTTAAAATGCGATTATTAACGGAAACCGAGACAGAATAAAGTCTTGGGCAATATTTATGGTATATGGTTTTGAGATTTTAAAAATCTTCCGACCCTACTGTGACTGCAGTGAAATCAGTGAAGCCATATCCACAATCTTGGTGCTAAATCTGGTAGGCCTATAATTCAGCAGCACTTAATATCTATTATCTTGGCCAAATCTATTATAATATCATTCTTTCCTCTGGAGAACAAGAAAAGAACCAAAATATTTCGGGTATAACTATTGTCTAATGATAGCGATGATTGGAATAATGAAACCAGTTCCTATTTTCTCTTTGATGTGTTGCTGAGCTCACAGAACTGTTACAAAATAAATTCAGGAAGTAAAATGTGACACTACAAAAGATTGTTTACTTATCCATTAGTTTTATTATTGTCAAGCGAAACCCAAGTGCGCAGTTATCTTCGATGTTTCTGTTCCTTCTCATTTTACAACTTGAGATGTGAGGGAAGAGGAACAGGAACATCATGGTAGATTTAATAACATAGAGTAAGAATATGTTCAGTAATATACCACGAAGATATGCTTCAGGGCTGTATCGGCAGCAGATACAATGTTAACCCTTCTTAAAACAATTTTGCCCTTCCTCCGCTTCCTTCTTTCCATGAAGCATAGTGTTTTTAGTTCGCAGTGATTTGCGAGTATGTTGTTTTCATATCGTATGAAACGATCTCAAACTGAAAAAAGGAAAAAAATACATGAGGATTCGAGTTTGAATCCAACTCTTTGTTCACTGGAGTACAAAGTAATATAGGAAAATGAACCAATATTCATGGGATTGCTACTATCTACTAAAGATTGTTCTTAAAAAGCATATTTTTTTTTTCTGTATGCAAGCAAGAAATGTGTGCTAAATGATATGTGCTCGAGAAACAGTGAAAATGAGAGATATCAAAAAATAATGCTCGGTTTTCAAAAGTTTAGTGTATTTCGTTTGACTTTGCATCGAAAACCATATTTAATAATATGTAATTTTAATTTATCTTAGCTCTAGGGGGTCAACTGGGAAACTCCGAGAGGAACAACCAGGGGCACAATCATGGGGGGTCTACTGGACCTGGACCCCTCCCTTAAAACTTTCTAACTCAACATACATTTGTACAGTTTCTCAATAAAACTCTACTTGTTTATCTCGTTCCCTGCCACTTGATCATATGGCGTCATTCATACCTATTGATGTGTGCCATTGACGCCATTTGGCGTCAAGAGGTGGTTAAGTAATTCTTATTGTAGACATTCTCTGTAAAGTGGCACGCAGGTATAGAGCTTTTATACTCTGGTGGCACACAGTTGGCCTGGTTATTTTCTGTAGTGTGTTTGGTTTCCGCTAGATGTAGCTAGTTTGTTGCAAAAGACTGATGTTTCAAAAGTGTAGGTGCAAATTGGTTTGGGATACCAAAATCAAGATGGCAGCGAACGGGTTACCAAGGAAATTGCTCTAGCATGAAAATTCGACCTTACACTTCACCTGTACTCTTTCTCTTACGTGAATTTTAGGAATGATTTTAAACATGGATCAACAGATCGCTATTTTGGCCAAGAATTTTAGGAATGATCAAAAATGCATAAATAAGATTGCGATCTTGGCCAATAATTCAGGGGCCACAAAATCTTTGAACGGAAAAAGAATATCATACTGAGTTAAGTGATAGTTTGGATTTGACTACATTATACGTAGTTCTCCAGATATAAAGCCCACAAGAAAATTTTTAATTGGAATATATTTGATCTTTTGATCCAATAAAACGAAAAGAATCTAGTTCTATTATTCTTTATTGAAAATATACAAGGAGGAAGTATTTTACAATTACTTATCGTCGTTTCGGATGCAGAATAATACCCGTTCAATAGTATATAACTTATATAGTGGCACGAGCCACAATCTAGACAGTACAATGCACGTACAGTACCCGTATAGTACATGTACAATTGCACGGATGCAACATGTGCATCATGTGTATAAATGCACGCCTGTACATGTGATGCACATAAGCGTCCCAAGTCCTATTCAACATCTTCGCGTGTGCCGTACATGTGCAATGCATACGTGCTGCCCAAGTGATTTACACTACCGCACAGCTGATTTACACATAGCATGTATTTGATTTACATGTAGTACACAGGTGATTTACATGTAGGACAGAGGTGGTTTACACGCAGTACCCAGGTGATTTACATGAAGGACAGAGATGATTTACACGCAGTACCCAGTTGACTTACATGTAGGACACAGGTGGTTTCCTCGTAGTACAGAGGTGATGTAAACGCATATTCGCGATGCAACGAAAAGAAAAGTATTTATATATTTGGTGCCTTACGCAGTAACACCATCTATAACACTCTTTTTTTTTTTTTTTTTTTTTGCTAGTCGGAGCTAGCTACCCGCTCGAGGGTTACATCCTCTATGGGAAGGTTTGTAGTAGCATAATAGGAAGAAATAGGAGTAGTGGTAGCTGGTCTATGGGATAGTATCATACTTAGTTAGGAGGGGTAAAAAAAATTAAGGAAAGACAGTAGGATAATTATAGAGAGGGATTTTTATTTATTTAATTCAAATATTGTCGGGTGAAACATTGTGATCTTTAGATCACAATCATGAGATGAAGATGAAAAAGGCGAAATGTAATGTTGTGAAGTGCAAAAGACAATACATCACTGGGTTATGTTAGTTAACAGATGCTGGTTAATCTTCTCGCTTGCGGGCTGCTCCAAGCATTGATGAAAGACAAGAAGAAGCCCAGATTAGTGACAGAGGTATTACAGTGCGAATGATGGACAGATGAGGGACTGGGGATCGCTAGTCTTCAATTCTTCTGCTAAGGGGAGATAGTTGTGGTTTGGGAGTAGAGTGTAATGGTAGATCGTGAAGAGAAGAGATAACAGTGTATGTATGATAGGAGCTGAAATCGGAAAGTCTATGTGGGCGTTCATGGTGTATAAGGAGCGGATGGTGTTCATGCAGATGTTTACCGATATATTTGAGACGTAGAGATTCGAGATGAAAAAGAATATGTGAAAAAGGCGTTCTTTCGTACAATTCGTATGTCGGACTGGGCAGATTTATCCGGTATGCAATGCGAAGTGCATAGCGTTCCAAAATCTTCAGTTTGTTGTAGAAAAAAAGGAGGTGCAGCGATCCAAGCCAGATTGGCATATGTCAGAACTGGACGCAAAAAGATCTTATAAGTATTGAGGACAGTTGTGGAATTGAGACCCCAAGTAGTACCTGTGAGACGTTTTAATAAATTGAGACGGTTTGAAGCTTTGGCAATGACGTCCTGTAAATGTGGTTTCCAAGTGAGATATGCGTCTAAGGTGAGGCCGAGGTATTTGACAGATTTATTGAGTTGAAGATGGGTATCATCGACTGTGAGATGGAGTAGGTTGGGGTTTCGGTGGATCTTTGTGCGCTCTTTGGGTGGCAAGAAAACTATAGTCTGAGTCTTCAGAGCGTATAGCACCTTTTTTTTTTTTTTAACAAGAGTTTCATTCCCATTTAATGAACGGGCAACACCTTCTCTGTGGCCAGAGATATTTTCAACTTTTTTGATTTATGTAACATGGAGAATTATTTCAGGCTATATAATAATGTGGATTGAAGTAGGGAACTAATAGCAAAGTCAAGTTGACGAGAATGTGTTAAAATGCTTCTTGCTTACATGTACGGAGGTTATGGGCAATATAAATGTGGATTTCGGTGGTAGATACAGCGGTCAGGATTATACTGATCTATGACTTCGGTGCATTCTTATATTGCTAAGAGATGATCCAGTGGTGGGTAGGCATAGCGTGGTACAGCAGGAACTTGGTCTAACAGATCATGGACGATGGGATGTGCCAATTGGATTCGTGTCGCCATGTAGCGTTGGCGTAGATGGTAGAGGTGTGGGAAAATGGTTGGAAATTGCGTACGACGATATATTTCATCAGTGGGAGTATCGAAAATGAGAGAGTAGGCCAGACGTAAGGCGTGTCTTTCGAGAAATTTCAGATGCTCGTAGAAAGTTGGTGCTGCTGATAACCAGGCAAGATGTCCATACGTGATTGCTGGGCGTACAAAAACTTTATATGTTAGCATTAGAAGTTTTGTATAAGACCCCACGTGGTGCCTTTAAGATTTCGTAAAAGGTTCAAACGGCGCCGGATATTAGCTTCCAATTGTTTCAGATGGACTTCCAATTAAGATGTTTGTCGAATATTACACCAAGATAGTTGAGACTGTATTGAATTGGAATTGGAGTTAAAGAGAGTTAAAGTCCGGATTGCGACTGTTACAGTATTTATTGCGTTTGAGCCTAAAGAAAGTCATTTGAGTCTTAGTTGAATTCACCTTGAGCTTCCACTTCAGGCACCATATAACTAGTTTGTCCAAAGCTGGTTGTAGAAGTTGATTAATGCGATCAACAGAAGATCCCAATGCTATATAAGCGGTATCTTCAGCAAATTGTAAAGCGTATAGTGGGGGCTCAGGTTGAGGCATGTCGGCTACATAAAGAATATATAATAGAGGAGATAAAACAGATCTTTGGGGCACTCCGGCGCGGAGTTAAAAGATGTGTGACTTTGCCATGCTAATCTGAACGAAAGCCTGGCGCTGATGTAGAAAATTGGCTATAACACCCAAGACATCACCTTCCAAGTATATCTGAAGTAACTAATAATTGTCCGTGAGAATTTTACTTTTGGAGTTTATTATTTGCAATGAGCAAAGCTTTAGGTAGTATATTTGACATGTTTACCAAGTAACAAATAACGCAACATGTTCTGCTGCAATCGGTCACGAAAATAATTTTGTAAACTAATGAACTGTCTGACAGTAGTTACATCAGTACAGTGCATCTACTACTATGCCCTTACACTCAATCGTTAAGATAATAGGAACGGTGCTAAATTCGTCTTTTTAGCTTGATGTTTTCTTTACCTGATTGCTTGTTATCGTCTTAGAAAAATAATTTTCTATACTACATATATAGTAGCTGCATTCTTCACATTGTTTATCACATATAAAGCTCAAAACTTTGTTTCATAAACAAATGGTATCATATCCATACCAGCCAAATGTTAAGCGTTTCTATGCAAACAAAAAATAGCGCTTTACTACAATCAGTATTGCCAAGGCTCAAAATATAAATAGTGGCCCTCGTATTGCATTGCCGCGTTTATTTTCTAGACAGCAGTTCAGTTTGCCCCCCAGTTGAAAAATACTTCCGACGCCACTGGACTTAATCATGTATTGTTCTTAAAAATCAAGTACCAAGAAACGAAATTTAAGCTCTGGTATTTGAAGAAAGAAGAAAAGAAAATGAGCGAATGAATGTAAAAAGAAAACAAATCCATGAAAAAGTGAATGAAAGAAAGAAAGAAAAAATATCTAACGGAAAGCAATGAACTTCCAAACGTTCTACAAGAAATGTGTGGAGACAAAGCGATTGTAGAATCATTTGGTTCAGTATAGGTGATGGTACAAAACTGCTGGAGTAACTGTATTTTTGACAACATAACAAATTATACGTTTCTTGATTAAAGAAAAATAGTTATTCACAAACTATTTTATGACGTAGAAGATCGAAATTTATTGATAATACATCCTGAAATTAAAAAAAAAACAGTCGTACATAGGTGTCATGTATATATGCTATTATTATTATTATTATTATTATTATTATTATTATTATTATTATTATTATTATTATTATTATTATTATTATTATTATTATTTTATTGTTAATAATAGTAATAATAATATAACGTGGGAAATTCATTTGGAAAATGGGATTTTTTGTCTCTCGATATGGGATTTTATAGCGTTTCAGGTTGGCATCACTGAACTGCTTGAGTGTCTGCCAGTGTTGCCAATTTAGCGACTTTGTCGCTAGAACTAACGACTTTTGGAAGTGTCTAACGACAAAAATTTTTATTTAGCGTCTAGCGACATTTAGGAATTCAAATATTTTGTTCTATATTTATATTAAAGTTTCCAAAATTTTGCAGTTTGTGATACTAATAATTACTTTTACGCACTCGGTTGCACTACTGCTATGAGCGACTAGCTTCGTTGGATTCATCGCCGCTATGAGGATTATGCCCTTCTTCACTACGGTTCGGAAATCCGGGAGTTTCCCGTATCTAACTAGTTGCGTAATACTTGGTAACCTCTTGCATTGCACAGTGCGTACAGTAACAGTGACGTTGGAGAACGTTGTGCTTTTCTGGTTCAGTGTAGTGCGTGTGATTTATATATTAATTTAACTGCGGTTGTTCTTAATATAAATTATACAGAAATTTCGTGGAATGAGTTCGGTGAATTGTTCCAATACGAAAGCAACATTAATTTCCGAACCCCTCGAAAAAATATAATCGTACTCTATAAGAAGGAATGGGAAAAAGTGATCCAAAATTTTAAGTATTTGCAAACTTTTAATGGTATATTTATTAATTTTGTATTTTTGAAAGCGCATAGTGCAGTGGTTTTGTCAAGATGGTCATTTTTTAAAGAAAAAATACTCGAGTGTTCCATTGTACATGAAAAATATTTAAATTATTTAAATTCCTTTGCAAAATTATATAGCGACTTTTTTAGCGACTTGGCAGGAGGCGTTTAGCGACTTCTAGCGACTTTGGAGTACTAAACTAGCAACATTTCACACTGGCGAGTTGGCAACAGTGGTGTCTGCTGGATGGGGCTGATATGGACAAGATACCATCTGATTATGAAACAAAGTTTTGAGCTTTATATGTGATAAACAATGTGAAGAGTGCAATTACAATATATGTAATATAGGAAATTATTTTTCTAAGACGATAACAAGTAATCAGGTAAAGGAAACATTAAACTAAAAAGACGAATTCAGCACCGTTCCTATCATCTTGACGATTGAGTATAAGGGCATAGTATATTGACTAATTACATGCATATTACTAAAAAATTGTCTTGGTTTTGAATACGTGCAGATGTATTGTACAGATCCATACATGAATCCATTGCATATATACTTCTCTTTCTGTAAATCGACTTCAGTGTATCTCAGACTGTGCTACCCAAGTTTAGGCACACTGTTTTGCAGAAATTACAGGTAAAATTGGATACTGTGGATAGAAAAATATGTTGGCATATTTTTTGATTTGAGGGACCAGAAGGCATTTATTCCGAAGTTGGTCGTCCGCTTAGTTTTTGGCTAAAAGCGTAATAATTGGTTTCTTTCTGTACTAAAGTTTAACATTTAATTCACATAGTATTGCAGAGCGAGCGTCGGCGAGTGAAGGCGGGTTAGAGTCCCGCAGGATACGTTGTTTTCTGCCTTCGTTACAGCTAAATGAGAAGGGGGACTTGTGTTCTAATACCTTGCCGCCATGTTAATTATGTCCGACCAACTTTGGAATTTAACCCGAACAGATTTTTTTTTTAAGTTAAAATTTCTTTCTTGGTATATTTTCTGTATTTTTTGTTGGTTCAGGTTAGATTAGATTAGGTTAGTGTTAGTATAAAACTATCTATGTTTAGTTCCACCAAGTCACTTAGGTTAAGTTCTATTCCCCTAATTTGTTAGGTTAAATTCAGTTCACTTTCAAAACTCCTTCAGGTTGATCTTCCAAAATTCTAACCCCTACGCTACTAACAACACTGATCCAATATATTCGTAAACTTCTGTTACTCTTTTATTTTTTCTCAACTGGTACACTCAAAATTCTCTCTTACCATCATATTTTACAATTAACAACATTTCTCAACTCTATCAAACTCAAAAGTCAATAGATCTGTTCTTGAATCAACCCCAACTTTACTACATTTTACAAATCGACCTAAAACTGTCCCTAGCAACATAAACATCTGTTTTCTTACTTTTCTTCTTTTTTGGCTAGTGCTTTATTATTTTCTCAATGATTACAACCTATTCTTATAAACGCCTATATTTTCTACTCCTAACAACCTCCCGGGGCATCCAAAAAATCCTTTTATCTCTTCTCTCTCCTGAATTCACGTCTCTTTTTGTGCCCTTTAATGCTTCTCCATTATGGTCATTCTCATCCACAATGTTCTAATCTTATTCATCCAAGATATTAATTCTTTGAACACAAATTGGAAAACATCCTCCTTCAAACCTAATATGGTCTATTAAATTAAACTCTTGATTATTTACTTGCTTATTTTTCGTATCGTGTTTCCTGTATACACTTTTTCTTCTGCTATCAATTTCTAATTCCGACTTGAGAAAAATACTATCACTGTCTTCCTTGGCGTCAATCAAAGGCTCTTTTACTTGATCATCTATAAGATTATAGTAACTTTTTTTTTTGTTTGTAACTTTATTTGACGGTCGGTCTTTCTCTTTAGATTTGTGTTTTGAAAATTTCTTTCTTTTAGTGCTCTGGTTAAGTTTAGTAGCTCCAACTGCATCTTGATTACAAGATAATCCAGTAGAGGTTCCCGGTTTAACCTTAGATGGTTCTGTATAATCCTCAACAACAGCTGTAGATAGCATAACACCAGGTTTGTCCCTAGTCTTTTAATAATGTAACGTATCCAATGTTAATACTTGAAATAAATCCTGTATATTATTTGGTTCTAATATAGCGGAATATTTCACATCACCCAGTCTTAACTCTACATTGTCGTGAACAACTTCAGCATCAGAAACATGAAATTGGAGTTCTTTAATTTCCCCTTCTGTAGACTGCGCAACACAGGCATTAGCAAAGTGGTGTAAACCTGTACATTTAAAACACCTTTTTCCGAAAGCAGGACAAGTTTCTTTATCATGTCTACGCAAGCAGCTTCGACATAGAGTCTGATGAAGATGAAGTAAATCCTGGCGAACGCCTCATACTTCTAGACCAACTACTACTGTTAGTAGCACATCCAGATTGTATTTGTACTCTTTTATTAAGTTATTACTGTTCCATCGAGGTTGTACTACGTTAAGTTGATGTGTTATCTGTTCTGGTACACTATTAAATAAGGTCATCTGTTCTTCCGTATTTTTCACTGCAGTCGCTATATCTATCACCTGTTGGAAGGTGAGAGTACTTGAAGTTAATATTTGTCTTCTAGCGATGTTACTTTTCATCCCAAACACAAATTGATCTCTTAGAGCGTGATCTAAACATGCGTAAAAGTTACAGCAAGCAGCCTGTTTCTTTAGAATTACAACAAATTGAGTCACTGTTTGATGAGGTTGTTGCTAATATTGTGGAACTTAAAGCGTTCTGCTAATTCATTTGTCTGTACACTGTAGTGATGAAGCAGTAATTCTTTCAGTTCTGAATAAGACTTCTGAGTAGGTTTTACTGGAGTACATAAGTTTCTTACTTCTTCGTACGCTTTCATACCCATGACAGATAAGAAAGTAGAAAGTTTTCTGTCTTCAGGCAAGGCTGAAGATAAAACCACTTGCTCGAAACGCTCAATGTAAACTTGTATCCGGTCAGATTCAACATCGAAGGGTTCAAAATTAGCAACTGAAGCCATTGCATTTATCTAAAAGCGTAATGTTCTTAAATACGACTCCGTCAATGTTAGTATAAAACTTCCTATGTTTAGTTCCACCAAGTCTCTTAGGTTAAGTTCTATTCCCCTAATTTGTTAGGTTAAATTCAGTTCACTTTCAAAACTCCTTCAGGTTGATCTTCCAAAATTCTAACCCCCCAGGCTACTAACAACACTGATCCAATATACTCGTAAACTTCTGTTACTCTTTTATTGTTTCTCAACTGGTACACTCAAAATTCTCTCTTACCATCATACTTTAAAATTAACAACATTTCTCAACTCTATCAAACTCAAAAGTCAATAGATCTGTTCTTGAATCAACCCCAACTTTACTACATTTTACAAATCAACCTAAAACTGTCCCTAGCAACATAAATATCTTTTTCCTTTCTTTTCTTCTGTTTTGGCTAGTGCTTTATTATTTTCTCAATGATTACAACCTATTCTTATAAACGCCTATATTTTCTACTCCTAACAGTTAGGTTAACTTTGTATTGGTCCCCCAGTTCCAAAACCATCCCGATATGCTTATAGCGAACAAATTTCTACAGGTGGCAGAATTAAATACTAAGTACTGCAGCTGTATTTTAGGTTTACAAGTGTAGGGTTACTAGTGTGAAATCATTAAGTTTCAAATAAGTGAGTGCGTGTGAAAAATGACTGTATTAAATACTACTGTCGGTATTACTCGAGCAGACGGTTATACCAATTTTTCGGACATTTATTGCATTTTCCGATTTTTTTTTTGCAGAACATACACTAAATGAGAAGCTAGTGCATAAACCACGAACCAACTAAAAAGCACGAATGCTATCTAACCGAGTAGGAACAGGAGCGCAGCAGGGGAGCCCGAAAGGAGCGTGGGGAACGTCCGTAGGGAGCAGACGCGTCAGCGACGGGAGACATATGCGGATAGTGGAAAAATACATTGCATATCCGCAATAATTTTTACATTCAAAAACACTTCAATAATAGTAATAATTGTTACCTTCAAAATGGCTTCAATACTTTCCCGGGAACAAATGGCCCGCTGCGAGGAGAAATTTGTCTGTTCTGAATTTTTACTTCTTTTCTATATTTCGCACAATTACTTAGTTACGTTTCAACATACCGTGACGCTGCAAAAACTTTATAGTATGACGCTCTATATCACACAGTTCTTTGTAATAAAACCGAATGTTTGCATTACATCCATCGCAAATGTCCATTGCTAACACGAACAGAGCATTCCGCCGTTTATTTCCACCTTCTTCATATTCTTGTATTTTTCCTCCTTCCGCTTCAGTAAATAGTTATACTTAGAATACATTCACTACCATTCAAAATATATTTCAATGTGATACCCACTGACTGAAATTACTCCTCTTCTTTTACTAAAAGTGTTTCATATCGTATTTTACCTATAAATTTTGTTTTTGGTAGACCCGTCTGCTCGAGTAAAACTCGGTTCGCAGCAGAGTATTTCTGCAGTGTACAAAAGCTGTATTTTATGTATACAAATGTAGTTAGTGTTCCCAGTGTAAAATCATTACAAGTGCTATTGGAACTCATATAATTGCGACAACCTACGTGTTTTAGTGAATTTTGTTACACGTATACTCGCTGTCAGTGACGCGCCTGTTCCCTTGAGACGCACGCCTTCGGGAGCCCGCCAGGCTTGCCCGGCCTACCTAGGTTAGATAGAGTTAGGTTAGGTAGGTATAGTGGCTACCTAGTGCTGCGTGTCTTGTGTACTGTAGTATTATGGCACACGTCCAAACGCTGTTTTTATGCATAAATCATAATAGAATTGTAATTTATTAATAATTTCGATAAATCGGGTAATGTCACGTCGCCCAGCACAAATCTTTTAGAGAACAGTAGGAAGGTAATTAAATAATTATATATTTTTTAACAATTATTTCGAGTGGTGTGCCTAAACTTGACCTGCACGTCTTATGTAATCATTTGTGGGGAGTGAATTTGCACTCCTTTATGCAGATTCACTTTAAGGGGCTTAGGTGTACGTAGACGATAAGAGCGTGCAAGATAGAGAGTTTGTGCTAGGTGGGCACTAAAAGAAGCACGAATGTTATCTAACCGAGTCAGGGAAGAAGCGCAGCAAAAATCAGCGCGGGGGTACGTCCGTAGGGAGTAGGCGCGTGAGCGACTGTGGGTATACATTTTCTTGAGGATAACTCAAACTGTATGGGATAAAAACTTAGCTTACGTGTCGGACTGTGTGTGTGTGTGTACACTACTAAGCATGTTATAGGTAATATCAGAATATGTTTTCATTGTTTACACATTTGTGCTCCAAAATAACATAGCACAGGGGTTCAAAATCCATGCTAAAAATAGAAGATCTTATGAAGATTTTATTACTAATCTTTCATTGATATGCATATCCTAATGGGGAGAGAAGGGTCAAATATTTAACATGAACCAAATTCTTCCTGTATAAAGAGCGGGCATTTCATGTGGTGTTGAATTAAAAAATAATGTGAATAAATTCTGTTTGTTTTTGTAGTACATACTTGAGTATTAATATAAACCAGGGTGGAAACATCATGATTTAAAAAAATAATAATAATAATTTTTGTTGATTTTTTAAATTTAAATCGAGTTTTTGATTTAAATCAAATCTTTCTCCTCGTATAATAAAGTCGCAAACTGAAGAAATCATTAGGAATCAGTATTAAATGTTAATTGTGCTATTTAGTAATAGAGGTAGAATTTTGAATTAATCCCCAGTCGTTAACCTATTTCAATCCCAAATAATGTTTCATAAGCATTAAGGAAAAGGTATAGCAACGTTTATCAACATGATCATTTTTTTCACAAAAGTTACTGATATTTCGCAGGGGGGTCATTCCACGCCAAATCATCACAGCTCCCAACCCGACCATCTCCGATTTACATGAAAGTCGGTGAAAAGTGAAAATACATGAAGTTATATACACACGTAAAATTTTGCCCCTCACTGATGTACGATGTCCATACAGCAGTGTTGCCAACTTGAGAAAAAACGCAAAATTTGACCTCGGGTGCTCTGCAAAAATAAATTATAACTTCGCTTCTAATTGAGGTAGAAACTTCATATTGGCCTTATTTTGAAGCTAAAGGGGCCTAGTATCTACTAAAAAAAAGTTACAGTTCAAAATATTGTATTTTTGTTTTCAAGGTCAAAAGGCGTAACTTTTGACCTTGAATATCTCAGAAAATGTATCTTGATTTTCATTGTAGAAAAAATATAATTAACAGTAAAATATCATCTCTTTTTGGTATAAATTTCATTTTGGGAAGGTTATGGGAACAGGAGTAAAAAATTTCCTGAAAACATAATACTGCAGATTAAATTGAATACCTTAACATTTATATATGGAACGTACCTAATAGAAGGATGAAATGTAATGCTGTATACAGTGGCGTAGCAGCTGCCCCCGCAACCCCCGCAGTGCGGGGGGGCCCCGAAGTCTTGCGATGAATAAAGAAGTAGAACTTCAACCTTACTTCTATCGGCTTTACAACTTGGGCCCCTTCTCTTTACTTTGCGGGGGGGAGGGGGGGAATTGTGCTACGCCACTGGCTGTATACAACACGCAATAAAACTTATCAGCAAAATACAAGTTAGTGCCTCCTCCTCTGTAGTGCTTCTTCTGAATTTTTTAGTGTCCACAGCAGTTAATGTGTAAGTTCGCCCAGTTGCAGTACGTGGATCAACTTGTTCACTTGGAATGTTCAATATGTCTGGATAGGGAGGATACACTGTGACGCCGGATTCAAAATATGGTTACATTGCTCTTTATTGAAGGAATTGAAAAAGGCTATTTTGGATTAATGTGCATTTACAGGACGGTTTTCTCTTTTAGCTTATCATGAGCTGGTAACAGAGAACGGAATTACGGAAAACCTCGAAGGTGATTGTGGTTGTTTTACTGCGCAAAAATTCATAGGATGTTTACTTATGCTTGGTTACTAACAGGATGAACAATTACAATTTGGTCAACGTGACCCCGCATTTGCGGAAATTTTGGTTAATAGTTAAGAATCTCTGGACCAGTCATAGACAAATGTGGATAATTCTGGAAATCCTGTTTTTGAAATCTTCCGACGGTAACAGTCACGCCATCCACGTGTGTGCTGGATCACGCCATTATTTTGGGTGCGGTTACTTGCTAATAGCCAATCAGAATGCAAAGAGCAACAAGTTTCCATATTTGTGAATCTGACGACCAGGATGTGATGACTGATGTGAGGTTTGGGAGTGGCCCTTGCAAAATAATAAAAAGGGACCTCAAGGTCTAGATAATGATTATTCTTCGGGCGGCAACGACGTAGTGACTAGGAGTATAGTAACTCAGACATTCGGGACACCAAGTTGCAAGGTGTAACAAGACTTCTATACAAGGTATGTACATGCACAATTGCTATTTTGGGTTCAAGTAATAATATGTCAATCAGCACTACAAAATGATTTATCAGTCGATAATAAAACTCTCACGACTAAGATTAAAAGTCGCATACTCGTAATTCATTTTCCATCTTTGCTAGCTCAAATAATTGAATGTCCAGTCAGTTATTCAGTTTATGTTAATGTAGTCGAATATCAAAGAAGAGGCAGATATCAAATTACTTTTGTAAATTAACTAAATTAAATGTTGATGTATACTACCATTTTAGTTGTATAATAAACTACATAGCTTTAATTTTATGTTGTCATTTCCCCTAGATTAATCCACTTTTCCCATGAAAGTCATGGTGTAATTTGATTAAAATACTTTTGTGACATCCACTAGCTTATAGTGCGAGCAGATCTCTTCTTTGTGTGTGGAAATTACGAGCTAAATACTTTAAAATGGAGTCTGCAAATCGTCACAACACATATGATGGTGATGGTCCTTTGGGATGTAGGAAATTTATTAAAACTTCTTGTGATGTTACATCTACATTCATGACACAACCTAACCACCAGGCATCATTATAGATACAAGTCACAAAACCTTTAATTTCCTCCAACGGCAATGTTTCATGTGGGCTATTTGTTTCCTGCACAGTACTGGTTGTGTCTGTTGAAAACCTCTTTATTACTAATTCATTCCTTGTTCCTGGGATGAAAGCATGAAATACGTGAGTTACAGGTATTGGTCTTGCTTCTTCATGTCGACTGTGAAGCATCCGCCCATTTTCCAGGATTTCATTTTGACACACATATACAAAGTTCATATTCTTGATATTATTTTTTGTCCACTCAAACAGTTGTCGTGGAGTCATAATTTGATCAGTATAGATACGTTGCAAACTTGCCCTAGCGGCTAGTCTCTTGACAGTTCCACCTAGTCCGTCGCATGAATTCTTGCCATGCGATGTGGCAAAGAAGTGCCACTCCGCTGGAATCCCAAAGTCAAATTTGTGGTATACCAGGTTTGAAAAGTTTTTTTCTGCTTTGTATTGGCCTGCACACCCATCTGAGAAATAATATATCTTAGTTACATGTTGAATATTCTGTTGAATATTCAGAAATTGAGTGAGATGCTTTTGAAACGTATGTTCAGCTATGCAAACAATCTGAAATAACTACTAAATTTGTACATGCCAATTTCCCTGCAGACATTTCTCTGTAGTAAATGGCAAATGGATGTATTGTTGCTTAGGCATTGTTCCAGTAGAAACCCTGCACCTCGTCTTGTAGTATGAACGAATAATTTTCAGCAAAATCACACAACACAATAATTTCACCCACCTGTATGTTATCTTTTAGGCTTTTCAAGTATGTTGATTGCTGTGCAAAAATGAAAGAGTGTGTTTGTAATTGTATCAACTTAGAAATAAATAAATCTATGAATTTGTCGTGGTCTTGACAAATGTCTCAAGTGTGCATATTTGTGATGTAATCCACTGCTTGCAGGTAACAGTTTCAATGGCATTGCCTTCTAGTACGTTTTCCAATATTGTCTTTACATTATTGTATCCGACACAGTCACTACATTGCTGGAACCAACACTGTGCTTTGCTTGGATTGCACATCATATTTGCCAAATAGTGGTGGTACGTGGATAAATTAATATCATGGTCTTCCATTAGCTTGCCTAATTTACACCCGTCCACTAATAATTTAACATTCTGATGTAAAGCACGCACACACATACAGTGTGTGTAACACTGGCTTCCACAAGAACACATTGTTTAGGCCATTTTCATGCACTTCTGCGAACTATCACTCCTTACGGAAGCACTAGTCTTTTAATCACTTTTGCCCTTCACAGAAGATTGAGCAGGACTGAGCTTGCTTCACAGACTAGCAGTGCACCTAGAGAATGATAAAGGAAGAGTGTGAACTTGTGTTGTGCATGTTTGGTGCAATTATAGTTTACTATTGTGTCATTTCACACGCCAAGACATAAAAAAATATGCCACACTTATACTTTCTATTTGTTTTTACTCCTGTTCGCATAGCCTTCCCAAAATGAAATTTATACCAAAAAGAGACGGTATTTTACTGTTAATTATATTTTTTCTACAATGAAAATCAAGATACATTTTCTGAGATATTCAAGGTCAAAGGTTACGCCTTTTGACCTTGAAAACAAAAATACAATATTTTGAACTGTAACTATTTTTAGTAGATACTAGGCCCCTTTAGCTTCAAAATAAGACCAACAAGAAGTTTCTACCTCAATTAGAAGCGAAGTTATGATTTAATTTTGCAGAGCACCCGAGGTCAAATTTTGCGTTTTTTCTCAAGTTGGCAACACTGCTGTATGGACATCGTACATCAGTGAGGGGTAAAATTTTACGTGTATATATAACTTCATGTATTTTCACTTTTCACCGACTTTCATGTAAATCGGAGATGGTCGGGTTGAAAAGTACACTTTTTTGTGATGATTTGGCGTGGAATGACCCAGGGGCATATTTTTTAAAAAATCGGAACTAACTTGCGGCACTAAATACATCTAAAATACATAAATTTCGCCTAAAGTAATAAAATAATAATAATAAAAGGTGGTTACTGCGTCGGTCGTATTTAAATTACATAACTACATACAAACGTAAATAAGAATGATTGAGTTTAAGTCCAGAGATTATTAGCAGTGTCTAGGCAAAGCGGAGAAAAATAATGTAATGATCTCGATAAAAATTAAGGTTAGGTTAAAGTATAAAAGAATAAGGAAAATGTAGTGCAGATCCCAAGAAAATTATGATTTTTACCTAATACCTTGACCTAACCATCTATAACCAATCTTACCGTGCCTTTTCTAACATAATATATATTCTAAGTTTTGCCAATATTTATGCCGGAAAATTGTCTAATTTTGTGATACATAGATGTAATAAATTTGCTTGTTGCTTTTGAATAATATTAAAAAGGAAATTTCTGAATTCAAACAATTACTTTCAGATGTCATCTTTTGGCTGGTTTGAGATCATGTTTTACCAATTGAAGAAGGTTGTAAGAAGATAATAAAAGTACAGGAATAAATTACTTCATGACTGACTCGTATCTCATAGCAAAGAACAAATGGAGGAGGAAGAGGATGAAATTGACCCAGATTTCTTAGAATATATTCGCTACTATAGATACAGGTAATTATGTGAATTTTCATTCCTACTATTTTCGGTAGTTACAGTTCGTAGGGCTTCATATTTAGTTTGCGATTTTTACATTTGATTAAACCCAGTGCTCCATCTTCCTTACCTTGTTTCTATTTATTATTGAAAATTTTTAAACGTGTTTATCACCTGTCAAATTTACGCACAACCAATAAATTTGAACGGAAATTAACTTAAAGAAACCTATAAAAATTGATTTACAGGTTTGATGTGTCTGACTGTGTACAAGTTGTTATTTCGGGTGCATCTCAACAAATAACGTTCTACGTTGCAGCTTGCCAATTCATAAATTGAATTTTTCTTTTAGACTTATATTTATATATTTTATAGAGGAATAAATTAACAAAAATATATATAATAATTTAGGATGAGTATTAAAAATAAAAGAGAACATGTATAGGTAGGTGAGTAAAATAAGTGTTGCTTACGTTCTTTAAGTAACTGATGTGAGCTCCTCTGTGTTTTACGATTCAATGAAATTTCGAACACTGTGCACTCAGCGACAGCGAAAAAAAAAAAAATGGTGACATATCACTAAATTTAATTGTGACTTTTTTTTATGTGAGAAGAAAGGTGAGTATTATACTTCAAAATATGATTACATTTCTAAAAAAAATATTTTAACAAACTCGCTATATTTTTCATTATTTTCCAGATTTTCATATGTTTGTTGTGTACTGAACAGTGTGTTTAATTAATTTCCATCAGCAACTTGAAATATATGCACCTGGTAATTATTATAATCAACGATAGAGAGTTTGACCAGAAAAGAGTAACGTGTAGGTAAAGATGAACTGAGATTTTTGAAACCAAAGATTTCAGTTAATTCGCAAATAGAATGTAAGATATAATTATTAGAACATTAAATTACATCACGCACCTTACAGTACAGAATAGAGCCATTTGTTGTAAAATCTTTTCCATTACCAGCTTCGGAAACAAAACTATTTAGTTTCGAAAATGTCCTTTAACTTTAGGCATTTTGCAATAACATAGATGCAAACTGTACAAAATTGCCTATCTCAACCGTTAATCTAGCTAATTCATACAATAATTGCAACTCTTAACAATGCAGAATTCCAAAAGAGGAAAGTTTCGATGTGTTCTTCAGCTGAAGGAACTTCACTTAGGAAATATTGTGTCTCGTTTCATTTTAAAACTTTTTCTGTAAACATTTTGATAATATGAAGTTAAAATAATGAATAAACACTAAAAATGCACGTAAATATGCGAAAAATGATTTTTAAAAATGCATTTATATACAGAAATGAGTTTTAAAAATGCAGCAGCAAATGTGTTTTAAATTACTCAATTTTGAATGAAGCAAAATTATATCGTAATGAGCAGCGTTTCTATTCAACGGAGAAAAAGATGTAAAACCATCGAAATTGTAACAACTATTATTATTATTATTATTATTATTATTATTATTATTATTATTATTATTATTATTCAGAAGATATTCTTGTCATTCACGTTCATAAATACAAATTGAGCAAACAGATAGAAAAGGAAGAGGATGTGCAAAATATTGTCCGCGGTCACGCGAATACTTTTTCTGGTATCTGTACTATTACGTATAAAATATTGTCTTGGCTTCTTTCTTTCTGTTTGTCTGCAACAATTATTTATTTATTTTTAAATTTTCGTTCGTCATACTAATGCTGTGCCATTTTAATAGCTAGTGTTTATATTGAGTAGTCGTCCCGGCGTTGTGAAGTAGCGGTCCCACCGCCTAGTTCTTCACACCTGCAATAGCTACTGGTTCTCCAGGTTGGAGGGCTCATCACCCTTCCCGTAAAACCCCTGCTGCAGATGATCACCTCGATCACTAATCTGCTGCAGGGGAATGGTGTTATTTTATAATCAAATACCTCAGATGAACCCGGCTTGATTTTCTGTTGTATCCTTCCGCCAAGTGAACTTTGTGGTGGACAAACACCGTGTGCGTGTGTTTTCTCGGGGTTCCCCCGTTTCCACTCACTTTCTTCATTCCACCATTTCATTCATTTCTCATAATCACCGTCTCCTTTAGCCTAACCGGCATAACCGTGGGACGTAAAACTCAAAGATTTCATTTTCTGTTGTATCCTTACTCTGACAATTAACTACGATTTGGATAATACTGGACGGATCCTCAGTTGTAACTTGGCAACGTTTGATGCTCTACGATTTGGTTTATGCGCCGATTCCTATTTTTAAATTATTTTGACATAGATGTGGTTCTTGGATCTAATTTTGGTTCTCAGTGGGTCTCGAGATGGCATAGTGAAGCTTGTTGGAGCCTAACCGTACTGAATGGAGTGATGTTCTGAAAGGAAAAGCTAAGAGTGCTGCATGTTGGACCTCCAAAGTACCCATTAGTCGCGGATAAAAGTTGCACTGACTCCTCGCACATTGGGTCTGGAGTCATCGTCAACCTCCTGAGAAGGGTTGTGGTAGGTAGTACCTGCCTGCTTCATTGGTTCTCCAAAACAATGACGAAAAAGTGGAATAGATTATGGCAATTTTCACAAGATGTACACTCATGTCCAAAATGATTGTCGCATACCTATAACTGTCTTCTTGTAAGAATATAATTTGATAATGATTTTGCAGAATAGTTTTAATACTGATACGATGTGCATAATCAGGAAATGTAGTATATTTGTGGTAAATTTCATCGGAAAAGAATTATAAACACGACAATTAGAATGAGTAAAACAAAGGTTGTAAATGGACAAAGTTTTATTTTCGTTTCATTGTTCTTATTTACTGGTCTTTTGACATGAAATTTGCCACATATATGTCTTTGCCGATTATACACATAATAACATTATAAGAAATACCGGGCGAATTCGTTATCAAATTATATTCCTACAAGAACATATGTATAGACACGCGACAATAATTTTGGACATGAGTGTACATCAAACTTCTTTAAAAGATGAGATACAAGTACTAAATTAGAGAAAGCGAACGGGGAAAGATCGTGGAACATGTCCCACGTTATTTGGTTATTAAAGATTCAAAGGAAGGCATTTTGAATAAACTTTCGCCTTTTATTCTACTTAGACATTTATAACATATTGGTACGGGGACTTTTCCACCAAGGCATATTCACAAACTTAGAAATTGAACTCATCTTAAACAGTTTCTTAATAACAATTAGTTGTTGTTAAAGTACACCAAATTGGGACAGTCCCAGTATAAGTTGAAGCACATCATCAGCTGAAAATCAGCAAAGGCATGATTACTTGTTTTGACCTTCGAAGCTTGTCGAAAACCGACACCAAGGATGAATTGCTGGAGCAACATATGAACGTTAAGATAATCCACACCCGCAAGAGTAGCGAGCTACAACCGACAGATTCCTAGATCATTATGTTGGCATTCCAGACCTACCTGCCAATCTTAATGTAGCATATTATCGCTTAAAGGTTGGATTATACATTCCTCTGTCTTTGCAATATTTTAAGTGAAAGCATTTTGACCACTCATCTACGTCCTATAATGCCTCTGCCATCTGTGGCGTCTAGTCTGATGCAGCACATCCGACTTTGTCCCGTAACTGACCGACATTCAAGGACAAAAAAGTAATCGAACTTACGATTGTTGGAAAGATTTTCACCTCTGAGGCAAAGCGCCGCATCAAACCAGCGCATATTTTTTCCTCCATTTATATATACTCATTCATGAGCACTCAGACATGATCTTCTTGCGCCAACAATGAATTTTGCACAGCAGCCACCAGTATACATTGCTGCCCAAACCACCACTACTTTTGAAGAAATTCCGTGGGGTCCTGCTCAACCACTCTACGTGGCCCCCATCCTGAGTTGTGCACAAGGTGAGTCGTTCAACCCACTTGTCCATGACCCTCAAAAGAGTTTCTGGTGAAATATCGGCACAGGCTGCAAATATGCGTTCTTCCAGGTGTTCAAGATCCCGGATCTTTTCGGCGTATTCCTTTGCCTTCAGATGACCCCACAGATAAAAATCTAAGGGCGTCAGATCTGGTGATCGTGCTGGCCATTCAATGGGACCACGGCGCCCAATCCAACGTCCAGGAAATTGTTCATCCAGATAGGTACGGACCTGTAATCCGTAATGCGGAGAGGCACCATCCTGCTGGAAAAAGAGTGCAAATGTGCCGTCCTTGGACAATATGGAAGGGAGTACGAGATCCCGCAACATATCCAAATATCGTTCAGCTGTGAGGGTACCAGGAATGATGAATGGACCAATTAATTTGGTGCCCCATAGATCACACCACACCATTAATTTGCTTGTACCTACCATTTTGCAAGGGTCAACCCATTGAGGATTTGTCGGGGACCAATAGCGACAGTTTTGCTTATTCACTTCCCCATTGACATAAAAATTGGCCTCATCGGAAAATAAAATTTGTGTGTGGAATGTAGGATCCGTTTGCAACTGTGCAGGGGCCCAGTCGCAGAATTCCACACGACGATGAGGGTCATTTTCAGATAGATGACGTTGAAGTTGCAATTTGTACGGATGCCACTTGCTTTTCTGTAAGATACATCTGTACGGCACCACATTCCATGGACAGAAGACGGGTACTGCGGTGTGGTGATGTAGCAAATGATGCCAGCACTGCTACTGATGTGGCTTCATCTGTTTCGACCGTGGGACTTCCACAACTGTGTTTATCTGCTATGGAACCAGTATCCATGAACTTCTGGAAGAGTTGGGCGACACTAACATGGGACACAGGATGTCGATCTGGGTGCCTGGCATTGAATTCAACTGCTACAGCCCTTGCACTCCTTCCTCCCCATGCCCTGATCAACTCCTTCCTCTCTGCTGTCGTTAGCGGCATAATTATTCACCTGCAACAATAGAAACGGTACGGTAAAATTAGCAATTTGAAATGCCTGTAACTTTTGAACACATTAAGATATTAACAAACCGATTTCACCATTGTGTTTGTCTTTAAATTCTAGCCCAAAATGATATGCCGCATGACCATGTTCCTATTTAAAAATCTTGACGTGAATTCAAGATGGTAACCATCACAATCGAGGTCGAGAAGTTGCAACTTTTCTAGACACTTCACACCTTATTAAACGATGGCAGTCGAACACATTTTACCACTGCCACAGGAACGTATTCACATCTGGATCTATCTGTCTGCGGCTAACGATCTGCAGTTAATCTTCACTAGTATATCTTTCATGATTTATGTGGCAGCGATAATTTTCTGATCGTTCTCACTGGACTACCTGCTTTACAATTTAATCATATGCTTCCTTACAATCTCCGCCATACAGACTGGAGGCAGTTTTCTGGCAGTGACTTTATACCAGACCCCCAACTTTCTTTTGATGAACGCCTTGAGGCCTTTCACACGCAAATGTGGTAGTTGCCGCTAATGGCTTGATTCCATTCTTAGATGGAACTCCTCGAAAACGTGTTGTTCCTTGATGGTTAGAAGATATACGTCAAGCTATTCTTGCACGACACCGAGCTCTTCGCCGCTTTAATCATGCTCTTACTATTGACAGTTCGGCACGCTACTTAAGCAAGGGAAACACTGTAACTGGCGCAACTATGTATCCGTTTAATTGCAGATAGTTCCATGAATGCTATGAATGCTGTTTTTGGTCCAAAGTTCGAGATTTCATTTCTGTATATGTTTCAGGGCTATTTGTGCAAGACGAACGGATCACTAGCCAGGAGCGGATTGGCAATAAATTGGGCCAACATTTTGCTGCAGTTTCTAGTTCGGCTAATTATTCATTTGACTTCCTACAAGTTAAAAGCACAGACAGAATGTAGACACTTACATTTTACGTCACCAAATATTGAAGATTACAACTTGCTTTTTATTGCTGCTGAACTAACTACTGCTGTCACTAGCACCAAAAGTGCTTAACCTTGACCGGACTCCATACGTTATACTATGCTTCGCAATCTTCCTACCACTGGCAAACATCTATAATAGTGTCTGGATTAAAATATCCTTCCTTTCTGCCTGGCGTGAAGCTTATATCCTTCCTATCCTGAAACCTGGGAAATTGGCTACAACCAGCTCCACTTATAAGCCAACTGCCTTAATCAGTTGCTTATGCCAGTTATTGGAGAAAATGATCAATGTATGCTTAATGTGATATTTGGAAACTAACTCTTTGCTTTCCAGTCTCCAATGTGGTTTCCAGGACTTCCGTTCCACTACTGATCAGCTTTTTCATGTTGAGAGTGCAATCCCGAATGCTTTTCGCCATCATCTTTAATCTTCTGAAGGCTTACTACATCACTTAGCGCTATAGAATTTTACGTCAGCTACTTCTTGGGGAGTATATGCTGCTTTCTACAACAGTTTCTTGAAGATCGGTGATTCCGAGTCCGATTAGGATCCACACTCTTCGAGCGCTTGTTGCAAGAAAATGGTGTTTCACAAGGCAGTATCTTAAGTGTGACTGTATTGGCTGTGGCAGTGAATTGTGCTATGATAGATACTCATGAAATGTTGTATATGGACGATTTGGCAATTTATTGCTGCTCTTGTGATCTCTATGTTGCTACAATTACAATTCACTCTGAACTGGCTATCACTTTGGTCAAAGACCATGAGTTTACTTTCTCTATCGACAAGACTTAACTGCGTCCACTTTTGTCCCGTATTCAACTACGCATATCACCAGATTTTTATCGGGGCCATACACGCTTGTCTTTTGTTGACATCATTTAATTTTTGGCTTGATCAATGATCGAGACCTTTAGTTTGATCATTGGCTGTCTTTTGTAGCTGATCTACGAGAGAGCTAACTATCGCTATCTAATAGCACCCAATCTTCTAAAACTGTTGTCTCTTTTAGCCTATCCGCCATAACCGGGTGAGGTAAAACTTAAAGATTTTATTTCTTTTCATTTTCTTCTGAAAATGTCCCACATTTCGTGTGCTGATTGCATTGTCCTTCTACGACTGTGAAAATTGGACTATAGATGCATTGTTTATGGATCCGCGAGACTTACCGTTTTATGTCAAAGTACACTGTCCATCACCTTGGCATACGTTTGGCGACTGGTGCATTCCATACCAGTCCTATCTCAAGCTTATATGTTGAAGAGCATAAACCACCTTTAATTCAGCGCCGTCAACATCTGATGCATATTATTTTGCTCATTTCAAATCAGTATCTCACCATCCTGTATCTTTTGCACTGAAGGCTGGAGAGAACTACCAACATTATCAGGCATGGCACGAAACTACCAGGCGTTTTGGAATGCGTACTCTGGAGCTCGTGGATGACGTTGCCGTTGAGGTTCTCTCTTTATGCAGCTATTTCTTTCCATTTCAGCCAATAAAAGAAGCCAAACACCAGCCCTCACGAATTTAATCTTTTACAGAAGTTTCAGGACTTTACTGTCTCTTTTACTGGCGGTTGCAGAGATGCTGATTTTTTTTTTTTTTTTTTTTTTTTTTTTTTTTTTTTTTTTTTTTTTTTTTTTTTTTACAACTACACGTACTTACGTATGGTTTTAAATTACATGCCTTTTCTTAGTATTTAGTGCTGAACTGGTTGCAATTTTCAAACTTTACGTTATGTGTCTGCAGGTCATGTACACAGGACCTTAATCCGTTTGACTCTTTGAGTAACCTCCTTGATGTGCAATCTAAACATCCTTTCGTCCAACAAATCCTCTTATCATGTCATAGATTACTACCAGGGATGTGAAGTACAACTCTGCTGGGTTGCGAGCCATGTTAACATAAGTGTTAATGAAAAGGCAGACCATGCAGCGAAGGTTGCTGACCATGAAAGAATAGAGTTTCATACTTAGCACGAATTTGCGTTCGCTATTCACTACTCAGTTGCGTCAACGCTGGCAACTCGAATGGAACCAGGCTGTCAATAATAAATTACAGGTACTCAAACCCGTATTAATGTCTAGACCACCAGCTCAAGAACTTCTTGACAGGAGGAGCAGATGCTAATTCGACTCCGCATTAGACATTCACACGGATTTCTACTTCGTTAAGATTCATCATGATGTGCGGCCTATGGAGTTAGACAAAATACTTAACATCTGCTTGTGGATTGTCCTCATCATTCTCTGCTTCGATCCGGTTTTACTCTACCAGGAGACTTACCAACACTGCTTCGAATTGACCACCGAACGACCTCAAGTTTTATGCTTCTTCGTCACCTCCATGTCCTACCCACACTGTGATTGTTCTAGTGTTTATACTTAACTCATTTAGAGCTTCTTCCTATGTATTTGTCCCCTGTATATTGTCACTAAATGTATGTTTAATTTTCAGTTCAACTGACAACCCGACAAGTATTTGACTTCTTTTATCTTTTATACTAACTTGGGCATTTCTTTACCCTTGCTGTGTAGTCCCAGCAAAAGATTAATATCCTATTTTGTTACTAATTTTATTCTAGTGCTTTTTTCACTCTACGTGTTTTCTGTCTTATTTTTTGTTTCAATTCAATCTTGTTGCTGAATTTCAGTCTTTGAGTGCAGAAAGAATCTTTGCAGTATAACGCACTCACTCCCAGTCTCTTACCCTTACTTTTACTCTTACGTAGATGTGTTTATTTTATGCGGGAGGCTTGTTTCTATACAAATGTAGAGAAATTTAACGTGAAACGGAACTTTAAGAGAATTTATATGGAAGCAAAGAAGCAAAGTTTCTCATAGAGAACTTTCATGGTGTTTATAGAAAAAGAAAATAAAGACAATAAAGCCAACAAAGTAAGTTACATCACTAAGAAGATAAACCATTAGTGGTTTAACAGCTTAGTATTTATTTACTTTTTTCGGAATAGGAGCCTTAAGCAACCCTGTGTCTTCTATCTTAATTTATTTACAGTTTATATGAAATGCTTTATATCATAAAAATATAAACCCCAATGATAAGAGTACATTTATATCAAGCTTCATTCTAATCTGTAGACACGGGAGGCCCAGATTCATTTTGCGGCAGAAGCTCATGTAGTTCAGATCCGGCGTTAAACTGTAGATACACTTCTCATATAGTCACGCTTCCACCCATCCACCAACCATTCTTGATTGTAATGCTTCTTAAAATAAATATTGCCTACATTTTGGTACTACCTTACTTAAGTAAAATCAAACTACGATGTGGTGCTTTGTATAATTGTTTCCGTTGTAACATGTTGAATATATTGAATGCATGCTGTAGGGAGTTAGTAATTGTATATTATTGTTAGTGTCTTCCCCAGTAACCTAAGAATTGCCTCGCAATGATCTTCCAGTTATTTTGCATACTGTAAGGATGTGTAAGTATTGGTATAAGTTATATATTTAGTTCTTGTAGCAATTTGTGTAGTGGAAAATCAATGACAGTATATATGTATCATAACATGCAGTTCTAAAAATAATCACTAATTTAAGTGTACTTCCATTTATCAGTCCTCCTTCTCTGGTGGATGTTTATTCCATAATTGATTCTCATGGTAAGCTGAGAAATGACCAGAGATTACATATCGAAGAACATGCACTGTGCCGTGCCAGTTACCTTGGCGATGAGGATGAGTTGCGGCGGCAACTAAAGAATTGGCGTGTGGGAGTTGCTGGAAATAAATGGTGTACACCATTGCACTATGCAGCTTATGCTTCTCAATTAAACTGTATGAAAATACTGGTGCAGCATGGAATACCAGCTTATGAACTTGATGAAACTCGTTGGAAGCCTGTGCATTACGCCATAATTTCAGGGGACGTTGATTGCGTAGATTGGATAATACATCAAGGTATGCATAATGAAATTATATAATAGTCATTTTATGTCCCAAGCTATGTTCGCGCCAATTTTCGTATTTCATAATTTTGCTTTGTATAATTGGTCATAATTATGAGAAATACATTTTTAAATATGATAGTTGGTTATAAAAAAATCGAATTCTGAAAGTTCGAGTAAAATTGATGTAAGTATTCGTTTTAATTAATATAGGGTGTCAGGAAATGTTTCTGTGCTCTGAAAGTAATAGAATTGAAGTGATTTGCATTAAACGTGTCAGAAAAGGACCTCTTTGTACGCGCCTGGGTAAACTTCTGTACATTAATGTAGCAAAGATCTTTCTTAAGATATATATAGGCGTGTTACGTGTACACCACGTGAAGTTTAGTTTGTATGGCGTGAATGTTTTCAATTAATATTGTAACCAGAAGTGGCAATACATAAAGGTAACTAAGGAAGTTCTGTCGCTTTTTCACCCACCACCCTCAAACATCGATATGTCACCTAAGACGTACCTCGAAGATCAAAAATAGTCCTCATCACCATCGACAACCTTCTGCCAACGCTCTGGAAGGCATGGATTCCATTGCAATAGATCTTGGTAGGCCGTAAAGTGAAGAAGGTATCAGGTTCATTTTACACCTCTACTGGGAATTTGTACCGGCGTCCTCTAAGATGATTGTTCAAGGAATGGAACAGGTAATAATCGGACGGTGCGATGTCCGGGGAGTATGGCGGATGCAATAGTATTTCTCATCCAAAGTGTAGAATTGTGTCCCGTGTCATCCTAGCTACGTGGGGCTTAGCGTTGTCCTGTAACAGGAGGACCCCTTTGCGATTCAGAAGTGCTGGCTGCAGAGTTTTGAGATTTTCTTGAACACGGCTCAACTACTGACAGTACGCAGTTGCATTGATGCTCTGACCTGCTAATAACAGTTCCCGATGCACGATGCCGCGAACAGTCCACCAAACACACAAGAGGACCTTCTGGTGCAGTGCTGGTTTCGGCTGTTTTGGAACCTGTTCATTAAATGCTAACCAATGATGACGGCGCCATGGAGCTTCACATAGGATCCTCCTCTTATCACATGTCAATACCCTATCCAGAAATGGCTCGTTCCTCAGACGAGACAGCAAACAAAAATTTCTGCTCGCGTTGCGTTCTGGTATGGGCAAATCATGTGGAACCCATCGAGTGCTGAATGGTTTCTCCACTCCACTGAATAGTCCCAGTTCCTCATATGTCTGGCCACTGTTCGCCTCAATTCCTACCTGAAATATCTTCATTTCGTACATGTGTTGATCTTGTGCAAGTGGTGCGTCTTTGAGTGTTTCATCACCGTCCTTAAACTTGTTAAACCACCGCTGCACTGTTCGCGTAGTCACGACACCGTCACCAAAGGCCCGGCATATCTTCCGCCCCGCTGCAGCGGTGTTAGACCCCAGTGTGAACTTGTACAGCATAAACGCCCTTTTGACGCTCACTCTGTCCTTATGCACGTTTACGGTGTAACTGAACTGCCACAACCATTTAGTATGTTGGATATTCCCACAGCAACAACTGATCTTCGCCTTATCTCCATTCACATTCAACTCACAGTGTGAGGGCCAATTGAACACAGACCTCCACAAAAAGCGACAGAGCTTTCTTGGTTACTTTTATATTTATAGAACTTCCGGTTTTTAGTGAGAGATTAAGAGTAGAGAGGGAAAATGTTCTTGCGACTCATGATTGATTGCAAATAAACTGCTTTTTACAATGTTCCCATTTTTAGTCTATAAGATTCAACATTAAAAACGGAAGTTGTTGATTTCTGCTACTCTCGGTTTTAATACAGACATTAAATTAAAGATGGAATATAATGTAGGGACGCTTAGTTGATTGCAGAAAACCACTTCACGCTATCTATTACGGTTTTTGTTATATGGTAATTAACGTTAAAACCGGAAGTGTTTGATTTCTACCACTTCCACTTTGAATACAAGGTTAAGACATAAGATTTTACTTATTCTTAGAAATCGATTCCAAAACCCGCTTCCCGCTGTCTCTTACCTGTTTTGCTCTATGTAGGTCAATAATGAAACCGGAAGTTGTAATAGATTTTTACCATTTCTTATTTTAATAGAGAATTGAAGGTGGAAATAAAAGGTATTCTTGGAACCCTTAATCGATTGCGGAAAACCACTTCTCTCTATCTATTACCACTTTTGCTCTATACCGGAAAGTGCAGGAAGTTCGGTTCTGTTTTCTACCTACCTTTTCCGTTCTCACACGATTCCTAACTTTTGACTCTCTCCATTCTTACCAAATCAAGTACGTGAGGCTTTTTCTCTCAGACGGAAGACAGTGTATATAAAGGAATTTCGGTAAACAAACTCCTTAATAATAAATTCAATTTGATTTACATGTCATACATTGCGTACATAGAAGCATGCAATCATAGTGCATACTAACTTTACGGATACCCTGTGTGCGATGAATGATGAATCATACTAATCGTGTTTCATTTTTATATAATTTATCATTTATTTATGTATTTTTACTGAAAATATAGTACGGTCATGGAAAGAAATCCATGCCTTTAAATGCCCAAAATCCGTAACTAAAATGGTTTGATTTATTTTTTGTAGGAAAAGTACATGCATAACGAAATAAAGCGTTTCTGTTAATCAATCATGTAAGAATATTTTGAATAAATTAAGTAGTGGAAACTCATTCTACTTACAGGTAATTATAATTCCTAAAAACAACTTCTTCCTAGCTTTCGACTCTCCGCTGGAGCCTTGATCACGGAGGTTAGAAACAAGAGAAAAAATGATAATAATAATATACTGCAGTTGCCGGGAGGGTTATATAGATAAAACAAAGGGAAACCTCAAAACTACGGGTCAAAGAAAATCTCAAGGATGGTAAAGGTGAACACCTGGTTTCAGACATGTCAAAACATTTGATAGAAACACAAGATATCATTAATGATTCAGGAATATTATTTAATGCCAAGAGAGACTTGTTTTTGAAAATTAGTTTATTTGCTTATGAAATCCAGAGTTGAATTTAGACAAGGACAGGTTAAGTAAGAAATGAGAACTGGTAATTAAGAAATGCATACAACATTGGTTTAAAAACAAAAATATTAACATGAGCTGGTAACCTTCCGCTTCTGGACAAAAGAGTATGCAAACTGAGTCCGCCATGTTACAGTGTGCTGCTCCAGCATTTGATGAGTGTCCGGCAGCTTGGACAAGATTTTCTTTTTTCACATTGCTCTGGCCTGCTGAGTCTGTTCATTTTACTTTCCTAGTGCTTTCATTACTTTTTTTTCTTCCCGTTTTAACCTGTGTGATCAAGGCCCCAGAGGAGAGCCGAAGGATACGAAGTGCAGTGTGATTTTCAGGAATTAAGTCACATATAAATAGAATGATTGTAAAAACTCCGTGTTAGTACATTGTCTATATTGAAAACTCATTATTAAATGAATAATTATTTCACCATTTTATTTCAGGAAAGAATTCTTAATAGTTTTAGATATACCAAGGTTTCCAGACAATACCTTCCTTTTCAAGTGTCATTTTGAAACACACATCACGAAAATTTAACTGAGAATATACAGAAGCTAAGAGCATAAAGAAAAATGTACATTAGCTGAATATATAATTATTCCTCTTGGTCATGTTTATCTGCTCCAAAGCAGTAACTCCACTGTGGGCAACACAGCAGTTGTCCTTTTCTCCTCTCCCTCGTTTGCAAGCACACAAGCTAAGTACGCACGCAGAGATCGAAGATTGTTTTAAAGCACAAAAATGCACGAAACAGAAACAAAAACGTGTAACGTAGTATTCGAACACATGAACAATGAACGTTATGAATCAGCCGGTGCCATATATATATAGCATGTTTAGACATTTTTCCTCTAGAGCATGACACAAAAGTGCTGCTCAACCAGAAATTTGATCCTATACAATTCGAGGTTAAGGGAGGAAAGGGTGGTTCTTTCAAAATTATTTGTAAGGAAACTGCTATAAATACCATTTTCTTTTCTGCATTAGGGAAATTTATATTTATTATTATTATTAAATTTATTGCGTTAATGATCCGAATCTTATATGAGTATTTCATATTATTTTAAACCAGCTCGCTTGTGAGTAAGTTTAGCGTACGCGCCTTTGGTATCACTGACCTCGGTTCCCTTCCCAGCCGGAGTTTATGTGGTTCGGATCCCACGTTAAGCTATAGGTCCACGTCTCACATAGCCTTGCTGTTGAAAAGGGCAAACTCAAACTCAAATTTAACTAACTAACGAAGATACATATCTCTTTGTGGCCAAGTGGAGCCCTTACTTTCTGTGCGCATGCTCCCAGATTCGACTCCATGCGGGAGGTCATTAGTAAGTTTGTTGACTTGAAATTTAGAATCTTTTTTCTTAGCATCCGGTTCGTAAAACCATCACACTGCCTTTTATTTATCGATAGTAATGCTATTAAAATACCCTAACGTTACAGCCTCGAATTGTTGTCTACCAAACGTCTTCTAACTGAGTTACGTGTGAGCACATCTATCTCAACGCAATTTTTACTACATTTCTAGACCCACCAGAATGGTTTTAATTGAGTGAACTGTTGTCAGCACACCAATGGTTGTTACTTGTTGCCATACCGCCCATTTTACACTATCATCATCTGCTTAGTTCACTACACACCGACGTGCTACTCCTCCTTCGTAGTACGGTCTTTGCCCTAATATACCGCCATCAACACCCCTGATGGTTGCAACTCAGACATTGATCATGTTTCCGACTCCAGGTCTTGCAGTTGAATTGATAAGTATACGAGCTCGTATATATATATATATATATATATATATATATATATATATATATATATATATATATATATATATATATATATTCCTCTGTCCAGAGAGTTAAGTAAATGTCTGTATTTTTCGAATGGATTGTTATCTTACCTGAAACAGCAATTACTATCCTTCGAAGTAATCTCTGTTGATGATAATGCACTTCTGGGAACAGCTGTAGAAGTCCTGATAACTGCTGGCGTACTTTCCTTAACAATGCCTTCAGCTGAGTCATAACATCATTACGTTGAATGGCCGAAAACCTGTAGCCCTTCAGGGCTGATTTCAAATTGGGAAACAAGAAAAAGTCCGGCGGAGACAGGTCTTGGGAGTAGAGTGGGTAATTGAGTGACAACTCTCCTGTCGGCCTGGAACTACTGCACCCGAAAGGCAGTATGTGGTCGGGCAGTGTTATGGAGCAAGTTCCAGTTGCCTTGCGTGGCATATTGGGGCCTAGCCGCATGATCCGTTGCAGCATTTCCACGTATGCAGTAGTATTTAATGTGGTACTCTCATGGAGGAATTCTTTAGGATGAGACCCTTGAGTTGAAGGAACCAGAGCGTCGTCTTAATGCGGGATCTCACACTTCGCACCTTGCTTTTCAGTGACCCTGGAACCCGCCACTCCATACTTTGACGCTTGCCTTCGGGCTTGTACCCCAGGCACCCGTGATGAGGGTTTCTGGAAATTTGAGTCTCGATCCGCCATGCCGATGTAACACTCTTCTCAAAAACGTTTAAACCGCTCATAAGCTCACTTCAAGGTAACAGCACGTTCTTCGTAAACTGTTGTCAGCATTTCATGAGTCTCTTTCGCTGATTTTCCAAGTTTGAAACAGAACAAGATATTTGTTTGCTGCTCCATTTTTGGCATCGCACGCACTATACCTTCACTTTAGAATGTGCTGTTTATACACGATAAGCACATTCGTTTTGTCGCCGCTCGGGAAATTGTTCAGAGATATTTTGACCTGTCCGCGCATGATGTGGCGCTGGCACATTTACGACCGTGAGTAGTATGAAGTCATTCATCGAATTTCCTGGACAGAGATTATATATATATATATGGGGTACAGGCAGTAATAGTAAAAAAGATAAAGGATCTTTTAACATAACATAATGTTCTAACATTTTGAATTAGGTTCCTGTTGAATGATAAATAGATTACAGTTATCTGAAGCGAGCGAGTAGACATTTGTTTCCATATAAGATCGTAAATCAGCTTTAGTGTTTTGAAAATACTTCTCTGTTTACATTGTAGGGGTGGCGTTTGTGTTGTATAATTTGCTGTGAGTGATCTGTCGCTCGCAGTCTGCACCAAGTGAACTTTGTGGTGGACAAACACCGTGTGTGTGGATTTTCTCGTGGTTCCCCGTTTGTTTCCACTTATTTCATTCCACCGTTATCATCCATCCCATCTCACTGTCTTCCTTAATCTCTATGCATAAGTATGGAACGTTAAACTTTAAAAAAAATCACCTGTCACCTTGAGTCCAAGATGGGTTTCCACTTTCAAAGCGGTAGCCGTAACCATTTATTTACAGACGAGGAATATCGTCTTCCTAGCAAATACTGTGGAAGCTGCTTAGGGGTAGATTTCGTCTGTGCGTATATTTTCTGGACACGACGAAAGGAAAAATAATATATATACATTCCGTTAGATTAACTATTGTCTAATTAGCTAACTTTGGTTAATGTCATTTGCTTTATGTGGCTAAGAAAGAGAAAATTCAGAGGAAAGTAAATAAAAATTTTCAACGGCAATCTCATCCAGAATTATAAAAATACGAAACTCGAAAGCATTTACCTCACTAATCATACCAGAAAATAGCATATTTATTACTTGATATCGTTCGTTAACTAGATATATTTTCTCGTGTTAACATACTTCGATAATACAATGTGACAAATCCAATGCAAAACATGGAAAACAAACATTTTCGCCAACACAGTCAGAGGCAGAGAAGAAGGGATACAGAATGCAAGACACAGCTCATTGTATAGCCTGGAAGGCAAACACATAAAGCCAGAACCAAACCAATACGCCACACCTATCTTGCAGTATCTTATAAAGCTCTTACCCTTGAGTAAGTGCAATGTTGCCAAACGTATTTTGCAATGGAAAATATCTATTTTATCGAGTGTACCGTAAAATCCATTAAATCTGTAGTAACTATTTATTGCGATAATTTAAATGCATAGTGGTACCTCAGACAGTACTGGAGACTACATATGAGATTGAAAATAAATAAATACAATTTAAAAAGATATAAATAAAGACTACAAGCATTCTTATCAGTCTTATAAAAGTTATTTTGATTATTAATTTTGAATCCAAAAACAAGACACCCTATCAGTTAGTTTTCATAGATGATGCTTTTAAGGGTGAGTTGAGGGTAGTGATTGTGCTAGGGATAATATAACTACTGTATTTCCTAGGGATTATATAACTATTGTTTTTCCGGGACAAGGATTAAGCATATAAATCAAATTCTTTCAAAGCTACCTGATGCATGAATTCAATCCTTAAATCACAAAATAGTATTAATATATTTATTGTTTATTTGTTCTAGGTCAAAAATAAACATAAAGACATTCGAAGACCTTAGAAATGTTTAGAAACGTATATCTCATACATTATTATTATTAGTTTACAGAATACTTTTTAATATCCAAAGTTAGGAAGCAAGATTAATAGGTTTACATATTCAGTCTATGAATTAACATACATAATCCTCATTGCTCATGCGTACTAATTCAGCACATTTATGTCGTGTGTCCAATTTTATTGTCTGATAATTTCCCAAATTTAAGTAGGTTGGGTTAAGAAATTCGGTATATCAAAGAAAGTAATATTGTCAATTTAGGCAAAGAATTTAAGTAAAGACGTCAATACACTAAAGATTACGTAAATTCTCTAATACCTTCGATCTACAAGTGGCCAGAAAATCCTTTACACCTGCACGTATTGCATTCCTACATTAATAATACTTAGTTATGTGCCTAAAACGTCCGTGTGTGTACCTCTGTTATCCCTGCACAGTTTGTACGCTTCCTACTGATCCGCTTTAGCAGCAGCGGTGTCACAAACTGGAAGGCTTCAAGCACATTTACTCACAGAGCATCATTGTCCATGTACCGCTTCTTCCTGACATGTGATTTGGTGATATTCCATAGAGCATTGTCTTTTGTTGTAAGGTCCAGGCTTCGAGGCTTCCAAGAATAAGGGGCTGGTGAATTTGGGGACCCACGTCCTACTCACCAGCCAGGAAACAGCGCGTGCAGGCGTTCACAATGAACAAGTGCGAAGTGGGCAGGAGTTCCATCATGTTGGTAAACACAGTGTTCATGCCCAGATTCGGCAGTTGTAGAAGCCAGTCACTCAACATCTCCAGATAATTAACCTGTGTCACCAGACCCCTAAAGAATTATGGACCAAACATGTATTGTTCAGTCATTCCCGCCCAAAGGATGACCTGCGGAGATTGTTCTCAATTTCTTGATAAAATATGGGTTTTCCTTTGCCTATATGAAGATATTTCTATCCTGCGAACTCCGATAAATAACACATTCACCAGAGAAAAGATTACGCTTCCGAACACAAATGATGGGAAAGGCCTGGAATAAGATCTTGCATGTTCCGTACCGGCGGTGTAGATCATGGTCTGTTAGTTCATTGATGGCCATTGGCCGGAATGCGTTTAGGGCTAAGTCCGTTTTCATGTGCAACTGGATTGTGCTCCTTTCAATACCAAGTTCTGCAGAACGCTTTCTGATCAATTTGCAGGGTGAACGCATCACTGACGCACTAACTTCTGCACACTTTTCCCTTCGGGTTGATGGACGACCAGAACGAGGGGCATCCGAAACACTTTCTAGCCAAAAAGCTGTCTTCTCCCACGTGACTTGGTGGCTTCTTACCGAACCGTTCATAAAACCTACTCATCACCTGCAGCGTATTTTCATTGTTGTGCCTCCGTTCATAGACTCACACAGTTGCCAGTAAAAGCTCCTCCAAAGTGAAGTCACTAGTGTTTGCTATTGTGGCAGACTTTATTCTCCTCCTTCCACGGCCAGTCACGTAGTAGTTACGTGGCAATTCACGTGAGGAACACTGTTGCCATATCAATGATTAGGATGAGAGGTTCAAATCTTAAATATCTCCCCATCTTACATTGTTACACGCATTTAGTTCGGATGTAAAGAGACTTTCTAGCCACTCTGTATATGATCTATGGCGTTGAGTATTAATGACTTGAAAGAGTGTGTGGTCACAAACGACGTTTGCAGCGGATAAATTGAACCTTAATTTTTCCTTCTTTGGACTGATTCAAAAGCGATATAAAAGCTGGAAATAGAAACCAAAACTGGAGTGAAAGAATTGACTGAGAATTGGGATTAGAGGATAACTATCTTTCTTTTATTATTATTATTATTATTATTTCACTGCTGGATAGTCATTTGCTTCACTAGATCAGAGTGTCTATCGGTCACGAAAGTCACGAATGTCACGAAAAAGTCACGAAATCAGAAAACGGTCATGAAAGTCACGAAAAAGTCACGAAATTTAGCTTTTGGGTCACGATTTTTTTAAACTGTGCAAATGTAAGTACAGATTGGAAAATTTTGTTCTTTAAAACGTCAAAATTCACCATCAAAAATGTCTGTGGCCGGCTTTAGATGCTACAAAATCGCAAGAAAAGTACGTTTCTATAGCATGGGTGAAAATTCGGCCTAATTCGCACCCAAATTCGCTCTTGAAAATGTTAGGAAATCTTATGATTTGGTAAAGAAAAGGTCACGAAAAAGTCACGAAATTTCATTTTGGAATTTTAGTAGACACCCTGTAGATGAAAAGCTTGCATGTATCACGGTCTCTTGCCAATCGTTTTGTCTTGACAGAGCTCAGTGAAGTCTCTTCAGATTGTTTCAATGATTTCATAAAATTTTGTTTGTTTATTTTTCTATATTTATGTTTACGTACTGCAGATAGACAATTAGATCTTTAAAATAATTGAAGTTTTACTACAATACGATGTAAGAACGCAATATTATACTTTAATTATAAAATTAATATTCTGTTTTATTCGACCACGGTCTCTCTGCTGCAGCCATTTTCTGGAACAAAATAAGAGAATCATAGGCGACTCTCTAATGTAGTCGCGAAGTTACGTGCCTACCCAATTAATACAGTGAATAATAATTAATAAAAAGTTATTATAGATATTTATTCTTGTATAGGAATGAGGAGCAACCGAATTATTTTAACTTATTTTAGACCAATTCCATTTCAAATCGTCCAGGCAAACCACAATTGGTCCCCATCATAGTCTCAGATTTCATTTATTTTTTTTTATATGGGATCTACATGCAATATTATTAGACCCATATTTTTTCTTTTTGCTGAAAAAAATTTTTCCTTCGATATACAGCCTTCCAAAATGGCCGCCCTCCTCTCGGATTGCTCGAAAAACTGAAAAACATGTCAAATTAAAAGTTTTGTTGTAGAGAAACGAGTGCACTTAGTAACGTAATCGCAATAGCAGGAAGAGTATAAAGTTGTATGTTTCGTTGGAGGGCCAAAATTCGTCTATTGGTCCAATAGGAACCGCGCAATTCACTCGCAATGTTGCCAACTTTGATGAAATTTTTGCTAACTTCAAACCTTTTTTTTTCTGCCCTCACGAGCAATATCAACCATCTGCTTCTAACGTCGAAATCTACTCCATAAGGTCTCTTGAAAATGTAAAGGACTTATGTTTCTGATTATTACATCCCACGTTATAGCATGATGAAAAGCTGAAAATTGCAGTAAGACGCCATGTTTGGACGCCATTTTCTCAAAAACCCCACCTTTTAAAAATCTGAATTTTTTACATGTATTGGAGGAGTACCTAAGTATTTAAAATCCGTTAACCGTTCATGCGGCTGCAGCCCCTAACATTCGCAATTAATTATTGAAATTTCGATTTTTGCACTTGCAATGTAAATATTTCCTATGGGCATTTAGGACCTCTACACAAGGCGATTTGAAAGGGAGTATGAAAATTTTGAGAGTAGAATCCTGACATCAAATCCAGTAGAAAAGTTCCTATAAACATGAGTCGAATTCCGCTTCGTTTTCGAGTTACAGGGTTTCCAACTCGGGACCCAAAATCGGTTCGGGACAATAGAAAATGAAATATATATATTTCGCGTTAAATCAGAAACTGTGTGTTAAAGCTTTAATAAAGTTCAGAAAGTTGATTTGTATCAATATGATGGTTTTTACGTGCGTTGCAATTCAGTTGGCAGTGTTGCCAACTTGCTAGAACTTTTATTTGTTTCCAAATGATACTACGTGGATTTTATTTGATATTTGGTATTTATTAGTGATTGCCAGCATCACATGAAGCATAATTTTCCCCACATTACCACAGTTTTCGAAAACTTACATGTATTTCATTAAAAGGTTTATCTCATGCGTTATTGATAGTTTGCAACATTACGTTTGAATTTCACTTGATGTATGCCATCATTAGTAAAACCAAAATGTCGAATAAAAACTACGTCTGTGTAAGTTGTAATAGTACTAAAATAATAATAATAATAATAATAATAATAATAATAATAATAATAATAAAGATGAAAAATATTTTTTATTATTGCAAAACCTCTCGTAACTCCACGCATCAAGTTCGAACTTAAGAAGTTCTGCTGCAACCACGAAACAGTTTATTACGAGATTCGGTGTCGTGAACATCGTCCTCGTGTTCTCAGGAACCATGAAAATTGTTTTCTCTGGTAACATGGCATTGTAGTGCACTAGTTACAGTGTTTGTGTGAATAACAATGGGGAAGTCCTACACAGAGAAAAATCCGTTCTCCGTACAGCGGTATATTATACAAATATACGGTATCTTCTTGCTTACTATAGAAATCAGTACGGAGTATACGTTATCCGTATGCTACATAGGCACTGCCCTTAGATGTTACATCATGCTGTTGCAGGATGTCTGACATCTAACAGTTTTCCGTATATCACATGTATATATTTATGTTACCTTTGCCAGCTATATGTTATATACGTCCATTTGTATCTGAGATCCTGACCACCTACATTGTTTCAGCGCGTCTGCCAAAACGTAGTATTAGGAGAGGATGATTATTCGTGTAAAGGGTGCTTTGAATATTTACCGTGAACAACGTGAATGTGTGTGATATATTGGTGATCACGAAAGATGTGAATATGAAATTATGCACCAGCAAGATAAAGAATTTGTTCCTCTGAATGTAGATTTGGAAACCATTAACCAGATTGGTAACATGCTAAACGTGAATGTCCCCATTAAAACGGCCGTTATCGGTGAAACCTAGACTACGGTGAAGGATTCACATCTCAAAATGTTTCATACTGCCTTTCAAATCGTCTTGTGTACAAGACACACATAATCATCCTCCCCTAATAGTACGTTTGGGCTGACACGCTGTACGCATTCCATATATTTTTCCGCAAGATAAATTTTTTTGTCTAGAATTCTTTCTGTGCACAATCACCTTACGGCCTTTAGCCTAATCAACACATTTAATACGGTCCTTACTGTAATAGGACTTCCCCATTGTTATTCACACAAACACTTAACTAGTGCACTACAATGTCATGCTACCAGTGTAAACAATTTTTCATGGTTTCAGAGAACACAAGGACGATGTTCACGACACCGAATCACACAAACTATCAATAACGCACGAGATAAAACCTTTTAATGAAATACATGTAAGTTTTCGAAAACTGTGGTGATGTGAGGGAAAATTGTGCTTCGTGTGATGTTGGCAATCATTAATGAATACCAAATATCAAATAAAATCCACGTAGTGTCATTTGGAAACAAATAATAGTTCTAGCAAGTTGGCAACACTGTCAACTGAATTGCAACGCACGTAAAAAACATCATATTGATACAAATCAACTTTCTGAACTTTATCAAAGCTTTAACACACAGTTTCTGATTTAACGCGAAATATATATTTCATTTTCTATTGTCCCGAACCGATTTTGGGTCCCGAGTTGGAAACCCTGTAACTCGAAAACGAAGCGAAATTCGACTCATGTTTATAGGAACTTTTCTACTGGATTTGATGTCAGGATTCTACTCTCAAAATTTTCATACTCCCTTTCAAATCGCCTTGTGTAGAGGTCCTAAATGCCCATAGGAAATATTTACATTGCAAGTGCAAAAATCGAAATTTCAATAATTAATTGCGAATGTTAGGGGCTGCAGCCGCATGAACGGTTAACGGATTTTAAATACTTAGGTACTCCTCCAATACATGTAAAAAATTCAGATTTTTAAAAGGTGGGGTTTTTAAGAAAATGGCGTCCAAACATGGCGTCTCACTGCAATTTTCAGCTTTTCATCATGCTATAACGTGGGATGTAATAATCAGAAACATAAGTCCTTTACATTTTCAAGAGACCTTATGGAGTAGATTTCGACGTTAGAAGCAGATGGTTGATATTGCTCGTGAGGGCAGAAAAAAAAAGGTTTGAAGTTAGCAAAAATTTCATCAAAGTTGGCAACATTGCGAGTGAATTGCGCGGTTCCTATTGGACCAATAGACGAATTTTGGCCCTCCAACGAAACATACAACTTTATACTCTTCCTGCTATTGCGATTACGTTACTAAGTACACTAGTTTCTCTACAATAAAATTTTTAATTTGACATGTTTTTCAGTTTTTCGAGCAATCTGAGAGGAGGGCGGCCATTTTGGAAGGCTGTATGTCGAAGAAAAAATTTTTTTCAGCAAAAAGAAAAAATATGGGTCTAATAATTTTGTATGTAGTTTCTTATTTTAAAAAATGAACTAAATCTGAGACAGTCGTGTGGACCACCCTGGACGATTTGAAATGGAATCACTCTTTAGTATGTAGTTTGTGGTATGGAGATTCAAGATTGATAATATCAGCATGACTTAAACTAGACTCTTTCTCGCGTTGGCCTGCCTGAGAGAACAGTTGTTTAAACGCCTTCTCTTACATACAGGTTTAATCACACGTTTAACGTGAAGTTAAAAAAAAAAAAAAACTTTCTATCTTCTTGCGGCTAGCGGACGGAGAGAAGCGTAGAGGAGAGAGGGTGGGCGGGAAGGTTTGCCCTTCAGTTCTGTGCTTGTTTTGCATGTTCCACAGTCCACACAATGAAGATTGGCGTAGAAGGAAAGTAAAAGATATCGTAGTAGCGGGAGAAAAAAATGACTATTGTTTCAAAGGAGACATAACTTTTCAGTAAGTTTTCGAGGAAGTATTGTATTTTCTTTAGGACGCTTATATATAAATTAATATGAGGAAAAATGAAATACTTTCTTAATGCACTTCAAAATTTAATAACACGTGTGTGTGTGTTTTTTTCCTTCCTTCAAGCTAGTAAATAAATAAATATACGATAAATAAAGTCAATTTAGTTTTTGTGTCCGTTTCAAATTATACTCTTAAGTACATGTGTTAATGAGTATGTAACCGAATGATATTTACATCCTGCTACTGAGATTTTGGTTATTTAAGTAGCAATAAGTATTTCCGATTCTGTATTGTTTCATGTTTTGTTTGTATCCTTACGGTATTCAACAGAATTTCAGCTACTAAGAGCTGAGTGACTCAGTAATATAGGTTGGATGCAGTCACTTTATATTTATTGTTTCATAATATGTATACATCCCTCTGGACACGTATGCACTATAGACATTCCTAAACACAGTGAAATTCTGTATTTTGTTAAACATTGTTAATGCGCGTGTGTGTCTTGCTAAAAATATCACTGTATATATATATTTTTTTAAAAAAAGTAATATTGTTTATTATCTTTATATTATTCTTTGTATTATCTTTATAATATACTGTAAAAAATGTTCTTTCCTCAAAACTGAATACAATTTATTTACTTTAAGAAATGAACTAACTATTCGGATGTGTGATAAGAATGAGTTATTTCTATTGGCGCTCTTGTTCATCAAGATCCATACAAATAGGTCCATGATTACGTTTTTTATTTATGTAGAAGCAGGGCCGGATTTCCATGTTTTGCGCCCATGAGCCCTAGCGAAATTGCCGCCCCTAACCACACCAATCACATCGCTCTCCAAAACTTCCATTCTCCTGGATCTTAAAATATTACTTTTACGTGTCCTACTAAATTATAATTATTACTATTACTAGTTATTACTGTTCTTATTTCATATTACTCATTTTATGTAATATATTTTAATTCCTATATCTGGCCAGCATTTGGAGTAAATTCGTTAAAACTTACTTGGCTTCTGCCTAACCTATTCAACATTACATGATGTAAAAGACGGCAAAATATGAACTACATAACTACGTTTTACCACGTTCAAGAATGTCTTTCTTTTTTTAAGAGCAGTGATTTAAATAAATATAACTGACTTTTCTTTCTGAAGCAAAAATGGTGCTAATGTAGGCAATACTGGTTCAAACCGAGCGAAATAGCTCTGTTGGTAGTGCATTGGGTCCGCATTAAGAAGGTCTGTAAATAATTAAATACACGCCAATTTGTGAAAGTACGAGTGTCGAGCTGCCTACTACCGCCCATTTCAGCAGATCCACCGACAACTGATCAAACCACGACAATAACCAACTGACTTATTACAATATTTACTACGACTAATTTGCTACAATATTATCGTAGTCACGACCATTAAAAAAATGGATTCCGCTTATTTTATTGAGTCATTGGTGAAATATATATTGTCAATAATTTTATTGTTTTTTTAAATATTTTTTTAAAAAATTGCCACCCTGATCCTGGGTCCATGTCTCCCATGCCTAAATCCGGCCCTGTGTAGAAGCTTCTTTATGAGAAAGTTACGTGCACCCTACCCTAATAGAATGTAACCATATGCAATGATATGTAACGATTTCATCTCTTTCCTTTTCCTTGGGGGCGCGGTGGCTCAGTGGTAGAGCGTTCACCTCCGGTGCTTGGGGTCCCTGGTTCGATCCCAGCTCGCGCCGTGTGAACTTTGTGGTGGACAAACACCGTGCTCGTGGGTTTTCTCGGGGTTCTCCCGTTTCCTCCCACTTTCTTCATTCCACCGTTTCACTCATTTCTCATTATCCCCGTCTCCTTTAGCCTAACCGGCATAACCGTAGGACGTTAAACTTAAAGATTTCATTTCATTTTCTTTCCTTTTCCATGCATAACGCAATAAACATAGGTATATGTAAAATGCCTAAATTTTTTGTATTTAATATCAAACATAAGATGTATATATGCATATTTTTTATTTTGTAGGTCACACGCATGAAGGATGTTATAAATATGATAGGTTGTTAACTACTGCTTTTTCTTTAAAACCTATTTCAATAGAAATAATTAGGATCATTTTCAATATTGGGGCAGATATTAACGAACCTGGATTTTGGCCTGAATGTCGTATAAACGAAGGCAAGTAAAAATATTATTATTTCAGATTTAGTGCACGTAAATCCTTCAATTAGATAAATTGAATGAAGTGATGGTATTTACAGAAGTAACATGAATTTAGTATTTGGTATTTCGGTATGGTATTGTTTACCTTCTTTAGAAATCTGTCACTATTATCCATTTTTTTAAACACTGAAATTCCTAAATGGAAAATGTGTTATCAGTCAGTTATCAGAACAGGAGTCTTAATTGACAATAGTATATTTTTGATCTTTAAGTATATTGACGAGATTTTTCTTAAATATATAAGATGGGACCATTTATCTTGATACGTCCGTAAACAAAAAACGCAGAAAAATTGTACAGTTCGAAGCATAGAAAATATTACAAAAAGTTTAAGTCCAACTTACAAAGGAAGTATGAATGAGCTCATATCGAAACCTACCGTAAATTTCACTCAGAAGAAGGAAGTCCCACAGAAAGACCACACACAAAAGAACAGCTGGGTTTTCGAAGTGGACTTAACCAAAATGGCAGATTGAAATGTCGCGTATCCATGTCGACAATTGCACAATACGTTCAGTACCACCCCTTGTAAACGGCCTGTTAATAAAAAGTCAATATGGGTACAAAAATAAAAAGACAATGTGGGTACATACTACTATACCTAAGGGAAAGTTGCACGGTAAGGTGAACCTTGACAGCAGCCATCTTGAATTCAGGTCAAGTTTTGTAAATAGGAATAGGGCAATATGATACATGATTTTGGGCTAGAATTTAAGCAGAAAAACAATGGTAACAATAGTTTTAAGATACGTGCATTTAGTAAGAGGTTACAGGCGTATTTATTGTGTATGTTTCCATGTGCACAATTCCCAAATGAAGCAGCTGTCCAAAAATAAGTTGTCGCTGTTGAAATGTAACTCCTACTTGATAGTTCCACAAGTCTCCCTGTATGTACATTTCAATGGGGGACGAAAGAAAAGCAGAAATGAAACAGATCAGAGGAAAATTGCACATACAGCATTTAATAAAACGATTTTGTTATCAGCGATTTTGGCTAAATTTTCGTATTATCTGGTCTATCTCCGCCCCTATTCAACCAATTTGGACCAAATTTGCAGACTAATTTCCTACAAGTGTGTAGCTTTGCTCAGCAACATTTGGGACAAATTGGGAAAATATAGAGGGCGTTTCCTGTATTTTTGTATTTTACAAATTGTTGGACAGCTGCTTCATTCGAGAGTTGTTTACATGGAAACATACACAATAAATATGCCTGTAACTTTTTACCAAATGCACGTATCTTAATACTATTGCTACCATTGTTTTTCTGCTTAAATTCTAGCCCAAAATCATGTATCATATTGCACTATTCCTATTTACAAAACTTGACCTGAATTCAAGATAGCTGCTGTTAAGGTTCACCTTACCGTACGACTTCCCCTTAGGTATAGTATGTACCCACGTTGTTGTTATTGACTTGTTATTGACAGGCCGTTTACAATTGGTGGTACTGAACGTATTGTGCAATTGTCGACATGGATATGCGACATTTCAATCTGCCATTTTGGTTAATTCCACTTCGAAAACGCAGTTTTTTTTTGTTTTTTTTTTTTCTGTGGGATTTCCTTCCTTTGAGTGAAATTTTACGGTAGGTTTCGATATGAGCTCATTCATACTTCTCTTGTTAGGAACAAACTCTTGCGCCGTGTGCTTGTGCATTCCGAAATACACTTATCGACTAGTTACTTTCGGTATTCAATCCAACTCACACCCCTCCTCCACTTCTCCTTGTCTAAAGCGATGTGTGACGTAATGTACTCTTTTCATTGAGACAGAAAAAACAGGAACAGGTTTAGAAGGTTTATCGCTCTAAAACCGTCTCTTTCATTCGTTTGTTCTGAAATGCCTTTCTAGAGCCTGAATAAAACAAAACATCACAAAATGTTCCCATAGCTTCAAAAACACCCTTATTTGCATTCTTTCCCTTCTTCAAAGGCTGCATATCACATCAACCTAGGAAGATGCTTCTTGTGAATTCTATGGAAATTGTTAATCATGGCAGTAGGTTTTGTGGTTCTCAAAGTCTGTAATGCGGGCGCAGACCGACAGAAATGAGTGTTATTCATTTCTTGTCACTAATTGCAAGCAAATGTTCCAGTTGGCATCATTTGGGCAGGACAGAAAAATGTAATTTCCCCCTCCCTTGAGCTTGAGAAATAAATATTGTTTGATCAAATGTGTAGTAATATAATAAAAAAAAAGTTCGATCCCAGCTCGCGCCAAGCTAACTTTGTTGTGGACAAACACCGTGAGCGTGGGTTCTCTCGTTTCCTCCTACTTTTTCATTCCACCATTTACTTAGTGCTTATCGTCACCGTCTCTTTTATCCTTCCCGCATAGTCGTGGGATGGAAAACTTAAAGATTTCATTTCACTTTTTTACTAATAAAAAATGAAACTATTATGTCGGCGGAGAATCTCTTCCCCCCCGGACCCGGCCAAAATCTAAAATGACGCTACTTTTAACAACAAATCTATATAGTTACGATAGCACATTGCTAGAGCGCTTACATTTGGTTTCAAGAGTCGAAGGTTTGATCTCAAGCCATAAGAGTTCATGGACAACAATGAGAGAGAGAGATTCAAATATGGGGACAGAAAGGAGTGATTTACATATATAAGTTTAGAATTGGAAAAAAAAAAAAAAAAAAAAAAAGATCGGACAGCATCCATATTATGATGAAAATTGTGACTTTGTGAAACAGAAGAAGGAAAGGTTCCGAACTGCAAGGACCACAATAGGCAGCTGTTGAATTAAGATGGAGAATTCTTTTTAGAGCATCAGATGATTACAAAGGGAGAGAAAGATCTTAAGATCTGGAGAATTAAGAATTTTAAAAATCTTTAACTTCCTAGCCGGGTTTCGAACCATGAATCTTTTAATTATCGATCCATGACTTTGTCCACTCAGCCACAGAGAATTCTACGTAGCCTGTCACATACTTTTCCTTTACCTACTAGAATGTGATATTCTAAACGTTGACTTTGTGGATGCGCCGTTAAGATGAGACGCAGCATCTCTTGTAGCTTAGTTATAGGGTGTATAATGAACTTCCCCTTGTTCAAGAACACTTTTTAAGTCAGTAAAATTAATTCTTATTGTGTTCATTAAGTTGTTTTTACTTATTCAATTACTTTTCGTGTCTTTTATACAAGATATAAGATAATACATCAACAAATTGGAGGAAGTGATAGTAGACATGAAATTAAAGAGAAGATTGTCTAATTAATATGGGTCGAAAGCGGCATTATTTTCACTTGAGAGGTGTTGAAAAACCGGCGAAGATACTGATATAATGCCGAATATATCATGAATTCGAAAAGATATTCCTGTCGGATACAGAAAGTCGCACCCGACAAATGCAGGGAGCGGAACGGTCGCCTGCAGCGGGAGTCTCCACAGATGGGAAATACGTATGTGAATTCTCCAGCTGTCTAAAGGTATTCTGGTATCGCGTCGACCGCTCCGCTCTCATCTGGTTGTCATTGTATTTGCTGGATCCGACTTTCTGTTTAATCTTTTGGTCCGGGAGCGATATTTTTCCGAGTTCATGAGATATTTAGGATTATATCAGCGCCTTCACCGGTTTCTTAACGTCTTGCACAAGAAAACGGCGACGCTTTCGACGCATGTTCATTAGACATTCTATCCTTAATTTCATGTCTTCTGTCCTCTCCTTCACTTGGTTGGCGTATTTTCCTATTAACTTATATAATATAAATAATTTCTATTGTTTGCAAAATACTAAATTTTGCGTAAAGGATGTTTTCATTAAGAACTGTTTGGCTATATAATTTTACATAAACCTTCTTATAATGCTTAAATGTTTATGTCAGTTTTAGTTTTGGTCTGCTAACATATTTTCTTTAATTTTTTACTTCTATGTGTATAAAAAATGTGTATAAAAAACAAGAAAGTCAGAAAAATATACTTGAAAGAAATATAGGTACTAGTTTTAAGTGACATAAGCCTAATCTATCACTTTAATTTTTTGTCTACCGAAAAGACAGAGATGCATTATATTCTAAAGGAACGGAAATTTAAGGTAAGAAATAATAATAATAATAAAAACATAATTCTTCTATTGACATCGGCAGCCATATTGAATATCCATCTGGCTTTGCCTCTTGTTCTCTTGTAGATAGTTTCAGAAAAGAATATCTTCTCTCATGAATATATAAATATCACAATTGTATGCATGCAAGCTTATTGAAGGTAATCCTGCGTTAGTTTTAACCCATATATGTGCTATTTCGTTTACAGCTGTACAGCTAGATAGATTTGATTTGGTGGAACTTCTTCTGGAACGAGGAGCTAAAGGTACCAAAGAAGCATATTGTGCCGCAATACGCAACGTAAGAATTTCTATTTCGAAATCTTATTTAACTGTGCATGATCAATTGTCACAATTAATTTTACTGTATTGCTAAGTTTTACATAGTCTGTCTCAATAATGTTTGAATGATCTATGACTAAGGTTTTATCACGTAATGTTGTTGAGAGATATTAAGTTTGTAGACTTATAAAATTAACTCTTGACATGTGATTGTAAAGTCAAAATTAACTCTTGTAATTTTGATAGATTCAAATCGTCTATTAAAAGAATAATACTTTCTGGTTGTATTATATTGTATAGTTAAAAATATATAAATAAATAAATACTATTGGCAGGTGGCAAATATACAATACAACAATATACACAAAACATATAATGTTTACATGATCATATATGTTGTTTTCAAATTGTGTCTAACAGGGAGAAGATCCACATGCTGAAATTAATCAAAAGTATGCAGAGAATAATACCATACCTTACAGACTGAAAACTTCCATTATATACAGGATCTTATAGAGTACCTAATAATAGGAGTGATTACCTATATTCTTGACCGGCACGGTGATCTTCTTTCTAAACACTTCCTATTCCTTTCAAGAATTGTGAAAGAACGAAAAAAGCCATGGCTTTCATTCTCCGTAGTCCGAATTGTGGCTAGACAAGACAACTTTAAGAATTACGCGCCAGCAGAGGCTGTAAAGAATATATAAAGTCACGGACAAGAGTACCATGTAGAACTTTTAAAATTGGCCATTGCTACGTTTAATGTGAGATTCGTTTCATCACAAGTTAAATTTGAGGAGTTGGAAAAAGAACTAAAAGAGATTAACAGTGTGTATGTAATAAGATCCCCGGGGGGGTTTCAACGCCGGTATCAGAAAAAGCCGAACAAAAAATCAATAGGAAATTTCGGACATGGAGAACGAAACGTATTGGGTAGGGTTTTCTAAAGACGATATGTACGTTATGTGAATCCCTTCTTCAGAAAATAAATTCACAGGAAATGAACATGACGAGATCCAAGTGGAAGAACAAGCGAAATTGACTATATCATGTCAAGCAGATATGTGATGACTTCAATGTCTTGTACAAATTCAAGACTGGAAGTGATAATCGAATGGTAAAAGTAAAATACATCTGAAGATCAAATCGGAAATAATAAATTAAGAATTATTTTTACACTTCCCACTTGTGTATTTCTGCAAAACTCAATGATGATGTCTCGAACCTACAGGGAGTTCGTCTTTCTAATTTTTGAAGGAATAAGGTAGAAGAAGGAATTTAAGGTTAAGAGGAAAACCTGCATGAATCTCTCCCAAGTGTAGGCAGTTCCATTGCAACAAATTTCCCGAAGACTTAATCTTTACATTCTCCTATGGTATGGTCACGTTATCTGTTTCACTTCCAGCTTTAAAGTTAATTGCACGCCTCCTACGTTCAATAATAAATTTAAAAAAAAAAAAAAAAAAAAAAAAAAAAAATCTTGAGTTTAAGTCTATATCTAATTCAGTTTACCCTTGTTCAAATTCAGCCAGTTCCTTGTTTAAATACCGTAAAAACTAATTCCATAACCAATTTCTCGATATTATTATTGGATATATATATATAATATTGTTGGGTTATGATATGTTAAATGTTACTATAATGCAGAAATCGAAGTTTCTTTTGCATCATCTATACGTTCTTTAATCCTGATTGGTAAAAATTAAAGGAGTCGGTTTATCAAACTTCTAAGTCGTAAATAGTCAACTTTAGAAAAAAAGAAGTTCAAATATTAAAAACAAATCGGTCTAAAACTAGACAAAGGCTTAAAGCAACATTTAACGGATTTGTTCATTTCCACTATTAAATTTTCAGATTTACTCGCAAACTGTAGAGTTCGTACGTTCCAGGTTCCCACTCGTCCTGGAAATATCCTGGAAATGTCCTTGAAAATGCGTTTCTGGCCTTGAAATTTACAGAAATACAGAATTTTCATAATTATAATAAAAGTTTTAATTGATTTCTATTTTTGTTTGCTATTCCTGTTTTTGTACTGACTAATAATGTGTCGTGATCTTGCATGTGTGAGTGGTAGGTGGGATTTCTTTCTCCCAGCAGGGTGGTTGGCTGGGAAAACTTCCCTCGTCTTTCATCCACTAGTCTGTCAACTCATTCTTGGATGCTGTCTTCACTATCACTATCCTCCAGAAACTGTGTTTTGTACCAGTATCAGTCCTCCATAGATTGACGTATGATAGGATTTCCCATAAAGACCTTACTTCAATCAACTTCATAAAAGAAATGCTTCATCATGCCTTCCATGCGAGGCAGCGCTATATGGCAGAGTTGGAGAAAATAAAGTGTTGAAAGTCGAGTGCAGAGCAAGAGGAAAGAGATAAGTGAAAATGTACATCAGCTGCAGAGAAAGAAAGGGAAGTTGATGGAGACAAGTGAAGCTTTGAAGACCGAAGCAAACCAGCTTGCACATGAAGCAGAAGTCTTGCTTTACTTTATTGACAAAGTCAAATACTATCCTTAGAGCAGCTTCGCTAAAGAAGAAAGAAATTATATCTATAGATGAGGAAATCCTACAACTCCATACTCAGTTAAAAAACTTGTAATATAATTCGTTTTTTCTTCCTAATTATATCTGTCACACTGTCACGCAGTGAAGATGACATGTACGAAAAATAGGTTTTTGTTGTTTGTAAATTTGTTCGGTGCACAAAAAAATGTCATGTAGAAAGAATGAAAATACATGTACTGGATGTGTGGATCGGGTGGCTATAAGGGGAGGGGAGGCCGCAAAAAAAAAAAAAAAAAGTATATTACGCTCCGCTTTGTGTATTTAATTATTGTTTATTAATATTGTACTTGCATGAATTAATATTGTACATACGCTACTATACTTTTCATTTCACTATCGTGAGTTTTAACACACAGTTGCAACCCTGCTGTACGGTCCTATGCGAAAATTGGTGATTTGTCCTGGAAATTTTTTTTTTTTTTTTGGTAAAGAGGGTAGGAACCCTGGTATTTGCTTCAGAAAGAATTTGTATCGAAATTGTTTTTGCTTTACTACACAGAAGCACTGTTTCTTAGCTGAACTGCTGGAAGGGACATAAAAAAATACAGGTAAGATTTCTTGACGTAAGCAATGACTGGGAAAACATTTCACTTAGATGATCAAAAATATGCTTCTCTTGAAGAGATCGCATCGTTTAAAGCTGATTTAGACCGTAGACTCCATATGGTCATCTACAATGCCGTACATAATCATTGGCACCAATGCATCCTATGAGGATTCACGGAACACTAGGATAAACAAGACCCACGAAACACCAGGAAAGTGTAACCCACAGAGCCGCAGACGTGCCACGATAGAGAAGAGACCTTTCAGAGCATAAGCTTCTTTGGGTGCCTACCATACATGAACATTGCCAGTTGATGGAAATAAGGTCAAAGAGGACATACCACATCATATTACAAGTTTATAGGTATTGGTGGTGGATTGTACATGTTCTTGGCACCATTTCCTTTGTGCTGAATGTTGTTGATGATGATCAGTAGTTTGGAAATTGCTACCCAATCTCGGATGTAAAGTTATGCAACTCGTGACAGATTGTGACTGTCATAATACTGTTCCAAGTGCTGATTGAGTTCTGCAGTCACTTTTGCCTCATTTGTTCTACGATCCTTGGTGACGATCCTCTTCAATGTTTGGCGATTCCTGTCGTCCACTATAACTCTTCGGTGATATTGTTTTACCATTTCTGTGTGCCCAACTAACCGTGCACCCATAATTTATCCTCTTCGAAACTCGGTAAGATCTCATATTTGGCATCATTTTCCTCTGCCCATTTGAACAGACGTCCCCATTCTACCGCATATATATATAATATACAGGGGTTGGACAAAAAAAAAAAAAAAAAAAAAATCTAAACGTTTGCAAAAGTATGAAAATCATACCTAGTATGATGTGGGGCCTCCCTTTGCGTCCAAAACAGCTTGGATCCGACGTGAAATGGACGTATACAGCTCCTGAATCGTGGTGTGTGGAATTTTGTACAATTGTTCCTCCAAAACATGCTCCAGTTCCTTAAGGGATGCTGGTGGAGGGTAATGAGACCGAACACGCCTTTCTAACTCAGACCACAATGGCTCAATGATGTTAAGATCTAATGATTGTGGACTCCAGGGGAGGTGTGATAGCTCCTGGTCATGCTCCTCAAACCATGATTTCACCGTTTTTGCAGCGTGACAGGGTGCCAAATCATGGTAGATGCCATCATCATCAGGTAACAATATTTGGGCCATGGGTAAAACCTTTTTCCACAAAATGGCTTAATACGCCTTAGCATTCGTCATTCCATGCAGGGCTATGACGGGACCTGCAGAAAACCACGATATCACTGCCCATACTGTAACAGAACCACCCCCATGCTTTACAGTTGGTAGCAGATAGTCTGTATCATAGGCCTGCGACGGTGTTCTCCATGCGTAAACACGACCGGTTGTTGGAAACAAGGTGAAGATCGATTCATCGGACCACATTACGTGTTTCCACTGCTCATGAGTCCACGCCTTGTGATCCTTGCACCACTGGATGCGCCTCTTCGCAGTTACTGCTGTGACCAGGGGTTTGGCGATAGCAGCCCTGACATGAATTTTCATTTTATGAACTTCCCGTCGCACTGTTTTCGATGAAACCGGATTCTGGAGGCTGGAATTGAGTTCAGACGTAATTTTCATTGCAGTTGTCTTCGTTTTAGCTGCTACAATCTGTTTTAATGCCCTCCGGTCCCTATCTGACAGGATTGTCTTTCGATCACTGTTGTGCTTTGTAGACGTCGTTTGCCCATGAATTATGTATGCCCCCGTGACATTGGACACGGTGCCTTTCGATACCCCCACAGTGTTCGCCACTGTTGTCACTGAGCTGCCACGGGCACCAACGATCATGCCTCTTTGGAAGTCTGTCAGGTCGCCCATTTTACCGCTCCACTTTCACAGCACAACACTCACAGGTGAACTGGTTACTGCTGACGGAAGAGGAAGGTCCACATGATACATTGAAAACAAAAAAACAATCGGCAACCACAACACGTGTTGTACAGTGGAGGGCCAAACTTACGTGTCCTGTGTGAAGTCTTTTTAGATTTTTTTGTCTACCCCTGTATATATATATATATATATATATATATATATATATATATATATATATATATATATATATATATATATATATATATATATATATATATATATATATATATATGTATGTATGAGGGTGGTCCTTATTTTCACATGTCTGAAATTTCAACCTCTGACCCTTTCATATTGTTCCTTTCTACGAAAAACAATTTTCTGTGAAATTTGAATCAGATTGATTAATATTTAGATGTGGTTCAAGCGATTTGAAGTTTATTGCATAGTCTGCCGCAGAGCACAATGCAAGTTGTATATAACAATGCTATTGCGTTATTATAATTGTTCATTCCATCATGTATAAATTAATGATAAATAATATTAAATATTGTCAAAAATAAAAAAAATAATACATTACAAAAGTGAGGGAGAACGCGAGGGGACGCCGTTTCACCACTTCCAAAAAATATCTATGGCGTCTCCCATTTCCTAAAAAAATACAATAGATAAAGATAGGCATGGGAGACGGCGTGACATCGTGCGTCCCCCTAGCTTTTCAGATCCGCTTTTACCCCTAATTATAATAAATTAATAAACTTATTGATATGTAAATTTATAAATATAATGATAAGTGTCATTATCTATAGGGCACTTCTGCGTGTGCGCCCAAGAAGAACGCCACAGAAATTTAATAACTATACCCAAAACAATTTACGACCTATATCACATTGTTTGGAGTGTAACCGAAAGCAGCGACATCATCATGGCTCTGTCTATAGTCTACACTCTTAATCTCGCAAGTTTAAATATTCGACCATTTAAGGAAATACATCATGCGTGGCTGGAGTGTTTTAATTAATAAAGAACTTATTTTTGTAGTTTAGATTTTGTACTGACAACATTTCTTGTAAATATTAATCAGGTTTCAATAGTGACATACCAGGAAACGTACTCTTACAGCTGTACATTGGAAAATATACAGCTGTAAGATTAAGTTTCCTTTAAAGTCAACTGAAGCATGTAGCAGAGGCTCATTCTCAAGACATATATTAATGTTACAATTGCAGCAGTAAAGCAGGTCCATGCCCACTTTCTGTATCGTACTAATTTTCTCAAAGAAAGTATCCGAAAGGCACCAACCAAGACAGTGGAGCGAGTCAAAAGGACCGCTGTCAAACATCGTCAAGATTCGATAGAGAAACTTGAGCACCTTTTCTTCCAATGGAAAGGATTTAACAAAAAATAAGAATCGCTGGACCCACACTCAAGAAGCCAGTGACGTCACATTTACGCCATTCATTGAGGAACTTTTTGACATCGTACATTCAAATGCCGTAGATCGATGGAGAAGACAAGATGTTCCTACAACTTTAGCGACACGGGACGTAGTTGCTGTATTGGGGAAGTCGACAAGGTGCTACTCAACAAGAGAAAGAGAAGTGAAGAAACCAGAAACACTAAAGAGGAGAAAGTAAGATCCAAACTTGAAGAAGATACATTATTCCAGAAAGCAATATTAGCGAGCAGCAGCGGCGAAGAAGATCCAACGGAAGCTCCAGGCAACAGTAAACCAATTGATGTCAACTTCGAAAGCGAGGGAGTGAAAGTATTATTTCGTCTCAGCTAGCCGCAATGCTCAATAGGAACGGATTCAGTGACAGATATGCCATGATGATTCTCTTCGAGGCTTCCAAGGCCTGTGGATAAGATTCTAAGGAGCTAGCTATTAATAGATCAACCATCCGCCGCCAGCGTCAACAATACAAGCTACTCACATTAAAAAGTCATTCAAACCAAACACAATTTTGACAGTTCACTGGGATGGGAAGCTAATGAGTGATACTAGTGGATGCAATACCGTAGAGAGGCTGACCATTTGGGTATCGACCATGGGAGAGAAGAAATTGCTAGAAATTCCAGTTATCCTTTGGGAGTGGAAAGGCTTCCGCTCACGCCGTTTACAGTAGTGTGAAAGAATGGCGACTGGAAAAGTTAATCCGGGCCATGTGTTTTAATACTACCAGTTCCAACACTGGCCATTCATCAGGAGCGTGCATCATTTATGAATAACTACTAGGATGTAGTCTTCTACACTACGGATGTCGACATCACATTCTGGAAATTACTGTATATTGTCCTCTACCTTTGGAGCATTCTTTAGACCCATCTGCTCACCAGACATTCTCATGTTCAAACGTTCCAAGCAACAGTGGCCCTACAGTCTTGAGGTTTGGTGGTTCCGTTCCCAATTTAAGCTGACACTGACAGAGTTGCAGGGATTGCGAGATCTAAACATGTTTAACGCGAAGATTTATGTTAAATTCTGGTTTCTGGCATTCTAGGCTTCTACGACAGCTAGAAATGATCTCCAAATCCTAAAGGAATTTCGTCCTCATCCTCAACGTGAGATTGGTGAAGCAACATCACACAAAATGACACGACAACTGTGGTACCTGTCAGAAAATTTGATCCTCCTTAGTCTCTTTGATCCAGAGTTAGACTCTAACACAAAATGAGCTACTGTGAAATCTTCAGCAAAGATAGAAAAAGAAGTTCTATCAATCCGAGCAGAGGTGGATTTGACGATGGTAGAAAGTAAGACATATAGATTTTGTGACAAAAAGAAGCAGAAATATATTTGCTCTTCTTGGCATCCCAGATGGTTTCCTCAGTGAAGACCCTGATGTATGGAATAACAGACATGATTTTAAGGCCGCTAAAGCAATTGTTTGCTCAATAGCAACCACAAACGGTCATGCAGAGTGTGGTGTTGCCATAATACAAGAAGCGACTCAGCCAGTACGCTTTAAGATTGAAGAACAGTTGAAGTATACGATCCAAGTGGTCGAACACAACCGAGAAAAGTTCCCTGTTGAAAGGAAATCAACTTTTCTTCAGGATCACTGATTGCAAACATATATAGGGTTACTCACACTAGGAATATATTGTTCTGTAATAATTCAGTAGAGACTATTCGAAACTTTTGCAGTTACACCGATTGACTGTGAATAACTGACTGTGTGAAAAATATAGAATACTCGAACAATTAGCATTAGGCTTTTACATGGCAAAACTTTAATTTCGTTGAGCTACCTCTAAATATTAAAATTTTTACATCATATTTTGCACATATTATTTCTATATAAAAAGGAAGCTTTTGAGAGGGTCAGAGAGTAAATTGCTTTATTTTGAAATTTCACCATATGTATAAGGACCACCCAAATATATATATATAACCATCTGTAAATACAACGTATCATAGTGTCTTTTCCATGCTGATTGTCTTAATAGCTGGTACAATAAATACTGATTATAATACAATTGACAAATTGCATGTTGTTATAATTATAGGATAACCCTGATCTACTTACCAAACTGTTGAAGTATAGTCCGAAGACTATATATGAATTGGATGAAGTGTTTTTGAATGGTTTTTTGGGTAGCTGGAGGGAGAGGTATAGACGTGAGTTTCATAACGACTTCAAAGATATTAACAGGTTTGTATATTTTCATACCAACAACTATTTTTTTATTTTATTTTTTTAATATTGTGACAAAAAGTACTATTTCAAACTAAAATGGCTGAAAGGAAGGTACTTTCGTGAATGTGTAATATTTTCCTGGAAGACAATATGAACTTCAAAAAATTGTAGAAGCATTTGTATGTAGTCTGTATGTTTGCTGTTAGTATCCATTTTCATCACTATATAAAATAAGACAATCGAAACACTTGAAGCCCCACCGAGAATCGAACACCAACTTTAAGTTTCTTCGTTTTTTTGCCGACCAGTACACATTTAAGCGTTTTTCGCCGTTTGATAACGTAATCGTTATATATAGCTCCCAATTAATTGGATTACATAAATTGTAATTTGTAATAGGCAAAATACAATTTTGAAAGATCCTGAACCGTAGCATAATATTTCTGATCTATTGCAGGGTTCCTACTGGTCAAGGAAGTCAGGGAAAATGGTGCAGGTCAGGGAAACTCAGGGAAAAAGACTGGAAATCAGGGAAAGCCAGAGAAATTTTATAAAATATATTTTTTCTAACATTAATAGTACACCAATTTCAGTTTAGTCAACCATTAATGATCACAGTATGGAACGTTGCTCAGATTTTTATGGATGGTAAGTGGAATGTATATATGAGCAATTGATTATTGTTTGTCTCTATAGAATAAATGTTCTCATATATAAATATTCATCATTATTTGTTCCTTATTTATATGTCAACGTCATCCGACACCTGTCACAAAAGTCAGGAAATTTCCTGCAAAAGGTCAAGGAGAAGTCAGGAAAATAGATTTCTCCAGATCAGTAGGAACCCTGTATTGATTGATCTTCGTATACTGCGTAATATAGACCCTTGATAAATTCAAAGATATTAAGAACACCTCGCGCATAACATATATGAACACTAAATTACTGCTTGCTCGCCACGAGAAAAACCTGTGACGTACAGGATTGTCCGGAAGTGGGCGTACGTTCCCCCCCTGTAGTTTCAACTCTATAGTGTTAGTTATGGTAGAGTGTTTGTACACAGTTACTTTAAAGTCTTAAGAGTCATAAACCTCGGTATGATCACCACCCATATCGTAACACAACTGAATTCTGCGCCAAGTTCTCGCAGATGTTTTGCGGAAATACTGTGGAGTCACGAAGGTGAAGGCGTGTTCCACGGCTGCTCGTAATTCCTGCGTTGTGTCTTACTTGTTGCTTTATAAAACCCCAGGGAGCATTGTCTGGTGTCATCAGATTGCGACTTCTTGGAGACCAGGCAACAGGCATTTTGTTCTGGTGAAAATGCACAACCTCTTCCAATCCAGCGGCCAGGAAACGTCTGATTCAGGTAATTGCGCACGTAAATCGCGAAGAGCACTGGGACTCCATCCTGCTGTATCACAACAGTGTCTTTGATACCAAGCAATATTACCAGACAATGACAAGCAATGTTACCAAATAAATGTGGGTAAAACCTAAATCCGTCAGAAAACACCAATCAGGGGTACACCCACTTCCGGACCACGCTGGAGTTGTATCACATGCTCTCGAGCTGTCGATTTCATTGTTACGAGTAAAGGACTGTTTTATTCGGGCACAAGATATCGTGTGATGATACAAGATTGCCATGTTATGGTAATTGTTAAAATTTTAAGAAAGAAAACTGTTACAAATAATACTGCATTTAACAACACCTATAACAGAAACACGAATAAATAAGTCAAACTATAATAATAATATTGAAATTGACACACAGGGCCGTAACTTGTGGGGCGCAGGGGGGCAACTGCCCCTCCCCCAGGAAAGCTCCCCGCCGTTCGAGGGGAGGCCACCTTAAGACTAATTTTTCTTACTCTATATACGATACGAACATGATTTTAATTGTAAATGAAGCAACAAACAGGTTCACTACATTACATAAACAAAACAGCACACAAAAGGTAAATAAAACAAAAATGAGTCGTGAGCCCATTTCAGTAAAAAATGTCTACTATTAGGGGCATTAGAAATATTTATTCATATAGCTTTGAAATTTGTCAATATTGTCCCCTTAATTAATTTGTCATGTATGGAACGGGCCTAAGGGCGTGCGGGAGAGTCCACAGGCTCCGGTGGCCCACAAAGAGTAAGAGAAAGAATGGAAAGAAGAGGCCTATTTTTGAATTTTGCGGGAGGGCCCAAAACAAGTTTTTCTAGGGGGCCCAAATATTAATGCTTGTCCCCCCTCCCCCAGAAAAAATCTAAGTTACGGCGCTGCCGACACAAGCAGTAAAATGTTGAACTGGCAGTTTACTGCAACAATAAACAACCATTAAATTTCTAATAGCGTGGTCCTATCAATACCTTTCTAACAGCCTCACCGTTCTCTCTAAGTTTGCTATTGTTGGAAGTCAGTAGCATGAAATTATATGTACCTAATTATTTTCTTTAACAGTAATTTGTTTTAACTAATATAGTCGTTTACTTCAATTTGAGTAGTTTCTGAATTAGATTAGTAGAAAATACTGGACACAAGAAGCAGTAGCTCAATTATTTGAAATTGTGATGTTGTTCCCGATTGGTGATTTCCTCTTGAAAATTGTTAAAAGGTCATTATACTGCGAATTCACTGTACCATGCTGGCAACCCTTATTACTGCATCCCTCCTTTAGGAAAGGCCAAGCATAAACCATTTTCCATGCCCAGATTCTGAAAATCGATTTGACCGTCTTTACACTACTACGACATCCATCTGTATAGTTTTCTTGTCACGCGCGGTCTATTCATGAATATTTGAAATACACTACATAATTCATGGTTCTTGTGCTATTTAAATTCTTCCTTAGAATTAGTTATATTTTTCATTACACAATATATTCATTTATTATTGTACACTTAATAATTAGACAGTCATATAAGTCATATACTTGTTTTAATATTTCATATATTTTCAAATAAAATATGAAAATGTATATAATAGTAGGCATACTTACATATAATAGAACGTGTACGAGGATTAGAATTTCTTGTCACATGAAACCAGTATTTGAAGCCATAAATCAAGATAACAATTGATGAACAATCCCAATACTCATTCAGGTACCAGAAGGAATATAAAAGATACCATTTATCGTTTAATATGGTTTAAGAAGATTCAAAGAAAATTAATTAATACAGATGAAATTAACATTACGCTGAATACATTAAAAGATCAATATTAGATCAAGTGAGTTAAATGAAATAAACAAAATCTCATTAAACATTGCATTCATTAAAATAAATATGTACAATTAAACCATTCACTAAAATAAACATACGGCATTACCTAGTATTTAAATTCGTTGTCACAGTTATACAGTATGGAGTTAGTCAATGGAGTTAGTTTTATAAAATAAACATTGGGTTTGTTTAAATAAGCATTGCATCACTATTTGTTACGGACAAAAGAAAATCAGCAGTTGTCAGAAATATTTCAAGGAATTTAATGCGTACTATTGTGTGTATATATAGAAGCTATTATGGTTACCGTACATTGACATTGCCAGTACCAAACTTCATTCACATATCAGTTAGGTTAAGTTCATAGCCAACATAATGTTCCAAAATGTATGTTTAGTTACATACTAAGGAATAAAGTTTACGTTGGGATTCCTATTAGGTTCGTTGTTCGTTCGCAATCTATCAGAGATCGCGGAATACTTAGTGATCTTCGAGGAGGTTCTGTACATTTAAAGTGTATGGTTAAGTTAGCGAGATCACCTATTGAGAAATTATCAGAATGATGTGATACATCTCGAAAATATAATCAATTGTGATTGCTTCGTCTGAAATCTTGAGAGCAAATTCCATCGTTATCTGTTTGTCTGTAATCAGTGGTTAGGTTTGGCATAGTACTTATTCGAAATACATTGATAGATAGTAATGAAACAAAATTGTTACTATTGTTGTAGAATTTCTTCGATCTATTTAGTACATGATTTTTACTAGTTTTCGCATTTGTTCGAGATCTATTATGATGATAATGTCTACTGAATCGATCCTTCCTAGTCAGATTTCTGATTACGGAAGGGATTAAACCGGCCAATATTCATCGCCGGATGGTGGCCGTATACGTGGGAGACTGTTTATGTGACAAGTCAGTGAGAAAGTGGAGTGCCCGTTTTCATGAAGGCCGGCCCGTTTTCATGAGTTTGAGTGATAACCGGAGACAAACACGGTAATCAAGGCCGAACTCTTCGATAAAGTGAACGACCTGAGGAGAAGTGATCGGCGTGTCACAATGCGAATGTTGGCAGTGATGGTGGGGCCAGCGTTGGAACAATGTAAACATTGTGCACGATAAGGGTTACCGGAAGGTGTGCGCGCGGTAAGTTTCGAAGAAGCTCAGAGAACCGCAAAAGGAATTGCGTATGAGGCTAGAACTGCAACACCTGTTCCGGTATCATGAAGATCCCTGGAGCAGATCGTCTCCAGTGACGAGAGCTAGAGACAAAGAGAGACAGCATGCAATAGAAGCATGCGTCGTCACCTCCCCCTAAAAAGTTCAAAGCTGTGCCCTCAGCAGGCAAGGTGATGCTTACCGTCTTTTTCGACGTCCGAGGTCCGATACTCATCGAATTTCTTGAGCACGGAAAAACCATTAACAGTGACGTGTACTGTGAAACACTTCGTGGTCTACACAAGTCCATCAAGAGCAAACGGTCTGGTGTGCTCACGGAGGGGGTGATTCTACTCCACTATAACACTTGTCCACACGTCTCACAGGTCACACAAAATGTACTGGACAAGTTCAAGTGGGAGCAGCTTGATCATCTACCCTACAGCTCGCACATGTCACCTTGCGTCTTCCGTCTGTTTGGTGCGAAAAAAAAAAAAAAAAAAAACTGAAAGGCAAGCGCTTCAATTTGGACGACGAACTGGATATAGTGAAGGACTGTCTGCTTTCAGAGCCACAGGAATTGTGGGAACATTGAATTCTTCGGCTCGTAAAATGTGGGGTAATTGTGTTCAGGCCTCTGATAATTATTTATTTTTGAATGAAAACGTCGATTATACCAAGAGTGTCGTTTCGTACCTTTCCAGTTGAACACTCCTCGTATATATATATATAGAGAGAGAGGGGTCCAAAAATGTACCACTGTTTGCAAGTCCATATCTCGTGACAATTTTTGGCACTGAAGGAAGGTTATGATGTGTGTGCGAATGACCACCAACAGCTTCTGGTGTCCATGGTACCCATGACCACCAACGCCCATGATGCCGTACTGCACACCGAACTATGGCTGTTAGTGTATATTACGTAATAGCACACATGACTATGATTTTTTCACGTAGCTTGTCGTTTATTGGTGATGTTTGCCGATACACGTCATTCTTGACGGTCCCCTAGAGGTAAAAGTTCAGAAGTGTCAAACCGAGGTTTGTACTCAACAATCTCTCTTTAACCAACCCACCTCCCGGGTTGAGTTGAATCGAGGTATAGCTGTGACCGTTCGATAGTACTAGGGTGGGGCCTCCTTTTGTTGCATGTAAAAAAGTTCATCACCATACGGGTTTTGGATGGTAGGCAAAATCCTTGTCTGAAGCATATCAAGATACGTCTTACTAGTTACGGTACCCTCGAAGAAGAAGGGATAAATCAAATCATGCACTGATGGACCACACCACATACCAACCCCCGGTAGATTAACTTCCGTATCTACATGAGCGTGAGGATTTTTAAGAGCCTAGTAGACAAAATTGTGGCGGTTCATAGTACCGTTAAGTTTGAATAGTGCCTCATCAGTCCACATAAACTTCCTTACAAATTCCGCATCCTCGCCAACTATGTACTGAAACCATTCACAGTACCCCATCCTTCGATGCGATATATGACACAGACTGACTTTTCGATATGAAGTGATTTTCCCTAGGATTGTCTTGTGTTGTAATTGTGTACGGATATCATCATCATCATTAGGTATTCTGCCGTTATTGGCAGGTCATTTGCTGCAACTGAGAAGCTTCCATGCTCTACAGTCTTCCGCTAACCTGTACGGATATAATAAAAATAATGAGTGAGTTTCGTTTCATAGGGTGAAACTACGGTGGAGTTCCAAACTACGCGAATTCGATACTCAAACTTCAAGTAGCATATCGATAACTACTTCAATAGAGGAATAAGATCAAAGATAGAACCTGTTTCGTGGATGCTGAATCCATACCTAAAAGCCATTAGTCGCTAACTTATTGTTTTTGCTGTACGAAAATAAGTCTTCAAACCGGAAGTACTAAATTTCAGGCACTTCTGGTTTTGATAGATTTTGCGGTAAATGGTAGAGACGTTGAATCGCTTCCCTCTAGTACCGTTTTGTTCTTTGGCGACCAATGTTAAAACCGGAAATGGTTTGTTTCTGCTACATCCGGTTTGAGAAAACAGTTAACAGAGATGTAATCTACTCGTGGGACGCTGAATCTATTAAAAAAAAAAAAACTTGTCGATATCTCTTGCCATTTTTGCTCTGATATCTACCAACAGAGAAACGAACGGACGAACATAGCCGTTCTATAAGGCTTCTGACATGTATGCGTAGCATAGTTTGAGGCCGCGATGGCTCAGTGGTAGAGCTTTCACCTCTGGTGCATGGGGTCCTTGGTTCGATCCCATCTCGCGCTAAGTGAGCTTTGTGGTGGACAAACACCGTGTGCATGGGTTTTCTCGGGGTTCTCCCACTTTCCTCATTCCACCATTTCATTCATTTCTCATCATCGCCGTCTCCTTTAGCCTAGCCGGCATAATCGTGGGACGTAAAACTTAAAAGATTTCATTTCATTTTCATTTCATTTTGTAGCATAGTTTGAAAGTATAGTAATAATAATAGCAGCTAAGGTGTATATAAACCAATTTTATACAAGAATTTTACAAAAGAATAAATATTTTTTTTCTTTAATTATTAGCATAATTCGATTAATTGAGATTGGCAATACTGATTCAGAAGTCAGTCGTTTTCATTGTGTCAAGAGGTTTATTTGTGTCTAAAGTGAGTGTCTTAGTGCTCCATGCTATCAACTTGAAGCAGGTCATTACTTCAGGTATTATTTCGTGCAATATATTTTCTTGTTCTGTATTGATTTGTTTTTTGTTAGTTGATAATTGTATTTAATTTTACAATAATGGATTGGAGCCGATGTATTATTTGCATTTCAGGGTAAGGTGAACTTGTATGCCCGTAAAACGATGAGGGTTACGCAGATTTTTGTTCATTATTTAATATAGTTGTCAACTCTGAAAAACAAAATTCATCAACCACTCATAATCCTCAAAACAGATGTAGAATAGTTGTGTTTTAAACATTGAAATATATAACTGAATCTGACAAAAATACTGGTCAGTTGACAACCCTAATATTCGAAAGGTGTCAAGAAATAGATTAATTGCAAAGCAAAAGCCAAAATCAAACACCGTGTGCGTGGGTTTCCTTGGAGTTCTCCCGTTTCCTCCTGCTTTCTTCATTCATTTCTCATCCTCAACGTGGCCTTGCCAGCATAAGCGTGGGACGTAAAACTCAAAGATTTCATTTCATTTTCATTTTTCAAAAGCCAAAATGCAGATATCATAGGTAATAGAGAAGTATTAAAAGATAACAAAGCAAAAAGACCTAAGTCTTGTCGATTAAAAGCGTTCTCCGATTTACATTGTTAGAGCTTGAAACAATACGGGGACGTCGACGAAACAAATGCCAAGGTGATGATAGTGTGAATGTTCGTAAATTGAAACGGGCATTTACAGCAATTCCAAAGACTGTTCTCGGTGATAAATGTATCTTTTGCATGAAAACACCGGAGCATCTATGTTTGGCCCTAAATCTTGATCAGAGTTTTAAAATATGGCAACAGAGTTGGTTACTTACTTGCTCGAATTGTTGGAGGTGATCTTGGTTGCTTTTGAAACCAAACACCTCAGTACCTGCCTCAATTCTTATAAAAGCAAGTACCCTGGTTTATGCCCGTTTACTCAGCAAAAATTTTTGAATGGCCCCTACCTAAGGACCCGTGGACCCTGGATCAGGGTCAGTGACTTAGGGGTACAAGAACCACCTCATTAAATTTTTGAAATTACCGAATTTAAGAATTTGGGATGGTAGTATAGGACCGGGTTATGTATTTCTGTAAGTTTTAATGGTCCATTAGTTTCCTTTCATGAGTAAGAAATTGCCAAATATTCAACTTTGGGAAGTTTTTGACCTATTTTATCCTCTTTGATGAGGCTTTGTCAAGTTACGTGGTTATGTAGATGAACATAGCTGTTCATTCTCCGTCATAGAACGTGAGTATATTGATGGCCCTCTTAAATTTGGAAGGGGAATATATAGTACCCTTGGGAATTGTCAATAATAATAATAATTTTAATCTATAACTTTGTAAATTTTGGTGGTCCAGCTTATTCCCTTCTATACGTAAGAAATTGCCAAAATATTCGTATTCCAATATGCCCACCATGGGGTCGATTATTGAACTAAAATATCGTTTTTGATGAGACTTTATTACGTTATATGGTTGAGTACAAGAGTCTGTTCTAGAACTAAAGAATAGAATTGTGTAAATTTTGGTAATCCACGTTGTTTTCTTCTATGGGCAAAAAATTGTCAAAATTGAAATTTGGGAGTTTGTGACCTACTTTATCTTCCAAGCTGTGGTTTTATTGCAACATATGATTATATGAGCGAATACAAGACGTCGCTGTCTGCTGAGTGCCGGGTCATGTCGGCATCCGAGGATACGAACGTGCTGACACAAATGTCAAGCACGCCACCTTGGCCGGGCTTGCATTGGAGCATAGCCTTCCTTTCTCCGATCTCTATAGCTGTTTCCATACCTTGATGCACTCTTATTGGCAAGCAGACTGGGACCAGGGAAATGAAAATAAACTTCATGTAGTTAAACCACGCCTTGGAGAATGGCATACATCAGCTCGCTCTGGTCGTCGAGATGAAGTGCTCCTGACGCGTTTATGTATCTGAGACTCTCATCTGACGCATAGTTATTTGTTCTGTGGTTTGAATCGTTCGTATTGTGAGGAATGTATTGTCCCGCGGAGTATTCGGCACATTCTTGTCGAATGTCCTGAATATTCAGATCTGAGAGGGGTCAGGGATTGCTGCGTACACTTGACTGTGTATTAGGCAATGATATTGATATTGTTGACCGTGTACTTGCTGTAGTGCTCACGTTCTCTGAGTTTTTTAGTCTTTTTTTATTATTCTTGCTGCATTTTCATCTTTTATTCTTTTGATTGTTTATTACTATTAATTATTGTTATATATTTTCTCTAATGCGGTATTATTATTATTTCTTGTTATTCTTATATTATTTTCTCTCTTCTTACTATTATTTCTGTTTATTATTAATGTTATATATAATTGTTATTCTCATTTCTTTTTTCCATTTTTGGGTTTTTATATCCATTTCGCAGCATTTTTTCTTATATTTTAATATATTCGTTTTTAAATTTTATTTATGACAGTCCGTATTTTTAAGCAGTCGTGTTGATCGTGACGGGGACAAATATCCTAGTTGCTGACGTCCCCATTAAAATTTAATCAATCAATCAAAGTGGTTATAACGGAAGATGACTCATAATAATAGTTTACTTGGTTTGAAACTAGCATTGTTATCAATGGATCATTCCGAAATGTTCCATTTATATTTCTAGATTTCAGATTTGTTTGTGAGATTTTTTTTTCCTTCGAATTTAGAATTTGCTTTACAAATATTGAATATTTGTATATTAAACAGTGGTATATTAAGCATTAGTTTCGCATGCTGTTATTGAGCCGCTCTGTTATGATACTGTTTCAACAAAAGATTTTCATATACTTTGAATACTTATTTATCATTTACAAATACCTGTTTTTTTTTTTAATGTCAGAAAAAGAAGAAAAAAATATATGTTTTATGTATTTAATGCTAATTTCTTAGTTACATATTTTGTACTTTAATTCTTTTTTTTTTTTTTTTTTTTTTTTTTTTTTTTTTTTTTTCAGTGCTGAGTTTGCACTCTTTAATGCTGCGTATAAAGGAGCCATTTCATGCGTTACAACCCTAATAGAAAATGGAACTAATCCTTGTTGCGTATGTGGGAGCAAACTGCCGATACATAAAGCAATACAAGAAGGACATACAGAGTAAGTATCCTAAACATATACCTTATTGTATGTATAAATATAACAAGTGAATTTCGTTTCACAGTGTGGAACTACGATAGACTTTCAAACTATGCGAATTCAATACTCAAACTTGAAATAGTACATCTATAACTACAGGTTGCAATAGAGGAATAAGATCAAAGGTAGAACCTGTTCCTCGGATGCTGAACACATATGAAAAGATAGTCCTTGCTCTCGCTCTCTCTTATTGTTTTGGCTGTATTGAACTTAACATTGAAATCGGAAAGGCTAATTGATGATCATCAGTTTCTGTTGCAATAAAATTTATATATATTGCAAAATTTATATATATTGAATATATACTGCTATTTCCGTTTCATCCATTATGCGGTCAGTGTTGTAACCGAAAAATCTTATATTTTTACCACGTCCGGTTTCAACAGATAGATTAAAGTCGAGACAAAAGTCGTTCTTGGGACGCTGAATCTGACTCAAGAAACCGTTTTTCAAAATTTCCTACCGTTTTTGCTCCATGGAAATTAATATTGAAATCAGACTTAACTGTAAATTTCAGCCGTTTCCGTAGAGTGTTGCGGGTTGTGAAAGTATGTTCTCTTGAGACGCTGAATCGATTACAAAAAGCAGCTTGTCGCTATCAACTACCGTTTCTATTCTGTAGGGATCAACGTTGAAACCAGAAATGGTTGATTTCTTCCATTTACGTTTTAAATAAAGAATTAATAGAGGAGATGGAACATATTCCTGAATCGATTTGGATGCTTCTTGATATCTTGTACCATTTTGCTCTATGGAAATCAGTAATAGAAACAGAAGTAGTAGTAAATTTGAGCGACTCCTGGTTTCGGTAGAATGTTATAGGTAATGACGATATGTTCTTTTGAGACGATGTATCGTTTGCAAAAAAACTGCCTGATGCTATCTATTAACGTCTTCGTTCTATGTCGATGAACGTTGATACCGGAAATTGTTAATTTAAACCACTTCCGGTTCAAATAGAGGGTTAACGGAGGAGATGGAACCTATTCCTAGATGCTGAATCGATAGCAAGAATGGCTTCTCGATATATCTTATCGTTTTTGCTCTGATACCTGTAGACAGACTGACAGAGGACGGACGGACGAACATAGCCGTTCTATAAGACTTCCGACACTTATGCATAGCATAGTTTGGAAGTCTAATAAAGTACGCTTTTTGCTTGTTTACATTATTGGTGTTTTAACGAGTTAGTTGTAAGAGTAACAAACCACTACTGTGATAAGCTGTACATGATAGAAAGTTTGAATCTAAAATTAGAAGTTCCTTTTTAATGAAAGAAACATAAGAGGATTCAGGTTCTGTTGATGTGGCTTCGTGTTGAAACCTATATTGATTGTGGTATATTTCCTTACCCATTATATAAAAACTGACTCTCTATAAGACGTGTGTGTGTGTATGTGTCTTCAGATTTTCGCATAGAAAGAAGTCACCTAGAACCATCAAATTTTATACCAGATAAGTCGTCATCAGATCTAATTATGTATGAAGGCGATTTTAATTTTCCGCTTGAGGGAAGATTAGAAGGGGGTCAAAATGTGTGCATAAAAAGAGAGGATTAATACCCAGGGCGACTGATATAAGTGTTGGTGGACTAGTATGAGGCGAAAGTGTATTGGTATACGAACTTTTCCCTCATAACTATTCCGTCTATCAATACAAAACTTGGTACAGTCATTTCTTATCCCCTATAGTATTTTTCGAGATACTTTTCGATTGTGTGTTTTTACCCGGAGCCACTCCAGGGAGGTCCAAAGTTGATGGGAGGGATTTCTGAAGGGATCTCCAATTTACCCTGTCCAAGTACGTTATAAACCCCAATACATAGCACCTCTGGAAAACTTGTTTCATGCTGAAGAGAATGAACTATAAGCCATGACTTTCCAATGAGTAGTGTTGATGCAATAGATATTTCACTGCGAGTCCACGATTTTCTTTATACTAACAGGATTAATGGTCCCAGGGACTTAGTTCGTTGTCCATAGCACCTAATTTTTTTTGTGCATGAACATATCTTTGTTATGTTTATCGAATGGACTACGTTTGATTCGGATGTCCGAATGACAGGTTCATGTCCTTTCCTTGTTAGAAAATTAGAAAAGATCAGGGAACTCTGTTAACAGTCAGGAAATTTCGAAGAATGAGGTTTTATAAGCATTTAAAATTAAAATTCTAAGATTATTTCAGATGTTGTTGAGTGCTTATTTTTTTAAAAGCCAATTTCAAACTTAGAAACTTACGTGTGTTTTCCATTAATGATGTTCAACATACGTATGTTCTATAGTTATGCGCATTATCTTTCGCTTTTACTTGTGCATTGGATTATCATATTGGTGAATCATCCACAAGATGCAGTTGGATCAACGATCTAATGGTAAAGTCTTTTCAATTCACGCATAATTCCAACCTTCTTCCGTTTTCATTCCCACTAATTTCGATTTCATCGGAATTCCTTGTCATGCATTAAGTGATGGCAGCTAATCACGCAAATGAAAGGATTTTGGAATACGGTTCCTCGGATTTGACCTTTTGTGGCTTCATTGTAATGTATTTTAATTCGCAAATAGATTTATTTCAGAAGTGCTTATAAGTTTAAGAAAACTGCTGATAAAATTGCACATCAGCGTATGGATTGGGTCAATACTCAATGGATAGCCGGACTAATTTCATCGGACTCTTGATCTTTATATATAGAATACGTCTTTAGATACCATAGTGTACTTTCTACTTTGAACTTATGATGCAATATTTGTTAATTATACATTTATAGGTACATATTTAATAATTTCATCAATAGTTGTAATGATGTATTAATAATGATGTATCTCATACGTTTGAAGAAAATATTGTTTATTCTCATTTTAAAATTATTATAACATTAGAAATCCATTTTCTGTCTCATTAATCGTTCCTTGAGCCAAATTTTTGTATACTTTTTCAGTGCCAATACGAAATGTTCAATGTATTATGAAGCAATATTCTTTCAGACAAGACGCATATATATATATATATATATATATATATATATATATATATATATATATATATATATATATATATAAATGTAACTGGAATGTAGCCTTTGAGAGGGGGGTACAAAAACTGTTCTCGAAATTGGAGGGTGTGCCATGGGGACACCCCTTCTAGACCCCTTTCCAAAAATACGTAACAAAAGCTGAATTTCTTTATGAATTCTCAGTGAAGTAGAAGAAAAGGAAAAGGGACGGTTAGAATTTGCTATTCAAATCATCGTAAAATAATAATTTGTTTCCAGTACACTGTGGAAGTAACGAAGTTTCATAATATGCAAATTATTATTATTATTATTATTATTATTATTATTATTATTATTATTATTATTATTATTATTATTATTATTAAATATTGACATCTTCATACCTTTACTGTAGGGAAAAAAAGTAGATGGGATCTCCATCAGGTTTATATGTTGCTGTTCTATAGCTTGTTTCGTGGCAAAATTCTTGGGTTTTGGAACCAGGGAAGCAAACCGGTTCCCTTTTGCTGATGCTTCATTATTACGTGTTACATTGAATGAAGGAAACTGATCAAAGTGTAATGACATACATCAATGCTCATTGCTGCTAAAGATATCAAAGCGTTCAAGCTTATGTCCACAGAGGGTAAGATTGGAAGGAAAATGCAGGTTCAACGTAACAAAGTAGCATGCACTTTCGTTTCTTGGTTATTGTCACCATACATTAGAAGTGAACTAATTCAGACACAAATGTACGAACGTGGAATACCGTAAAATTAATTTTAGACATACTGTAAATTAAGTTTAAATGAATTTGGAAGTGTTGGATATTGGTACTTCTTTCTGCATAAAACAATAGTTTGTTGAAAGTTTAGGAAAGTTATATAACATTTTTACGAACTCAGGTGGCAAATCTGGTGTTGATTGTTTCGTTTACTGTAACAATTGTAGAATTGTCGCAAAGAAAAGTGGAGAGGGGAAGAGAATGGTGAAAGTGTCTTTACCCTCACCGTGAAATGATGTCCTAAAGATCTGAAAGTGTGTTCCTTAACAATTCCTCAATATCCATCTCCTGGGAACAGTTCCTTAAAGGCAAACTAGTTACTTTGCCTTTGTCTCGATGTAACTAGTTCATGTTGAAAGCAAGAAGTAGTCTGAAGGTGCTACATCATGAGAATAAAGAAGATGGACTGGGGTTCATAGCTATCTTATGCACAAAGATTATTATTTCTGTAGCTTAGTATATAAGTGAGTAGAGAAATATATATATATAGATTCTGCTCATGTGCCATGGAAACAATTTCAGCACCTAAGACTGAGCAGCTTTTACAAATTTTTGAGTTTTATGTTGTTGCTGTTTTTGTTTTGTTTGTTTTTATAAATACGTTCCAGATCTATTAATTTTTTCTAGATTTATTAGATATTATTATGAAAAATGTCAATATCTGTAAAAATAAGAATGAAAATCAGTGATGAAAAACCTGCTTGAATTATCATTCTATATACCGATTAATTATTCCGCCATATTTTAGTTCGCTTTACCTTATTTGGAGATCGCTGACGCACTGGATAACGTGCTTTTTGTACAACAGCTCTTCCCTTGGTGAGTCCGTTCCTTTTTATTCCTTGATGTTTCTATTCTTTTTCTTCCTGTTTTTAACCTCCGTGACCAAGACTCCAGGGGAGAGTCGAAAGCTTGAAACTATAAAAATTTAGGAATTACAGAAATCTGTAAGTAGAACGATAGTTAGAATCCCTGAGCGTGGTTTTGCAATGTCTGCTTGAATTATTTTCCGAAATTAATAATGAGATGAGTGGATTTAAGGACGCTGTTGAAAACCAGTCAGGGTGTAATTCGAACTCAGGATCCTAACATTATAAAGCGAGGAAACAAGCCATTTACGTAGTCTCTCTGTGCAGAATTATCTAAAATGTGTTTTCCGAATGTTGGACAAGAGCACAATTTCCTTGCTTGGCACTGATGACATTTTTGTAAGTACATTTGTGGATAGTGGTAATACACTTTGTGGTGGACAAACACCGTGTGCGTGGGTTTCCTTGGGGTTCTCCCGTTTTCTTTCACTTTCTTCATTCCACCATTTCATTCATTTCTCATCATTACCGTCTCTTTTAGCCTAACCGGCATAATCGTGGGACGTAAAACTCAAAGATTTCATTTCATTTCAAAGATATTGGTAATACCTACTGACAGCAACCACGTGTTATCCTCCCCTTCTTGTTAATAGCAGTAAGTAATATATCATGTGCAACAACCTGATAATATCATATATTTTTGTTAGAAATTGTAGCCCCGCGTGGCGTAGTCGCTAACACTCTCGCTTTTGGTGCTAGCGGTCTCGGGTTCGATCCCGTTGGGGGCACTTGGTTGAAAAAGTGTAACAGCTTTTTCAGGCCAGCCATCTTGAGTGAGATTTTTCCTGGATTTCCCTCATTCACACCAGGCGAATACCGGGATGGTACCTAACATAAAGGTCCCAGACTGCTTCCTTCCTTCCCTTTCATCGCATAGTGTAATTGCCGAGGAACGTCATCCCTCATGTACGTGAGGGGCTAAATGGCCTTAGATGCCGACAGCCCAGAAATCTCATTCTTAATCCCAAATCTTGTTAGAAATTTTCAGTACATTCAATACATACCTTCATTGTTATTTAATGATTATATGGACAAAATGAAATTTTCTGTAGTTGTAAGTCTTATTTATTGTATTGATGATGTAAATCATTTCCTTTTTTTTTTTTTTTTTTTTTTTTCATGAGAAACTTCTTTTAATTTTGCAGAGTTGTAAAGATTCTGTTGGAGAAAATGGATCCAGAGATTCTTCGTAAGATTTACGCTTCTGACGAAAAGCATGCGATGATGGAACTTGTTAAAGAGGCACTTCGTAATAGAGAGAGCTGGTAATAATTTCTTTTATTTTAAAGTATCATTTTGTAATATAACAAATTAGAAGGCTTGCTCACGGCTAGTGATGTACGTCAGATGAATACGAGTGGGTAGTAAATACAAAATAAGCATTTATCTTTTCTCTGTTTACGCACCCAAAAGGTAAATATTTGATGAAAACCTAATATTCAGTAAGTTGTTTGAATTCTTAGTCATACCGATGGTTTCTTTATATTTTATTTGTTTTCGAAAGAATTCCTAAGATTAAGATACTAATACTTTTTACTGAAATGCATACTAGACTTAAGTTTATTAGGGAGCTCAAGCTATTAGTTATCATAAAAGACAGCGTATTTAAGATGAGAGCAATTTTCATGTTACTAGAACAGAAGTATCTTAGTATAAAATGAAATCTCAGTTTTACGTCCCACGGTTATGCCGGTTAGGCTAAAGGAGATGGTAATAATGAGAAATGAGTGATATGCTGGAATGAAGAAAGTGGGAGGAAACGGGAGAACCCCGAGAAAACTTATGAGCACGGTGTTTTCGTATCTTAGTATAATATCCTTGAGTTATCTCTCTTATTTTCTCCACTGAGACCGCGTTGGCTCAGTGGTAGAGTATCCACCTCTGGTGCATGGGGTCCTTGGTTCGATCCCAGCTCGCGCCAAGTGAACTTTGTGTTGGACAAACACCGTGTGTGAGGGTTTTCTTGGGACTCTCCCGTTTCCTCCCACTTTCTTCGTTCCACCATTTCATTCATTTCTCATCATCACCGTCTCCTTTAGACTAGCTGGCATAACCGTGGGACGTAAAACTTAAATCTTCTCTATTTGGTTTCGTTTGACATCATAGGATATCAATCATTAAAAATACCACCAAGAAGTGTAATTAATTATATTTAAACAACAAAGTAACAATCATTATTTACACAAATTGGAAAGGAGAAGAAGGTTACAATTTCGTTAAAATTATCTGAGAAACAAGCTAGGGAAGTCTATATAGTTTCCAAAGTTTTGTTTTCTTTTTTCTTTCTTCAATAAAGCTATGCTTGAATCACTCGTTGTAAATGAGAAATTATCATTCTTTCAGAACTCAAAGAAAGCTATCTTAATGACGACTTTTGGAAACGTATTTTTAAAAGTAGCCATTTTGAAACTTGTAACGAATTTGATCAATTGCTTCGAGTTAAATGAGTCTCAGAGAGACTTCTCCGTTTACTCAAAATTCCAGAGCCTTCCTTTAATTCTGACAGAAAAGCAATTAATGATGGGAAATTTATAGAACAAGAATTTTAGGAATAATCCAAAAATAAATAAATAAATAAAAAATGGATCAAAATATTGCGATCTTGTCCAAGAATTTTAGGAATGATCCCAAAAAATGCATCAAAAGATTGTGATCTTGGCCAATAATTAGTTTTTGGATCAGAGGTTACAAATTTTTTTTGAACGCCTCTAAATCAAGTTTTCGTATTTTCTGCAGAATAAGCACATCATACTGAGTTAATTGATAGTTTGGGTTTGGCTACACTATATGTAGTTCTCCAGATATAAGGCGTACAAGGAAATTTTTGATTGAAATATATTAGACCTTTTGATTCAATAAAGAAGTCAATTCGACTTGGATCCAATTTATCTGGTCTCACATTTCCTCAGTCCCACTTTACAGAACTGGAGAACTGCTAATTTTATTAGCGAAATTGGTGAATAAGTGGAATTAAGCACTAGGTGGAGCGTTTTGCACTTTTGTTGGAAATTCGATTATAGCTAGTGCGGAAAAGGTGCCATTAGTGGCACCGACCTTACTGATTTTTTTTTTTTTTTGACAACCCTTACCCTGCCCCAATGGACTTAGTTTTTTAAGTGTTTGGATAGGCAACACGCGCAACACCAATGACAGGAAAGCTACTTGTGGTCGTTTTTAGAGTTGCCTGATGACTATAATACAATTATTTTATTAAAAGAAACTTGTAACAATGCCAGTAATAATTTTAAAATGTTTATGAGTCAAAGTACAGACATATTAGCTCAGTTGTTGGAATTAATGTCCAGATTTTGTTTGGAATGCCACGTTAACGATGATTATAGGCATAGCTCTTGATATAACACGATTTGTTTTTGGCAACTCTTCGTTTGTTCGTACATCGACAGCAAATGCCATCTAGCGGCAGGCTACACAACTTTGTTGTTGCTTACTTTGGCCACGTCCGGCTCCGTCCTGAAGATTCGTGTACCTCACGCTCGCCTCGTTGGCTCCAGAACCTATGCCGACGTTCCTAGATTATTCTCGCTCGTAGTTCGGCGGCGGTATAAATATTGCATACTTCGGCCAACCAATCCAACAGGTCAGTTTATTGCAGCGTAAGCTTCAACTGTTTTAGTTCGCTACTGTTTCTGTTAAGACAGAGAGTTTGTGCGTTGTACCTAAAGTTATAGTCTTCTTAGTGCGATACGATTCAGAGACATTTTGTATACTTTGGTTTCCAAGTTCGAAAGCAATGGAAAGCAAGATGAAGAAAATGCCTCATAGCAGACCAACGTGGGAAAGTGTGAAACGAGGCTTATTTGACACTCCAAGTGAAATGAGTGAAGTGCAGTTACCCACGTACGCTGACGTTATGCGACATTATCATTGGTTTCGAAGTGGTTTAAGTGCTGACGAAAGTGTAACTAAATTATCAGGGACTGACATTTGTAAACTAGTTGGACAAAGAGTTGTACATATTTGGCGTAAAGCAAGCATTCCTGTGGTTACAGAAAAGAGAGCTTTTGACATGCTGAAAACATTTTGTAATATGTGTCGCACCAAGGAAAAACATTTCAGTCGACAAGGACAAGAAGCAACACTTCGTGCAGGTTTTGTGGCACACGCGGAAAAGTCTCATTTTGATATTGCGTCTTGCAAATGTAAAACCGCCGAAGATTGCAACTGTGAGAGGACACGCAAGATACCAAAACGAGAATTCAAGTTTCTTTTGGACCAGAGAATATCACGGAAAATAAGCATTGGTAACATTGACGTCCGAACAAGCAAATCACTGTCAAAGATGTTTTCGCGTAAAGTGAGCAGATTTAAGGGGCAGACAACCAAGAAAGACGCTGGAAGTGTTGAAGCAAGTCCATCAACTAGTGGGATTAGGCATAGGCACAGATCAAAGATACTGGCGTCGTCAGGGGAATCCAGCGAAGCTGTTGAATCGGAAAGCACGTCGGGATTTGACTTCGAGGCGCGACCAAGAAGGAAACAGCCTAAAGCCCATCTGTCTTCAAAATACAGCAGAGGCAGCGTTTAGAACTGGAGCTTAAGACAGACAGACGTTGCTTTGATCGCTTCTGCCGTACTTCAGGACGCGAGACTCGTAACGCCAGAGGACAAAAATCTTGTTGTTAACAGATTTAAGGTACGAAGAGGAAAAAATAAACTGGGTGAAAAGATCCAGAGAGAAAAGGCTCACCTAGGCCGGGCGATTATAAGTATCTACTTAACGGAAAAAATGATGCAACTCTTGTGCAAGAAAAAATTAACAGGAAATTACGAAGACGAGAGGATGCAGAAAAGTATATCACAGTTCTATCGGAGCCCGGTTCAGAATACTTGGGTCATGCCACACCTAAGTGAGGCACTGGCAAGGATATTGCCGACTCTATATTGGAACTTTTAGAGAAGAACCAGTACGACGGGTCAAGTCTTGAGTAGTCGGCAGCAATGGTAAAGCCACGAACACAGGATGGGATAACGGCGTGATAAGTCAAATACAAAGATCCCTAGGAAAGGAACTGTAGCATCTCATTTGCCTTCTTCATATCAACGAGTTGCCATTTCGACACCTGGTTACCGAATTGGATGGTGGGACGACCGGACCCAACACTTTTTCCGGCCCCATCGGAAAGAAATTAAAGGATTGTGAACGTTCACCGATCGTCTCCTTTACACCCATTCCCGTTGAATGGGTGTCTGAAATGGAAAACCAGATGGTTTAAGCAGCGACCTCTCTTTGAAATTTGTAAGGCTGTTGCTACAGGAATGTGTGCTACCGATCTAGCAAACAGAAAACCAGGACCACTATCACATTCACGATGGCTTACATTGGCCTGTAGAATGCTTCGCCACAACATCAGTACTGATAAACCTAGTTCAAGTTTGTGTCTACTTTGCTAGTACATTGTTAAAGTATACGCTGCCGCCTGGTTTTCAATACGACGAAATCCTTCGTGCGAAATGGGCGCCATGCATCTGTTTAGCATAGTTAAGCTATCACGTTTTCTGCCAGAAAATCTACAACACATTGTTCATTCTGTTCTACAAACAAACGGATACTACGCTCATCATGAAAACCTGCTGATAGCAATGACAGCAGATGAAAATCCGCATTTGAACGTTAGGCTGGTGAAGGATAAAAAAGTGCCGCAGCCAGAAGACTCCGAGATCAAGCCACCCACGTGACTTCATTGTTCCGAAATTAAACTTTACAGCTGAAAATTACTACGACATGATTAATTGGCCTAAATGTCTAACAGAGCCGCCAATCACACGAAACGTAACGGATCAGCAGCTTGAAGAAAACATCCGAACTTCAGCTACTCTAACAACAACATTCCCTTACCATAGTCAAGCTGTGGAACGCACAGTGAAGCTGGTGTCCGAGGCAGCGTCGAAAAAGTGCGACCAGAACGCAAGAGATATCTGCGTTAGAGCCAAACTGAAGTCTAGAACAAGAATGACTCGCTTCGAGACCAAGAAGCACTACGTGATCTAAGGTCAAATGTCAACGTTTGCCTACTGGGAGGGTGGGTGGGCGGAACTCGATGTGCAACAACCTCCCCGTGGTGAGTTCTGGGTTATTTTGCGTACAGGGCAAAATAAGCGAAGAGTTGCACAAAGAAAATCGTGTTATATCAAGGGCTATGCCTATAATAATCGTTAACGTGGCATTCGAAACAAAATCTGGACATTAATTCTAACAACTGAGCTAATATGGCTGTACTTTGACTCATAAACATTTTAAAATTATTTACTGGCATTGCTACAAGTTTCTTTAAATAAAATAATTGTATTATAGCCATCAGGTAACTCTAAAAATGACCACAAGTAGCTTTTCTGTCATTGGTGTTGTGCGTGTTGCCTAACCAAACACTAAACAACTTTAAGTCCGTTGGGGCAGGGTAAAGGGTTGTCCAAAAAAATTAAAAAGAAAAATAAAATTAAAAAAAATCAGTAAGGTCGGTGCCACTAATGGCACCTTTTCCGCATTAGCCGTCATCGAATTTCCAACAAAAGTGCAAAACACTCTACCCTATTAAACACTGTTTGGCTGAGAGCACATTTGACTGATTATAAAAAAAGATAGGAATATGAGCAAGGATTTTTTGTGAGATAGTGTATAAAAATGAGTTTACTATCTCTCATCGCCGGCTCGTAGCTAGCGTGAGCGCCTTTGTTTTACGGGGTTCCATTCCCGGTAGGAAAGTACTAAAATTAGAACGTATTATAGTGATTCGAATTCCACCTTAAACTAAAGGTTCACGTCGATGCTGAAAAGGACGGATGGATTAGAGTTTAACGTCCCTTTCGGCAGTGCGGCTTTGTGATATGTGGACGTACAGCGTAACGTGGTATCCGAAATACATGAGTTTCCGCCGGAAATCGAACTCGGGTCTCTCGCGCCGTCGATGCTGAAAAGGAACATTAAACTTCAAAGAACAACAATAAATGAGCTCACTACTTTGGTGGGAAGGGTTTCGAAACAACACTGAATTAACGAGTGTCGCCATTCGTATCCTTATGCCTTATTTGTGCAACACAATTGTCATGCTAGTCAAGGAACAATTAGTTTATTTGTCACAGTAAATAAATAACACTTTCACTTAATGTTCCTTGACTCGTGTGATAATCGCTTTGCATAAATAAGGGTTTAGTGTTCAAATTACATGTGTTGCTTCAGAAAGAACCTTCTCTGCAGTCAGTTGGATCCACAGTAAAAGAAGAAATCGTTTATCAGATACAGAAACAGAAAAGTTTTCGATAAGAAATCGTCTGAAAAATCACCACTATAACGCTTATGACTACCATTAATGAGGAACCAGTCACCAATTGTTGGTATAGAGTAGGTTAAAACACCAGAAATATTGGTAGACAATAGAGAGGAAAAGAGTGAAATAGAAAGAAATGAGGAAACGAGTGCTAGTGATGTTGATATATGAGGATTATGTGATTATTCTGTAATGCGCTCTTACACCCTCAAGAACGCAGTGCAGAAATTTCCATGAAGACCATATACATTCTGTAAATTACTTTCCGAAAAAAAAAAAGAAAGAAAAAACACTGGATGAAAAACAATATATTTACATTATTTACATTTATAGTTATTAGTTAAATACTCTTTGTTGAGTTGGAACATCAGAAAGATTTTCTACAGTGGACGAGAAATGCTTCAAAATGAAGACACAAGCTTCACCTCTAAATAAAAAGAGAAAAAAAATAGTACTTACTGCTTCTGCACTTTATAAAACAATTTTAAATGAAAGTGCTAAAGTATGAACTAAAATATCTGCAAATTACGAAATTGCGGTGTAGTATTCATATTTATTGAAACTAGTCAAGAATGAAATTAGTTAGAAGCTGTCGTGAGTTGGGAAAGGGCAAAATCACCGATGACCAGTTAACCCTCCCATGAAAGCAAAATTGATAAGAATGGGTCAATTGTTTGATCACTTTTGATCACAGACAATTTGCGTTTGATCCTATGCGTAGTGACGTAATACGCACATTTTTTACAGAAAGTTAACAAGTTAATCTTTTCGCCCTATGTAAACAAAATTGATCGGAATTGATCTAGATCATTTGATCACTAAATGTCAGCGTTTATCGCTACGCATAGTGATGTAATAATCGTAATTTGTAGAAAGTTAACAGGCTAACTTGTTCGGCCCCATGGAAGTAAAATTGATTGAAATTGAGTCAGATTGTTTGAGTGTCGTTTGATCGCGATTAATCGCCAACAATGGTCGTTTGATTGCCACGCGTAGTGACGTAATACGCATAATTGTTGAAGTTATCAATTTAACCTATTAGCCCTTCGTGTAAGTGCAATTAATCCGAATTGAGCCAGATTATTTAGTCGTTGTTTGATTTCATTTGTTTGTCAACAATTATTGTTTGATCGCCGCGCGTAGTGACTTAATACGCAAAATTTTGTATGATGAGTTAACAAGTTAGCTTGTTCGCCCATGGAAGCAAAATTGATCGGTATTGGGCCCGATCGTTTGATCGCTAATATCGTTTGATCGCCATGCTTAGTGACATAATACGTATAACTTGTAAGGAGTTCGGCCCCATGGAGAAAAAAAATATATGAAAATTTGGCCAGAGCGTTTGATCATTGTTTGATCGCGATTGATAGATAACAATCAGCGTTTGATCACTAGGCGTAGTGACATAATAGTTATATTTAGTAGGGGGTTTAAGAAGCTTGGAATCAAAATTGATGAGAATTAAGACCAGACCGTTTAACCGTCATGTTATCACTTTGATCGCCAACAGTCAGCGTTTGATCGCCACTCATAAAGAAGTGTAATTTATTTTGGAGCTAGCGTGTTAATCTTGGGTTAGCCCTCCCCCCTCACGTAAGCAAATTCATCAGAGTTGATTGCCTTGCCATCATACAGGAATATTGTAAAACAGATAACATTGTACAACACAGATAATATTGTAAAATATTTAACGAGGTATCCTGTAATTCCCCTAGGAAGAAAAATTGATCGGAATTTGCCAGATTCTTTGATCGTTGGTTTACCACGCATATTTGTAGTGAGTTAACTAATTAATTTCTTCAGCCCCATGCAAAACAAATTTAATGGAAATTGAACCTAATCCTTTGATCGAGATTAATCTTCGATAATCAGAGTTTGAACGGTGCACGTAATGGTATAATATGCATATTTTTTAAATGGCTAACAACTGAACTCGTTGGACCTCCATGGAAGTATAATTGATCAGAATTGGACCAGATTGTGTGATATGATAAAGAAACATGAGTGTTTGATCGCCCCACATAATGACGTTATATTCATAATTTCGTAGGGGGCCTACAAGTTAAGGGAACATAATATTAAAAAGCTAAAAGCTAAACATTTTTCTTTTGCCCGATTTCCTAAGTGGAAAGAGATAATTACTTACTACAGTAATAATGTTATTCTACACTCAAAAATACGAATCGGAAGAATTTTCAATGTTGCCATCAATTGAAATTACAGTGAGGCCACAATATGAATTACCCAAAAATCTAGGTTAAGGCAGTGTCTAGAAAAATTAACTCAACAGTAATTGATGACTTATCATGTTGTCTTGGCTCCTTGTTAACTACTTTTTAAATAATATTTGTATTATTTTGTAACAAATAGAAAGTGTAATTTTAATAACTTTCTGTTTATTGCAATAAGCAGCAACCATCACAAAATAGTCAACAGGCCTCAGCTGATGATCAAATATTGGTCTGTGCAATCTGTCGAAAGTGCGTGCACAGTGTTTCTAGCTGTTTTAAACGTCAGGCCGCCCATTATAAAGGGGCACAATAGTCAAAAACTTCCAAATTTTAATAAAGATAAAATGAGATTACTAATCGTAATTCGGACAATGTAAATTATGAAATTCCTCTCGTAGACCACTAATCAACAACGTTGACGGATCGTCGATGAAACTTTAATTTGGAGGGTGATCACAGTAAATCAATTTTACAGGGTGTTTATCGGTCACGAAAGTCACGAAATCAGAAAACGGTCATGAAAGTCAAGAAATTTAGCTTTTAGGTCACGATTTTTTTAACTGTACAAATGTAAGTATAGATTGCAAAAATATTGTTCTATAAAACGTCAAAATTCACCACCAAAATGTCTATGGTCGGCTTTAGACACTGCCAAATTGCAAGCAAAGTACGTTTCTATCGCATGGATGAAAATTCGGCTTAATTCGCTCTTGAAAATGTTAGGAAATTTTATGATTTGGGAAAGAAAAGGTCACGAAATTTCATTTTGTAATGTTAGTAGACACCCTGTTTTATATATAACTACTAAATTAGGACGACAAACGGTCCTAATTGAGACAGGAAACATTAGATCGATGTGGCCTTCAACGACCTACCTTCTGGCATTCAATTATTACCATTGAATACATCAGTGAAGGGAATATCTAACAAAGTTCTCCATTTAAAATACATAGCATTAATTATTAAGATTGGTCACACAACATTTTCTCATTATTTTCGAATAATCGAGAAATCAACCAATCCAACCATTCAGTATTAGATCTACTGAAACATGTATATGCAATGGTTGATTTAAATAGAAACATTATTTCTCTCTTCAAGAATCCACGAAAACCAACACTTCCTGCAGAGAAGGAAGAAAATACTTCATCAGCGCACGCGACACATATCATCAAGCAAACTTAGCAAACTTGTTTTTCTTACTAAATACATTATTCTTCCTTCTCGAGCTCACACACTAATTCCAGTTACAGTAAAGAAAAAGTTGCTAACAAAGAATCTTTCTTTGTGTCGTTACTTTCCGGATTGCTCGAGAAGCAAAAGTTAAGAGCCATTGACCAGAAAATTGATACAAATAACATGATTATACTGGTTACTAATCCTAACAGCCACCCTATCACTATAAACAAGAACACGCAAGTGGCGGATCTTGAAGTAGGGCACGAATATTCTTTTAATGCTATGGAAACGCCATCTTCCGTAGAAAAGGCACAACACTTCACGATACAAGAAGAAATTGATCATCGCTTAAACTACAAGGTTTTTTTTAAAAAAGGCATTTTTGATATTAATCCGAATTTGAATAAATTTCAAAAACAAGCCACTCATGAGTTGTTATACAAGAACAGACGTTTTCACATTCGCTTCAGATGATATCGGACATTTTAGGGGCTTTGTTAAATAAAATAAAGATTTCTAACATAAGTCTGCCTCATTTAATGATCGATCACCACCTATACCAATTAACGTTCGAGATCAAGTCGATAAGCAAAAACAAGAACTTATTAATGCTAAAATCATAAGGCCCACAGACGATAATAGTTTCAGATCTCCGTTGATTCTTATAAAGAAGCCCAGAACAATCGACTTTCGCATCGTTCTTAACCTCCAAAATTGTAATAGTTACACTCAGTATTCTCTGTTCCGTTTCAATTTACAGATGATGTTTTAAACTCTCTGAAAGATAAAAATTACATAACCACCTTGGACTTCTTACATAACCACCATCAGATCTTGCTTCACCATAAGAGCCATCGGTATCTGCCCTTTGAACTCAACCACGCCAGAAAATCGTACGAACGGCCACTGTACAAGTGCGCAAGCCTAAAGCATAGTGACAAGAATGATTTTAGAGGGACTACCAGACAGAATAACTTCATTCACTGACGACATTGTGATAGGGAGTTATAAATTTCAGCGACAACTAGCAGATTTAGAACTATTATTTCAAAAACTACGAAAGTACGACTTTCGTGCTTCTCTTAAGAAGACGCATTTGTGTTACCAACAGCTAGATGTTCTTGGATATCTCGTTTCTGGTGATTATTAAAATTTCACGTAAGATAGGAAAGAAAATTAGAGATTTTTAGAAGTGTACTACCAAGAGAATTTTAAAAAGTTTCATTGGCCTATGTTCTTACTTAAGAACACATAGTAAGGATTTTACAATTAAAATAGAACCTTTACAGAATTTGGCGACACCTAATTCAAAATTTAAATGGAATTAAGAACACGATATTCTTTTTGAACAACTAAAACACGACATTTGCAGGCTCCCTCTCTTCCTCATTTTGGCGATTAATTAGAAATAAGAGTGTACAGTGACAGCAGTAAAATCCAGACAGGAGGAATATTGGCCTGTTATGAGTGAAGTGGACCTATCACGTTTGTAAATACTAAGTAAAGTATTCTGATACAAACAATCTCCACCCTTCTTTCACAGTATCGAGGTTAGCTTCCAGATATCTTCTCAGCAGTCGTCCTCATTACTCAGAATATCTCTGAATTCTCCCTTTTATCTGATTGAATACCCAAGTTTGAAAGGAGTTATGTACTGTATGTCATATTTTGAAGATATGTTGTAATCCGGAATTCCAGAACGTATGGTAATCTGCTGAGTTATTAGTTTATTTCAAAATTGGACCAACATGGTTGCACACTACTTAGCTTAGGGTGTATTTTACCATTCAAACATAAGGAAATGTTAGACCATTAAAATAAATACTTGTGAAATTCTGCTGGGTACAATGAATACAACCATACAACGTGTAAATATCTTTCACCTAGTTTGTTTAAATTGTATAGGCATAAAATATCTGAGTCTGAATTCAAAATTAAATGAAAATAATGAGTTTTCCGTCTCATGTGATAACAGTAGTACACATCGATAGGAACGTCTCTGTCCCGGCTAGATACTACTTTGCAACTGCAAATTATTCGTTACTTTGTGGTCGTTATTTTTATTCGTAAATTAGTCAAAACAATTTGAAAAAGGATCCTATTATAGTAGTTGAATTTAGCGACCCTTTTAGCAGCCAAGCTGTATGAGACATGGACCTACGTGAGCGTGGGATCTGAACTACATAAGTTCCCACCAGGAATCGAACCCGAGTCTCATCTTATTATAAGAAATACTAATAATGGTATCTTTTTCTTTCTCAGGAAGGAATGTTTACAACTTGTTCTTGATGCAAAACATGACAGAACAGTCTCGTTGTATAGGTCTCTCTGGTGCTCCTCTTATAGGACCAACTTGATTTATCGTTGCCTTCCTGTGGAATATGCCACAGAGTCTTTTTTTAGCGAGACCAATTCTCGGCGCCCGTTTGACAAGGGTGGTTTTATGGATTGGTTTCCTTCGTTAATGGAGGCAGGTAATGTATCGTATTTGCAATTATATAAATTCTTATTTTTGATAATAGTAATAAAATGGCTATTGGATCTATTTATTGTTTATCATGTTACTGGATAGTATATGAGTGTCATTAGAGAAACCTGTAAAGAGGATAACCTCGTCCGAAACATTGGAATTGTTCGTAATATTGAGATTTTGTTTCTATTTCACCATTATGTGATTTACAGTAATAACATATACTTTAGTTATTTTCTTTAAAGAACAGTTAGTTGTCAGTATAAATAAATATGCGAAATTATGAAAGATAAATATGTAATAAAAGTGTCGTGTGATAAAATATGTAATACGACGTTCCATTATCTTCCGAACGAGATTCAACTTATTAATCTTACAATTAAGAGACAACCAAAAGCTGTATTAAAAAAAAAAATAAATAAATAAAAAATAAAAAAAAACTACATATTGTAGAGACACGTATAACGAGACCTTTGTTCGTTTCATTAAAACCTCGTAGTATAATCTGTACAAAATTATTTACTACTTACTACGAAGATTATTTAAGGATTACACTAGTTTCAGTCACTTAAAAATCAATATATTTCGCAATAATTATTGTTTAACAGCAATTCGAGACAAGTTTATGATATACGATATCTTGTTGAATTATATATTGATAATTATATATAAACAAATACCTGGTAACGGAACTGATACCTTAGTAACCGGATCACTGTCATAACAACGAATAAACAAACATTTCTACATAGCATTACCATAGGTTACATAGCACGACCTAGACAAATAAACGTTACCAAATCAACATTATTCATGACATTAATTATATAATTTTTTCTTCTTTTTCTAATATGTAGCTAGTGCTTGTTAAAATAGCATTTTTGCCCTGAATACTAAGTAAAATAAACAATATAAACACACGTTATCGTTGAATATAGCTCCCGAACTAAGGGACTTCTTAAATGGTTCGCAATTGAAGAAAGGATTCCTGGGCCGTAATGTATTTCGCATATATTATATATGGTCACCTTATTTTTGGAATTGCCCTCATATATTAAAAATTACATTTTAATAATATAATAAATTATATATGTCCATTATAATCATGGATATGTCACATATATCCATGAAGTTTAAGAGAAACTTTGTGTGTAAGAATTTTGAAGAATGCATTTTCTATGTAAGAACTGTGTAAAAGAAATTTAAGAGAGTCTTGTGTATGCAGGATTCCAACTCACCTGGAAAACCTGGATTAGTCAGGGAATCCAGCTTAGCACTGAAAGGTTTTGGAAAAGTCAGGGAATTTCACTAAAATGTCTGAAAACCTAGAAAAGTCAGGGAATTTCATAATTTATTGTTTAAATTTCATTTAGCTACAGCAGGCATTTCTTATGTAATAACAAATGCTTGAAAGAGGTGGTAACTTTTGCTACTGGAGCCAGTGGTTTAATATTTCCATTTTTAAAATATATATATATATATAACAGGGCATTTCCTGGGTTAATGCATGAATATGTTTGACTTTTGCATTTCTAATGCATTCTGCACTTTCATAAATTCATGGGTAACATTATTGACCAGAAAATGTACATAAATAGCGTACAGGTTATTTTCATATTTTTTTAAGTTACGAGATTTCACTTTTTGCCTTATCCGGCTATTTGGTAGGGGACATTTCATAATTAAAAAAAGTTTTGTTTCTTTTTCTTCATGTGCAAATTCTATTTTTCTATGCATTGGTACAAATATGTGCTACAAAATGATGTACCTGGAAATTTCTGAGAAGTGACCTGGAAAACCTGGAAAAGTCAGGGAATTTGATCTTGGAAAATGAGTGGGAACCTTGTGTATGTGTTAAGAGCCTTTTTTGTGTGTGTAAGATCATGTGAAGCAAATGAGATTCGTGTGCGAGAGAAATTTCAAAAGGTAGCTGAAAATGGGTAGCGGAAATCGCTGGAACTAAAATTCGTACTTATATAAAGACTAGTGTAGTGCAGCTGAACTCAACTACAAGTGCTATTGTGGTGACGATCTGAGTCAGCATAAACTTCTGTGACAGTATTCACATGTTACTCTCTTCAATGTTCCTTCGATTGAGATTTTAAATTTTTCGCCTTTTTTTTTTTTAATTTTTACGTCATTTACTTGCATCATGTTACTTACATGTGAATTTCTATTTTTTTTATAATCTCCTCTTAACAACAACTTTTAACATAATAACAGATTACGAAATAATATTTTACACTATTCTATAATTATTTCACCTTAATATACTGTCTAAAAAATGGAATGAAATCTTTGAGTTTTACGTCCCATGATTATGCCGGCTAGGCTAAAGGAGACGATGATGATGAGAAATGTATGAGCATGGTGGAATCAAGCAAGTGGGAGGAGAATCCCGAGGAAACCCACGCACACGGTGTTTGTTTACCACAAAGTTCAGTTGGCGCGAACGGGGATCGAACCTGGGACCCCGTGCACCAGATTTGAACGCTCTACCACTGCGCCACCGCGTCCCACATACTATCTAAAAGTCGTATATAATATTTTTAAAGTTCTCACAAGTACATTCATTACACAAACTGTAACTATATATACAAGGCATGACGAAAATTCATCAAGGCAGTGGGGTCGGCTATCTCCTAAGGTCTGGCCAGCATCAGCACAACATTGAGAAGTCAAAGAAGAAAGCTTTCTACTGTTACTAGAGAATAGATGGATGACGCAACGAAGAGAAAACAAAAGGATGAGAGGCACCAGCAGCAGAAGCAGTTCAAATAAAAGTCAGAGAAAGGAAGAAAAACTGTTGGATTCTGGATACATCGAAAAACCACCGGCGACACGAAGTAAAAAGATAGGGTTGTACCCAGAATCAGCCGGAGGTTTTGCTGTTTCAAACTCTGATTTTCTATTATTTTTATTTGTTTTGTGTGATTCTATAAATATACTTGATGACATACCTTCCGTATTTATTGGTCAGTTTTCATGATTCAAACAGCAGTGGAAAAAGCATATTTCAGCCTTTTTTAAAGATTTTTATATAGAGAAGAATTACTTCTAAGATTTTGTAATCATTTGTAATTTAATCTAATTCAGTAATAAACAATCTAGTGCAATTGCCTTTGTAAAAGGGAAAAAAGGCAAAAATAATCATTTAGAATATATATATAAAATTGTACTGTAATGGCGTGAAAAAGTGAGGACCCGTACCACCATATCTGACCTACTAGTTGTTGAGTCTTCCCTGCTGGTCGGCTCGCGCGTTTGCCTTTGATGCATGTGGTCCCGGGTTCGACTCCCGCTGGGAGATACAAAAATTTAATTTCATAGTAATTCACTTTCATTAATCATCCGTCACCTTTAGCCTAAAGAGCATAATTGTAGGACGTTAAACTTTTTTTAAAAAATATTTATATATATATTTTTTAATAGTAGTTGAAGAAGTGGCGTGAAAAGGATCAGTAACCAATTCCGAAAGAAATAGTTATATACTTAGACACTTATTGTTATGGACATCAGTTATTATTTTTGGGAGTGGGCCAGGGAAATCCCTTCCCCTCACTACCGGAGGTACGAAATTTTACCCTGGACATATTTCTGATTGTGATCAACATGACTTACCAACATTTTCGCAGTACTGCATTAACTTTGTGTGTATTGAAAGTCCCTCAGGAGAAAATCTAAAATCGTCAGTGGTTGACATCCTAGAGAAAGGATTCTAAGAAGCTCGAAGTACAAAGCGAAACTTATCCCAGTAGGCATGCCGTAGTCGCACAATTATGAAATCATATAACAGTAATGCAAATGTTTAAGGAGGAAGATGTAACATATTTCAGTTGACTAATGAATGCGATCAGAGATGACATTAGATTGTACTGCAGTACATTGTCAGGTACAGTTATTTCCTTTCAACGTATGTTAATATTCAGAGCGCTATATCCTGGTACACAGAAATTGCACTTTTACTGCTTTAGCTGGACCTGAGAACAAAATCGGTATTTGATGTGCGATTATGAATACCCGTGTGTGGGTCTGGACACATTTGAAAACATTATGAACGCTATTTTGTACGTGAGTGTATTGGAGCCAGTTCTGTTAGTAGTTAACTATCTATAACTATAAATATTGTTTCTTTCGATTAGGAAATTACTATACATCAGGACGTACCTGAAATTGTTCAGAGAAGAATGTGTAGCAAACTGTCATCAGACTTAGTGGTATATGAGTTTTATCTGAAAAATTACGTGAAGAGTGCAACTTATGAAATTTATCCATAAACTGCGGTCGAACTCGAACAGCAAATTGAAATACACGGCCGATAATATAATAATATAGTGTTGCAGATGTTAGAAATTATTTATTCTACGGACTCAGTACTACATAGACACTGAGAAACTATAGTTGCAGAAACTATTTTTTGCAACTGATGTAACAAGGAAGGACGTTCCTTTTTCATTCTTATGTGCAAAATACATGAGAATGGACACAAGATCTAGTTCGAATTGATTTGCTTTCCATGGGATGCAGTGTAGTATAGTATTAAATTTTATTGAAGCAGCCAAGTATTAAATTTTCACATGAATTACATACAAAAGTAACAGTAACATTATTTTTCAAATTAAAGAGACTATATATTATTCATAGGAAAATGGGTTTTGAGAATAGTAAAAATATTTAGTTACATAATTATTTAAGTACGAATATACAGAATGTATCAAAAGTCCAGGGCCATAGGCCAACTCCATTATAAGTAAAAATACGAAAAAATGGAAAGAGAGAAAAGTTGTTAATAGATGGTTCTTCTCAATCTAAAATGTTTGAATTTTTTCAATAATACCAACTGTTTGGACTTCACATTGGTAAGGCTTCTTATGTTAAATGAAAAATCAACGTCCAGTTAAGCAGCCTGTTCCCTTGGGCCCTCACCATATCAACCACTACAGAATTGTAAATTAATGTGAGGTGTTCTAGGTTCCCTTACATAAAAATGTGCACGTTCCCTGTGTCGTTCCGTTCCGTTTGAACAGCGTGCTGCGTAATATCCAACAGAATTTTACTTTAGTTGAAGAAGTGGATGTTTGACATCAATGACCACATTAGTTGAAAGAAAAAAGTCAGTAGGGAAAGGTCACTCTTAGCTAGCAGGCTCAATATTGGACTTAGGAAGAAGTTGGTCAAGTGTTGTATATGAAACATTGAACTGTATGGTTCAGAGATTTGGACATTACGGAATCTAGAGAAGAAATATTTAGAGAGCTTCGAAATGTGGTGTTGGAGGAAAACGGGGAAGATAAAATGGACAGAGCGAGCATCAAATGAAGATGTTTTAAAACGGATAGAAGAGAAGAGGACACTTCTAGCCAGCATCCTTCGTAGAAAGGCCAATTGGATTAAACACATTTTGCTAAGAAATTGTGTTTTTCAAACTGCCATAGAAAGATGAAAGGAAAGCGAGGAATAGGAAGAAGAACACAACTAATCGATAATTTGAAAAATAGAAGAAAATATTGGGAGTTAAAAGAGGAAGCTGAAGATCGAGAAACGTGTAAGAAATATTTCCAGGCCCAATCTAAAATTGAAAATAAAAATCCTTATTAGCCCCAGGACCTGCCGGGAGGCAGAATACTTAATAATAATAATAATAATAATAATAATAATAATAATAATAATAATAATAATAATAATAGGGACTATAAATATTTCTTTTGAAGTGCAGTTTGGTGTTAGAGTAACTTGAGTTAGTTATTTTAGAAACTTTATGTAAATATGTCTAGGAAGAAAAAGAGTTATCTTTATTTTCAGCTTTTCAGCAGCTAACACATTACCTTTCTTAAAATGTGTTTATTTCTTTCATAAACATATCTTATTGTTTATGCTTTCATTAGGAATGTGTGTAAACCCAGAGGATGAAGATACTTCGCCACCTCTTGTTGATGTCAATTATCTTACGGTAGATACGATACCATTAGCTGAGAAGTTGATCGAAGAAGGTGCAGATGTCGACTATCGATCGAAGTGAGTTATTTGGTTGATTTCTTATTGCTTCTTCTGAATATTATGATAATTGATATTGATTTGTGCCACTCTGTACGAGGAGTAGGAACAGATGTGGAATAGGTTGTAAATAATAGAGTCCTTTTATAATTTCTTAGCATGATGTTAATTAACAACATAGACATTCAGTGTCACTGTATCATCATTTTGTACGGAATTTCTTTTGATGTCGTAATCATCATTTGTTATTAGGGCGTTATTACTTAGTTAACCATATACATGACGCTAATTATTATATAGCAGTCTTATCTACTATAAAACGTATTTGTGATGTTTAATATTGAACATTCCATTAAATAACAAATTTGGCAGTTTTGATAATAATAAACTGAAATTATTAGAAAAATATTTAGGAGCGACCTCGGCAAATAATGGAAAACACTGAAAGTTTTATTCAAAAATGACATTGTACGGGTATTCAAGTTTACTTTCACATACTAGTTTCTTTATGCAAATTTCGATAAGAAGTATATTATTTAATCTCTCATTATATGCTACTTTCCCATGCATTGATGATACACACGAAAGTCTTTTAGAGAAAAAGGTTTACTTTCTTTTGCACTGTTCGACGAAATTTCGTAGACTTTTCCCTTTGTCTCTGGTTTGACAGTCTTGCTCTTCCGTAGATATCCCTTGCGAAATAATACTAGCTCCCAGGTCATGTTGAGCACTGAAATTATGAATAAGAAACGTGCCTGTTAAGCTATATCAACTGCGGTAACAATCGTCTTGACAGCAGCTTTGGTAGTTGTACGAAACATCCGCTATATGGAAGCAGTTAGCTGCCACTTTCCAGCGTATGTGTGCTTACATGGCAAAGGTAGTCAATAATGTTTTGTTTTGTGTATATTGGTCATAAGCATAGATCCTTTTATTGTGAGGAAAGTGTCAGTCCTCTGAGTATTCGACATATCACTATGAATGTCTTGAATTGTCCGAAGTCAGATAACTTTAACTTTGAATGTGAATTGTAGTCGTGTTTTGGGAAATCAACCCATCTTGTTACCAATGTTCTTGTATTCATTCATGAACTTCCTCTGAGATGTTTTTAGTTTGGATTTTAATTTTCAAGGTTAGTTTATTTGCGTGAATTACTTACATTTGAATATATAAAAGCAATTCAAGTCTTATCTTTCTGTGTGATTTCTTCAATATTTCGTGGAAAATCTCAACCTTGATGACAAAGATAGGATGATATTGTTATATATTTTGGGAGAACGTTAATATGTCGTGGCCTTAGTTTGACAAGGTTCTAACTGCACGTGACTATATTTTGAGAAAAACGCGTTTAAAGTTTTATTAGAATATAGTTGTTTTATTTATAAACTAATTATTATGATGTTTTTACACAATGATTAACTGCCTACATTTAAATAATTGATGTTGGAAATAGGACTTTTTGTTTTGTTTTGTTTTTGTTTTTGACAATCAGTAAAATGTAGTTAGAACCTTGTCTTACTGAAACGATCATTTTCAGAGGCACAAGGTTCTAACTGCACATAGAACCTTGTCAAACCAAAATTTAATAATAATAATAATAATAATAATAATAATAATAATAATAATAATAATAATAATAATAATAATAATAATAATAATAAAACAGGCATGACTTAGGACGATAAGGGTGTAACTGCAATTGAGTAGATTAACTATCCATATTTTAATTACATGAAATATGTGTCAAAAACTAGTTACAAGTTTAACAGTGCAGTACCTTATTCCCTGTCTTCCAGAGGCATGAATAAAAGGGATTCTTTAATGTATTTTTTTCTTTAATTCTGAGAACTTCACACAATGCTTTTGTTGTTTTTGTTTAATGTCAAAAACATTCAAATTACAAGTGAAACTCAAATTACTACCCTTTGTGGTGGACAAACACCGTGCTCGTGGGTTTTCTCGGGGTTCTCCCGTTTCCTCCCACTTTCTTCATTCCACCATTTCACTCATCTCTCATAATCACCGTCTCCTTTAGCCTAACCGGCATAACCGTGGGACGTAAAACTCAAAGATTTCATTTCATTTTTTCAAATTACTACCCTTTAACCTGCTGTCTTGGAGTCTTTAGAAATTTGATGTTTGCTGCATTAACAGGCTCGTAACTGCCATGGTTTGATTTGAATAGTACGATAGTGAATTCTTCAGTAAAAGTCAAGTTAGCTACTTGGGTGAATGGAATGGTTTTGTAATTTAGAAATTTTACTGTCGTCCCAAAGTTTCTAAGGTCACTCGGCCTCATTTGAATAACACAGTATGGGTTGTGACGGGGTCTACACCAGGGCCGTAACTTGTGGGAGGGCAAGTGCCCCCAGGAAAGCTTACTGCCGTTCGAGGGGGCCCAGTTTAAGATATAATTTTCTTACTCCATATACGATACAAACATGAAATTATAAACGAAGCATCAAACAGGTTCAGTACATTACATAAAGCAGCACACAAAAGGTAAATAAAAGAAAAATGAGTCGTGGGCCCATTTCTGTAAAAAATATCTACTATTAGGGGCCCTAGAAATAATATTTATTCGTATGGCTTTGAGATTTTTCAATATTGTCCCCTTAATTAATTTGTCATGTATGAAACGGGCCCAGGGACGTGCAGGAAGGCCCAGAGGCTCCGGGGCCCACAAAGAGTAAGATAAATATGGGAAGAAGGGGCTATTTTCGAATTTTGCGGGAGGGCCCAAAACAAGTTTTTCTAGGGGTCCAAATATTAATGCTTGACCCCCCAGAAAAAAATCTAAGTTTCGGTGCTGGTCTACACTCTTCAATATTCTTACGAGACACAAAGGAGAGTAAAACTCCGACTTGTCAATTGATGTTTCAATTGCATTCTGTACGCGATCTATGTCCTGAACACAGGAATGTCCTGGACAATGTTTAATTCAGAACCCGGGGGGGGGGGAGGATGTGAACTCGGGAGGGATGAGAGTTTGGGTGAAGTACACTTTTTTGTTAGATTAAAGTATACAGGTTTTTGAGATATGTCGAGGGTCGATAAATAAAGTATTTTGCACACTTGAACCTTTTCTCCTTTAACATTAAAAAAGTAATGAAAAAAATACTTCCTACGAGGTTTAGCTTTCTTTGTTTTTGGATTTTCAGTCTCGTCTCTATTTTTGCTTGGTTCCTCTTCATTATTCTGAACACACATTCTTTTAGGTCGCTTCGTTATAGTTCGACTAGTCATATTAAAAAAAAAAAGGAATATGTGAGCATTTCTCAAAGAATAGAATAAAACGAGAATGTCAGATCTTTCATCGACACTGATTTTCTTGCTACATTCCTACCTACAGCTAGCCTGACAATTTTTTCTAGTCTTTTCTCTTCTTTACAACGTACTATCTTTCCCCTCTTGCTCACATATTCCTTGCCTGCATTGTGGGCTCTTTTGATGACATTCATTTCCAGGTAGCAGACCTTCGACCTTTTTTCTTACATTTCTAATTTGGAGTATTCACACTAGGATCACTGCAAGGAGAAATGAAATTGGAAAATTAAATATTGGTAGGTATCACATTAAGGTTGGTGTAAACGGGCAAGCTGTGCCAATAGATGTCACTACAGTCTTCGTATCTTTCTCATGTATTGTTTTACCTTTCACGGAAATTCACGATTTCTCTTACAAATTTCAACCTAGAGACTTCAAATTTTAAAAGAAGGAACTTCATAGCCTTTCGAAGGGAGCAATCCGTACCGATTTTTATTTTATATTTTCTTTCTTGTTCAAATGGCTTATTGTTGAAATGGATATTCAAACTTTTTACAATGGCACTGTTTCAACAATGAATAGTGGATGAAAAATATCATTATTTACTTCTCAAGGTAAGTTAATTGAATAAGTCATACATTTTATTTATCTCTTTAATGTAAGGCAAATAACATAAAAGTACACACGCAAATTATAAAAAAGAGGAATACTTCTGTAACTTACTGCTTCTCAAGGTGCAGTTAGAACCTTGTCAAATTAGTAGACCGTCTACTTTTCAAGTCACAACAAGAAGAATCATATATGTGAATAAAGCTCAATCTCTAGTTTCATGTACTGTATATAACTCGATTTTGACAAAAATGTCAGAACCTTGTCAAACCAAGGCCACGATGTGTTAACAATGAATATCTAACCGTCAACTTCATGGAACAATGCTCACATGGATTACAGCAATTTTTAAAGTGAGTTTTAAAATCTTGCTTTTCCATTTCTCGTCTGGAAACTTAACAACCTCATACTATCTTCTAGGGTTGTTTGTTGTTGAGATTTAAATACTGACTTTTTCGGTACCTTTTGAATATTGAAAAATATCGATTATACCGAAATATCAAACGATACCGAAAACCAAAAGACTGAACAAAGTTCAGGTTAGCTAGCAAATGTTAAGTGCTAATAAATAGTCACGAGAAAATTTATAGACTATAACTTAACTCTTTTGCTAGCTGACTGTAGTCAAGGCCGGGTCTACCGTACACTGAATACGTACTGCGGTAAAAAGATTGGCATAAAGTACACAAAATTGAAATATATATATATGAAAAATAAATTACTTAAAACAGATATTTCTTCTTCGAAGCTCACATCGCCATGTCAATTACATTTACTAACCGACTCGTCTATTTGCATATTACATTCATAGATTATTTTTACGTTTCAGTTGTTTATGTCGATTAGGCTTTGCTTTTCACAGCAATGTTTCGTCAATCTAACCATTAAACAAAAAGAAAAAAAAATCATGTGTAACACTCTCCTTCCAAACTGAAGTTACTCCATATCTACAAGTTACTCCAACATTGCTTTTAATGCCAATCAAAATAACCCGTTTGTCTCTCTTCTACTAGGAACATTAAGGTGCAACTTTCCACTGAAAACGAAACTCATGCTATTAAAATTTGGGATGATTTTTATTTATTTATTTATTTATTTTTTAAAAAAAGCCTTATAATAAACATGAAAATTTAATGGTTATTCTTACTAGCCATTAAGCAGCCACCTTCAAACGGCGGCAAAATATTCCTAACTGTATTTGAATAGGTGTATACACACGGAGATGCCTACAATTCTGTCGGCCACCAACTGTCACGTTTACCATTGTGTAGAGGAAAATTCTATGTTTGCGAACTGGGCAAGAACGTGCTAAGAAGGAGCGAAATTAATGTTGTCGAATACAATTTTCATACTTAATAAGACAAAATTAGATATTCATAAATATTCGAATCAGGTACGATTGATAATGGTTTTTTATTAAATAAATAAAGTATTATTTTCCTTAATCTAACAGAACTAGTTTATAATGAAAGAACTGATACTGTTCCGTAATTTTATATCAGAAGATATATATATCTACATGTGAAAAAAAAAACTATTAAGCATAATCATAGACTGTAAACAATCAGTGGGAAGGTAGTAGTTTGAAGTGTTATAACTTGTGTTTTCCGATTTTGGAAGCAAGTACATGCGTATAACTGCTTGCTAGACAATTAAAAACAAACTTGGTTGAAATTATTGTTTGATCATTGAGTTTATATTAGGGTGGGCCAAAAAATTTTTTTTTGGAATTTCGATTGGCCGGGTTGCGGAAAAGTTGCCTCGTGTTAGTGGTAGTCTACACATAAAATTTGGATTTTTTTTGGTCATCACCTTCCTTTGTCTCATGGGACTTGAATATTTTATAGTTGCAGCTATGCAACCCGCACGACACTACGAAGAAAATTGTGCTGCACAGCTATAACCTTTGGTTCTTTTTCACACTGAAGCATTCTGAGGCTTAATATAAAACGCAAGATAAAAGTTAGATGCAATATTGTTCCTATGTGGGTAAAAATTATAGTGAATTGGACGAAGAAATTGTATTGATGTTTTCAAAACTCATTATGAATATAGGTCACGAAAAATTGTTGATAAACCTTCCTTGTATCTCTCAGCTCGTCTTGGCACATACACTCCGAAACTTCTTAGAACCCACCACGAGGAGGTGGCTGCAAATTGAGTTCCACCCGCCCACCCACTTGCTTCCGTTTTTTGGCTAATTTACATTTGATAGTCCTGCTGGGATTTTAATTTTTGCATTTTTTCTTCGAGAGACTAATTTTGCCACAATAAATCCTTCTCTTCGATCAGCTCCACATACTAATGCTGACGCTTCTGTAACTAGTTTTATCATCCTCTCCACTGCTTGCGTATGGCACGGAAAACATCTAATTTCCTCAGAAGTTATAGCCACCGTTATACTATTTTTTTCTATCTGGCTCGAATTGTTAATGGTGTCTTGGTGATATCTGTTGAGAAACAATCGGTCATTTCATGATATTTACTTGCGTTAGTTTACTTTCAGAACAAATTCACGTAGACTTGATCCCTTTCTTTGTCGATACTTCTTTTATTCTTCTCCATCCTAAAACTTGGAGGTTCTGGTTTCTGTCGGTGATCATTGCCAGCAACAAGTTTTCCGGATGGACAAAGTAAGCGCTGCAGGTAATCACAATATACAGAATTCTTCTTAATTCCTCTGGAAGAAAGAATGCAGATCGAGCGAGTAGCCACATGTTGTCGCGTCCCGTTGGTGAGAGAGAGAATAATTTCGCTTTATTTCAAACCAAACTTGGGTAAATACTTTGTTGACATACTGTGCAAGCCAACGAAGTGCTTTTTCGGGATCTTCAGTGCAGATATTTAATCGGAGAATGCGAGAAGCTGTCATCAACCATCGGGACATGCCAATTGGTCCAGGCTTTTCCTTCAGAAGGTCTGGCGGACACAGGCCTTCTGAAATGGCTCGACAAATGTCCAAAAGGTATTGCTGATCATTACTCAAATCTTTTAACACCATTTTGTCAGGTCAGGCCAGCACCGAAACACACAGGCCGCTAGACTGTGTATAACATTTTAATGTTTCCGATTATTATAAAACAATACTGACGTAGTATTATTATAGTCGTGTACAACGTTGTAGGTAATATATTTTCTATTATAGCACAGCCGATTTCAAAATTACTTGATATCAGATTACTTGTTTAAAATTTTCTTTATAATATAAACAGGTCTAAGAGAAATTGTTCACGATATACGTGAAAAAAGCTGCAGTGTAAGGTTAACAACATATTTTTCACGCTGTATATGAAAAACATGAATTGAAACACAAAAATACAATTTTTCGTCTAATTGATTATAATTTTTAACCACATAGGAGCAATATTGCATCTCACTTTTATCTTGTGTTTTATATTCGGCCTCAGAATGCTTCGGTGTGAAAAAGAACCAAAAGTTATAGCTGTGCAGCACAATTTTCTTCGTAATGTCGTGCGGGTTGCATGGCTGCAATTATAAAATATTCAAGTCCCATGAGGCAAAGGAAGGGGATGACCAAAAAAATCCAAATTTTGTGTGTTGACTACCATTGACACGAGGCAACTTTTCCGCAACCCGGCCAATCGAAATTAAAAAAAAAAAAAAAAAAAAAAAAAGTTTTTTTTTTCGGCCCACCCTAGTTTATATATCTGAAAAAGTACAGATTTAGTATTTTAAGGTTAGTAAACTTACCTTTAACACGTGGTTCCGGGCTCGAATATCGATGGGAATTGTTGTGTTTTGATTCATTATTTTGAGACAGTTGAAGAGCTATTTAAAATAAATACTTTCAACTTTCCTATTGAAAGTGGAAGAAATAGCTTTGTCGGTTAATGTGGTAACCACACATCACTTAACTAAAAACCATCAGTGGTATAATTTCTAAGAGTAATTTATTGCTTATCTTTAGGAAAGGAACTCCCTGGTGTTTCAGTCCATGAAGGATAAGGTCAGCGAGGCGGTTTTTAGTTGAGTTTAGTAGCTAGCATTCAGCATCCCAGTTCCTGTCACCGTTACGTCTGACATTTTAGACAGTAATTTGTTATCTCATCCATTAGCTTTATGGTGGCTCGGATTTCACCTTAAACTGTAGGTGCATGTCTCATGTAGCCTCAGTGCTGAAAAGGAACGCTGGACTTCAACAAACGAATATGAATCAGTTCGTCGTACAACATATGGAACTTTCCTTCAGTTTTTCTTGTCGATCAAGATATTGGCACCTACTTTTTTTTCGAGTTCATTGTATATATATATATATATATATATATATATATATATATATATATATATATATATATATATATATATATATATATATATATATTCTTTTTCCAACAAGAGTGTAACAATAATCAAATCACTGTATAATCTCTAAAAACATTTTACAGTACCGATAAACGTTTATGTTTCACGCCTCGAAAATAATGTGGTACCACTTCCACTTCCTGCCAATTGTGTCCTCTATGCATGCTCCGTATGTTAACATTTACGATCTAAATGTCTGTTGGTCTGAATTTGAATCAGTCAGGAATTAATCTGAAGCTTTGAAACATTTTAATATTCCTCAAAACTTGGTAAATTGAAGATGGTATCAAGACAAGACTACTGGGTGGGCGGAAAGTAACTCCCTATTTTTAATATTTTTCCCTCCTAAAATATTGAGTTGAGTTGATTTTAGTTTAGCGTCCCGTTCAGCAGCGAGGCTATATGAGACGTGGACCTACTGATTAACGTGGAATCCGAACCACATGAGCTCCCGCCGGGAATCGAATCCTAAAATATTGTAGGTATAAACTCAATTGTTTGCACACATGTAGTATATTATATACCATTATCTTTTTTTATATCGACGACACATGTCACTACCCCTTTTTTAAAATAAAAAATCAGTTCACAAAGCAGGTTTTGTTAATTATGAAGTTTACAGAATATTTACGCTCAAAAATTCGATTGTAACGAACATATCACGTTGATAATAATGCCCCATTATTTTGCCGTCTTAACACTTTTAGTGCTGGGATCAGGCACAGGCCTTCCCAAGAATGTTAGTCCTTTATATATATATATATATATATATATTTATATATATATATATATATATATATATATATATATATATATATATAGTAGAGCGTTCACCTCTGGTGCTTGGGGTCCCGGGTTCGATCCCAGGCCCCGCCAAGTGAACTTTGTGTTGGACAAACACCGTGTGCGTGGGTTTTCTCGGGGTTCTCCCGTTTCCTCCCACTTTCTTCATTCCACCATTTCATTCATTACTCATCATCACCGTCTCCTTTAGCCAAACTGGCATAAGCGTGGGACGTAAAACTCAAAGATTTCATTTCATTTTTTTTCTTTTTTTATATACTTAAAAAAAACAGATTAAAAATTTTCTGAAAAGATTGAAGTTTCCCTCTTTTTTTTTTTTTGTATTATATTTTACATTCCAAGAATAAGGCAATATTGTAAAGTGCATTATGTATTGCATAAAATTCACAAAAAATAAATAGATAAATAAATAAAAAATAAAAACATATAGTGTACATAAAGGAAGTACGTGCGTTATATTTTACAAACTGTATTTGCTTATAATAATTTTTTAAACATTGGATTTTCAACGTCTTCACTCCACTATAATGTATCAATTTATAATGTGAAGACTTCCCGTGAATGAAAAAAAAATCGAAGCAGGATTTCTTTACAAAGTGCGACTTCGTGGTGGAATTTTATGTAAAAAGTATTTTCTTGGTATGAGCCTAGTAATTACAGATCTTGGAAGTTTTCCGCTTGGAACCTCTCCATTATATATATAACCAGTGCCTCACAATGTTCATGAATTCAAAAGGAATAGTTTGTTGCTGGTAGTTTTGTTGTGTAGTACTATTTGACCAAAACCATTAGAAGCACGTAAAATGCATCTTTATCAAAAAGTTCATCGACACTTTTGCTAAATTCTCCTTGCAAATTGAGGCATATGACATCATCAGACAGACATTTTCTCGTCATTTTTGCCGTAAAACAACATGCACATCACTTTCAGACAGACGCCAATAGAACAGTAAGGAGCGTTTGCACATTGTCTATTGACAAAAGTACGATCTGTGAAATCCAAGGAATAACTGAAGATTACTAATTGCGTACAAGTATGACGAATAACCGATTAAATTTTGAATGAAAACGCGTATTTATACGTAATCCGCGATCTCCAGAAGTTCGGTCACTCCGTATATATACACAAGGTGAATCATTTATCACGATACGCTGTTGTAACTTTTAAACTAATAAATATAAAACACTGAAATTTTATATAATGTAAACGTTGGAAGAGGAACATTGTTTTCAAAGCCTGCGATACCACACGGTTAACAGTGTTCCAACCCAACATAAAGTTTATATATATATATATATATATATATATATATAGATAGATAGATAGATAGATAGATAGATAGATAGATATAGATATATAGATAGATAGATAGATAGATATAGATATATAGATAGATAGATAGATAGATATAGATATATTTCACATGGCACTACGTCAGTTTATTGCATATTTCAAATCTTCATATCAAACGAAGACTTCCAATGTCTGATTTGTTATTTTGTGTTGCAAACTAAGGACGCTACATTATCACAAACATTTAGATTTTGGTGACGTATACAGCAGTAATAACGCAAATGAGACGGACGGGTCAATCCACATCTGAAGTATTTTAGTGTATAGTTCTATGATCATGATATACTGAATTTCGAATGAATAGAAGGAAAGGTACAAGGGATTGAAAGTTGAAAATATGACTTCTTTCAAAAGACTTTATCTCGAAAAACTACTTAGATAAGTACCTCATCCAATCACAGAACTGGTTTCCAATTGATGTGAAGATCGTAGGGCTGTTTACAGCAATTTGATATCTAAAACCGTTCTGGAGATATGGTAAACACTGGAAAAGTATACAACACTGCTCAAATTACATAAATCCGAAAACTTGTAATTACCTGCCAGAAATTATTGTTGGAATGTTAGAAGTAAAGAAAATCAAAAAGTGTTTCTAAAAGTTTCCATAAACACGCCATTTTAAGCAATATAACTTTTTTACCATTTTGTTCGTATTTCCGGAACAATTTGAGATGCCGTAAACGGATTGATGATCTTCATGTATACCCAAAACCATCATTATCTAACCACATTTTCGAAATAGTCTTTTGTAGAAAGTCAAATTTTTAATTCTTTATAGCTTTATTTCTACTTGTTCGAAACACATCATATGATGACTAGTATTCGACGCTAAGGTACTTTAGATATGCGTTGTCCTGTCGGTCTCGCTTCTATTATTACTAATGTGGAAGCCTCCGAAATTAGATTCTTTTTCAATGTTTGCTATACTGCATGTCCTTAGTTTACAACACTTCATAAAAAGTATGCTATCATTAAGTTTTCGTTTAATATGTAGATTTGAAATATGTAGTAACATAACGTGGTGCCATTTGAAGAAAAAAATGCAACTTTATGTTGGATTAGCAACATTGTTAATGTAGTTGTATTGTTACCGATATTTGCGTGATACAGTTTCACCGTTTTGTATTTGTTAGTTCAAAAGTTACAAGGGCGTATCAAGATAAATGGTTCGTCCTATATACATCATTAGCGCTCAAAGCATACCCCCCCCCCCCTCCCGTAATATACTCCTTCTTTCGTAAATTTAAGGTGAGGTGCTCCTGGTTGTGGGTATAATCCCCATTACATCCCTTTATAAGAACTCTAGACGCTCTGTAGTTAGCCTACGCGCCTTATGCGCGGAAGATTCGGGTTCATTCCCGGTAGGAGCCCGTGTGGTTTGGATCCTACGTTAAACTAGAGTTAAACGTTTCATAAAACCGTGATGCTAAAAGGAACGTTAAACACCAATACAACCAACCAAACAAGATATATCAAACGTTACCCGAAAATCAAAAAATCAAACGATATTATCAAATAATGAAAAACTGAAAATACTGAAAGAAGACAAGGCCAGTAGATTAAAATACACAACAACGATGACAAAATAAATGTAACTAGAAATTGCTAGTACTACATATATTTGAGTAAAGATGAAAGTCTGGGAAGAATAATTAAATCAGTCTGTCAAATATTAGTTATGTCTTGAAAATGTTATTCCTTTTTAAATGGAAAAATTCGTTTAACATCGCTTTTCATTTCATTTTTTATGTAAGAAATATAAACCGTAATGTAGCAGAAGAAATTCTAGTGTCTACTTTTTTGCAACATCAAACGTGTGTTAAAAATACGTAAATTTATTCGAAAAATAAAAGAAAAAAGAAAAAAAACACGATTCGGACTTTAATAAAATATATTTCTATTTAGCAGAAAGACAATAATATACAGAAAAGATAAAATACGCCTATAATATACTTGTATGTAAAGTGAGAAAGAAAAAGATTAGGTTTCTGCTTTAACAAGAGAGAAAATGTAGAAAATAATCGTAAAAATCTTTCCATATTGATCGATATTTCTATATTTCGGATGATTAGGCATATTCGATATATCGATATTTCGGTATAAGTGTTACCAAAATTACGGTATTCAAAAATACCGATACCGGATTCGGTATTTTTCGCAGTCCTACTATTTTCACTATCAAGTCTGACGATTTTCGACCAAAATAATAAAAAAAATATATAACATTTAAGCAAAATAATGAAAATCGGAAGATATAGAAGAAAGGTTGATTTATTAATTTACCGTGATGTTAATTTTGAAAAGGATACCTTACATTTTTCTTTTTTTTTTTTTTTTTTTTTTTTTTTATTACAAGCTGTGCAGAACCAAGCAAATACTTAAGTTGTTAGTGTATAAATTTTCACAATTCTATGTCAACGGTTGTATACCTTTACACGAATATCACTCGAATCCCCAAGTGTTAATATAACAATCTAAAAACTAACCACATATGTATATATAAATAATGGATATAATTACCAGGTCCATAAAATATGATATAGTGCATTCGGTGGCTGGGTGTATTTGGTTATTTGTCTAGACGTTACATATGTATGTATATATGTAAAATCTATTATTTATGTGTACTTTATTTCAGAAATAATAAGCTTCCGTGTCCTGATGTTTTCCTTCATACAATATTCGTCAATCCTCAGCTTTTAAAGTTATATCTTCAACATACTAAATATTCTCATATTGATGTCATCAAGTGGTGCTGCAGTACTTGGCAAAGATGTAATGTTTCTGAAAAGGAAGTCAATGGATATAACATACGTGGTTATCTGATTGAGCAGTTGGGAAATTGTTTGAAATTTCTTCTACAGTTTGGAGCAGTTGGTGTTCACAGTTACATCGAAGAACTAGAAAGATATTTGTGTATTCGGAAGTCCACATGGAAGGATATTCATGCAGTACTAGGTATGGTTTTTATTCTTAAAATATGAGTTAAACCTTGCTTTAATTATTATATGTGGTTGTATACTAAATTAGAAGTTAGTTACAGTTAACATCATCCAAGTATCAAATATTGAATCTACAGAGGCTTATCAGTTTTCATCGAAACAATTTTCAGACTACAACACCTGTCAAACCTGGCTTCAACAGTATTCATACGTATTTTAGTCTCTCAGCTCTTACGTAGCCGAGCGAAAGTATTGTAGTGGGTAAAGTGTAGCCGAAAAAGATCATTTTTGGGAATGGAACGTTATGGCTCTTTTCCATGCAAACTTTAGGATTTCACGCATAATGAAACTGTCAGACTTTGTGGTAGGATGGTACACTGTTAGTGTTATAATTAAACGTTATGCACAGCAGTCTTTTCCACAACTCATATCACTAATGAAATCACATCGAAAGTGGGCGTCAGTGAAACTCACAAGATTTGTGCTAAAGAGGATCCGGGATATGGCGACCAATGAGAATCCATTACCACAGGATGTTATGGCCAAACGATTACATGTGGTCTAATCAGCATTGAATCGTATAGTCCATCATAAATTGATCGCACAAACTGTCCGTGCATGTGCTAACACAATGATTTATCGTGGAACGAAAGAACAACGAGAGAAGGCTGTATGAATGCCACGTAGCTGGTGACAACTGGAAATTTGAATTGACAACGGAGTAATCATGGATCATAGAACCAAAGTGATTAAGGAAAGAGCTTGGAATATAACCTACAGAAGCATTCACGAATAAGATTGATTAACTTTGTGCATCAATGCAAAAGAAGTTTCTCGAAAGTTTTTATATTTGTTACGGGCTTTTGCTACAGAGGAAAGCTCGAGTCGAAGAAAAACGTCAAAATCAATGTTTCTGATCTCCAAGAATGTGTCCTATTTCAGTTTACTAGACCAAATACAATTGTTGTATTGTGACAACAACCAACGTTTGGAACGACGCCAGGAAAGACCGTCAAGTCACACGATCAAAACATCACTAGGTTTGTGCCGACGCATGGCAGCTGCGTGGTGTCCATGTTACTCCATTCGAGGATGTTCATGTGAAGAGTCTAAATACTAGTTAACGTCGGGTTCGCACTGTAAATGTCCTCTGGAAAGCCTACAAGTAGGAGTGGGAGATTATACTTTTGGAGCAGCTGCAGCGAAGTTTGCTGCAATGGAAACTGCGGTGTCTGCAATGGTGATACTGGTGACCATCACATCAAGCATGAAAAATGATGGCGGAGTAGAATATTTTAGGTAAATTTCACTTTGTTCCAATGGAAATATTATCTACTCTGAAGTTCTTTAATATTCAAAGCGAAGATATTGTACTGAAATATATCTACAAATTTGATTTGTTAAAATTCAAATCTCTCAGCATTGACGAAACATTTCGTGGCTAAAGAGTTAACCTTCTCATCTTAGTCACGGAACATCTGAATTCGATCTTCGGTGCAAGTATATATAGTTCACATCTTAGGACGAGCTGTATATACGTGTTATATATTTTCAAATGTTAAAATGGGCGTTAAACTTCCAAATGAAACAAACATTGTAACGTTAAAATTATAAAACAAAAAATTTTTGCTAGCTTCTACAATGCTTCTCATCTATTTTAAATACGAATATTTATATTAGTATTAGTATTAACTAGTATTTAGCTTTTCTTTGTTCGAATATTTATAATGCCAATATATCTAACAATAAAATCTACGGAGTAAAGGTGTAACTTTGTAACAGCATTTTAGAAAGTAAATAGTTTACTTACCCGACTAAGATAAATTATCAGTGAAAAATAAATTATAACTTCTGTAGAGTTGTCAATGAAGTATTAGTTTTTAAAATATAAGCAAAACGTTAGAGCCAGAGGTGAATTTAGAACATGTTCCGTTGTAGCAGAGCCAGGCAAGATGATATGATATCATATATTACTCTAAATTTTTCCTTCTCTGATAAGAGAGCATTTAAATAAATCATAAGTTAAAATACTAATTTGCGAAACTTTTATTTACAATTAAGTTTCAGTGCCACATCTCACACAACTCTTATTGCTTCAGTCAACTTCGTATATACCCGAACCCAGCTATCACAATGGCCAAGTTCAATCAGTCCAAATTCGATTTTCTGGCTGTCACTGTGCGGAGCGAGTAATCTCAGATTTAGGCATAGTGTAGAATGCTTATCTATAGTGGCTTCATGGATTTGTTATCTTTCCAAAGAGACAAACATCATATGTTTTAGTTTTCTAAAGATACTTTGGTTTCCCTTCTCACATTCTCATTTCATTAATTGTCACCAATTATTTAGGTAGTTATTTGTAGTATCCTTTAATCTAAAGATACAACCAAATGACATTAAATCAACTAATAAATCAATAAACAGTAGCATATTTTTCATACGTTAGATTTTGGTACTGGTATCAAGGGGATATCTGCCATTAGTTTAGGCATTTCATCAGAGTGAAAGGAGTGAAAGTCAGGAACTACTGTTGCATAACTTTCGTTTTTGTTAAGCTTGATTTAGAAAATATCTCTAATTAATATTAAAGTTACCTAGGCATATGGTGCCATCTTGCAATGGATCTATGTTTTCCATTAGAGAAAACCTTAGACCAAACTTGAAAAACTGGGAAATGTCAAGGGATTTGAGAACTCTGGTAATTCTACTAGGAGTTAGGAAATTTTGGTTTGAAAAGAATGAGAATTTAAAAATGAAAATTTTAAGACTATTTCAGATGTGGCTGAGTGCTATTTTTTATTTGGCAACTTCAAACATAGTAACTTACCTGTGTTTTCCACTAACGATGTGCAATGAACTTTCGTCCTGCAGCTGTGTGCATTATCTTTTGCTTTCCGCTTGTGCATGGGATGCCATATTGGTGTATCATCCATGAATTACAGTTGAATCAACGATTCAATGGTAAATAAATTTTCGACGCACGCATAATTCCAACCTTTTTTCCTTTTTCGTTCCAACTAGTGCTGATTTTATCAGTTTCCTATTCTGCATTAAGCGAAGCTAACTTATCACACAACAAGATTTTGGAATACGTTTACTCGTATTCGAGCTTCTGTGTGTTCATTATAATGTATTTTAATTCGCAAAGTGGTTCATTTCGGAAGTTCTTGTGAGTTTATGAAAATTGCTGATAAAATTGTACATCATCGTATACCTTGAATTAATACTCAGTGGATAGCCGGACTAATTTGATTGGATTCTGGATCTCTAAACATGAGATATGTCTACAAATACCAAAGTATATTTTTCACTTTGTTCTTATGATGCAATATTTATTAATTGTTACACATTTGTAGGTACATATTCAGCCATTCTCTATCAATATTTATATATTTGTAACGATTGGTAAATGATGATGCGTCTCATAAGTTAAAAGAAATATTTGTTCTCATTTTTTCATTCTCTCGTATTATTCTGATATTAAAAATGATGCATTCATCATTTTTTGAGCCAAATTTTTGTATGCTTTTTCGATGCCAATACGAAATATTAGATGTTCTAAGTTTTATAAAACAAGATTCTTTCAGACAAGATGTGTAAGGAGTATTTTATAACTTTAATACACATTTTGAAGGGGCGTACAAAAACTGTTCTGAGAGTTGGAGGATGTGTCCCCACGAGGACACTTTGCCAGACCCCTGTAGTATATCTTTCCTCAACTTATCTAATTAATCTTCAATTCTTCTTTCCTTATGAAACTACCTGGCCTACTTATCGATTCGGCCCTTTCCTTAAGGCACGACTCACTATATATAAATATACTACACATAAAAAAGTATATTAATACGTATGTAATATTATTCAATATCTAGGGGTATGTTTTAACTGGAGATTCTTGTTCCCGGATTCAGGGACTTTTTTATTTTAAAGACAAAACACCATTAATTTGATGATCCTTTTATTTCCAAGATAGATAAACTAATAAGAAGTTTTTAGTAATCGCACACGCAGAGTTATTCCCCCAGAGTCTTCACTGCAAACTCTGAAGTGTTTCTATCAGTATAGGCCCTCGCTCCGAGCCAGTACATACCTAATGTAAATTCTTTAGTCCTCTAAAAGTCCTTTAAATGTTGAGGGTCCTGCGGCATAAGCTTATTGCTGTCCTCACTGATGCAACAGCTCATCTTAGCCTTAAATTTAAAAGCAATTCTCTCACTTGAAGAAAAGCTTGTCCTAGCTACACAGAATCCTCGTATACAAGAAAAACTGTGTTCGGGGTGCCTAGCTAAAATCTTTATGAGGATAAAGGTGAGGGTAAGGTAAAAAACAGTCTCTCATTATGAGACAAGAAAATGGCCCTTAAAGTAGGCCGTGCCCTATCCATCGGTCTCTCACTAATGAGACCAGAAAACTTGACCCTTTTACAAGGGCCAATCCCTATCACAGGTTAAGTCAGGAAAACAAAATATACAACAAGTAAAACTATGCAAGGTCTGAGAAATAAATTCTCACCCATAAAATGGATCTAACCCAAAACCGTTTGAGTTCGGGAATATCCTTCATAAGACCTAACCAACAGGTTTAACAAACCATCACCTTAATAAAATCTCACCTAACTATTAAAACATAATTCCTAGCAGAGGAACAAACTTAAGAAAATCGAAAATATCTTAAGAAAAAGTTAACATTTTAAATTATTAAACTATGTATCCTATCTCCCTACTTGGCCGTACGCAAGACCACCTAACCAGCAAGTCTTTTTACTGCATAGCCCTGACAAAAAAAAAAAAAAAAAAAAAAAAAGTCCTCGAAGTTGACTTAAAAACAAAAGTGGTTGATCCACGTCCACCCAGGACCGAAGGCCTTATGTAGCCATGTGATCCAATGGTTTCTGAAAGAACAACCCTGACCAAGAGAACAGGGATCGCTTATATACGAATCGGGAAACACGTTGCAGAATCTAAATACTAAAAGTTCCCTAGTCAAAAGAAAGAAAAGATCGTTAACTTTGAAAAAAAGGAAGGACGCTAACTACCTCCCCTCCTATATTTTTCCGTTTCTCTGCAACACATGTGGACTAAAACTATAGCTTCTAATGGACCAGTGTTTCTATCTATCTTTAAAACTAAAAGATTCATTGTTAACTATATGAGCTGAAATACTTAAGAAAAATAATTATACAGTTTGCATACAATATTCAGACTAATATACATATATATATGAAATAAATTATTAGCTTCATATTTACACTTAATATATATTAAACACCCAGGCCTGGGAATAAACCTAATATTTATACGTTTGTATATATATATTTATCAAAAAGTACAAATTAAAAAAAAAAGTCATTATTAATATAAATCAAGTAAGTGGCATGGAAATGTCCACTTACATATACCCCAGCTATATAAAAAAAAAAAGAAAAAAAATGAAAAGAAAAATAAGAATATGAAATTACTTGCTTGTGCAAATTGTTTTAAAGTTCAGTGTCTCTTCCAGTCTATTTCACTGTCACAGCAATACACTAGCACTTAATAAAATAATTAACACACAAAAACGATATATATATATATATATATATATAGATAGATAGATAGATAGATAGATATACTTATCTATTTCAAAGTTTTACTGTCTCGGACCGTCTTTGAACAACATAAAAGAATAAAAAAAAACTTTACACTCAAAATTAATTACACACAAACGTTCCAATATTTAATCACTTAGTCACTGTTTTTAATCACAAAACACAGTTGCACTCTGTAGAATATTTAAAATTCTAGTTTCCTCTTTACATCTTCTTTTCTTACAGGTGCTCCTTCACATTCAATGTCTTTTCTCGGAGTACGAGGAAGAGACTCTAAGTCGAGGCATTCACCATCAGTGATCAGGTCTATATAATCTTCATTGTCGGTGTCTCTGTCCTTGGAACAGGATGGCCTGTTTAAATTATATGCAGAGGAATCCTTCCTAATTTTCTCGATGTCTCGTACTTGTTCTAGTGTTAACTCAGGGATTGGTAACTGCTGTTTCTTGTGGGCTGGTTCCTCTATCTGATCCCCTAAACGTTTCTGTCTTCTTTTGTTATTCCTATAGGAATCAATATTGAATAACAACTGCAGTGATAACGGATTCTCTGGATGCGGTCTAACAGCCGCATACACGGAGCGTTTCGAACTAGGAACTTTGAATTCCATTGAAACAGATTGGATCAACCTTCAAAATTCGCAGAGACTATGCAGCTTCCGACTTGCTTGGTAGAGATCTTAAGAGCAAACTAAGCTAAAGGTCTCACTTTAAAAAAAAAGAAAAAAAAGAAATGTCAAAAACAAGAAAAAACGAAGATAAAACTGAATAGCCTAACATTTTCTTTCTCTCTCCCTTTTCTTTTAGTTTCTTTTGAAGCGGATTAATTTATTCAGAAAAACATCTTTCTCTTGATATTCTATTATCCTTTCAAAATCTGTCAACTTAATTAGAATCCCATTTGAAGTTTCTTCTTTTTTCTCTTCTTCTTCTTCTTCGGCAAGAAGACAAAAAGGTAATTCCCGAAAAAACGTTTTCTTATCTCTATCAGAGACTGGTGTCGTAGTAAAATTCTCTATATTTTCCTTCTGCTTTTCAAGTTTCATTTTTTGCTTTTCTATTTTAACAGATTTACTATCTATTATATCTGTCAACAGAACTTCCGATCTTTTTACCTCGTTAAAATCAACAAGTGCACCATCTTCTAATTGTATCTTTAAATAACCAGGATCGTCTCCTCCCAAAGGTAAGTTCTCTTCAGCTTCTTCAGAACCAATGAATTCCGGTCCCTCTGTGTGATTATTTTCAATCCTAGATAATAAATCTACATGCTGTATCTTTCCTGGTCTATAATGTAAAACTACATTAAATCTCATGATGCGTGTAGCCCAACGACAGACCATCGGGGGGATATTAGTAGCCTTTAATAAACTTATAGCAGCTCTGTTGTCTGTATAAACATGCACTACGGGCGCATGTACTAAATAAACTTCAAATTTTTCAATGGACGTAACGATGGCAAGCAATTCTAGATATGCAGAACAATACTTTTCTTGAGCTCTATTTAATCGCCTAGACCCGTAGGCAACCACTCCTAATCTTCCTTTATCATCTTTCTGACAAAGAGTGTAGCCACTCGCTATTTTTGATCCGTCAATGTATATAAAGAAAGGTTCATTTAGTTTTGGTAGCAGAAGTTCGGGGTCTTCCGATAATGCTTTCTTCAATCTGTCCAAAGCCTGATCATGTATACTCTCCCATTTAAAAACAGTGTTTTTTCTGAGTAACTGAGTCATTGGGGCAATAATTTCGGCTATGTTTTTAATTCGAAAATGAAAAAAGTTAAAATAGCCTATTAAAGCCTGAAGTCCCTTAACATTCTTCGGCCTAGTGAATTGATTTGCCATTCGAATCTTTTCTTCCGTGCAGGTGACCACACCAGGTCGTATACGGAAGCCTAAGAACTCTATCTCTTGAGAAAACAGAACAGCTTTCTCTGGATTTAAAGTAAGTCCGGCGGACTTCATTCTACTTAAAAATTCATTAAGAATTTCAAGTAATTCTTCCTGTGTTTCGCTGCCTAATAGGAAATCATCATAATAAGCGATTACCTTTGTGAAATATAGTTCTCCTAGTACCATCTGCATTAATTTTACTAGCGAAAAAGGCATATTTTTTAATCCATAACACCCGACTCTGTATCGGTATATACCTTTATGCGTATTAAAGGCCGTATACTTTCGACTGTCTTGGTGAATTTTTATTTGCGCATAAGCAAATTTAGCGTCCAAGATGACGAACCAATTCTTTCCTCCCAAGTGCGCTAGTGATTCAGTTAAACTAGGTAAAGAACATGATTCCTTAATCGTCATAGCGTTCACCTGGCGCGAGTCCAAAATTAATTTATACGAATTATCACGCTTTTTATGCAAAATGGGGGCGCCTACAAAATCGGAATGGCACTTTTCTATCAAATTATCTGATTCCATTTCGTCTAGAAGCTTCTCCATTATTTTTTTCTTTTCGGTTGAAAGGGGTCTAACCCGAGAATAAATGGGCGGGGGTTGGCAACTCTGATTTCATGTTCTAGTAAATGGGTTAAACCAGGCTTAGTTGAAAATGCTTCCTTATGTGTGAACAGAATATTCTTTAACCTCTCTTTTACACTAGAGTCTATGTTGACTTTACTCAACATTTGGTCTATCAAAACTTCTTTATTTTCTCCTAAAAACAGACTCTCAGAAATCTTCGACTTTTCATTTATATAAGCATCAAAAGCATAAACAGGAGACATATAGTCTTCTATTCTCCAACCGAATAAACCAAATGATAATACTATTTTATTCTTATAAAGAAAATCTCTCCCACATAAAATAGGCTTCGTTAGATAAGGAAGGACAAAGAATTTCTGTTTTACACACTTCCCATAGAAATTGACTTCTACAGTAACGCTTTTATTTACTGAAGTGGAACCTTCTGCCAGAGACAAGTACATTATGTCCCTTTTAACTTTACAACCTTGCTTCTCAAATTCTTCGGCAACTTGTCCGGAAATGAAAGAATAGGAGCTCCCACTGTCCATAAAGAGTAAATAGTCTTTTCCAAAAATACTTGCCTTAATTAAGGGTGGCCTTTCCCATGCTTGTTGGATCCCCCGCCAACAGCTGACCATAAAAAAGTTCTCCGCCTTCTTTTTTCACTCTTCTTAGCCTCCTCGCATGCGAAACTTCTTTCTGTGTCCCTCCCTTCCTGTTTATGGGGGGCACGTGTCCCTTGAGAACTCGGAGGATCACCTTCCCCTCTTTGTTCATTTTTCCTATTGACAGCTGGTTTCTTTCGCTCGTAAGTGGCCTCTGTAGTTTTCTGTTTCTTCTCGGGAATTATAAATCTGGTGAGGTGCTTTTCTTGGTCAAACTTCCACCCAGATTTGCTCAAATGAAGCTGAATTCCAGCATGCTCTAAGAAATTAGCTCCTAAAACAGTGGGGATGGAGGGAGAATCCAAAATATAGAATGGAAAAGAAAAAACTCTCTTCTTCAAACAAAAACGAGGAAAAACTATTTGTTTAGAAATAGTACTTCCGGTTGCCAGAAGAATTTCTTCGTTTATTTCCTTCATTTTAGCTCCATTTTCTATCCATTGTTTAGCAATTTCAGAGCTCGTAAATGAGATTTCACTCCCGCTGTCGAAGAAAATGTCTGTTGATCTACGATAGAAGAAAGCGTATGCATACGGAGAGCATTTCTTGTTATTTGCTACTCTTCTAACGGTTGCAGCAGCAATCTGATCGCCTTTCTTCTCGGATAATTTCTTGAATTTCCTACACTGATTCTTAAAATGCCCTAAAGCATTGCAAAAATGGCAACGTAACTGATCTTTCTTTACAGTTTTTTCACTAATTTGTTCCCTTAAGTTACGTTTAAATAATGCCGGATCTAAAGCCTCAGCTTTAATTTCAGGTACTTTACTAAGATCCTGTGCGTTATTAGAAACAATTGCTAAGTCCTTTCCTACGCTCCCATTTTTATGCAACTTTGCGTAATTTACTTCTTCTAATAAAATAGATTGGATCTTTACAGCATACGCTTCCAATTCTTTAAGCGTGCTGAATTTTCTTTCGTGCATGTAAATTTTAAATTTAGGATGTGACTTACTAATAATCCTATTTACTTGCTCCTCTTCTGACGGTGGGGTTCGAAGTCTACTGTATAGAACTGCCATACTTCTCACAAATTTTGCCATGGATTCCGAAGGCAATTGCACTCTCTGCGCAATTTCTGATTCAATTTCGAGTTCATAATTGAAGCTATAGTATTCTTGTAGAAAGCTATTCTGGAACTCGGAGAAATTCAAAAATGGAGCTTTAAAATTGAACCATTGCTTACTATCCCCGTCTAGTAGATTGGGAACTATCTTATCTAAAATATCTTCCAAAGAGATGTCTCTTCTCTTTGAATAATCCCTTAAGGATTCTATAAATAAAAATGGATTGTCGGTCGTTGATCCGGAAAAATGTGGCAATTGTATTTTTACTTCGTCCACTATTTTCTTACAAGAGCATGTGCTAACTGAGCTTTCCCCGTTTTGACTGTTTGTTTCTACTCTATCATTATTTCTCTCGTTATTCTGACTCATACTCCTAATTAACTGTAGAATTTGTTCTACTTCAATATCTGCTTCTCCTTGTATCTCCAGAGCTTCTTTCAACGCCCTTATATCTATCTGTCCGGCCATGTCGGTTTTTCTTCCTGATCTTAATTTCATAAAAAGGATATGGTATTTTGACTTAAAAAATCCCGGCAAAGAGCCCACAAAATATGTAGTATATCTTTCCTCAACTTATCTAATTAATCTTCAATTCTTCTTTCCTTATGAAACTACCTGGCCTACTTATCGATTCGGCCCTTTCCTTAAGGCACGACTCACTATATATAAATATACTACACATAAAAAAGTATATTAATACGTATGTAATATTATTCAATATCTAGGGGTATGTTTTAACTGGAGATTCTTGTTCCCGGATTCAGGGACTTTTTTATTTTAAAGACAAAACACCATTAATTTGATGATCCTTTTATTTCCAAGATAGATAAACTAATAAGAAGTTTTTAGTAATCGCACACGCAGAGTTATTCCCCCAGAGTCTTCACTGCAAACTCTGAAGTGTTTCTATCAGTATAGGCCCTCGCTCCGAGCCAGTACATACCTAATGTAAATTCTTTAGTCCTCTAAAAGTCCTTTAAATGTTGAGGGTCCTGCGGCATAAGCTTATTGCTGTCCTCACTGATGCAACAGCTCATCTTAGCCTTAAATTTAAAAGCAATTCTCTCACTTGAAGAAAAGCTTGTCCTAGCTACACAGAATCCTCGTATACAAGAAAAACTGTGTTCGGGATGCCTAGCTAAAATCTTTATGAGGATAAAGGTGAGGGTAAGGTAAAAAACAGTCTCTCATTATGAGACAAGAAAATGGCCCTTAAAGTAGGCCGTGCCCTATCCATCGGTCTCTCACTAATGAGACCAGAAAACTTGACCCTTTTACAAGGGCCAATCCCTATCACAGGTTAAGTCAGGAAAACAAAATATACAACAAGTAAAACTATGCAAGGTCTGAGAAATAAATTCTCACCCATAAAATGGATCTAACCCAAAACCGTTTGAGTTCGGGAATATCCTTCATAAGACCTAACCAACAGGTTTAACAAACCATCACCTTAATAAAATCTCACCTAACTATTAAAACATAATTCCTAGCAGGGGAACAAACTTAAGAAAATCGAAAATATCTTAAGAAAAAGTTAACATTTTAAATTATTAAACTATGTATCCTATCTCCCTACTTGGCCGTACGCAAGACCACCTAACCAGCAAGTCTTTTTACTGCATAGCCCTGACAAAAAAAAAAAAAAAAAGTCCTCGAAGTTGACTTAAAAACAAAAGTGGTTGATCCACGTCCACCCAGGACCGAAGGCCTTATGTAGCCATGTGATCCAATGGTTTCTGAAAGAACAACCCTGACCAAGAGAACAGGGATCGCTTATATACGAATCGGGAAACACGTTGCAGAATCTAAATACGAAAAGTTCCCTAGTCAAAAGAAAGAAAAGATCGTTAACTTTGAAAAAAAGGAAGGACGCTAACTACCTCCCCTCCTATATTTTTCCGTTTCTCTGCAACACATGTGGACTAAAACTATAGCTTCTAATGGACCAGTGTTTCTATCTATCTTTAAAACTAAAAGATTCATTGTTAACTATATGAGCTGAAATACTTAAGAAAAATAATTATACAGTTTGCATACAATATTCAGACTAATATACATATATATATGAAATAAATTATTAGCTTCATATTTACACTTAATATATATTAAACACCCAGGCCTGGGAATAAACCTAATATTTATACGTTTGTATATATATATTTATCAAAAAGTACAAATTAAAAAAAAAAGTCATTATTAATATAAATCAAGTAAGTGGCATGGAAATGTCCACTTACACCCCTCTCCAAAAATACGTAACAAAGACTGGATTTCTCTATTTAGCAATTTGCAGTGAAATGAAGGAATTGAAAACGGAACGGTTAGAATTCGCGATTCAAATTATCGTAAAATAATAATCGTTTGTTTCCAGTGCACTGTCGAAGTAAGGAAATTTCATTGTGTTCAGTTCTTGTTTTAATGTTGACATCTTCGTATCTTTCCTGTGGAAAAAAAAAAATGTAAATGGAATCTTCATATGTTCTACATCTTGTTTTTCGCTAAAATCCTTGGATTTTGGAACTAGGGAAGCAAACAGGTTATTCCATGTTGACTGTTCATTTTTATGTGTTACATTGAATGAAGAGAACTGATCCAAGGGATCGATAGTGTTTTAGATGTTATGTGAGTTTGAAATATTTACGCATGTTGATACTAAAATAAAGCACAAATTCTGTGGCGTAATCGATAGAGCGTTCACTTCTGGCGCCAAAGTTTCTGCGTTCAGACCGTGGGTACGCGATATGGAGTTTGTGTCGAATAAACACCAAATGGGTAGATTTTATGAGGGTTCTCGCGTTTCTTCTTCTACTCGCATTCTATATGATACTACATCATTAACTCGATATAATTACCATCTCGCTTGTGGAACGTTAAACTAATGATTTAATGTGATGTATTTGCGATAGTATTTGTTGCCGGAAAATATTTTTTTAAACACCTAAATATGCGAACCTAATGGTTAATACAAACTAATAAAGACATTATTAAGGGAAATCCCAAATGAATAAAAAACAGCCTGAGAATGAGTATATACGCTTTATTATTATCTATTAAGCGCGCGATTGTGTTTCACTATTTATGTGTTTTAGTTTGGCATTTTTATTTATCTTAGTAACTTGTATTCTTTAGGCTAAAGGGGACGGATTATCAAATAAAATGTTTGTGCTCTGCCAGTGGGAAACGAATCGGGACCACGTGTACAAAGGCACATATGTTAGCCACTAGACTAGCGAGGAGTGCTCCAGAACTTTAGTTCGGATGCTTTCCTCAGAATCAAAATAGCATACTACAATCGGAAAAATCTTAAGGATCTTGTTGGATGCGTTAATCGTCACTCAGACATGCTTTGCACTATTTTTTTGTTTGTTTGTTTTGTTTTGTTTTAAAGCAAACAATTTTACTGTGTAGAAAATGTGTAGAGAGGACATTTACGATGATTTTTTTCGCATGTTGTTCTAATGCATTTGGATTTTGGTCTAGATTGTGTTTTTTAACATACAATCGAAGACGTGCAATCTATCGAACGGAAATTGTGATTATAAAACACTGAATAATAGGAAAAAGTCCCTTTCTTGGCAGCTAATATCAGTTCAAGTGTTCCTAATACTGCGTTTTTAAAATACAGTGATACTAGCTATTTCGAAATCGAGGCTGCAAATGAAACTTTGTAGATAATAACAGGAAAAATGATTACAATGTTTTTAGACGCAGCTACTTAATCACACTATTCTGCTATATAAACTTGAGAAATGTGAAATACGAAGAATATCGTTATTTTGAAATTGTGTATGGAATGCAGAGACGTGCGGTGACCCAACAAATCACCCAAGCAGCAATGTACTCAAGTTTTTTTTCTTCATTATTTTTATTTGATAATAATAACATTAGTCAACAAGATTTTGGCACAGAAATGAAAATACCTGACTCTAATAGAACTTTTCACGTAGAATTCGAATCTGCAATCAGTTTTTCTCCATCACCCTCAGTTTCCCCGTGACAGAGGGATTTTCGGGAAATTTCCCCTCAAATTTCTTTTTTTTTTTTATATATATATATATATACCTGTAGCTCGGGTACCCTTAGGTGTATAAACACAAAATTGTATTGTATGTTAGTTTGATTTATACTTAATAAGCCCTCTAAGTTTCACAAGAATCGCATTATTCTTTCTAGAGAAATAAACATATTTATATAAAAATATGCTATGTGTACTGTTCTCATATATATTTACAGTTACTTATTCCTTATTTATATGTCAACGTCATCCGACACCTGTCATGAAAGTGAGAAAATTCCCTGCGAAAGGTTAGGGAGAAGTCAGGGAAATAGATTTCTCCAGATCAGTAGGAACCTTGAAAAAGCAATATCTGATGAAGATATAGCACTAAGGAGACTATGTGAAACATCAGATCGAGAAAATTTATCAAGAATCGAGAATAAGTTGCAATAAGAAAGGAAAATTTAAAGTTTTCTAAATTTGATAAATGTTCTTGAATAACAGATATTCCATTTCTGACTGATGCTTCAACATAGTATGGAAAACGAGGCAGATCTGACTTTTTTTTTCGTTAACGGTATTGACAAATCGTGACGAGTAATTCCATCGTATTGGGCAGATTTGTGGTAAACGTCGACCTAGAAATTCATCCAAAAATTGTGCGCGCTTTGCCGATTTGAAGAAAAATTTGTAAACCCACTAAGGGTAGCAAAAAAGATAATACATTCAGAAACACTTCAAGCACTTTGGAGCAGTGTTAAATTTTTAAACAGCATCTATAGCAGTGAACAAAGAGAGCTTGTGGCACCATGTAATGAAGAGCCAATTACTTCACCCTATGCAGGTTTTTTTTTTTTTCCGCAATTTGAAAATTCTTCAATATACTTAATATAAGATTAGAAAGTGATGTCGTTATTTTGTCCTCACATTTTAAAAGCATACATTTTTTTAGCACCATTACTTTAATCGTATATTGATAAACAAAATAAAAGTGTAATTTTTTCGAGACGTCAGTTGTCCTATTAGCTAATATGGTAAAAAGGATTTTTCTAATTACTTGTTAATTTTTTTAAGTGCACTAGTAACACCTTTGAATACTGTGGAAGTCTCCAAATGATTTCTTTAGAAGAGAGTCATACTTGACAGTGTAGTCTAATGATCTAAATAATTATCGCGGTTGTTGGACATTTTCGATTCATCGTCCCTCTTGAGTGTAAGTTCCAGTTTTGTAAGTAGAGAAACGGTGTTTATAAGCGTTCTCAAAATGTCTCCATTTCGTTTTACCTTTTTATTATATAGGCTAATGTTGTGTCATTTTATTGGTTTGGTCACCTAGTTCATTCAGTTTTAATGTGCGCAGTTCCTAAAGTTGCGAATGTAATAGAAATACGAAGATATGAAATATATTGACCACATATTGCTTTAGTTAACTTGATTACTCTCTAGTTGTAAAAATGAAGTTTCTGTCATAGTGAAGCAACAAACAATTCCAGCGAAGTAGTATGTTAGACTTAACACTTCTAATAAGCCAATTTCATGTTTCTTAATGACAAGAATAATTCTCATGTATTCTGAACATGACAAGTGATGTTCTGTTGCTGAATTAAATTTGGCAATGCAGAATTTTTTTTAGATTGTTTTTCTCTTGGAATATTATTCGGAAAACAGTTTTTCTAACAAATCGGTTATAATATCATCGAGTATGTTCAAACCTTTTGCTGCACTTACACAGTACACGAGAAGAACAGAGAGAGAGAAAAAACAGGCGGCCAAAGCATACACCAGAAGGGTAGGGCCACCAGAAGCGGCCAAAGCATACAGCCCAGTAAGACGACTTAGAACTTGGTTACAGACTAGCGAAATAGTTACAGTATAGTTCGCGCTTCGTGCTTGAGGCTTCTCTCATTTTTTAGAAGCTATACCGACGTCGAGTTGTCATGACAATGATCCATCCAGCCTTGATAGAGAGCAGTCCGGTTTATGTATATCGGTGGTCACGGTTTTTCACAGTGGAGTATTGCCTAGCTCCTGAGAGAGGGAGTGATTCATGTAGGCTGTGCAGTGTAGAGATGCGCATTCTCGCCTAACGTGTGATACAAAATAAGATTTAGAGTTGTTTGAAGATTTAATTATTAAATAAACAAACAAAGTTTAAGCATGGATTTATAATCGTTCTTATAAGGATAAAAATAAGAAATGAAAATTATTTATTTTCATTTAGTCAAGCGATGCCCAATTTGTGCTTGATTTGGTTGGGTGGACTGCACGTCACTGATATAATACGTAAGCGCTTGGAAAGATAGCAGTATTTAAAATTCTTTCTTCAATCCTCAGTCGTGTTATATGTATTTTGTAGTTGGTTGGATTGCAGTTTAGTGTCCCTTCGGGAGCGAGACGTGGGCTTAATGTGGGATTTGAGCGGTATAGCCATGAGGGAGCTCCATGGATTTCGTAGTGATTAGCACATTATATGTGTCGATTTTCGCAGGATTTTGCGTGGGGATTACGGTGGCTCAGTGGTAGAGCACTTACCTCTGGTGCGTGGGGTCCCTGGTTTGATCCCCGATCAAGTGTTCGTGATAGACAACATCGTGTCCGTGAGTATTCCCGTTTTCTCCCACATTCTCATTCTATTAATTCTTCATCATCATTTACTTGCCTTAATCACGCTAAGTGGGAGATAAAATGCTTCCTTCAATAGAAAGGAAGATTTTCCACGTCGTTAGCCTATAGCAGATACATCATGCACTACTACTTTGTGATGCAACTTTCACATTCCTATGCTGTGCCTGTCCTGAACTGTTCCCTTTAGATTTTGTATATATATATGGAAACTTATCAGCCTCTGGATGTAAATAAAATAAGGCGCGTTAACGGCTACATATGCTGAAAAGGTCCCTGAAATTACCAATTGTGAGGGATTTCTCAAGGAAGGTAGATGGTCCATAAATATCCATGCATAATGTGTTTGACGTGAATATCAACATTTTCATTATTTGTTTTGTGCGAAGATGTGGAAAATAGGGTTATTAACTGAGAATCTTCAATAAAGTTGAAACTCGAACTCCTTGCGTTTAGGTAATGTGATATTCTAAGGTGCGGTTTTATTAATAGGAAACAAAACTCTCAAGATATTTTTCTTCTTTCATGTGACAAAAATAGTTTCCATTCCATAAGAATACTGTGATATATTTGGATTCTACTTAAAAGTTCCGGATTCTTAAATAGGCGAATGTAACATGCTTGCAGCAGATATAAGTAGTTTAATTTTTGGTCCCTATGGATCGACTATAATATTTTGTAATAATAAGGAAAACGCTGTTCAGAAAAGTATTAAGGAAATTTTAAAAAACCTTGAAATAATGATCGAACATTTACAACAAAATCCCATTTTGTAACTAATCTATAATTCAATGTATCTGCATGTTATTTTTATTTAATTTACGTTTTGTGTCGTTAACAGGTGAACCCAGCAGCTTGCAGCAGTTATGCAGAATAGAAATTAGACGATGGATGAAGAAGAAAGTGACAAAAAAAGTATCTCTGAAAGAAGTTGTAAGAAATTTTAAATTGCCTGAACCTGTGAATCAATATATTCTATACAAGGAACATTGTTCATATACTCCTCCATTTGTTGATATTGAAACTTTTGAGAAGGAATTTCCAATGGAAGAAATGAGTGAGGAGCAAACAGAGTCGAATGATGATTGGAGTGATTCTGAATCGAGTGATTCAAGTTATCAAGAATTTGTTCTGTATGATCCTTCTTGGGAAATATATTAGAGTTTAGTGTTGTATGTTAGGCTGATTCCTACAACAGAAACAGAGACAATATTCAAACATTTGTGACGAAATACTGAATCTTCTATAGTTTGGGATTCAGCTGTGATAATCTTTTATGTCTTTCTTAAATATGTTCTAATCATTAAAATGTCAGAACGAATTGTATAATTGTAATATGATCAAAGCCATCGATAAGTATTTGAAAATAATATTTTTTTATCTGAAGTAAATAAAAATAAGTACAAGAATTTTAATTTGTGAAATATTATTCAGTAAAAGTGTATTTATATCATGTTCTGCTCGTATTCGGAGTGATTGTGTTTCTAAGGAGAAATAGAGACAGAGAGGGAAAGATTTAATATATTACATGAATGTATGCTTTCGTGAAACCAAAGGGTTGGTACCCATGGTTCCAGGGCGCGGGTACTGGTTCAAAATTTCTGGTTGACTCAGCACCATGAGAAAATAGGAAAACTACTGACTTCAAACAATGAAATGTATACTAAAATAAAACGATACACAGATCACATCGTACCTAACTAAATACTACCTGGCCATCCATGTACCTTTCAGAATTTTGACGCAGCACGTTTGTACTTTGTACCATGGATTTATTACAGAGGTGCATATCGTGGGGTTCCAGTTAGTCCGAACTCCCCACGAAGTTTCGAGACCATATTTATATTTCCAGAATATAATATTATTGAACTTGTGCGGATAATTGCTTGTGTGAACCTGAAGGTTTGAATCTATGGCTTTCTGTGATCTTCACCAGCACTGGCTTTTATCAACAATATATATACATCGTTATTTTCTAAGAAATACAGAAGACAGTGTACAGATTGTTGATCCTTCGAACTGTAAATAGATAATTTTGTTTCAGTCGAAAGCTCTCTGTCCTAGGTACACGATATTGTAAATATTGTGTGTTCCTAAATGGCTGTTTATTACCCTGGTTTTATATAAAGTATCAGTTGATATGACTACGGAACTCACGCAGCACCCGATCTAATAGACAAGAAGTGATCCACCTTGTATTTGCCGTTGGTTATGAGTATGAATTTCTTGATTCGTGTATTGGTGCAACTTCCTCCTTTCGAAGCTAACCTATCAAGATAACTCACCGCATTGCCGTAACGCCTCCTCCGAAAGAAGCAGTCTGTAAAAGTGAAATCTGTCATTTGGTAATTGTGGACAATATTCTCAAGATAAGAGCGTCTCAGTGCTACCGTATATTAAAACTGTGAAATCTACAAAGATCTTTGTGATCGAAGTTTATTACTCGATGCAAATAATTACCAATTTCCGGTAAGTATAGTGGGTTATTCCATGGAGAATCATCAGATGATGGTTTCATCATGGTCATGGAATTGGATTAAAATTTGCATAGTTATTAGTTAGACCAAAATAAGTTCAGACGTAGAATATTACCTCCCACCTCCTACTCTGGGCTTAGACAAGCCCCCTCCCAAAGTTGTAATGGCGTCATTTTTTTTTTTTTTTTGTTAAAAACATCCGTTTTTTGTTTTTTTCTTTTTCTTTTTTTAAATTGTTTTATGGAGTCCTGAACTGAATATACACACAACTAAAAATAAGGTTTTATTTTGAAGGTAAAGCATTGCGCTTCCAGTACAAAATATTAGTTCGATCATATGAATTACGATTGGAAAGATAGTGCGGCCAAACTTGTTGAACATTTTGATTATTTTGCGTATATTCAATATTTCATATCTCTTTACTGAATCACTAGCGTCATTTCAGATTTGTCAGGGGAGGGGAGCAAGAAAATTCACGGACATAGGAATTTCACATTCTTTATTAGGATATTACTATGGAACTTATTAAATAGAATGTCGACGCCCTTGGAAGTCGAAGAATTAACTTATCGATATATATATATAAGAATTCTTCGAAACGGTTTTGTGATGGTGCACCCCACCATTCCAGACACAAACATGAATATAAATATTCCCAAGATGGCGAAAGACACATATTTAAAAAATAAAAACGAGTAACTTCAGTAAACTATGAAAAAACATGCAATTTTCTCCAGATACCTCCTTTCAAAATTTTTGGCGTTGCTCTTGTTTCAGCTGAGACATGTACCTAAAACACTCTCTGCATGCACTTGAACAGGCAATCTTCCAGAAAATTTTCTACATAGGAAAGGGGAAAATCAAAGTATAAGGTGGCTTCACTAATTCCTAAAGTACAAGTATCCTTCTCAAGAGTGAGTGTAATCGCAATTTTTATTACATTATGATCGGGGGAAGAGGGGAATTGGTGAACTTCGAAGAACCTACAGAACGTATTCCTGGAAGAAACACAGCAACTGAATAATTTGATGCTTAACCTATTTATATATATATATATATATATATATATATATAGAGAGAGAGAGAGAGAGAGAGAGAGAGAGAGAGAGAGGCAAGGCGTGAGGGGAGACAGCGTCTACCCGTTAGAATTTCATGTGCATTAAGTTTAGGTCTTCTTCTATCCTAAAGTTTCCTATAATTTATTTATTTTCCCTTTTTTTCTTTCTTTCTTTTCTTTTTTTTTCAAGTTGAAAGTAGATCTTTATTCACAAAGACAGATCGTTGACCGTCTCGCGGAACCGTGAACATTATCCCTGTGTTAGATCCACATTCCTTACATCAACCTATAGAAGCGTAGGAGTACGAGCCATGCGTGATTAAAGGGCCAAGTAAATACTCGCTTTATACAACCTGTCAGAAGACGGTAGCCTCTCCGTCTTTTCAGGGTTGGCAGTCTAGTTTATTTTAAGATAGATTTGTAAGCGCCAGAAACACGCTACTTTCTTGTTGTTTATTTTAAATCACCTTTCGAGCTCTCTTTTTAAAATGTTAAATAATTGTAACATGCTGTTGAAGAATGATTTCTTTTTACTCATTTTGTCGGTTTGTTTGTCTGTCTAATATCCTACAAAAGAAAGTAGCGGAAATTATTGTGTATTTCGCCTTCGCGAGAGTGGCAAGTAGAAGTGAAATGATTACGGCGTTTAATTGGATGTATGTTACTGGATGTGTTAATGTGGATGTGTGTGTCTCTCTTTCTTTGGATGTGTGTTTACATTACGCTGTATTATAAATCCCTAACGTACAATGCTTCGAAAATTTCTATGAAGTTTAGCATTCCTTTTTAGCAAAAAGTTTATATAAGACGTGGAGCTACAGATTAAGGTGGAATTAGAACCACTGTAGTGCGTTGGAATTGTCAACCTCTCCAAATAGGAATCGAACCCGGAATTACGTACGTTAATGGCTCCCACACTAGCCACTATACCAGCGAGAAGAGCTGTTTCGAAAATGATGGTTACCAGCTCATTTAAAGAAACTATTCTCACTATCGTGTGCAAATCACTGAATGGATTTTAATAACTTATAATAAAATAATTTTCAGCGAACTTTGATACTTGCGAACGAGATTCTTTTCCCCTCAATTTCCTTCACACCAAAGCAAGTTGAACTAGTATTGAAAAATAACCTTAATGTTTTAGTTTTATGTCGCTATGCTGCGGCAGAAAGCTATCGTTTGCGTAAGGCTGCTCAGGAAATACAATTTGAATTTTACAACTCTATTAATTTACCTACAAGGATGTTACAGGATAAATTGAAGGACAACGGGACTCACTAATACATTGAATATATACGTCAGGCTTGCCAGCGATCTGGAAAACCTGAAAAACCTGGAAATGTCAGGGAAACTTGGAAAATCTGGAAATGTCAGGGAATTTTGTATACTGATGTTAATTTCTTTAGAGAACTTACTACCTGATTGAAGGCTGTTCCCAGTAATGACTTTTGTGGATACCTGGTCTCTAGGTACCAGACAAAGCTGGGGAAATTTGCTGCTCTGAAGTTTTTCTTGCGAATTGTATGAACCTTATTTGGTAATATATTTTTCTTTTCAGTAAGTGGACAATTCTCATTCAATTTCGTGTAGTGGATTACCTTCAATGTTCAAAGCTGTATTTCCTGACAGCAGCATTACTAAACAGTTGTTATTTGGAAAAATCAAAAGCACCTTACATAAAAGTGAAATTAATGGACATACTAAAAACGGCATAATATTTTGTGTTGTGTTTTGACGAATCTTTAAATAGAATTATGCACAAAAAGCAGATGAATTTGACAGTCAGATTTTGGGGTAGAAACTTGAAACAAGTATCAACCAGTTATATTAATTCAATATTTCTTGAACACTCAACAGGATTTACCCAAGAAATTTAAGGTTTTGTGTGGGTTGCCATTATCAAAAATCGTACAGATATCAACGGACGGCCCCAATGTGAATTGAAAATTTTTAGCGGATCTGGTTTGTGAGGTGGACTTCATGTCATTCTTGAAGCATTTCATTCTGGTCATCAATAGACTAAGTGGAATTTAAATGGGCTTCTGAAAGATTTGTACAAACCCTTCAAAAACAGTCCTGCACGTCGAGCAGATTTTTCATCATGTACTGGAAAACAAATTTTTTCTAAATTCTGTCAGATTAGATGGACTGAAAATGCCATTGTTGCAAAGTGTACAATAGATTTATTTGTTTCCTGATACTAAGAAATACATGCAACAGTACAAAAATAATCTTCCTAAACACCTCGAAATTGCCTCTGTTCAAAAGGCAATCAATGATCCTTTAACACTAAGTTAGCATTTTTTGTTTCCCTTGCAGAAGATCCAGATTTTTGAGAAGATTCTATTCAGATCAACCTTTAGCACTAATTTGTTATCCTAGAGTGAAGAATTAATCCAAAGAGCCATGAACAGATTTGTTAAGACAGAGACTTTTCAGAAAGCAGATTCTGTTTTGAAATTACTTCGAGTGGATGTGAATCATATGGATTAGTTGGTTGTTTGTTCCAAGGTCGACGTTGGTTTTGCTGCAAAGAAATTTTTAGAACAGAATATAGTTAATGGGCGTTGTAAACTGGAGTTCTTGCTTACATGTAGAAACTTTGTCAGGAACAACTTCAAAAATTATTGAAAAATGCCCATTAAAACACAAAATAATGCAAAATCTGTCAAGTCTTATTCCAAATAAAATTTGTAATAAGCAAAGTGTAAGCGAAGGGAAAATGTATAATGTTCTTCAGTAACTCCATAACAAGAATATAGTTGTAGCTGCCAAAGCTGAAAAAGTAAGACATCAATTTTCCAAATCATGTGTTTCAGCAATAAAAGAGATGATGATTTTGAATCATTTAATGTATATACATATAGGTTAAATGTATTTTATTGCAATCTACTTGATAATTGTGAATTCGGTGATTTGTGGAACACAATTACAATGTTACTTGTCCTTTCCCATGAAGATACTTCCGTTGAGGATTTCCTAGTTAACAATGACATGCTGGTGGAAAATATGCATGAAGAATCTTTGGTAAGTTTACGAGTTGTTCATGATACTATACAATGTGCTGGAGAGCCCCTTGGTATCTATATAGACAAAAATGCTTCAGTACATACGTGGATCATATGCACGTTATGAAGAAGCCATGCAAAGGAAAAGGACGAAAACCACAGCAAACGAATTAAAGAAAAAGGAAAATAAGCGCATAGCTGAACAGATGACCATTTTAGAGAAAAAGGATGCAAAATTTTCATTGGAAACTTCCATTGAATGCAAAATTTGAAACTTGAAATTGAAACCTTGAAAGCATCTGCAAGGTAGAGAATTGTGGAAACTAAGAAAATATGCAGTATTAATTTCTTTAGTGTGAAGTTCCATAACAGAAATTATTTATGTAGACTGCAATCATAAGTACGGTACTGTAATTTTATTGTAATGAAAGAGATGTATCAAAGCTGTAAATCTTATTAATTGTGTATTTACAGAAAGGAAAAAAAAAAGTAAATGGAAGGCAGTGAGTGGATGTTGAGGAGAACTTTCCATTTATTCTTCTTTGGAGGAAAGAATTATGTCTGAAAAATAATAAATCTTGCCTGGAAAACCTGAAGTTGTCAGGGAAAATCGATTTGAAAAATCCCTGGCAACCCTGTACGTAGATGGAGGGCAATGGCGGATTTAGATATTTTGCGGCCTAGGCAACTTATGGTCGAAGGCCCCTTCGTCTGTCACGGCACCACTTCCTGATATGCTATCAACTAATGAAATTGTTCCAAAGGCTGATTTTTTCTTTCGCGGTCCTTCTGAGCTCAGCGACCCTAGACAGTTTGCCTAGTCGCAAAATTCACTTTGATGGAGGGAATAATGGGAATATTTTTATCCATGCTGCATTTTCTGGTGTCCTGCAGATGGGCTACTTATAAAACTGTGATCGAAACGATCAGGACTTCGTAAACTTCGTAATTTTATTGGATGACGTACTTGACCATACATGTTTTAAAAATTCAAGGGCAGGGCTCTGAAGTGCGGTACACAAGGGTGTTGTCCGGGTCGCCCTATGCGAAGGCCGTCGCTGATGAACCCCGATCATTCATACCTTTATGTTTTGAGTTTTCATTATTATTTGCCATATATGTATTTGCTCTTTTTCTTTGAGTATAAAGTATAAAATTTCGTAACTAGTTGATTTTATACATATAGTGGCTGGATGGCTTGGACTACCATTAACCTTTATAGCACTTGTACATTGTTGTTGTTGTTATTATTATTATTATTATTATTATTATTATTATTATTATTATTATTATTATTATTATTATTATTATTATTATTGGAGTCTAATTTCTTCGTTATTATACATTCTTCAAAGTAAAAGAAAACCTTACAACACACTTTCCTTTTATCAAGTAGATATAAATGATTTGCTCTTTATTAGAAATAATTTATTTTATCTTATTAGTTTTTATGGGAAAAGGGTCGTACATTTCTACCTTCATTTGTTCCATGTAGTATCTTTACATTTTCTTTTGATAGGTGGTAACCCTACTTGCAAGAGTAAATGGAAGCTGTCCGAGTAATAAAGAACGCTGAAAATAGGCGATTGGCCAACGCAGGAGCCTCTGTAAGAGCCTTGGCAACGAAACGCAAATAATGAAACAAGTATTTACAACAGCAATGCCAACTATCTTAAAATACTATAACACACAAAATTTTCGTCCTGTTGACGCAAATCGCTACGGAACGAGGCTCAAGGTGCCCGTGACAATTCCCAGAGACCCCTAAAGTGCCGATCATTACTCGTATAATTATCTTTTACTCTTCGCTCACGCCCAAGAAACCGATTTCTCTAGAGGCAACTAATGTTACCTGGCAGCGCGTTCGTACGCTGTGGGCGGAGGTGGAGCGTAGGGGAATGCGCTGATACGATTCTTGCTGTAGTAGCTAGAGAGTGGTTGCGTTGTCATATCGAAGACCTCGTAAGTTAGCGAGACAGACTGCTGCAAAGAATTTAGTCGATCTTTCTAAATAAATACAGTTCTCAGAAATTTGTATCATTGAAAGAAGATACTAAAGTATAAAATTAACAATATAATTTAGTTTATATTTTAATAACTTTATTTTGTACGGCTACCGCCGTTAGGCGCGGTAGCCCACAAAATACGGCACTGGTACTATGTTTATTTCTTCGAAGTCTAGGTTTTCCGAATGGCGCCACATTTCCTAGAAATGAGGAGCATTATTTTCCCACAACTTCTGTAGAAGAATGATCATAGAGGACACACACACACACACGGCACGCTTCGTCACTATATATATATATATGCGCGGATTCAAGGGGGCTATACTATAGCCCCTCTTGACGCTCAGCTATACACTGGATAAAGCGGCAAACTATGGTTTAGCCCCTCCCTTGATCATATCCTGGATCCGCGTTGATAATGGAGCAAAAAACAACATGCATGTGAAATGCACATGTTCCCTTTTATTGCTCAAGTCGTATAAAAGTATAACTTATTTCCACTCCATTTCTTAAGGGGATGTCTACCCACTTGCAAGTGTTTCAGGATCCCTATAAGATAACACGCAGATATTTCTATGTGAATATTTAACAAGATATTGCACTTACCGTCTCAAAATTTTCCATGATATTTTCCAACAGCAATACCTATATGTTCATGGTTTCTGTTTTTGATTTAATGCCCCAGATCAATTTAGATTAATTATAATGTATACTTCCGTTTACACTTGGCAACGTAGAGGATAGAATTTCTCCAGGAATTGAGAGCTCTCTGCTGAACCTCTAGCCCTAATAGTCTTCGCGTCACGTGGTAGTGATTTATGAGCGCTTCTGGCTAAAAACAAATGTTGTCTGTTTCTTCCTTTTTTTTTTTTTTTTTTTTTTTGTCAAAAACTTGTTTTGGGCAGCTTTGTCCTCAGTTTTGTCCACTGCCTCTATCGAGATAGCAGTTATACAATGGAGATCGTTTGCAGATCTCATAGCAGATAATGTAACATTCTTTGAAGAAACTCTAAGACTGACATACGAACCGCGTGACAATTTGGGGAGGGAATCTGGAGCGTTGCAATTTTGTGTTTTGAAGTCCGCCTTATCACACAAGACGAAATGACCATAAACAAGAGACTTGTGAAGGAAGAAGGAAAATGTTCTTAGTAATTGTATCCAATTGTTTCCACATTTTTCACCTTTCCCCCCGAAAGATCCCTTCGAAAAGGGAAAGAGGGGAGGATGATTTTGTGACCCTTGAGTTTTAGAATAGTCTTGAAACGAACTGCAAATTGCACTTACTGGTAATTCTACTGTCGTTGTGCTATAATATCTGTGTTGCAAGAAGTGTGACAAAATGAAGGAATCAAAGAGGAAAAGAATTTGGTACTCTCTCCTTCCAAAAAAGAAGTCTCGCCAAGCTGCCCGGCTTCAGAAATATTGGAAGGAACGAAGAAAAGCTGAAACTCAAAGGTAAGTAAGATTTTATTATAGCTACATGTAAACTATAATAATATGCATTTTGTAATATATTTGTATTGAAGTTACTAAATAACCCTACTTCACTATGTGCGTAACACGGTACTCTATAAATTCACCTTATTGTAAATTTTCACTTTTTTTAGAGGTCTATTATAGTTGTAAGTAGTTTATACGTAATAGAGTAATTATTTTTACGCTTTGTTTTTTTTTTGTTCGATTCAATGTTTTTGTTATTTTACGCAATACAGCGCAATACTGCAGTCGATTATTGTTGTTATAGATATTCTTTTTCCTCTGAAAGGGGTCGTATGAATTGTGACCGAAGCTCCAAATGTAGTGAATTGGAACCGATTTCTTTAGATCTGAGATAGGAGGTATGTCGAGATCGTCGACAAGGATGCAATAATAATCGCGAGCTTTTACAGCATTGGTTACGACATTAGTATCGTGCAGCAGACCGGCAGCCAACCGTCAAAGTTTGGGTGGGGGGCTGTAAAGCAGTTAGGGGGACATTAAAGAAATTAGGTGGGCCGAGCCTCATCTTTCTCTATAGTAACCGTTATAGTTTAGGTAGCCAAGGGAAATTTTGGAGGGCTGACCCCCCCCCCCCCCCCGCCCATTGCTGCGGGTCTGTCGTGAAGCCAGACTCTACAGAGAGTCTTGAAAACTGGGTACTGAAGAATATTGGCACGTTTCTGGTACCCCTGGACATAAGCTTCTATCCAATAGTGCCGCGTTTGAACTGTGGAAAAATAATTAAAACCCTCCATGAGTATGAGTCTCTGGCATAGAATCCCAAAGTTCTCTCCTCGCCAAGTATTAAGTAAGTGCAATATGTCGTAAATGATAAAGAACTTTCTGAAGACGTATTGAATTGAAAATTTTAAAATCTAAAATTTTGGGCCAAAGTTTAATCAGTTTATTGTACCGTAAATTTATATTTGTGAAATAGTGGGAGAAAACGACCAACTCTAACTATATACATTTTAAAAAAATTGTTTATATATGATGAACAATCAATTATCTTGCACAAAAACGACCTTTATTATATTCTGCTTGTTTAGCATTAGTGGAATAAACATCTGCTCTTCCCTCGTTAATACGTTTCATCTTGTAACTTTGATCATTGAAAATCAATGAATTTCAACATAGCAAGAATATAGAAAATTAAATGAGTAAAAGCCATTTTCTGCTTGAATATAGAAAAATAAGAAAATACATCCAGAAGTATACCGGTAGAATAAAATTGAGAGAGTTGTTCAAAACTGAACTTAGGTAATTTCGTCACCGGAAATTTCGCCACCGAAATTTTCGTCACCAAAATATTAGCATGTAGGTTATTTCGTCACCGGAAATTTTGACATAGTAATTTCGTCACCTGTAATTTTGTCACCAAAATATTAGAATGTAGGAAATTTTGTCATGGTCATTTTTTCACCTTTGTTGACCTAAGTAGAGACAAAGTAAACGACCAAAACAGCTAATCTTATCTTAATCAAACTTGGAAAACAATTCAGTTGGTGTTCGACTCTGGAAAATCGAAGTTTCGGATACACGACGCAAGAACAAACAATAATAAAAGAACATAATGTCAGTTTCATAAAATGTTAAAAGCACAGGCAAAATGGGTAGCTAATGGATTTATATATCATCACTATTTACAAATATTAAGTTTTCAAAATTTCAGAACAGAAAATAGAAAAAAATATAACTTGTTATAATGCAATAAGTGTTTTACAGGTTGATTTTCTACTATTCATAACACGATAGGAAACAACAAGCAATTTTTTTTTTTTCAAACATTTAGTTCCAGTGTTATGCGTTATGCACAAGGACTGGAGCCGTTTCTGCAAAATCTGAAACACTCTTTTAGCTTTCTTTTTTGGTGGTTGACCCACAGCATCTTGATGTAGCTCAGTTGAAACCGTTTCTTCAACGTACTATCAAAATAGTCCAGAAGTTCCAGCTCTTTCTCCGAAACCTCTTGTATTCCTGATGCACATCTGTTGCGGGAAAAAATGCTAATCTGTTCATTTTCTCCCATAATAGACGCATAATAAAATCATTGCTCTTGTACAGTTCTGTGAACCTTTGGCGTGGGTGACCATGGTTCGATTCCCGGCGAGAGCTCATGTGGTTCGGATTCCACGTTAATCAGTAGGTCCACGTCTCATATAGCCTCGCTGCTGAACGGGACGCTAAACTAAAATCAACAACAACAACAACAACAGTTCTGTGAATCCAATCTCTTGGACCTTTCTCCACGTTGAGTGAGTCAGGTGAAAAAAAGCAATGCTGTACACGAGTTGATAATATTTCTGTGATAGAATTACTGGAAACTTTTATCTATCTCAAATACGATATCTAAAATATGTAACTCTTTATTTAATAATAATAATAATAATAATACTTATTATTATTATTATTATATTTCGATTTGCTTCAGTTGAAGATTAAAGAAAGCAATTTCAAAAACTTTTTCGATTCATTCATTGTACTTGTATTATGTTCTAAAAGACACTGGTGATGAAATTATCGTGACAAAATTTTTGGTGACGAAATTACCTATATGGTAATATTTTGGTGACAAAATTACCGGTGACGAAATTACCGTGACGAACTTTCCGGTGACAAAATTACCGTCGCCCGTCAAAATTAACATGATGAAATATATATATATATAATATAAAATCTTATGTTCTCATATGCTCCCCACTGGTTTTAACATGCTCTTCCATCTCATGTAATAAATAAATAAATAAAATAAAATATAGTGGCGAGGTATTAAAGAATGTAGAAAACAGTTTATATTTTGCCTTATCTCTTATTAATAAGTATCACTATGCTATTAAGTAAATGACTATAAGTAACTCAATTTAGTTTTAAGTTTTGTATATTGACTTGAAATATCACTTCTAAAGTACATTCGCGAAGTGTTCCCTCAGGATTCGTGTAAAACTGATTAAAATGCAAAGTTCCTCGCGGCTGAATCTGTATTGTACTAATTTTAGCGGCCAATACTGGGAATGTGCATATTTATGGACCTTTATATATCCGGAATTCAATCATACTCTACTGTATAACGCTAGGACCCAAAAAAAAAAAAAATCCTTTTCGTTTCTTAAGATGTAACTGGACATGAGTGTGGGCATACGTAAAACAAGTTGGATCAAGTACTGCTTCTCTGACACATGTTACCCACTCCAACCGCCATCTTGGGCTCAGTGGTAGAGCGTTCACCTCCGGTGCTTGGGGTCCCTGGTTCGATCCCAGCTCGTGCCGTGTGGACTTTGTCGTGGACAAACACCGTGCTCGTGGGGTTTCTCGGGGTTCTCCCGTTTCCTCCCACTTTCTTTATTCCAGCATTTCACTCATCTTTCATCATCACCGTCTCCTTTAGCCTAACCGGCATAACCGTGGGACGTAAAACTAACGATTTCATTTCATTTCACATTACGACTCTTTTCCAAATTACAGTGGCGCATTCCAAACTTTGAGATATATGTAGCTACTATACAGTATAATGTAATATATTGAGAATAAGGTTGCTTTGAGCACCATAGATATTCATTTGAGGTTATTTTTTCATTGATTACTTTTGTCTGACATACTAATACAGAAACATATATACATTATGAATTAGAATATATGAATTAGATTTATCCTACCAATCAAAATGCCGTAATTTCCTCTCCTTTAGTAAATTATTTTTCGGAGAAGGAATTATCAATTTCTACGTACTACTTGTCCTTTGAACAAAAGTATGTTTGTTACTGGCATATACATATATAAAGTCACGGATTGTTACTCCTTCTTGCAGAGCAATGATGGAACGAGTGACCCATGACTTTCTGACCCATGACCAACTAGACCTGGTGACCCAGACAGACCCAGCTAGATCTGGTGACCCGAACAGACCCAGTGATCCAGAAAGATCCGGTAATTGTACAATTTCAGAGATTCTGATATGCAGTTCGAATACGTACAAAGGTCTTATGCATTTCCTTCCGACTACTGTCTCTTCGTCCAGGGCATGATTAAGGGAGGGGCTTAGGGAGGCTATAGCCCCGGGTCTACAGGTGGACAGGAGCCTCCACTCTGATCAAACTCTGGGGGGGCGCGGTGGCTCAGTGGTAGAGCGTTCACCTCTGGTGCTAGGGGTCCCGGGTTCGATCCCAGCCCCCGCCAAGTGAACTTTGTGGTGGACAAACACCGTGCTCGTGGGTTTTCTCGGGGTACTCCCGTTTCCTCCCACTTTCTTCATTACACCATTTCACTCATCTCTCATCTTCACCGTCTCCTTTAGCCTAACCGGCATACCCGTGGGACGTAAAACTCAAAGATTTCATTTCATTTCATTTTCTGATCAAACTCTCAATTGGCTATGTAAAAAGAATCATGAAGATACAATCACCATAAAATGAAATATGACCGACAATATTAAACATATTCCCTTAACTTCATTAATGTACTTTCACAGAAATGTACTAGGTGCAGTCAGCAGGGGGCCAAATATTTTTCTAGCCCCGGGCCTCCAGATGGGTTAATCTAGCCCTGTGTTCGTCCATATGGTTTTATCGTGAGCTTCGTAGGATCTTACTACCAGAGTCTAGGTTCTTACTGATAAACTAGTTTCAAAGAAAGTTTTAACAACTCACCTAAAAGAGTAGACATTTTTAATCAAAAGTGCTCTGGGATTTCTCTTCCACCCGCTCCTGTAGTTACGCGATTGGGCACTTGGTTGAATGCCGTTGAGTATTATGCCCAGAAGTTTGAACAATTCGTATCTGTCGTAAATAGTCTCGACAAAGCATTCTATAGAAATTCTGCAAAACTGTTAAAAGATTCCTCCGTAAAACTCAAATTAGCATTAATTTCAACAAACCTATCCTTTCTTTTTCGTTGTGTAGAAAAGCTTTAATCGTCATCGAATACTCTTCAGCTTGAATCGTCAGCTTCAGTGGGTTAAATTTTTATAGTAGAAATGTAGTAGAAATGAGTTGAAAGAACTTACTGGAGCTAACGAACAAGTGCTAACGTCTATATTTACAGCCATTGTCGAAAAAAAAACAAAAAAACAAGGTTTTCAAATATTGTGTAAAATTGCACGTGTTTTGGAAAATGTGGTTAAATTCAGTGTCAGTGAAATTTCGTGTTTCAAATACGCTAAAATTGCTTCTTGTGATGTGGAACGATCTTTCTCGCAATATATGATGCTTTTTAGAGATAATCGTCACAAATTTACATTAAAGAACTTATAGAAAACTGTGGTGGTCTACTGCAACGCTTTCAAAGAATAGCTTGCTACACATAATATTTAAATTTCTGTTGCGAAATATTTTTATTTTTGTTTCGTATTTTTCTGGTTGTATCGTATATTTTCAAAATTTATTGCACATAATTAACTAAATATTCCTGAGCGGTTTAGCACATACAGTTCGGTTAGTTAATCCCTCTTTTCTGCCGAATCGGATTAATCACGACGGTGAGAATGAAAGTATGAAAATGAGTTGAGTGAAGAGAGACACGCAAGCTGCTATTGGGAGGCATTAAAAATGAAGATAAATAAGGGCAATATTAAGATTTTCGAACTTGAAACAGTTGTAGAATAAGAGCTTAACGGGTTAGAATTTATTCCAACGAATTTCGTCCTTTTCAAAGATTGACCACTACCAGTGATTTTTTTTTTTAATTCCATTGATATATGAAATGCTTCTAATTTAAAGAAATTTATTGGGATCATTTATAATGTGATTGTAGTGGGCGCCGAATTCTACTTCGCCCCAGGAGCCGAAATCTCTAGCTACGGCTCTGGTTACAACCTTAGACACTGTCCTCCCGCGACAATCCAACACACTTGACCTTTTATCACTCTCGCACCACATACCTAAGCGCCAACCATTTGAACTCCTTGGAAGTCAGGGAGCTCGCCCCTTTTACACAGTCACTGTCTCCTGAGTTAATTGTACACTGTCGTTCTACTTCTCACGTAGTACGGAATTGCCCTAACACTTCATCACCAAAATCGTGGCGGCGCGGTCGCCATCTGACTGCTGGCAGCCCAGACATTTGACGTCTTTCCATCTGCATGTATTTCTACTTTGTGCATGCAGTTCACCTACACTCGTGTGTAGGCCCTATGCGTTAACACTGCCCTAAAAGATTACTTCAATATGAGAGCTACAAGTCAAAACGTAAGTGAGCGAGTGTATAATGTATTACAGAGAGCACAAGAACACAACCCGACTCTATTCGTATATGCTCGATGTATGCAATGTTTTCGTTGATTGTTCTATATTTTGTGTGTAAAACTAACACTTCAGTCGGAGAGGACAAAAGTTCATTGGAATCCAACCAATATCAAGGAAAATTTACTCGTACAAACCATGCTTCGAGTCACTGGACTGCCGTGTCGTGACAAAACGCTGTAACTTTGGCGGAGAAGTTTTGCGAAAATGAGCCGTAAAGCTTTCATCCGAAAATGTGATCAGTATCGTGTAGAACCAGTGTAACTAGGCAATAATGGTCAACCAATCAATTTTCACCAAATTTAATCATACAACATGCATTAACATAACATTACATGTAACCACGTGTTTCCAAAGTCAAGATACACTGATTCTACACGATACAGATCACATTTTCTGATGAAAACTTTACGGCTCTTTTTCGCAAAACTTCTCCGCCAAAGTTACAGCGTTTTGTCACGACACGGCAGAGGATCTGTCTGGGTCACCGAGTCTGTGAATCGTGGCCCAGAAAAATACTGTGACCCAAGTGACCCGGTAACCCATGACCCATTCCATCACTGTTGCAGAGACAAAATATGTACCGATAACTTACTGTATTGCTACTGCAAATAAATTCTGCTTGAAGCTTCAGTATACTAAATGCACAGATCAACATTTTTGTTGACAGGAACTTTTAAAAAAAAACTAACGAAGCAAATTAGTGCAATTAGAGTTTTCAGCTAAATATTATTTGCCCCCTAAATTATCAATCATTAGTTGTGTGTTTTATAGGACATAGTAAAACAGTATTTATCAGTTTCGTTCTTGAATTGTTGTTTCCTTATACTCCGTTAGAAGAAGCATACACTAATTATGTTGCATGTTACTAAAAATGTGTTCATGCAGTGCGCAGGAGTCAGTAATTGGAAGTTTCTTTTTCTTTCTTTGGTTTATTTGCAGAAGAGAAAATGATTCAACTTTCCAAGAGGAACAACAATGGACTGATACTCAGAATTCCTGCGAGGGAAATCAAGTTGAAAAACATATTCCTGATGATATTCCAGATCTTGTTGTTGAGCACGAGAACAACAGGACTGAAGTTCCTATATCCTGTAGCAGAATGGTTGACCTGTCGTCTTTTGTAGAGCAAATAAGAACAGTGGAGCGTCATAGTCTAAACTGTGGTTTTGGTGGTTATTTTATACATATTGGTACAAATAATTTTGGTTTGGTTAGTGAATTAAAATTTGCTTGCAATAAGATATTGTGTTCTGCCAGTATGAATGTGTTCACGGCAATACCACACGCCTTGAATTTGGACGCTGTCTGGGGAGGTTTGAGTGTAGGTATGGGATATCAGCAAAGCGAAGAATTCTTTGCAGTTATGCAATCTCCTTATATGTCAAACAAAACTTATCAAAAATATGAAGAGCGTTTAGGTAAAATAATGGTGGAACAAAAAATTGAAACCATAACAAGTAACATATTGGAAGAGAAAAACGTAGCAATTGCAGAAGGAAACATAACAGATGACGGAGTGCCACAAATTTCTGTTATTGTTGACGGTATGTGGTGTAAACGATCGTATGGGCACAGCTTTGATGCTCAGAGTGGAGTGGCCGTTATTATCGGAGAGAAAACACGAAAAGTGCTCTTTGCAAATGTACGGAATAAATACTGTGTCATTTGTACGTCAGCAAAGAGACAAAACAAGCCTGTAAAGGAACACTCCTGCAATGCAAACTGGAGACTATCATCCACATCTATGGAAGCAGATATAATAGTGGAAGGGCTCTTATGGTTGTACGAAGATCATGGGATTGTGTGCAATAAAATTATAGGGGACGGAGATTCTTCTGTCATGTCAAAAATTTATGAGAGTATACCGTATGCTAAAACAGTGAACATACAAAAAGTCGAATGTGTTAACCACTTGGTTAGAAACTTCAACAAGAAATTACACACGGCTTCTGAGAATGCAAAATCATTTCCAGGAAAGGAAGGACTTTTGGCACGAAAAGTATTGAAATCTAAAATTGAAGAAATCACACTTCGCTGTAGACAGCTTATAACACACTGTAGCGAAGTAGTAAAACAAGGGGAAAAAACTCAAGAAGAAGGGCTAAAATTTCTCAAGGAATCTCTTCAAAGCCTTCCGTACCACGTTTTTGGTGACCATGGTAAATGCAAAGATATTTGTCCATCAACATCTCGAAATGAAAATCTCATTCCCTTACTTGACAAGGTTGGCATGCTTACCGTAATAGAAGATGCTCTCATGCGATTAGTTGCTCTCAGCGATTCCCTTCTGTACAACATGACGAACAATGCAGCAGAAAATTTTATGTCCACGATAACTAAGTTCACTGGAGGAAAGAGGGTTGATTACTCCCGAGGTCAGAGTTATGGAAGGAGAGTTACTGCAGCTGTTTTGTCCCAAACTTCTCCAGGAAATGAGTGGCAAGGAAAATTGTTCAAAAGGAAATACAAGAAAAATCCACTGTCACCGATGGCGAGACTTATACTTAAGAGAAATAGGAAATTACTTATTAACAAGAAGTACAAATCTAGAAAGAGTTTGTTTAGTGAATCAATCAAACAATCTCAAAGATTCAATTCTCATGAAGATATTCCTCAAAATCTCCATAATAGAAAAGAGCAGAGAGATCTCGATTACGGCGCGTCAGATATTCCTCCAGAACAGTTATCAGTCCTGTGCAAAGAATTCTACAATAACCGAGTTGTTGTTAACAAAGAAAGGGCTATCGAAATTGAAAAAGAGACAAGAGAGCAAGCCAACTGTAGGAAGTGGAGAGATGAAAGAAGAAAAAGAGTGACGGCTTCAAATGTGAAAAGAATCGTCTGCAGAAGGGAAACAACTCTGACTGGCCCACTTGTAAAATATCTCCTATATTCACCGAATATTAATACTAATGCAGTACTATGGGGAAGAGCCAAGGAGGAAGCAGCGCGAAAATTATATGAACAAAAGACTGGTGTAACCGTGAGAAAATGCGGTTTATACATAGACACTGAGAATCCATTTATTGCCGCCTCCCCTGATGGTGTAGTGGAAAGTAATGAAGAAACATACCTTATAGAAATTAAATGCCCATTCAATGCCCGTTACTGTGAAACAATAAAAGAAGCCTGCACAAATGTTAAAAGTTTCCCATTAGCAATCGACAAAAATGGTGAATATTTTCTACCACGAAGCAGTGAGTACTTTTATCAGATACAGACACAATTGCAGTGTTGCAATATAGAACGATGTGATCTTGTTGTGTATATAGTGAAGGATATGAAGGTTGTATCAATTGCGAGAGACAAAGATTTTATGTCAAAGATTCTTCCAAAGTTATCACAGTTCTACTGGGAATGTTTACTTCCTGAAATTGTTGATTCTCGGTTCGAACGGTCACTTCCTCTCCGGGAACCTCAAAAAGTCTTAGAATCGAGAAACAAAAAGAAAAAACTCGAAAACACAGTCGGTGTAAAAAGACAACAGCAGCAGTAGTTTGTATAATGTATAATGTATAGTGTTCGCTGTATAATGTATAATGTTTGGTGCTGCGACTTTTATAATGTATAATGCATAATGTAATTTAGGTTAACAAATTATAAAGATAACCAAGAAAGTGCTGTCATTTTTAGTGGAGTTCTGTGTTCAATTGGCTTTCACACCATGAGTTGAATGCGAATGAAGATAAGGCGAAGGTCAGTTGTTGGTGGGTATATCTAACATACTTCCTGCTTGTGGCAGTTCAGTTACACCGTGAACTTGCGTAAGGACAGAGTGAACATGGGACCTCCACAGAGCGTCGTAAGGGCGTGTATGCTGTACGAGTTCAAACTGGGGTCAACCGCCGCTACAGCGGGGCGGAAGATATGCCAGGCCTTTGGTGAGGGTGTCGTGACTACGCGGACAGTGCAGCGGTGGTTTCACACGTTTAAGGACGGTGACGAAATACTCGAAGACGCACCACGTACCGGAAGACCAACACATGTACAAAATGAAGATCTTCAGGCAGCAATTGAGGCGAATAGTGGAAAGATATGTGAAGACTGTGACTACAATTCAGTGTGAATGGAGAAACCATTCGGCAGCATCTCCATCAACTTAGGAAGTACTACAAGTTAGGTCGATGGGTTCCACACAATTTGACTCCGGATAGGGTGTTGACATGTGATGAGAACTAGGTCCTGTACGAAGCTCCAAGGCGCTGTCATCATTGGTTAGCATCCCATGAACCGATTCCAAAACAGCCGAAACCAGCACCGCATCAGAAGAACGTACTACTGTGTGTTCGGTGGCCTGCTGAAGGCACCGTGCATCGGGAACTGCTACCAGCTGGTCAGAGCATCAATGCAACTGTGTACTGTCAGCAGTTGAGCTGTGTTCAAGAAAAACTCAAAACTCTGGAGTCAGCACTTCTGAATCACAAAGGGGTTCTCCTGTTACACGACAACACTAAGCCTCACATGGTTAGGATGACCCGGGACACCATTCTACGCCTTGGATGGGAAACATTATTGCATCCGCCATACTTCACGGACATTGCACCGTCCGATTATCACCTGTTCCATTCCTTGGACAATCACCTTAGAGGGCGTCAGTTCAAACCCCTAGTAGAGGTGCAAAATTTACTTGATACCTTCTTAGCTTTATGGCCCACCAAGTTCTACCGCAATGGAATCTATGGCCTTCCAGAACGTTGGCAGAAAGTCGTCGATGCTGATGGGGACATTTTTGATCTTCTAGGTACGTGTTAGGTGACATACCTATGATCGAAGATAGTGGGTGAAAAAGTGGCAGAACTTTTTTGGTTATCTTTATAGAACAATCGAAAATGTTGTATTTTAATAACGTATTTGTGTTAAATGTACTTTATTATAACAAGTTCTATATTATTCTCATATAAGATACTATAAATGCTCTATTCTGTAATAAAACTAAAAGTAATATCTTTAAAAGATGGTATTAGATAGGCAAAAATTGGTTTTGTGGGATCAATTTAATATTTCATGCATACAATATTTTTATTCAATTTTCAGAAATTAGTTAGTGTATTAATAATATACAAAGTGTATTGTACATGTAATCAGTGTACAATATTAAGATACTTCACTGATGATTGCTTTTTGGATGAATTAACTTAAGGTATATAATCTTTTATTCCTTTTTATAATGTTGTTAATATAAATGTGTAATATGAGTATAAATATTGTTTGACTGTAATGTACCATTACAATCTGATGTAATGATATTTTTTGATGGGAGGGTGCCAGAAATTTTTTGCACCGACTGTACTTCCCACTTAGCAAAAAAATTCTTTCTGTTTATATAATTTATGTCTTTGTTCGTTATATTATTCCAAATCAACATGGACGATGGTAAAAATTCATTAGGAATCATATTTTTGGGGATTAATATCTTTATTCATATATTGATTAATTATAAATCTCGTATATGGATATTTTAAATGGATGATTACAAATCTCACGGTGTCAGTGCTATTCGGAAATATAGGCCCACCATTGGACGGAAATTTTGGAATAATTAACAATCTAAAATTTTGGCAGAATTGTCAGGACCACTCTTCACCCCCCTTTTAGATATCTATGTCTGTCTAAAATCTAGTTTAATCCAGATTTTACCATTTTTTATTCGTTTCAAATGCTCCACCGCCAAAAAAGCTTTGTTTTGATTGGTGCAGTTACCGACGCGACATATCAACGCGCGAGCATCGATATACTACACCAAGAAGCCGAAGACAGCAGACCCAGATTTTCCAAGCTCAGCAAAAAGTAGAAATTAGCTAGAAAAGCTGCATTAATAAGGTAAATCTAGTTTAATAGTTGAATAAATACCATCCAGGAAGCCAAGGAGCCATAATCTACTAAATTTCAGAGTAAAAAACCGGACTGAAAAGCTGAAATAGGAAGTGTAAGTCAGTGACGCCATGTTTTGCAGATATAATTAGTGATGGACAGGTTCTAACCTTTAATTGATCAAATAATGAAGTCGTAAATGGACTGACAAAAGGGGAAAACATCCTCTGACCAAATTTTGTCTTTGGAAGTCCCTAGGTGGGAAAAAACTGTTCAGCATGCGAGTGCATCTACAAACTGTTAGTTCATATGTGCTCAATAAATGATTATTATGAATATATCTATATATATGTATAAATATAAACGAAATTGAATGGAGCGAAATGTTTGGACACTATGAATAGTGCATTACTAATGATTTCGAACGTTCAGTTTTGATATACGCAACAGGATGTATAAGAATTTTTAGAATGTCTCGATGCGAGATAGAGACTCATAATTTTCCACTATATTCAAAAGTTTTTTTTTTCTTCTTTCCTCTTCGTTCAATTTTCTTTTGATGTAAAATGAATGTCTCCTTTGCTTATGTTGTGTATTATAAATTTGATTTAGCATGCCTAAGACGTGATATACATAATTATATTATTTTTTTTCTTTCCTTTTGTCAATGTGATTAAATATATGAAGCTAAATTCAAAATAATGACATTTGATTGTTTTGACTTATGAAGATATAATGCTATGTATTCTGTTGAAGTATGACTAAGAACTAGTCCTTTCAATAATTTTTTTTTCATTCTTTCTTCTCCATAAATGTAATAAATGTTTGCGAAATCGTAGCTAGATGGTTTTCTTTAATGATATATGCTAACCTCACACACTGTCCTGTGTGAATGAATGTGTGTCTGAATGATAAATTTAGTTTTTAAGTTGTAGTAGTGATACTGTTTAGTTGTATTAACATTTATAATATATGTGTCATGATTTATGATATGTGTTAGAGTTAATAACCAAGGTCATGAAGGACCGATACTAACTGATTTAAATCGGCTCTAGGAGAGAGGGCAAAATAGCAGGATGAGCCTGAACACGATGTCTTCTGTCAGAGAAGTTGAAATTCCTATTGATGCAATACATAAATATATTAAGTTGATAACTTTGATTTTTTTTTTCCCTTCCTTTCTTCGGCTAATTCATATGTGTGGTCGATCTCAGAGTATGGAGTTCAGAGACTGGATAGTTAATATTTACCATTCAGGATTACCTTACAACCAATTAAATTCCATTTTCACCTAGCTTGGGCTGGGTTTGGGCAACTCCCTCTTGTGCAGTCGCCTGGACCCAGATCTGTCTATTAGTCTAAAATCTAAACTCAGCAATACAGCCCATAGGGGCCTGGACATGCCAGCTGGTAAACATTCACAACCTAGAAGATCGTGATCAGTGCAATGACATCAAACAATCCTTTCGTCTTTCTTGGCCAGAGATCGCTACCACTTTATTCGGATAGTTCTCCATTTCTTTCACGATGTTGACTCAACTTCGGAAGTTGTGAGCTTACACTGGCAATCGAATCCTATTCTACGTACAATGGAGACACAATAAAACGAGATTCAGCTAAGGAAAAACTCCTAAATAGTCATTAGTAGGAAAAGAAGCTGAGTACTATTCAGGAATGAATTGTTGATCATCTCTTAGGGGGAGGATATTTTCGAGAAAATGTACGCATGGAAAATAATAATAATAATAATAATAATAATAATAATAATAATAATAATAATAATAATAATAATAATAATAATAATAATAATAATAACACAGCTACACAAAAAGAATAAAAGTTCTGTGCACCAGGGTATGGATTCAAAATATTTTGGTACCCAGAATCCAAATTTCGAAACCCCAGGACGATTGACCGTGATATTTTTTTAAATGGCGATAAACATAAGCAAACGTAAAACAGCACTTACGTTCTTCGCCCATAAAACAAAGTTGACACGGTCAATCGTCCTGGAGTTTCGAAATTTGGGTTCTGGGTACCAAAATACATCGAATCAATACCCTGGGGTCCAGTGCACAGAACTTTTATTTATTTTGTGCGGTTGTGTAATAATAATAATACTGTATAAGGAAAAGGAATGAAGATGTACTAAAGGAAGCTAATGAAGGACGACAGATCATGAAGATAATAGGAAAAAGAAGAAACAGCATGCTTGGACATCTTATTCGGCACTCCGATTGGATCACCGTGTTGATAGGGGAAAAGGCAGAAGGAAAACCAGGAAGTGGAAGATCAAGGATAGAAAAATCTATAAGTTTTACGTCCCACAGTTATGCCTGGTAGGTTAAAGGAGCTAGTGATGTTGAGAAAAGAAGGAAATGCTGGAATGCAGAAAGTGTAAGGAAACGGGAGAACCCCGAGAAAACCCCCACACATGGTGTTTGTCCTCCACAAAGTTCACTTGGTGCGAGCTGAGATCGAACTAAGGACGCCATGCATTAGAGGTGAACGCTCTACTACTGACCCACCGCGGCCCGACCAGGGATAGATGCAGTTACGAAGAAGAGACCTTATCAAATTATAAAACAGCTCTTCCAGGGGAGAGAAAAGTTTTAAAATTTCCTTCTTGCGCATCAACCTATGATTGAAGTGAGAAAGATTATTATTATTATTATTATTATTATTATTATTATTATTATTATTATTATTATTATTATTATTATTATTATTATTATTATTATATCGAGAATGTACTTCTAGGTTTCCTCCTTAAAAAATACACACACTATTTCCAATTATGGTTATCCTACTTTTTACAAATTTGTCTTTTTCCCTCTGTCTTTCATTCCCATCATGCGATGGGTGGGCCATAGAAGGTGACACCTTCTCTGTGGCCAGAGTGATCAAATTTGTCTAATTCAATATTGGTTTAAATAGTATTAGTTTTCAAGCTACATATATGAGTTCTTTGACTAACTGAATAGTGCACGCCCCTTCTGGCTCACTCGCCACTATTTAACATTAAATTTCAGATGCCTCGATATGCTTGCATAAGTTTATTATTTCTAAAATAAACATTACGTAAAAGGTTATTCAAATTGATATCAAGTTTTTCTGACATTTGTATATTACGCATATCTTTCTTAATTTGCATTACTCACATTACCCCAGAGAACGAACAAATTTTAGAGTTCTGGTTTGAACTTCTCTTACAATAATAAGCAAATATACGAGGAACAAATTTACCATTATTGACGATGCGGAGGGGAGGAGATTTTCTGGACTAGGAAGGAATGTGTGCGGGTGCAGGGCAGAGGTCTGCACGGGCCGGAATTTTCAACCCGGGCCCGGCCCGTGAATTTACAATGTGAGGCCCGACCCGAGTCCAAAATATGTCTTAGCATTTAGGCCCTAGCTCGGACTGAGCTCTGTGATAATCAAATGAGCCCGAAATAAGCCCGAATTGCAGAAACTTAATTATTAATGCAAAATTGTATTTTTATTTATAGCAATTCGAGGTTTGATTTTTCAGTTGTGTTTTAAAAGTCCTCCAGAAAGAACGGTGCAATTTGTATCGTTTTACACTATATTTACAAAGTTAGGCCCGAAAAAGTCCGAGAAATATGGTTGTATATTTAAAAATTCACAGCCCGAACCCAGGGGCGTCATTTAGGAGGACAGGGAGAGGCATTTGCCCCCCTTCCGAGTTTGAGATTTATATAATTTTATCAATAGCATAGTAGTAAATCAGTGAAAAACGCGAAATTTTACATATATCAAGGGGTCTTGGCCCCCCAAGCCAAATCTGAAATGACGCTACTGCCCGAACCCCTCCCGGGCCCGAAGTGATACATTCTTTGTAGGCCCGAGCACGTGCAGACCTCTAGTGCAGAGGCGTTTCAAGTGGTGGGCGACTGCCCACGGCCTTGCATCTTGAGGGACCTCGCAAAGACCAACGAGCCTAAATCGATTTAGCACTCACTTTTGTCGATGCAACAATAGAAACAAATATGAATTCGGACAGAAAAACAATACACTTCAAACTAACTTTTCATCTATTCGTATATATTAGATCGCTAGCATACGCGACAGGCGGCGAGTTTATTTTAAAATTGCAATAATGAATGTGTATAAGTCTTTATCCTTGAGATGAATTGTTTTCGATAAATTTTATTATAATTAGCAATTTTTAAAAAAGGGGGCAGGAAGGACTCGTAAACCTTATTCGCCTTCTGTGCAGATGGTATGGTAAAAATCAATACTGGATAATGAAAGTGTAAGTGTAAAGGCTAATATGGAACAGAGAAACAAAAGAGAACTTCTTCAGAAGGGAATTGGGAGGGGAGGGGATGAGAGTACAATGCTGTGACACTTAAAATGCGTCTTGATTTGTATACTTCAACAAACTTTTCTTATTAGATTACGCAATTTCTAGTTTCTTACTCCGATTATTCAAAGTATTCAAATGTTCTCGGAGGGAGTGACCGCCCCTCCCTTTAATCCGTCCGTGGTGTCATTCAGTTTGGCTTTTCGCTACTAATTCAAAGTGCTTTCCGAAACAAGTTGTCTTCTTGTGACAGCAGGGGGTGGAAGAAACAAACAAACCGTGAAAGGAAGAAAGAAGAGGTTTTGGGCTCTTCCAGTCCAGACCATTCTAACCACTGAGAAGTGAGAATCACAACGTGATTTTTCTGGTAAGAGCGTCCTTTTAAAAGCAGCTAACAAGCAAACAGATGGTCAGCCCTCTCCCCTCTGCAGCATACTTTTTATTCACTGTTGCCAAACTTACTGAAGAATATATTGCAATTAATCTAACGCATGTAATGTAAATTGGAGACCGTGGTTGGATTTATATGGGTCTTGTGTATTTGTATTAAAAATTTCAAGTTATTACCTGCAATACTTTGTTAGAAATTACCATATTAAATTTTACATGTTATCAAATGGAGAGTTAGAAACCTAAGCGGAGATGGTAGGAGATCCCGTTAAGATCAATTTTGGAAGTTGCGAAGCTTCAATCCATCTAAGTATAACCAAAATATGTTTCCGTTCAAAATATAAGGAAGTTAAGCATGTAAACGATTTTTTAAAAAATAAAGACAAACCAAATGTATGTATTGTGATGTTGAAAATAGTTAAGGTAGAAATATCAAATTAATATAGTGACAGCAGTACTTATAATTGATAGACCAAGTTGAACTTATAAGCACGCAGCAGCACACACACACACACTAACTATATATTCAATGTCGGTACAGGGGAGGGTAACATCGATCGGGTCAAAATTTATGGATAAAACGAGATTTAAAATATGAGTGTGAATTCATGTTTTCGGGTTCGCTGAAATGATTAGTAACACTCCAGATGCAATTTAATTTTATTGCATTTTATTTAACACTAGCTAAAATGCCCGTTCTTCGCACGCGGGAAATATGTTTTTAGCAGATAGGTGACTTGCTATAAATTGATTTGTGACTATTTAATAAGTTTCGTACTTTTATGTATGAAGTGCACGATTCACAAAGAATGGAAAATTTGGTCAACGGAAATTCATTTAAAAAGAAAAGCAACAATAATGATATTAAATTCGAATGAAGAAAACTGTAATTGAAGCAAAGTCTGGTTTGTATTTAATGTTATTTTGAATTTATTTCATAGTTAACTAAGTTGTTTTATTACAATATTATTTCATAGTTAACTAAGTTGTTTTATTACAATACTTGCTTATAAACTATATCTGTTATCTTATTGATTGGTGAGTACATATAAAAATTCTTTGTGTTTCCCACTCTAGAGCAAGCTACATGTAACTGACCGTGAGAAAAGCATGATTCTTTTAAGTTAAAGAATTCTGGGGGAGATATTACTAATAGTGTTAGTCGAATTTTTCCATTCTTGCAACACATTCCTGGTGATTCTCTACTGAATTTCTTGGCACAACAGAACATATAGACTTGATCCATTTTACCAATACTCTTTAGTGGGTTCATAACGGAATGCCTCACCTGACAAACTATAATGTAAGGTTCTGCATGTCTTCACATCATGCTGGAACCATGTGTGCACTACACGTGTTGGCAGTAAACAAATACAACGTAGACGACAGTACCGACAGTCGCCCACAATCGCCAGCAGTCGGCAAGACGAAGATCACCGAAGGTAGCCGACATTTTAGGATAAAAGCAGCACACCTCAAGAAGCATCAATCTATCCAGGTTGATCAAACCACCAAAGCCCTAGGGCGCCTGGCCATTGGGAACACCTTACCCTGTCACGACGCTTGGTCAATTGAGAGATATCTTTCCTAAAAGCTCTACGACGCTTGGTCATTGGGTTCCCTTTTTCTCTCGCGACGCCCGGTCACCGAGAGACACCTAATCAGACAAATTCATCCCCTCTCACGACGCCTGGTCAAAGAGAGTAACCTCACCTACAAAAGCCCTACGACGCTTGGTCATTGGGTTCCCTCCACTTTCTTGCCTAAAATATTAGAGAAAACTACTTATTGTAATATATTTCTGTATTCAAGAGGATCTTTTATAATAAAAGGTGATGGGAAAGTCAAATCTCCCGAATACGATAATTACTCTATCTTACATAAACTGAGAGAATTTTACATGGTAGATGCGTCGGCATCTATTTTTACAGACATTTCTTAAGGGCTTCCTACGGGAAGCTATTTTTATTAACGGATAAACGGACTTAGAAACTTTTTAAAGTGCAGTGTTTTAGTGTTCATGGTAATACGACAGGATTATATAAAGATGATATCCGTGTTGTTATAGCACTCCCATTACTCTTAGCGGTAAATTGATTCGTTTTAGGCTGGCAGGTATTTATGCCGACAACTAGATTCGGGAAAAATACGTATAGAGAGAGCGATAGTAATATGGCAGAATTAGGCTCCCGAATACCTGTGAATATTCCCCATCTAACTAGATACTTACAACGATATTGTATATTTATTTTGTGAATTTCTTGTATTTTTATATCTTGGTTTTAAGCAACGGTGCATAAAAGTACACAATCTGAGATATAGAAGAAGAAGAAGAAGAAAATAATAATATAATGTTGTTGATTCTAAATAGAAAAAAATAAGATCTAATCTTAGTAGCTGAAGGTATATGTTGATTTTATGTGTATAATCGATTATCTTTGTTGAATCAGATAGTGGTTTATTTAAAAGTTGCTATGACAACCATCGAAAAAGAAAAGTATTATTAATGAAGTTTTGAGGATGCAAGGTGGTAAAAGGTAATAGTGATACAAGATGGTGCGTCTTATTTAATGCAATTTAACCGTGTTGACATAGCTAAAAATTACGCGAACTGTGGACTGGAATGTAACATAAATATAACGTTACATACTCAGGTCACAGTACAGACGGCATGTTTTCGAAATACACTTAGCCTAGCCAGAGGCATTGTAAGCCTGTTACGTTTGGCAACATCGCACGGAAACAAATGAATGCGAATTGAATGAAAGCGGTAACAGGTAATGGAAGATACACAAAATGGAAGAAGAGTGTGAAAATAGTTGAGAGGTTTACGATACATTTTGAGTAATTAATATCTGATATCGGTAAGATCTGTCCATTGTTGATTTAATTGTGGCATTAATTATTAATATTGTGTTTTTGTTTCGTTCTTAGGTGTAGCTTTTTTCAACACACAATCTTATTTTAAATAAACATATTTCATGATCAATTGTCTCCATCCATTGGAGCCTCATACAAATGCAAATGGCACCCAAATAACAACTCAGGTCTTAAATACTAACATCATCCCTACCTCTTCAGACTCAATGGAAATATCAAACGAAATGGAAGTAATTACAAAAGGAGTTCAAAACACTCAGGGAACTGAATCAATTCCAATCGTAGATAAAATTCAAAATAAAAAACAGGAATTTCAAAACTTTTCGAAACATAATGATCATAAGACTATTCATGGCTTTGGATTGATTATTTTAACAAAAGAGACACTGACCAAGGCTTAAAACCCACTTTATTTTAAATTATAATTTGTAACTGTTTCGGATATCTAGCATATCCTTCTTCAGACACTATCTAAAATCTTTTAGATAGTGCCTGAAGAAGGATATGCTAGATATCCGAAACAGTTACAAATTATAATTTAAAATAAAGTGGGTTTTAAGCTTTGGTCAGTGTCTCTTTTGTTAAAATAATGATCATGTTGTAAATCTATATAGTGATCATCATTCTGCCTCTTATTTTATCTTTTTAAAAAACTAACAATGGCGAAATTGGGAGAAAGCACATTATGTCTATAAGTCGGAAACTCTATCTAGCAGAAATCCCTGGCATTAACAAAATTCAAACAATTGGTAGAAACCTTTAAAAAATTCACTTTAACACAGGAACTGAAGCTAATCAATTTACGTCACCCAATCCATAAAACACAGGACTGGTCATCCTATGTTTCAAATCACGCTCTATATTCTACGGGGGTTGTGAAAGACGTTGATGTTGACATTTCAACAGATGACTTACTACAGGGCTTGGATTCTAAGATACCAATTATCTCTGCGCGCCGAATTCTTAGAAATGGAAATAATAACCAGAAAGTTCCCACTAGAACAGTTATTCTAACTTTTAATTCGCAACAATTACCATCAGAAGTAAAATTATACTTTCTCAAACTTCCTGTAAAACCATATATTCCAGCTGTTCGGCAGTGCCTTGATGGATGTTTAAAATACGGTCACACGAACCGTACGTGTAAAGCAGGCATAAAATTATGTACAAACTGTGGTCAAAATCATTCTAAAACTGATTGTTCTAATCCTACACAGTGCAATCATCAGTGAACATACATAATAAACTAACCTCTACATCTATTCTTTCTGCAGTTCCTTCCGGGAAAAGAAGAAAAGGTTTACAAGATGATCACTTTACTCCATCTCAATCATCTTTCGACAGTAAAAGTTCCTCAATACCTTTGAGGTGCCTTCTATCCCCTCTACTTCTTCCATGTTCCCCCCATTAAGATTCGACACTCCGGGATCTAAACCGGATACTAAAGGTTTAGCTCGCAATAAAGATAAATTTAGATTTTCTAACATGCAAGCTTCATCTAGTAAATCAACATCCGCTTCCTCTGTTGACAACAAACTCATTGGACATAATAGTGCAGAGCTTTAACCTGGACCAATCAACAATCGCCAGAACTATACTTTCCTTTCCAATAATGACAATTCTGCGAATGACCAGATTCATGAATTATCCCGCCATAATGGTATTCTCCATAATCAAATAAAAGCAATAAAACAAATATTAACTACTGGTTCTGTCATTTTTACCACTGACCCCAATTTCAAAATTCTAGATACTTTAATTCAACAAATTCCTAGTGTTCTTTCCACCAAATAATTTCATCATGGCTTCCGATACTTTCGAAAATCTAGTAGTTCTTCAATGGAACATGCAGAGTGCAACTGGGAAGGGTTATGCCCTATTACACTTAATCAATATATTTCATCCACATTTGATTATTTTACAGGAGACTTGGTCAAAACCTCATTTGATGCTTCGTATAAAAAATTACAAGTTCATCGAGCAACTCCAAGAGAATGGTTATGGTGGCATAGCAATAGGTGTACGTTACGACTTTTTCTATCAAGAAATACTAGTAAAAATGCGCAATAAACCTTCTAATGCCCAAGTCCTAGGAATACAAGTGTAAAATTTTAATCTTGCGAACATTTATGGTGAGGTAATGCATGTACCAATTCTGCTGGCAACAAATTAATCACTGCCTTATCTACAGGTGATTATCTTCTTCTCAATGATGGTACATCTACTCGTATTTCTTATAACTTTAAAAGCGCACCTGATATTTCGCTGGCACGAACAAAATATTTTATTTATTTCTCCTGGCATGTTTTTTACGGTGCCCTCGGTAGTGATCATTTTCCCATTATTATTGAGGTACCAGTTTGTAAAATACCTACTCCCATTCATGGATGCTCTTTACCTTTCAAATCTTTCTTGCAACATATCTCTACGGAGTTACACTGGAATAAATACAGCGACTTCATTGCTTTACAATTTTAAAATAACTTTTCAATTCTTACTATTATTCCTGATATGCAGGAAGCAGCACGAAGTTTGGATACTTTACTAAAAGCTGCGGTACATCATTCAAAAGTGCAGCCGGTTCTTCCTTCAAAATCATCACGTATTTGTAGGCTTCCAGTCAAACCTCCTTGGTGGACTCAAGAATGTCAACAAAGTGTTAACTCCAGACAGCGGACTTGGAAATGATTTCTTCGTACTAAAGAAAAAAAATCATTTTCTAGCTTATCAGAAAGCAAATGCCCTCACAGAAAGGTACTCCGACAAACGCAACGTCAACATTGGCAAGATTTTTGCAATAATATGTCCTACAAAACCAAGAAAACAAAATTTGTAAATATCTCAAATACCAAAAAATATATCTCTTAAAACTGAACAAAGTAGTATTCAACTCAGTGGATATACTTGGATTGAAGAATTTCATCAGAATCTGGCTCCGCCTTTTCTAAAGAATAATCGCTTAGATCTTGTAAAATATTTTTCTTCGACCTCACACACTACTTCTGATCTTCCGTTCACTATTGAGGAAATAACCACTGTACTCCAGTCACTAAAAAGAGATTCATCTCCAGGCTTCGATGGAATACATTATAAACACCTCAAGAATCTTCCGTCGGAGGGAATCTATGCATTGTTACATTTCTATAATTCCATCTCGAAAACTTCACAGATTCCTTCACAGTGGAAGAAAGTTCTGATTACTCCAATACGGAAACCAACAAAACCCATAGGAGCAGTGACCAGCTATAGACCGATCGCTTTAATATCTTGTTATTTAAAAACAGAACAATTAATTCTAACCAGATTACAATGGTTTCTTGAATATCACCAGATATTTCCCCTTAATATGACAAACTTTAAAAAACACAAGTCAACTTTAGATGCACTTAGTCCATTCCTTTTAGACATTTGGACAACTTTTCAACATCGTAAGTATTTCATGGCTATAAGCATTGATCTTAAACAGGCATATGACCTAGTTCGATTGGATTTATTGATAACTAAAATGGCAAAAATGAACATCCCTACCGCTTTCATTATATTTGTTCATAGTGTACTTATTAATAGACAAATTTATGTCAAAATAAATAATAAATATAACACTCTTCGGCGAACTTCTCTTGGTCTTATGCAAGGTAGCAAGCTTAGTCCCACACTTTTTAACATCTTCATGGTGGACTTACTGGAAGTACTTTATGGTACTGTATCAGCTTCTCTCTTCGCAGATGACTTACTCATTTATTTTGTTACAAATGATCTGGATACTGGTCGAAAGAAATTGAAGTCTTCGTTGGAAATGATTGCAACCTGGTGCCGGAACAATGGTTTAGAAATTAACTGGAATAAAACCAATTACATTGTATATACTAAAAAGAAAATCACTAACTTTCCTTCTCTTCAACTTTCACATTCACTGCTTCACAGCACAGCTTAAGAATGTGGAAGCAAACACCTATATCATGATAGAGACGATTTACGAACGTTGTTTGGGAAAGAGCAAGGAAATTATCAGGATATTCGAAACACCTCATTGATCTGCAGCACTTTTCGTGTTATGGTTCTCAAGAAAAAACCCTACACCATTTGCTAAGCAAAGTTTGGTTAGAGCAATCGGTTATCATACAAGACCTCCACGTGGAAAATCTTGGTTCGATTCCCCGCTGAAAATATCGTTTTTTCGCATAAAATAATGGCTGGAATTGTGCGAATTACAACGATATATCCACAATAGATGAAATCGACACTGAATGTTCGGAACAGATAAATCTTCGGAGATCACTAGAAAATGGTTCTCACTTTGGTTATTTCAAAACAACATTTTATTTCTATTAGTTTGACAAAATTTGTTTCCATCCTATAATTAACTGTTTTATTCAGATTTGAAATTTGAAACATGCAAGGTCTGATACATCCATCTATAAGGAACACCCAATTTTGCTTTTGAACATTTGTAACTTTTCATTATGATACAGTTTGAACTTTTAATATAAGATACTACTGATAGAAATTTAGCAGTAAAGTTGCACTCATTTATTTTCTCTTTTTATCTTTTTCTTTTTGTTCAGTTTGTATTAGTAGTCTGGAATGGAAGGTATGACCTACGCTACCTACTGGGTTTATTAGAATATATTTCGGATCAGTACGTCCAATGAACACTACCGAATTTGCAACCGAACCCCGCGGAAACTAAGCATGTGTTAAACGTTTGACATTATCCTAGAAGTGTCACGAAAATCTACAGTTCTACTGAAAGTTGAGTATTTTATTTGACCACCAAGTTTCGTATTTATTTTGAAAGTGACTTAATGAATGTTTCAAGCATCCTCTATATATTCGTATTATTATTATTATTATTGCATCATTTCTCGAATCTACGCATGTGCGTTATTTGGATATATCGATATTGACATATATGAACATTTTATATCGCGAATATATCAACATCCTAAATTTTCGATATCCGTATTCGGGAGTGAGGTGTAGGGGGCCCTGAGACTTGCGATGGATAAAGAAATAAAACTTATTTTTTACAATAATATATTCTAGTGACAATTTCTTTATGACCACCAATTGCAATCTAAATAAATCCACTTGTAAATTTGCAAAATTATATACTGTAACTTTTTAGCCGCCAGACTTTTTCTGTTCCAGAAAAAAGAAACAAAAAAGCACCTGTCAAAAGCAAATGCTTCGAACTTTTACCTAGATTTTTTTTTCTTCTTCTTCTCTCGGAGATTTTCATCCCTTTTGGCCTTTGGGACAGACCCTTTACAAAACATGCACATATGACCACTATATGCAAACATGCTCTTAGCCAGAATCAGAGATTTTGAAAAGGAAACGAGATTTAATAATAATAATAATAATAACTATTATTATTATTATTATTATAACAACAATTGTGTTTACAACTAGGGTCGCATCTGTTCATCTTGTGGGGGGCCGCAAGTCTGCTACGTCATTAGTGTTCTTTATTCTGTGTTTGTCTCTCTTTCCGTTTAGTGTGGATGTTTATTTTTGTGCTGTTAGGCTTTTATATCAAGCCTTTTCATTATGTAACTTTTTTTTTTTTGGTGAAAAAGGAGAGAAACTGCTTTCCTTTGATATCTATTTCTTACCATTCGTCTTGTTTGAACTGCTTAAGTAAGAACATTTTGTAACTTTTTATGTCATCCATTGCTCTCACGATAATAAAATCGGCATTCTTAAAAATTTATTTTATTCTCTTATTTACTGTTTGCCACATTACTATATTTATAACAAAATTGATGTTTGGTCCAACGCCTTTCTAATTCTCAACCATCCCAACAAGCGTGTTTCTTGGGTTGCCTACTATTGCAAGAAGGGAAGAATTGCAGGTGGTAATGCACTTTTGTAGCTGTCCATACAATATTACTATAAGTACTAAAAATAATGCGGTAATATTGGAGTATTTATTTAATGTACGAGGTAACAAAAAAAAAGTTCTTGCCGTTCTAGAGCAGCGATAAACAAAGAGCAATACAATCGACGGTACGTACCTTTAGGTTTCGAAATTATCTTCATCAGCATCTAATATCTTTTCCCAATGTTCCTGCAGCTGCACAATACCCTGGTAATAAAAATCGACGATCGTGGATGCAAATAAGTACGTGAGTGTGTTCCACAGATCTCCCTCAATTGTGAATGATCTACGGAGGTGGTTGTCGAAGCTATGAAACAGGTGGTAATCTGTTGGTGTAAGGTATGATGAATACGGATCATGGCACAGTGTCTCCCAGCTAAGTTGCTAAAGGGTCTTCCGGGTTCCCTTTGACACATGTGACTTGGCATTGTAGTGAAGGAACTGTATAACTTTGCTCTTCACCAATGCCGGCTCCTGCCGCAATGTAAGATGCACCCTTTACAACTGCTGAGGGTAGAGGTCAGCAGTGATCGTGTGACCAGGTGGAAAGAGCTCATAGTGCACAACTTGCCTACAATTCCACCATATAGAGAGCACCAATAGATGAGCGTTACCTATCGTAGGTGCAGAGGTGGTCTTACTATGTGAGGAACACGGTCTGGCGACAACCAATGTCTGGCACGCTTGGGAGTGTCATAAATGACCCATTTTTCGTCACTAGTGAACAGGCGATCAAAGATGGGTGTGTTAAGGTGCAAAGTGAGCAAAGGCAAATAAGCTTGTTGGCTGAAGACAAGTAAGAGTACCGACTTTCTTAATTTGTATAACTTCCCTATCCAATGCAGGTGCAGTCTGACTATTTCAGCGGAAACATGGAAACTTTCTGCAAGTTCATCACACGTTAGACCACTGTCCTCCTCGAAGTCTGCTTTCAGGGCTTCGTCATCCAATATATGAGGTCAACCACTGTGAAGTTTATCCGAAAGGCTCGCATCTCCGGAACAGAATTTCTGAAACTAATGTCTAGCGGTGCGTTCGCTCACGGCATTCTCCCCAAATGCCTGGCATATACGGCAGCTAACAGGCCCACTTTAAACTCATACAACAAACACACGCGAACAAGCTGCTTCAATACTTCAATTTCTCTTCCACACTGGACGAGCTGTATGTGCGTAATTTTATTTCCTCTCTGTGTTCGCATGATTAATGAGATGTCAAAAACAGCAAGAACTCTTTTAGTTATCTTGTACATTTTCTACGTTTCTTATTGACTTAAAATTAATTTTCTTCGTGCAATTTCTTTAAAATTTACCAAGAGAGTTACACAAAATGGTAACTGAGAAAAATACAGGTTTCTGGTGAAATTCGAAGTTTTTTCCAAGTACATAACTACATTCCAGATTAGTTTAAGGTTTTTCAGGTCAGCAGACGCCTAGCATAAGCACTTCTGAACTAATGATCTTCGCGAACTAAAATACAATGAAAACATAAAGCTCATATACGGGTAACTGTATTCCAGTCCTTTCATTTCTACCTTCACTTAATGCAGAACAGGAAATTCCGATAAAACTGGAACTAGTAAGAACGGAAAAGGAAAAAGACTAGAATTATGCGTACGTCGAAAATAAATTTACCATTGTATCGTTGATGCACTATATTTTGTGAGTGTTTTACCAATATGAATGCTATTATACAAAAGATAAAGCAAACGATAATGTGTACAGCTGTAGAAAATGTGCTCGTTATACATCGTTAGTGGAAAAAACAGAAAATTTTAAGTTTGAATTTGAAAATAAATAAATAAATAAATAATAATAATAATAATAATAATAAATCAACCACATATGAATTCGTCTTAAAATTTCAATTTTTAATTGTCTTTAAAACCTCGTTCGTAGGAAATCGAAATTTCGTGACTTTTAGCAAAATTCCTTGATTTTTATCCGAGGTGTCTGATTTCTCAAATTTCCTGACATTTCCAGTTTTCCAGCCTTGTCGTCACCCTGCTACATGAACTGAAACCATATATTTCACCACTAAAATAAAATATCAAAACCTAACTTCCAATAATATTGCTCAACTTCAAATTACAGTCGAAAGACTAATTCACGTTACTCTCATCTGAAAGAGTTATTACAAACTTAATTTCCATTAACAACATAACTGAATATTACCTGTAAAATTTCTAAGGGAAAAATGTATGCAGTATCGAAAGTAATCTCTTTCCAGCCTTAGAAAAAAGTAGATGTAAACAAACCCACCTGACTACCAGTGAGTCGAAGACCAGTGATTGGCTGTTGGCCTAACTGCATTAGTATCCTACCGCAATATAATCCCTACTAAAATAATAATTTCGAATAAAGATGTCTGAATTTATCCTGCATTTTGTGATAAGAAACTCAATATATATATTATTTAACAACAGATGTAGATTTATTTAAACCATACCCGTACTTGGACATATAGTATTTACTGCGCATGCATACGTGTTCCCGCGCCGACCCTACTCATTTGAAATTGTAGAATGACGACGACGATGAGTCTCGTGTTATAAAACAAAAGAGGACAACAGAAACAGAGGCAATCTCGTTTATATAACGATTTGAGAAAATACATATTTCCAGCATAGCAGTAGTTAGCGTCAGTGCGTTAATTATTTACCAACCAACGTAGCCTTACACTTTGTAAATTATGCGATGATAGTAAGCTAGCAGACGATCTTGCTGTTTACGTCTCTCGCTGCCGAAGCACGTGTGAGCCGCGGAGTAATACATTTCGCTTTGTTTACATCTACTTTGTTCTAAGGCTGGAAAGACTTTAGTAGCTAATATCGATTCATCTTTACACAGCAGTAACACCATGCAGAGGTTACACTCCATTCAATTAAACATTAAGAAATTTAAAATTCTGAAAGTATTTTCTATTTATTTCTGGTAAAAAAAAAAAAAAAAAAAAAATTATTTTTATATATTCGTTGACAATTTTTTTACAATGATAAACTTCCTTGTGACATATACTTTACTTTGGAATTACATAGTTTATTGCGAGATGAATGCCTATCACAGCTGAATAACAAACAATTTTAAAAATCAGTACTCCAGCATACGTATTAGATCATAATCTTCTCTTTCTCTTCCTTGTTTTGCTTTCGTTGGTTTGTTTGTTTTATACTGCTGTAGTATTTAGTTTCCAGTCTCTAAACTAAATCACACAAATCAACCCTATTAAGAAATTCCCAATAATTCCATATCCCAATAATCTAGATCACTTAGGTTATCAAGGTTATCACTTGAATCACTTGTGTGATCAGTTGAATCACTTGTGTGATAACTTGAATAATCAGTTGAATCGTCCGAATGTTCACCTGGAACTTCATATGGCAATATCAAATCATCAAAATAATTCAAATCTACCGCCTTCATGAAGTCTGGAGGACCTGGCGGTACATACGAATAACACTGTTCATATAAAAGAAACTTATTCACAAGTTGAGGCAATTTAAATTTCCTCACAACTTCTCCCGGAGGCATACCTTTTGTTACTCTCTTCTTTATCCATCGCCTAATTTCTATTCTGCACAAATCTTCCAACCTGCCTGGTTCCCCTATCAAAGAATATAAAACGTAAGTTAAATAATGAAACTAATGTTACACATTATTTTATTTTATTTTATTTATTTATTTATTTTTGAAATGTAATGGTGATCTCGTCAGACGTCCTACAGTTCCTACTGATAGGTACAAATCCTATAATCAATCAACATTCAGATGATCTTAAATCTACCAATCGCGAGTGAATCTGAAGTCTAAAACTCCAATACAAAACGAGTTCTAAAGACAGGCCAATCCTTAGAAACATGTTTAGATACTATAAATCTCTCGTGGCACTAATATTACATCCGTGCCATGAATACTTGTATAACTTCATATAAGTATAAATAATGAAAGAAAAAAAAAGTTAAAATAAAGAATAAGTGAAGTAACCTTATGCAGAAATTACAATATTTCAAAAATCTACATATAGGACAATCCTCTCGCGTTTCTTTCTTTTTTCAGACTTGACATTTATCCTGATAACGGCCCTGTACACCGCTTTTCTAAATCATAAAATGATTTGTTTATGGAAATGTAAAGACATATATTCAAATCTAAGGTACACATTTATCAAAACTAGTTGTCCTCAAAACTGAAAAACATACCCACTATAGTTCCATTTGTCGTCATTAAACATTTTATTTTATATATATAGGGTAGACCGTTTATCTTGGTGCGCCCTTGTAACTTTAAACCCTTTGGAGTACCATCGCATCCGAGTGATGCAAGGGAAGTAGTTCCCTAACTGATAGGCTCTAGAAACCGATATATGGACCAAAACCATTGTTTTTTTGGTTCCACCTGTTCTTGGAAGGACCACTGAATACAATATAATGAGTTTCTCTGTGGTATAAGCACAGTACAGTGATGATGTCAGAGGGAAGTGAGGGGGAAATGTCTGCTGCTTCGCTATTTTTACTTCCTTGTTGTTGCGTGATGTCATTGCCCTGTATAAAGCATATGTATCTTCGTGTGTGTTTCTAAGGTTGCATGATGAATTATCTGATATGGAAATTAATACATGGCTACCCCAAAAACCTTTCCTTTCCGTTCCTACCCCATTTCCTTCTTTCATTTATTTGTTTTATATTGATTAACCATTGGAGCTATTTCATTCACCACCATATTCTTTCAGTTTTCTTTTTGGAAAGTGTACTGAAATATATCATAAGCCTTTCCATATTTTGGCAGGAGGACAATATTTTGATAAATTTCAACCTTCAGATATCATTATTCTTATTATTATGTTAATAAATGTTTTTTTTTTTTCATTTATAGACTTGGTGACATTACTTTCCGGTCAGACCTTGAATTTTCAAAGCAGTATACGAGGGCAACTATTTATATTTTGAGCCTTGGCAGCACTGATTGTAGTTAGGCGCTATTTTTTGTTTGCATAAAAACGTTTGACATTGTTGACCATAACACACACCAAATGTTTTGTCAATAGCTTTATTTCTGTTGTTTACGTTGACTTGAAAATTGCGTAACAGAAAAATGGAATTAATTCGTGAAAATTTTCGTGCGATGATTTATTACGATTTTCGACGTGGATTATCAAGACAAGAGTGCATCGATCAACTTATTTCTATATTTGGCGATGAAGCCTCATTCTTTGCCACTGTGAAACGCTGGTATATCGATTTTACTCGTGGCCGCCATTCGCTCACTGACGAAATTCGCGAAGCAGTTGTTATTCAAGAAAACATTGATGCTGTGCTAAACCTAATACTGCAAGATCGTCATGTGACATACTGTGAGATTGAGGCAACCCTCGGCATTAGTTCCACAAGCATATATAAAATATTACATGATCATTTAGCTGTGAGAAAGGTTTGTTCTCGTTGGATCCCACATAATTTGACAAAAACTCAAAAAGAAGCTCGCGTCGGTTGGTATACACAAATGCTCAATAAATGCAATGGCGGTGCTTTTAAAGACGTATATGAGATTGTAACAGGTGTCGAATCATGGATATATGCATATGAGCCGGAATGTAAACAGCAGTCGACTGTATCGGTGTTTCAAGATGAACCAAATCCAACAAAAGTTGTTTGCACTCGAAGCACATTGAAACAAATGATCGCCTGTTTTTTTGGGAAAACTGGTCATGTGGTAACTGTGCCTTTAGAGGAACGTAGAACGGTCAACTCTGAATAAAATACAACAATTTGCCGGAGGTCTTCGGTCAAATATGGAAAACAAACAAGCGCCGTCGGATCATTCTTCATCAAGACAATGCGAGCTCTTATACATCTAGTCTAACAGCCGACTATTTGAACACTTAAAAAATAGAATTGATGGGTCATCCGCCGTACAGTCCTGATTTGGCACCCAAGAACGATTTCTTGTTCCCGAATGTCAAGAATAAATTGCGTGGACAACGATTTTCGATGGGCAAAAAATTCGATCGGACGATATGATCCTTGAAAATGAACGCATCAGTAGCCACTGGTAACGAAGAACAACAAGCACTAATGAAGCCTGATCTTAACCAAAACTGGTAGCGGCATTGGGAGTATATTATGCCACAATTTCTTGGTACTTGCAAAAATTTAGACAAATGAAGAAGGTTGATATACGGGCTCTTCATGAAGAGCACATGACGCGCCACCTGAAAGTGTGCCTTTCTCTGCTCTCCTGGAACCGAAATGTTCCATTTTTGCAAAAGAATAGTAGTACGTAGTGAAAAATAGATTTTGTACGATGAACATCTACTCTATACAATGGCTAGATGTCGATGAACCAAAATAAGTGCTGACGCCAACTCGTCATCAATAAATATAATGGTGACAAATTTGTCTATGTGCTGCTGGTATTATTTACTATTCGCTCTTTAAAAATTCAATGCTGAGAAATACTGAAAACAACTGTTATATCGTCAAGAAAACGCCAAACTCCATATGGTGGGACAACAGTGCAAACACTACACTATTAGCACCGAGACTCTTCCGCATCCATCATATATCAAATCTCTCACCAATCGACAACTAACTACTTTGTGGACCATCTTTTAGCTGAGAAAAGGCTCGCTAAACCGTCAAACTGCCAAAAAAAAAAAAAAAAAATCTCCAGTTGAACTTCTACGAAAGTGGATTCAATGTGATTGTTAACTCATTGTATAGCACCTAATTGCTCCATATTTTGATTAACGAAATTCCTTAGTACTCAGTAACTATTGCTTAACGTTTCATAATAAAATTAATAAATAAAGTAAAATAGAAAAGACGTACGTGGACATGCAACTGCCTAATATTTTGCATGTACCATATTTTATAAGTTTTCTTGTTGATAAATTGTATATGCTCTCGATTCAGTGATATAAGAATGTACTTTCAGAACAATTAAATTTGCAACTTATCTATTACATTCAAGAAATGGCTTGAGTATTATTTTATGAAATACTGAAAAATTTACTCATCGTTAGCCATGTCTTTTAACCCAAAAACCTGGAACGTTTCTTTCCCAATTAATAAAACAAAAGGATTAAAACGTGGAAAAGTATAGCTGAATAAGATAATGTGTACTAAAGAACAATATAACGAACTAATACACAAATGGTTTATTTTATGTTTTTAGATAAGTAGACGACTGTCTTATCATTTCATGATACCACAAACGATGCCAAATAGCTCCGTAATTTTTCATCGACTAACTCACACAAAATTTTCCCTCGTCTAGTCCTACTTTTTGTTTAATTATCCTGAATCTAAGTTAAGTTTGAGAGCTTTATTCTAGTAGACCTTGTGTCGCATGCATTCTATTCTAATACACCACGTCTTAACATTTCAAATTCTGAATTATTATCATTTTCTATAAGTTATCTGACAACGTGCAGACTTTTTTATACTTTTTACAAAATGATAAAAAAAAAGTTTTAAAATAGGAACAACTTATAATTAAAATAAGAATGTAAATCATACTTAAGAATAGAACTCATACCTATCATTGAGTGAATTTCCTTCCATTTCCCTTTTGGAACACACAAATTTCTCTCAAGCTTTTCAATGTGTTTGGAAACGCCGAATGTTCCGAACTGGAGAAGAAATTTTAAACTATTCTCGTACTGCTCAGTTAGGTAATCACGTATGTTAAATCCATGGAAATTTCTTCCACGAAACCCACGGTAATCAGAAGCATTGCAGCACCACTTAATCAAGTCGATATGTGAGTACTTCGTATGTGGAAGGAGTACTTCGAAGAGCTTTGGATTGAGGAAGATTGCATGAGCGAAAATGTCAGGCCCAGGAAAAGTACTGTCTCTGAAATAAACAAGTAACAGAGAATTAAAAGATTATTAATGAAACACATATATAGTTAGAACAAAGCGATCTCATAGCAAACATGAAAATGAAATTACTGATCAGAAAATAATTCAAGTTCGTAACCCAACACAATATTGCCGTGCGTATAAAACTTAAAAAAATACGTAAGAAGAGAAAGAAAAGAACAGAAGCTGACAAGGGAACCTTCCGAAAATGATAGTTGCAGTGAAAGATGTGACCTATGCCAATTGAAAGAGCTGTAAAAGAGATGAGCATTCCCAAAAAATTAGCTGCCCATAGCAATAGGTTCAAGAAATATAAGGGGTGGAAGTTCGGGAAACAGCAAGGTTGGACAAGGGGGAAAAGTGCAAATTCCGCAAAAAAAAGGGGGGCACGGCAAAATACAATGCTGGCAAGTGATGTATAGAAAGAGTCTTGCCACAATAAGGAACAAATGAAGGCCACCAGTGGGGTTAACAGTGTTGCCAACTGAAATTAAAGTACATGTTTTTCAAAGAGCACTATATGAAGTGAGTGCAATATTCAGTGTCAATCTGTCATGTAGAACATAAGATATGACGTGTATAATCAGTGGTACAATCTAACAAAAGAAAATAAAAAAAAAACAGAAGTACGGAAAATACGAAAAAGACGGAGTTGGCCATAATGCGCCACATTTGATCACGAGATGTGCATATTAGAATGAACAAAGCAAGAAGCACCTACTATGCAGGAAGCCGACGTACCAAGAGTCGAAAAGAAAAACGAGTTCCAAAGTTGGCAACACTGGCCATGAACATTCAGACAAGTCTAATATAGTTAGGCCACTCGCTTCACAAAAAGAAAATTCCGGCAACAGGCATCACTCGGAATGCATCAATGCTAGTGATTGAGGCAATGTCAAGTCGGGGAACATGAAATGGTTGGGTTGAGCCAACAACCGATAATAGAAGTAGTGAACATTATGTCATGGTTGGGTCGTATGTGGGAATATACAGGGTGTCCCATCAAACTTTGTGACCTGAAAGATTTGCGAAACGAACAAAAGTGTGACGGATCCAGTTGTGCAGGAATGTACCAACGTCAGCGGGTGATAACTCTGTGAGAAGCAAGTGCCCCCAGGATCCCCATCATAGGGCCCCAGGAGCCAACTTTAAACTTTCAAATGACAACAGGGACCGAGTGGTACCTCTTTCGATAGATCATGGAATGTGCAACAACACCTATAGGAAGCATTTGCTATATGAAGCATGGTTTTCAAAATGGCCGCCACAAATATATGTTGTGTCTTAACATGGCATCGAACATTGTGATCTCAAATTGCTGCGAAGCGAAAAGAAATGTTGCAAATTTAATTGCACAGGAATGTACTCATGTCGAGGACCAAGAAAACTTTGTAAGAAGCAAGTCCCCCAAGACCTCCATCATAAGGCTCGAGGGGTCAACCGCAACGTTTCAAATGGGAACAGGGGGCGGATGATATTTCTCTGGATACAACACCGCCTATAAGAAGCATTTGATGCATCGGGTTTCAAAATGTCCGCCAAAAATGCACGTTGTTCTTGTCGCCGAGCAGATATTTTTGGCGGACATTTTGAACTCCCATATAGTACATATTTCTGATATGCGTTGTTGCATATTCCAAGATTTATCGAAAGAAATATAACTCGACCGATGGTGCTATTTGAAATTTTGAAGTTGGCCCCTGGGACCTTATGATGGGGGAATTGGGGGCACGTGCGTCTCACAGAAGTTTGTCGCTCGCTGACATGGGTACATTCCTGCACAACTGGATGTGTCAAATTTTTTTCGCATTGAAACTATTTCAGTCGCAGAGTTAGGTGGGACACTCTGGATATATCATATAGGCGGTGATAGTACCGCAGACAGCAGCACACAGCAGATGAAGCCTTTGATTATGTTTGCTTTCTCCAGGTGTGGATATGTGATAGAAAGACCACCAAAGGTTCCGACACCTCTAGAGTACTGTTTGGAGACATTCACAAGCGATCATTGTACCATGTGTGACGGATTGACAGTATTCCGCTATGCTCACTGCAAATGTATCTTCTGTTTGGACCATTGTCTCATCGAACAATTGCACGTACAATGTTGACGAGCATGTACAAATGATGCGAAGGCTAATGCCTGTTGCCGGAATTTTCTTTTTGTGAAGCGAGTGGCCTAACTATATTAGACTTGTCTGGATTTTCATGGCCAGTGTTGCCAACTTTGGAACTCGTATTTCTCTTCGAGTCTGGGAACGTCGGCTTCCTGCATAGTTGGTGCTTCTTGCTTTGTTCATTCTAATATGCACAGCTTGTGATAAAATGTGGCGCATTATGGCCAACTCCGTCTATTCCGTATTTTTCGTACTTCTGTTTTTTTATTTTCTTTTGTTAGATTATACCACTGATTATACACGTCATATCTTATGTTCTACATGACAGATTGACACTGAATATTGCACTCACTTCATATAGTGCTCTTTGAAAAACATGTACTTTTCATTGCAGTTGGCAACACTGTTAACCCCACTGGTAGCCTTCATTTGTTCCTTATTGTGGCAAGACTCTTTCTATACATCACTTGTCAGCATTGTATTTTGCCGTGCCCCACCTTTTTTGCGGAATTTGCACTTATCCCCCTTGTCCAACCTTGCTGTTTCCCGAACTTCCACCCCTTATATTTCTTGAACCTATTGCTATGGGCAGCTAATTTTTTGGGAATGCTCATCTCTTTTACAGCTCTTACAATTGGCATAGATCGCATCTTTCACTGCAACTATCATTTTCGGAAGGTTCCCTTGTGAGAAGCATATGAAGTTCCCTTTCCAGCGTCGCGTAAAAGTGTTAAATTCTCCTGTTAAAAGTCACCTGGTCCTACAAATACACAGTCACCCCCTTGAGTCAGATTGAGAATGTACATTTCGTACCTATCAAATATACAAATATTGTGCAGTACTTTTGTTACAAGCGTTCCCCCATTAAACATTCTATATTATATTCCTGCCCAACCCTCACCATGCTTTCACCAGCAATTTCCAACCAGGATATCTTGTTCCAATCTGGAAACAAGTAGCCTTTCAAAAAATTATACCGAAAATAGAAATTCAGCAACCACGAAATACCCTATTACGATTTTCGTGATGAAATATTCTTCCTACAGAAAATCATGAATCTTAGTTATCCCCACCCCTTACCTCAAACTGAAAATCCATGGTTCGCTGATAGAATAGTAATGGAAATACATCTCCATTTCTTTCTGATCAACGTGAAAGAATCTTTGAGAAAGATGTTGAGAATTCTTATGCGGAAGACACGGTTGAATATAGTTCTGTGAAAAGATATGTACACTCATGTCCAAATGATTGTCACATGTCACATAGCTGTAACAGTCTTATTGCGTGATGAAATTGGATAATGATATCGCAGGGTACTTTTAATACTGCTACTATGTGTATAATCGGGAAATGTATATTTGTGGTAAATTTCATTTAAAACAATTTAAAAAAATAAAATACGAAAATTAGAATGTTGCTAAATGGGCAAGAAAAGTTTTTTCGTTATATTGTTCTTATTTACAGCTCTTTTGACATGAAATTTACCACATACAAGTCTTTACCGATTATACACATAGTAACATTATAAGAAATACCGGGCGAAATCGTTATCAACTTATATTCCTACAACAACATATTTATAGACATGCGACAATCATTTTGGGCATGACTGTACATGGGGAGCTTAATATTGCAAAAGCATCGGTAATATTTGTACAGATTGAAAAGGGAGTAATATTTCGTCAAAATAGATAGCTAGACAGTGAAAGAAGGGGCTTCGTACGTTTTCTCCTTCCTAGAAAAATGACAATTATTTTTCGTAAGTGTGAACATTGTCAACGTAGAGCCCCCCGCTAAAATTCTCTTGGGGCTCCTTGCAAGAAATTCTGAACTCAACACTAATTTGCTTGCTTGTATAACATTAATCATTATTCCTCCGAAAACGAACATTTTTTTTTTATTTTCTGCTATCATTTGGAGCTGGCAATGGAATACGGAACTTGTAAGGAAGGAAGATAACAGTAGAAGAAAAAGAAAGCTGTATGGCAGTTTCTGAAGGAAAAGTGATGAAATATAACTGCTATGAACGACCTCATTGTCTAGTTCTCTCCTCAAAAAATTATAGCAAAGCACTCCATTCCAAGAGCAGTGATACCAAAGATCATGGCCAATACATATAATTAGTTTCCAATATTTTTTGAATAGGCTTTTACTCTGCATGCTTTATTTTGTAATGTCAATTTCAACAAAACAAAGGTACTGTCCGTTAAACACGCGCATTTTTTAATCTCTAACTTTCTAATTATTATTATTATTATTATTATTATTATTATTATTATTATTATTATTATTATTATTATTATTAAATAAGTTTCGGGTGCGAGACTCCCGCTCTGGATCCGGGTACCCGATTGTTGGAGTTAAAAAAGGACTATACTTATAATAGTGAGTATGATATTCGAATATTTGGCCTTGTAATATTAGCTTTCCGTTTGTTCTATTTGACGTCATATTACATCTGAGCAAGTCTAAACTTATTTCCAAAGGTAAATAATCATTATTTTAAGGTAAAAGAGATAAGATTACTTACTGATAGGGAAGGATATACACTTTCATTTTGGTACTGATTTAGTTTTCATTTCGCTACTATCAACACTTGAACCACCATAATATCAATTAATATTAATTAATATTAACCATAATTACTGTATATACAGCTGAATTATGCTATCATAAAATTTAACTAGTAACAAAAATTTTAGGAATGATCCAAAAAGTATCAAAAGGTTAGGATCTTGGCAAGAATTTTAGGAATGATCAAAAAAAAAATGGATGAAAAGATTGCGTTCTTGGCCAAGAATTTTAGGAATGTTCCAAAAAAAAAAAATCAAAAGATTGCGATCCTGGCCAATAATTAGTTTTTGGATCAGGAGCCACAAAATTTTTGAATGGCCCTTAAATCCAGTTTTCGTATTTTCTGCGGAATAAGCACATAATACTGAGTTAAGTGATAGTTTGGGTTTGACTACACTATAAGTAGTTCTCCAGATATAAGGCGTACAAGGAAATTTTTGATTAAAATATATTGGATCTTTTGATCCAAAAAGAAATAAATAAAACCAAGCAGTATTTGAAGATTGCCTTGGCATCATGTTGTTACATGTTGCGTGACTTATGCTAAAACTTTCTTTGCTTCCAAAAGAGAAAGAGTTTCATTCAGGAGTTGTGCATTTTGTGTTGTATTATTCCCTTTAATTACTCGTAAAATGTTTCCGACTGTAATTACAAATGAACACTTTTTTTTTTTTTTTTTTTTTTTTTTTTTTTTTTTTTTTGTTCGCGTTCGTGTTCGTGTAAAAAATTATGGAAGTTTCTACTTCGTTCCACCAGAAAAGAAATATCGCGCTCCATGGTTTCATTTCCGGAAAATAACAAATTCTCAGGAAAGTGTTCCTTTCAAACACTTCCAAAAAGTTACCCGACACCCCATATCTGACAGAGCGTAAAAGTTAACGATTTACTTAATAAGGTGTCAGTCGTCCACTTGATTCAGTCACAGCGAGCACCCTAATGGAAAGGCTTTCAACTTGTTTCTGATAAACATTAAGTGTTATGAACCCTCACTCCTCCTCAAGCCGGCACTCAAAAGTTCTGGCAAATTAGGACGATTCGACCGTGTCCTCAAACGGCGTTCCACATTTAACCCTATATGTTCGATTGGGATAATATGGTGACTTTGGGCATTCCAATTCAGTTATAGACAGGAATATCGCCATCACACTTCATAACAACAGGGAGTCTGGATAGGGGCATTGGTTCATTTCGTAGAACTGTCACAGTGTAGAAAAGCATGAATTGTCCGAACTGTTCACGAATTGTACGTTGTTCACATCACCAGGGGCGGCAAGCAGAAAGAACTTCACGCCACGACACAATCGAATTTCACTGTTGGCATCATAATATCTTTCCTCACACTATATGACACACAGCAAATCTGCAAAATAACACCGAGATTAACTGCATAAAAGAGAACCAATAAAGATCAGAATAATGGTAGATTTCACACTAACTTACTTAGAACGAAAATTAACATCTGCGCCCATTTCGATTAACTTTTCGGCTAATAGCAATTTGTCTTCTGTCTGAAGATAATTCACATCCACAAGAGGAGGTGCGGAATCTTCATCCTCCACGTTCACATTCATGCCTAAAAGGAAATAACATTATACATTAGTAGAAACGAATTTAAGAATAAGAATGGGATGATAGATGGTAGTGATTCCAAAAGTAGAGTGGGTGTTCAAAAATTGTACAGCGCTTATCCTAATACCGAGCGGCCACACAAGCAGCTATTCGGGAAGGTAGTCGTTTCTACAGATGCTGATTAACCTACGAAAGTAACTCCATCATGGCCTGTTCCAAGAAAAACGGGTCACTAACACGGACCATTGGGCCTGGTAGTGTACGTGGTACTTTACCACGAAGTTTGAACGGTAGGCAGTCGGTAGGCCCTTATTGGGAGAAAGCGATCGCTGCCTCCAAAATGCCAATATATGTCTGGTACAGATAGTTATTTCAGCCATTGGTTCCGGGAACGTACGATGTACCTCTTCCGTAATAGTGGTAGGTAGGGAATTAACACAATGTTGACTCACTGGGGAATGGAAGCCTTTGGGGTACCTGCCAAATCGGCAAGTAACGCGTACTCTTGGGTCCGGGAGACGTAGCTGGCTGCATACGTGGTACCTCAGCACGGAGTTTGAACGATCTCAGGCAGGCTATACCACGAACCGAGTCCTACCCACTGGATTTCCTGAATTCGGTTGGTCTCTGCCAGGCTGTGGTCGTACTATGGGATTCTGTTACTTGGAGATTAAGTACTTCGAGGGGGAGGTGACCTTGCCTTATGATGCTCCGGTGCCAACACTGCTTACTCTGGAAGGCCTCTTCTTGCTAGGAAGCTTTTCAACTAGTTCTTTAGGCATAATTCTAATTCTATTAGGCATTCAGTCATACCGTTCATTAGCAAAGGATGCCATAGGATTCGTTAACAATTATGTGAAAGAAAAGAAGAAAAAAAAGATTGTAGAGACAGTGGCGTAACTACAGGTTTGGGGGCCTCTCCGCAGACAGCGTGGAGTGGGGCCCCTTCTCTACGTCCAACTTCACGATTTGTGGGCCCCTGATGGCTTGAGCCCTCCCATCCACAATGCGGGGTCTGCGGGGCCCTTATTTACGCCCCTGTGTAGAGAACTCTTCTTTCCAAAAATTTTGAAATTTTTAATTAAGAAAAATCACATTTTTGTGTCTTTTTTCTCTTCGGAAAATGACATTTATCAAGAAATTTTATACCCCAGTTATACACACCAACATAACAACTAATTTAATAAAATATTATCTATTATCTTATACGAAATTCGGCGGTCTCGAATTACCTTCGTCTTTTATTTTAACAAAAGATTCCTTGGATCTGTAGGGAAGCTTTCTGTAAAATTCAATAAAAAAAAAATTCAATGCCATCAACAATATTAATTCTTAACCATTATAATCAAGTATCTTTCATTAATTTTTTCTTGTTGTTGTTGGAAAAAGATAGTGATTAAGTTCTGCTTTATATTACTGGCTATATATATTTTGAAAACAGGAATATTTTAAAAACAGTATGTATATATAAACTGTTTTTAAAATATTCCTTCCACAAATACAAAATTTATATTGATTTTTAGAAATAGGTTTATAATGTAAGATAAATAAAGATAATTAAAATATACAATTAGAAGTAACGTACATCAATTTACTGGAATGTTTTTATTATTATTATTATTATTATTTTTAACATTAAAAATACATTGCATGAACTGTTAAGGGTCGTTATAAGATTTCCTTTCCTGGAATTTGTAACATTGAAATCACCATTATTCAAGAGATTAGATGTATCCGTTTCGTATGACACTGATATAACATAGTTATCACTACTACTATTTATCACCTTTTACTACATACAAAGGGTGTTCAAAAAGTTTTGCAGAGTGGTCTCTATTTTTTTTATTTGTTGCAGGAGGAGAATCAATTTTTTTTTAAGAACATACTTGGAACATTCAGCTATACACTGAGCCTACTCAATGTAGCCTCCATCAGCTGTGACGCATCTGGTCCAACGTTCTTTCCATGATGTAAATGCACTTTGGTAAAATTCTGGGGATTGACTTTCATACCATCGCTTGACACAGGAAATAAGGTCTTTCTCACTGTCAAATGTTTTACCGCGCAGGTGGGCCTTCAGACAACCAAAGAGGAAAAAATCAGATGGAGCCAAGTCCGGACTGTAGGGAGGATGAGGAACAATTTTCCAACCCATTTTCGTGATTTTCTCCTGCGTCACAAGGGCTGTATGGGGTTTGGCATTGTCATTGTATAGTCTGATGAGCTTACCCTGAAGCTGTGGTCTGTGGGTCTTGATGGCACGTTGCAGCTTGTCCAATGACAAACAGTAACGGTCCTTGTTAATTGTGGAGCTTGTCCTTGGATGATTTGATTAATGGTCTCCTTATTCACATCACTCACTACCGTCGATGGTCTACCGCATCGTGGATTGTCCAGTAGAGAGAAATCACCTTCTTTCAACCTCTACAACCACCGCTGGATACTGCTGCGATGCAATGCGACATAAACAGGGAGCAACTTCGTGTGAATCGATGTGGCAGAGTCATCGCCGGTCTTGAAGAGAAACTCCATCACCGACCGTTGTCACAACCTGACATCTACTTCACAGTCCATTATTGCTCACCTGTAAATAAAAGAAAATACTTTTATATACCAACTTATAGCTAAATGTTCCAAGTATGTTCACAAAAAATTTTATTCTCCTCCTGAAAAAAGAAATTAGAGACCACTGTGCAAAACTTTTTGAACACCCTTTGTATATAATCAAAAACATACAAAACTTTCTTTGATAATTTGTTTTTTCAATTTAGTGACATTTTAATTATATTTTTATTAATTATCCGTCTTATGTGAAAATAATAGCTTTTCATAATAATCATTAATTTTTCCATCCTCTTAATTTTATCCATTAAATTATATATTAACTTCCCAAATTCAAGAAAATCCCCCTTTCATAGTAGTGAAAATTATAAAAATGTTAATTTTAACTTTAATCAAATAGTTTTGATTTTAACAGTTACTTTTTTGACATTAATTTTTAATTTAATCAGTTACCTTTTGATAGCTTTAATTTTTAATTTTAACCCGTTAAATTTTTCATTAACTTTTCCTGCTATGTTAACAGTACAGAGTAGAAAAAAAAAGTTTTATTGTATTACTGTGAATTCAGCACTAAATATTGCTGCAATATCGGTGACAGGTATTGAGACACTAATGTGGAATTTACTGTATTTCGACAATATACAGTAGATTCACTGTAATATAAAGATGTATTTAGAAATAAATTTATTCTATGTATATGAATACTACGAGTACGTACACGGCGTTTGGATTTAACTCATGTTTCACGTTATTTCTCGAAAAGTTTGCATTACTGATCTGCGTTTACTATTTCTCGAAAAGTTTGCAACACTGATCTGCGTTTACTATTTCTCGAAAAGTTTGCAACACTGATCTGCATTTACTTTGTCTTTATTTTTATTGTTGCTTCCAATGATATCCAATTTAGGTCATTCGATTTACAAAACACATAACTTTTCTTGGGTTGGCAACACTGTCATCCGGTGGTTTCCGTCAATATACAGGCAGGTGTCCTCCTTTCTCTACTTGCTTCTTATAAAGTTTCGTTTCTCTTGTCTCATTTGGTTCCTCCGTTATCACGGTTGGACATTCCAAATTATATTATAATGTGGAATCGTCATTTCATGACTTTGTCGTCACGTCGGCATGAGTTAACGTTGTCGTAGGGAGCTGCTATTTCACTAATGCGTGTTTGCAATCGCATAGAATACATTTCACGGGTGTGCGTATCGTAACACGAAATTACCTTATATAAGGAACATTATATATATATAACGAGATCATAATGCTTGTGTTAGTGTAATGATAATAACACTCAAGTAACCAATGTCTGCCTCTAGGTTACTCAAGATTTTAAATTTCCTCTTTTAACTTAAAAAAATGTGTGATTATATTACTTTAAAAAGTAGATTATTAATAGAGACCGAATGTTCGGGCACTAAAAAACAGAAAACAGGCAGTCAAAAAGACACTTATAATTCAAAAAATACGCATTAAAATATTTTCGAAATAATGAACACAAACATTCAATGACATATAAAATCTGAAATTAACCCTTTATTTGACCGCTGCTTACAGGGAAGATCGCCTTCTATTGCGTTATATGCAAAATTATATCTTCAGTGATCGTTTAATTGACATTATTGTTTTTACACAATATTCATACACATCATTTGTACATCACTTGTTTCCATAGCTGTAATCTTTATCAACAGTGGACAGTCAAATTCAGTTCTGCAGAAGCTTTATGCCCAGAATTCCGCGAAAAGTTTATTTTATTTGTGATTATCTGGTCTGCAGAAAGATATCTATGCTATACCGCAGCGAATTACTCCTGAGATATAGTCCTAATTATAACTGACCATATTATAGGCAATGTTGGTCATGGTCACTTGCAACACATGCTTAACTATTTTAGGGCAATGGTGCTTACTAGCAACATGTAATTAGCTATTTTAAGGCAATGATGCTAGGAAATAAACATCCTGCATTTTGTATCCAAGGTACAAAAATACTTTAAAAATTACGAAATCGTCGTCAGAAAGACGTATTTTTACCACAAAAACAAACAAAAAACATTTTAACGGAAATTGCTGAATGTTTGTCAATTAAAGGATTAAGCCATATGTAGTGACCAAATATTCTAGAAATGTAACTTCCTGATCATTTTTGTAAAGAACATCTTCTAAAGAAAGAAGCATGAAATTCTTTACATATCTAATAATAAATTATTCCCAGCATTTTATCACTTCCCAAAGTATTCCAAAGTTCTGTGGAGAACCCGACTGCCCCCAGTCCTGTCATATTTTGGAAGGTCAATTTCTATATTGGAATGAAAGATTTATTTATAATCACGATTCTAGATGCTTAAGTTTGGAGATGCCAGTCATTGTAGAAGTCCCAGACATACAAGCATTCATAGAATCTATAGAATCATTCTAACAGCAGGTGTAAACTACGCATAGCTGGAAAAATTAATGACAAATTTGAAGAACTAAAAATTAAAACTTAAAGCTCTGAAAAAAATAATACATTAAATTTAAAACTAATGTAAGAAAGTAACGGTTAAAATAACGTCAGTTTCAAAATTATTTTATTAAAATTAAAATTAAAAACTGCAATTTTTAATACTATGCAATACGAATTATTTTGAACTGGTTAAGTTAATGTAAAATCTAATGGATAAAATTATGAACATGGAAAAATTATTCGATTATTATTAACGGTTAGGGTTTTCATACAAAACTGTTAATAAAAATAAATTGTACTAAATTAAGAAACAATGGGTGCACGGGGTCTCAATGAAGGGAGAGAATTGAAATTTGGACCCATTACAGTGGCTCGAATTTAATCTTCAACTGTACGTCAACGACTCGGTATTGAAGAGCATCGAATCTAAACTTTAGCAACAAGGGATATTGGTATAACAAGGTGTCTACTAAAATACCAAAATGAAATTTCGTCACTTTTTCGTGACCTTTCCTTTACCAAATCATAAAATTTCATAACCTTCAAAAACTAATAACAGTACCTATAATCTTTAACACTTATCTTTATCTTATCTCTACTTTCAAAGGCTGTTCCTTGTAGCGATAAAAACTTGGAGCTTTCGGCGATGCGATGCGATTTGCATCGACACTGCCCAATGACGTCAGCTGAAAGACAATTTCAAGAACGAATTTGGGTACGAATTAGGCTGAATTTTCATGCATGCGATAGAACCGTGCTTTGTTTGCGATTTGGTAGCGTCTAAAGCTAACCATATAGACATTTTTGGCGGCAAATTTTGAGGTTTTATAGAACAAACTTTTCCAGTCTATTTATATTTGTACAGATAAAAAATCGTCACCCAAAAGCCAAATTTCGTGACTTTTCTTGAATTTCACAACTGTTTTCTGATTTCGTGACTTTTTCATGACTTTCGTGACCGATAGAAACCCTGTATAATTATTACAAGATACTAGCACAGATATGTCTATGTAATATCAGTTGATATGAAAGGGGTCCTTCAATAATGGTAATTTGATTGTTATAAAGGACCCGAGGGAAGGCCTCGTGATGACTCAGTCCAGTGTAGTCATACTTAACATGGATGATATTAAGAAAATAAATAAAACTATTAAACACAGAAAATTAATGTACGTTATTTTACTTGTGTTTTTTCAGCTTTGTTTTAAAAAACGCACATTTTAAGGCAGCTCAAATATGGAAAAGGGCATAATTAGTCTTTTACCTATATTAATTCTATACAACAGAAAGTATCTTACATTTTTTCTCAATGATTTAAACCAGAAAGTTCTTAATGAAAAATGCTTGAATAAGAATTAATATTTTTCAATTGTGTAGCTTAAGTTGCTGCTTCTATTAATTCATCCAATTCTACAGAACAGCTTTTAATTTAATATTTAGAATGGTGTATGGTGTATGTACTTAAGTACACGTTGAAATAGCAGCAAAAATAAAATAATTTCGTTTATTGAATTGTTTTATAAAAAAGGCTTCATACAAACCAAAATGGTCTTTTCTTTAATATTTTTGTAGCAGGAATTGGGAAATTATCAAATCTCCTACGAGACAGCAAACAATACTATATAAATCGATATGTAAAACAGAGTATTACACTTTTGCTTGGTAAACATAGCCATTATTCGGAAAAAGGATACGTAAGCATGTGACTTTTCTGAATTAAAATAGGCAAAATGGCGATTTTTTTTTTAAACATCAAAATACCCATGTCAAAGAATCCTGTAATTAACCATACGGCCGAAGATCTAAACGAATTCAAAATTTGCTCCTACTCATCGTAATTTTTTTCGATTTAAAATTTTCCGAAAAATCTCTTTCATATTGATGCTTCACTCCACACAACTGAAACATTTCTGAACTGTTTTTCTGAACTGAACATGACATTAATAGAAAAGATGAAGAAAGATTTTCATTCAAACTTGAAAAATTTTCTTAACTGATTTTAGTATCTGACAGTACACTTCAGCTCAAGTACGTGGCAGAACATATGCTAAGTTTTTAAAATGTGGTTGAGCATAACTGCACACACATTCTAGAAGCCGGTAAAGAGATAAAATGGTTGATCGCAGTTTAATATGTCTTAGTAACAGGTGAAATACGTATTCATAAACGTGGATCTATATTTTCTATAGTTTTATGTACAACCTTTAGGAAAACTACGAAAACTAATGATAAAATCCAGGATAATGTGGACTCAAATAACATATACACCAGTTTATAAAAATTCAACAATTTTTACGGAAGTTATCACTGAACTTTGAAATATATATATATATATATATATATATATATATATATATATATATATATATATATATATATATCGAACATATTGGAGGCTACCAAATTCTACCCTTGATGCTTGACTGATTTTAACACCATGCAGTTGGGACTATTGAGAAACCTCCAAGAAAATACACGTCATATTACATCGAAAGATTCAGTTTGGTTAAAGTTATTAAGGAAAATATTTTGAAAAAGCTCAAATTTACGGTCACTTTTCTCTTGATACCATGGGCAATTGTGTTTTAAAATAGTTTCTTTGAATTCAGGATCCTTAAACTGGCATATAAAGCGCCATGAGAAATGTATACGTCATAAGTGGTACTTCAAAGATCCCAACTTTAAAGTCTTTTTTTCTTGTAACCCCATGGATGGATACGTTCAGAAATAATGTCATTGGATTCTGCGTCTTCAAATTAGCATGAAAAGAGCAATCAGAAATTTATTCAAACGTGGGCACTTTTTACCAATGGGATGATCATTAGTTCTTTGGGGAAGCTATCTCCTTGTACTCGCTTATCCATGATTGATTTCAACCACAACTAATGTGGACGTCCTAAAGAAACGCTTTGTTTTATCCAAATTAAACGAATTCTACAAAGTTTATAGGGGAAAATGTACAATGGGTAAACTTGTAACATGGGGTGAATTTTCTCCTTATTCCTGACGAATTGTAACTCCAACGAACATAATTACTTCGGAAGATTGGGGGAGGGACATACAGTTTCATTAAAATCGGATTAGTTAGATAGAAGTTATCTTGGAACAGACACATAGACAGAAATGGTGTTGAGTCGATTTGTAGAAGCTTGGTAAGCACACTTCAATTATGAATTTACGTGTACCAATTTTGTGTGTTTTCTTACGTCACTTTCCAAATATCAGATATGTTTATTTAATGACACTGAGCCTATTCTAATTTGAGTTCTGTATTTAAAAGCCTGACGGATCAGTGTGGAATTACAAACATATATATATATATTCGGAAACATAATACAAAATGTTTTCATATATGACATTACATTCATATACAGACGAAATACGTAAGTTTTCTTCTGAAAGTGTCTGTCAATATTCTTTGTTTTATGCCATGTTAAAATTCTTAGTATCCTTCTCGACGCTTTTTTTTTTTTTTTTTTTTTAATAACGCAATAACATTATACTGTATATGATAGTTTGGACAGTTGGCATTTTAATAATTATAATACAAATAACTAGTAGTTGTTTTCAAAACCTTTCCCAGTAGCAGCATTTGAGTTACATGTTTTATATTAGGTGCTCATCCCCCTAAGGGCTTGTGCACAACCCCTTCCAATTTACCGTTTTTCTGCTTCAAATTTAAAATTCTCCAATTTGAATGTGCAATTTTCAATGAAAAATTGTCCCTCAAATATTCTGATGGGAGCAACCTGCGTCATGAAACCCGTCTGTGGGTACCTCTGCCCTGTCCTCACCAAATGATTCCCGTATCTCAGATACAAAAAAAGAATGAATGACCGCAGTTATGACGTCACAATCTGAGCCTACGGATTTCTGGACTAAGAAAAACCCAGAACAGACTACTCAAACATTTTAAAATGCTACAATGTTTATTTTCTATGTATATATTATTCGCGAAGCATATTAAACGGCTAGACTTCGAGGAGAGTTTCTAAGTACTCTTCCCGAGTATTCAGCCTGTCTTGAACAAAGAAATAAGGATACTATGCAACGGAGTGCTTAGCAGTTTTCCTAGTGTTAAAAGAAATCATTAGAAATACTAAATTACTTACTTGTCTCTTTAGAAACTGTCAACTTAGGGAGTGTAAAACGCAATAACGAGTCTTTTCCTTGTAAGCTTGAATTGCTTCTCTTTCTCTATTCCATAAAGCCGGTGTTTAAGAATTATTAAAATCTGAGAGGAGGTATATATAGCAACAGCAATAGAAAATATGTATTGAGAATACATAGTAGACACCCTCAACATCAATAAATTCGACACGTCCTTTTCACATCGTTTTACCCTTTTAGCAAACAACAATGATATTTGTATTATACTTAAAGCACATTTTACACCACTGCACACAGTTCTGTTCTTTGATAGCAGTTTGAGACTGTAAACAAAGTTTTAAAACATAACTGTTTCACTGCAAAGAAACAGACAAAAATCAAGGAGACAGTAAAAATCGAACAACTTCCTCACCGATAACAGTATATAATTACCAGAAACCTACTTGTTCGAGAAGTCTCTTCGACGCACCAAACGAAGACCTAGTAAAAACAACTGGTTTACCTCTCTTTTGAGGTCTTAAGAGTTTTCCGAAACAACTCATGAAGATCCCTACATCACTGGAAAGAGCCACTTGAGGAATTAATGACTTTGAAAAGAATCAACATACTCATAAATTATATTAACGCAAAAGCAATGTTTAAGTGGCTGGAATTGCACAAGCTGCAATTTGCAAAACATTTAACATTACATGAGGTTGGGTGGACTATATCTCGTATTTTGGCAAATACAATGTGAAGATTGGTATGTTACGTTGACATGTAAGTTCTTTGCACCAGGAAAAGCGAATAGGTGCGTGTTAAACACAATACATTGTCTAAAAGGCTGGTCAAACGGATTATAGTCTTGTAATCGCATATCTATCTTGCAGAATGAGTTCTGCTCCCACGCTACACAATGGTCGGATAGGAACTGATGTGCATAATCGTCATCAACTTGATAACATTGGTCTGCTCTTGTGTGTCGGTACTGGACATTCAGCTGAGATTGGTCAAGACACGCAAGAATCCTTTAATCAAGTGAAAATTAAATTTAACAAACGGTTGACAGTAGCGAGTGCAATTAGATAGTATATTTTCCAGTTTACAACATCTATTATCCTGTACAGATCCGTTCGTACTTTCATGATTAGTGAAAGGTTTTCATTTATATAAAAATACAAGTGCTTCTTGAATACACACGCAAAGAGTCAGAAAGCACATTTCAAACGAACACTGCACAGTGGATTTTCGACATTTTGCAGCTTCTGAAACCTTTCAAAGGAGAATCCATCATAATTTGTATTACGTAGTCCGAAATTGCCAATGAACTTTCGAAGCGCAACTGCACCTTAGCACGTCAAATTACAGCGACTGATACAATGGCATAACCCTGAAGCCGTGAGAAGTAGCGCTCGCCTGCGACTTATTTACTATGTCACCATATGTCACTGGTGGCAGCGAACAATTTCCGATCACTTTATATCTAAAGCCAATTTGGTTTTCATTAAAAGTAGCATTGAGGAAGTACTTTGTATAATTCTCGAACTGTCTCAGCAAACCACTTTCAGTTGACCTACGCAGATATTTTGTAAAAGTAACAGGAAAATTCTTCAAGGTAGCAATGAATGAATAGGATAAAAAATTCTACATAGCAGCTCGTTAGCTTTCTGCACTAAATTTGAATTTCAGAATCGCGAATCGGATAATTACTGTGTTTTGGAAGTCATAATACCATCTGTCATAATCTGTTCAACAAATCTTCTTCACTACTGCTACAATCTAATACTATATTTACCATATTTATCGCAAACTAGTTATACATATTCAAATCGCACTTACATCATTTCCAACTTTTTAGATTCTTCAATTTTTGTTCCTGAAAACTGCAACAGCTTTTGTCTCTTCGCAGTAGCAACAGATGGCCGGATTTAAGCGGCGACGGCATATAGTCTGATTCCTCTATATGCATAAATGACAGTTAAGACGCTTGTGTGCCACTTCTTCCCTCGTTATCTTCATTGTCCGATTAATTTTCGTTTGAGGACATCAGCATCACCACGTTTCAATCATTGGGATCAGCACTTTGAAGACTTCCTAGCCAACATCTCAGTAAACTTAAAGCTCCGTTATATTTGTGGATATTGTGTACGTACCCATTCGAATGCAAGTCTTCAAATTATACGTGCATCGCTTTCCGGATTAATTTGACTTGCTGTAATCGATGTCGATTACTCATTGATATTCAGTAATGCTGACGTTACACGTACAGAGCAATACATTGGAACAAGTTTAAATAGTTACGTCAGCAACACTTTGATATCACGCTCTTCTGTAGGTCTGGTACACGTTCATAATTAAATTCACAGACGATTTAATAACATTTGTGGACCATACACGCTTGAAGAGTATGAATTTCTGTTAGGCAGAAACAATGTTCTTAACTTAGTTATTTGGTTGCTGGATTCTTTGATGCTACGTGCGCACTTCTTTTAGATAGCTTCCGATTATTATGTATGCTACATCTAAAAGATATATAGGGAGGCACGGAGGCTAAGTGGTAAAGTGCTTACCTCTGGTGCGTGGGGCTGGTTCGATCTCCGGCCAAGTAAAGTTGTGGTGGACAACTTCGTGTTCGTGGGTTTTCTCGGGATACTCTCGTTCCCTCCCACTTTCTTATTCCTCCAATTTTCCATCATCATTGACTTGCTTTAATCATTGTCTCCCTTAGCCCAACAGGCATAATCGTGGGACGTTAAACTGAAAGATTTATTTGTTTTACGTTCCTTATACGAGTACAACGTCGAGGTTATGAAGGACAGGACCTATATTATAATAAAGTGCAGGCTACGAAACCTCTGACTCGACAAAATTCGGTATTGTTCCCTCCCCTCTAGCCAGCTTGTCCCTTTCACAGTGTTGTCGGACCTCAGTTTCACCAGCACAAGCAAACATGACACATCTCGTGCATGGCTTGATTGACACCCGTGAACGCAAACAATTATGCGTACAGAAAGTGGAACCAACCTTGAATCAACTAGGGCCTCTCATTGTGGTGCGATGTTGCAACATAGAGATCAGCTGCAGCAGAAAAGATACATTTTGAAAAAGTGTGCGTGAATGAATGATGTAAACTTTGTTTTTAAGTGGTAGTATTTAATATTGATTTACTGTGATAATGTTCGTAAGTGTGTAATAGTATCTCATATGTGTTAGTGTATGACGAAGGTTATGAAAGATAGATTCTAAAGTAGTTTAAATCCGCTCTGTGAGAAAAGCCAAAAGAATAGGATGGGCCAGGATAACGACAGTCTTTTCAGGAATCTCAAAACTTGTATTTGTGGAAAAATATACACTTTGACTTGTTTTTTTCTTTCTTGGCTGATTCAGATGTGCGTTCGATCTTCCCTTTTGAAGTTCAAATACTGGATGCAGATTATTCAGCATTTCGAAGCAATAGACAAACAATTAAATTAAACTTCTTGTCACCTGGGCTGGGTTAGACCAACTCCCACTTGTGCGGTTGCCTGGATCCAGGTCGGGGTCGTATGAGGGAACATGTCTTTTCGGGATAACTTCATAATTGATCCTCAAGTAATAACTTTCAAATATTAATTACCTTTTAACAACTATTTGAGTTCCTTCACCATATTCCCATATATATCCAATAATTCCTTTTCCTCTAAATTCCTCTACCCTTCCTCTTTTCTCCTTCTTCTCTCCTAACTTCTTCTTCTCCTTTCTCACTCTTTCTTTTCCTATTTCTAAAAAAACTGAAGAGGGGTCGTGACTGGGAGTTGTCGCTACAGACACGGTCATTAAATTGCTTTGATGTTTCTCTTCGGAAGTCCGCTATGAATTAGTAAATCCTATAACAAACATTGGAAGCTAGAATTCTAAAAGTCATTTATTTTAATTTTACATAGTTTGGCTAAATTATCAAAATTACAAGATTACAGTTCAATTCAAACGATTAGCGACTTCAATAATTTTCCCATTCACGATGGTTTCCTCTTCAGTGGTTTGAATTATAGTTTCTACCCTTTTCGGATTGACTTAACTCATTGCAGGCCTCCCAGCAGGACATTGAAAAAATATAGGACAGTTTGGTTTATACAATAAAGTATTATGTTCTGAAGCACAGAAAAAAAAATATATAAATGTATTATAAGAAAGGCCACCCTTCACCCCAATAGGCAATTATTTGTTATTGAAAATAGTAAATACACTAAAAAATGCGGCTCCAATATTGTTAGAATTCAGAACATATTCGTACTTCCTCAGAAGAAAAAGAAATAGTTAACTCTTATTTATAGGATTACCATGACATTTAACACTCTTTACATGTCGTCGTAATTTTGAATATGTAAATTCAAAAAATGCACGCAAAAATATTAATTATTTCTTTACTATCCTTTTAGTTCTTTTATTTTACAGATGAACTTTATTTTGACATTTTTTTTTCATTACTTCATATCTTTCTGAAGAAAAAAGAAAACTTATATCTCTGATAACTTATAACTTATTTCTCTGTAATAAAATATTTGAATCTAATTAAACATCATTTGATCAACATATTTCCCTTTAAAATAAATCATGTAACAGCATTTCATTCATCATAGCTCTGCAAATTATATATATACTTCTAACAACTGTTGTACAACATAAATTTCAGGACATTTCCAGTTGTTAAATAATTTTCAGGACATTTCCAAGATTTTCGCCATTTTTCTGCTTTCCATGGCTTTTCCAGGGCGATTCCACGAAATACTTTTATTTCCAGGTTTTCCAGAACGCGTTGGAACCCTGCATATTATGTACAGCAATATTGGAAGGCGTTGGGATATGTTGGTGAATACCAACACACCTCAATGTCTAGCCAATACCGCTGCACACATAGCTTAAAAACAAATGCTAACACAGCTTGCGTTACAAGAAACTGGAGTATGCAAGGTTGCTCAGTTAAGCTTCATTGGGGAAGAATAAGCACAAAGGAAACAAAGGGGAAAAAAAGAGGACATGGCAGGATAGGAAAAAGCAAATTAAAAAAAAAATAGTGACTAGTCCTTCCAAAAAAATGCTAAGACACATTTAGCATATTGCTAATATGTAGCAATTTAAATCATCACTGGAACTGCCTTGGCTTGTATTTTTAATAATTCAATCACTGAAAAATATAGGAAATAAAGGACAAGATTAAAATATAGGCCAAATATAGACAAATATACACAAATTCCCAAAATATAGGAAAAAATAGGAAAATAGGACAACTGAGAGCCCTGCTCATTGTTATTACAAACAGTCTCTTGTTGATACTCAATAACGAAATGACCATTCCTGGTTTTCAGACGAGTAGTCATCATAAGATCTGGTTTTCTCCATGAAAACAACAAATGAACACATGTAATATCCATTTAGGAGTGATTTGTGTGGATTGATATTATTATTCAGAGTAAAAATTTATCTCTGCGAATCCGATACATTACCTGCTGTGATTAATGAAGGTAGCCAATCAATCAAATCATTCCCTCGGAGCTTTAGATATTGGTGAGCAAAATCGAAAAAAGAAGAACATCTCAAATACTGTAGAGGGAACCAAATCAAGAGCGGATAAGGCCTCAACCCGGAGTTAAAACGTGGCACACATAAAGTTATTGTCTTGTCAAGTCCTGCCTCGAGAACAAGCTGCAGACATTGTCTCCTAAGAAAGAAAACAAATATTATCAGCATTGCATACACTAAGATCCTTTCTCAGTATTCAACAAATATGATATGAGATGTACAGTAGCAAATGCACGACTTATGTAATAGCATCCAGCCAACACGGAGAAATTAGTATTTTATACAAAACTTACAGTTAATAGTTGTTACGTCTAGATAATTGGAATGCTTACAATTAGGGTATTTGAAGAGTTTATTTGTAATTTGTTTACAGATGAACCATAATGGTTGATAAAAGTAGCATATTTCTTCGTCAAGACTAAGTTATTGTTGAAAATGAAATCTTTTACTAATAGAACATAAGAAATACACTTTTAAGTTATATCAAAATTGCTAACCTTCAAGTATTTCTGTGGCGACATAATTTATCAAACGATTTATCAATCGATGGCAAACGCATCGATTGTCTATCTTCAGGATAATTTAACAAGTTTATATAATCTTACGCCGCGACTTGATCACATCTTGTGATGATATACTTTAGTGGAAATAACGTAAAAATAAGAACTATTGAGTACCAATATGTAGTTGCAATAACAGAAACTCACTACAGTGACAGTCTTAAATACAATTATTCCACAGCACAACTATTACATTTATAAGATAAGGCACTATTAACTGGTAAATAATTTGTTGTTTCTGCAGTCTATATTTACAGATATTAGAATTCAAAAGTTCTTCTTTAGGATAGGAATAATTTAAGGTTGATAATTTTGACATCTTCTAGTTTAACGTCCAGTGTTATGTCTTGTAGGATAAAGGACACAAGTCATCGTTGAAATAATTAGATATTTTATTATCAAGTGGAAAGTTTTATTTAATTTGATGAGCATACCAAGGATACTTTAAAAAACAAAGAGTAAGTACTCACATGAAATACCTTGGAAAAATTTAGTAACCGATATTTAAATGTCGTTGATGACACCAAACTCTCTGTTAAGGTTTTAATTCCTTAAGATTGCAGAAAGTCGGAGTGTTATATCATAGCAATATTAACTACCCAGGCCGCAAAATTTCCGGTCGCCATCAGCGACTAGAAATTTAGAGCTGCCGACCAGTGTTCAGTAGGAATGGTTTCTGCTAAACTCACAGTGCTGTGAAGTTTCTGTTTCCAACGAAAATAATTGTCATTGAGTGAGAGAAAACACGGAATGTGAAGTCTTCATAACGGAAAAGGAAAATCTTCACAACGCTGTAATTCACCCCTCCTTTCCTACCCTCAATCGAAATGGTTTGCCTCCTGGCATGTCAACGCAAGAAATGTAATCTCGTTCTTTGTCAAACCAAAGGTCATGGGGAGAGCAGGAGGACATATCTTAATTTGTACGTGAGAGTTATTGCCGACCATCATTTTTGGCTTGGAGTGCGTCCGACTTCGAAATTGTGCGGCCTGAGACTTACCACAAAAAACTATTTTCAGAAACTCATAGTCTGTGAGCTGTGAATTTCGTGCCCAACTTTTACAAACATATAATACAACGGGTAGAACTATGGTGTCCCTTCGTAGGTAATGACTATAGTGTAGGCTCGACTCCTGGTGGAGGTACTTGCCTCGGATACGTATTTGACAAGTGGTTCGGATCCCACTTTAAACACTTGGTCTTGCCTCGTATAACATCATTGGTGCTAAAAGCAAGCACTGTCTCCAAACTGCCAACTCACCAACAACGGGAAAAACTATGTCTTTTATTAAGTTTTATTTTTATTTAACGCTAGTTCTGATGATGGGTTCCACACGAAGTAGTAATAGCATTTATTTTTCGCCGATAACTTAGTTATTTATTACAACTAACTAACTAGTCAAGGTGGAATTCCCCCTCCTTTACATGTATTATTATCATTGGCATTCTTTTGAAAGTATTCTTATCGTGAGGTCTAAGTTCCATTCTTGAGATCATCAATAATCTTCTTCCTTCTGTTTTCGTCTTTTATAGGGGCTTCAATCATACCTTTAAGTAAATAATTTCTTCACAACATATAACTTTTATTTTCCTTGTATTTTTCGTTAGTTTCCTCGACTATCTTACTTCGCCCCGAACTTCTTCATATGTAATACTGACTGTCCACTTAATCCTTTCAAATCTTCTCCATACCTATACCTCAAAATCTTCAATCTTCTTTGAGTCTATCTAAAGCTCAGTATTTCACAGCTTCTCTATTTACCTTCGAACTTGTTAAATACAGTAATAGTTTTCTCATTTTGATAAACGTTTCTTTAGCCGTACTTATTCTTTCTCCTACCTCTACATCATTTTTTATATGAAAATCAATTCATAAAAATCCATCGCTTTGTCTATAACTTGGTCACCTATGACAATTTCTACTCTTATAGATTTGATTGGATGTTCTAGAATTTAACGTCACTTTCAGCACTGAGGCAATATGAGATGTGGACTTATTCTCTAATCCATAATACTCTAGTTTCATTTATTTATTTTTACTCCATATTTTGCATATATTTCCATTAACTTTTTAATCATTTCTTTCATTTTCATTTTATGCCACCAATGCCTTCACCGCCAAATTTAATGCATAATACTTTCTTTACTTATCCTTATTTCATTATCTTCACCAAATCACTCTTTTATCATTTTTTTTCTAAACACAAACATATCAAAATAGACAGGTGATGAGCAACAACCTTTCCTTAAGTGTCTTTCAATTTCTACTTCCTCAATACTGATACTCACACGTTAGTTCCTGCATCAATTCAAATATTTTTTTCTGTTTCCAAGACACAACACTACACTGGTTGACAATCGCTAGAGATGAAACACATTTTCAGTCATACATTTTTTAACAAACACCAGACTGAGTCAGAAGGTTGCATTCCAAAGACACAGTCAAGCACGACAGCCGCTGTTGTGAATACAATACTGTACTGCAAGCTAACTGGTCTATTGGAAAATGGCCAAAGGGCTTCATCTCAGTGATTATGATTATGGAAGAGTTGTTGGTACAGATCAAAATGTTACAGAGGTTGCACGCGTGATGAGAGTATCAAAAACCCTTATTTCCCGACTGAAAAATGCTGCTGTATGCAGAGGAATAGTCGTACACGTGCATGGTGGAGGTCTTGGTAGGAGTACAACAGCTCGACAGGATTGCTAGATTGGCCAATTGGCCACAAGGAATAGACGTGCCACTCTGCGCAAATTTGTATAAAGTTAGCTGGAGCGTCAGGTGTTTCTGTCCCGCCGAACAGTTTGACGATAACTCAACAGCATTGGATTGTGTGAGCGGAAGCCCGTTAGGTGTGTTCCAATATCCCTCACGTACCGTCGTGCCAGAGTCAGTGGTATATGGCACATCGTGATTGGGACGAAGGAAACTGGGCAAATGTCATGTTCTCAAATCAGTCACGGTTCCCAGTGTCCAGTGATTCTGGTCATCAATTGGTGTATAGCGAGAATGAGAAACACATTACCATTCACCGAACATCCGCGAATGAGACAGATATGATGGCACTGGTGTTATGGTATGGGCGGCCATCATTAAAAATGAATGAACACCACTGCACTTTTTTACTAGCGGATCCGTACCTGGGGAACGGTATTGTAACGAGATCCTGAACAGGATATGTTGGTTTTTTTCATGGTGCAGTGAATCCAGAGTTCATATTCGTGGATGACAACGCACGTCCACACAGAACTGCCCAAATTAAAGAGACCTGGAACGTGAGCATAATCTACCGCACGGACTGGCCACCGCACATTCCTGATCTTAAATTTCATCGACCATGCCTGGGATGCTCTTAGACGACGAATTACACAGAGGAATCCACCACCTTTGACCTTCAGGACCTAAAAACGGACGTAAAGTAAGAATAGAACAACATACCCGTGGAACTCTTGGATTCTCTCGTGGACATCATGGCAAACAGATAAGCAGTATACATTGGTGGCCGAGGTAGTCATACGCCTAACTGATTTGCTCACAACTCCTCTCTATTCATGACTCCTGACATTTCATGTCATTACTGCATAGTGCTCTCCATGTGTCTGTTTGGTTTTTCATGTCCTGTTCCTTTCTATGATGACAAATTCCTACCATATTTTGTCAATAAGGCTTGCATAATATTTGTACTCATATATTGGTCACTTACTACATCCTGACTATGTTTTAAAAAAAATATAGCTGAAAATCTGTTTCATCCCTCGTAATTGCCAACCAATGTATCTATTAAAACCTTCAACATTTTCCTCTTCTTTAATTAATCAAATCCATTATCCAAATTAAGGAAATAGATCACAATAAGTTTCCTTTCACCCCATACAGGTTACTGTAGAACACAAGAACTACAAGGATTGTTTGGCCTTAATGATAGTAAAACAAGATCCATTCCATCCGATCTTAGGCAGAAGTTGGTTAGATGAGTTAGAAGTTTCTGAATTATGATTTGTGATACGTAATCGGATCATGGAATGAGTTTTATGTTAACGATGTAAGCTGTAATAATGATTAATTGTTAAATATATAGTTAAAATTGAAACGTTACCTTTTAAACGATATTTAGGCTATGAATTTTTAGCATTGCTGAAGTATAACATATAGATAGATAGATAGATAGATATAGGTAGATATTTCTCTAATAGTCTTCAGAGCTCGAATTGTATCTCTTGTGCCAATTTCTTACCTAAATACAAATTAATTCTCCAGTAAATAATCACTTAAGATCCCATTAACTTTCTACATAAGTTACACATAGATATACAATATGAACTAATGGGATCTTCACGCAGCGTTCCCAGTGTTCAATCTCCATCAGTTAAGTCAGGGGAATCAGGTGAAACCGATAACCCCGGCAATGACTTGGACGCTAGCACCAGCAGGCCTACCAGAGGCCACTTTTCAGCCACTACTAGATCTGCGAAGGTGTTACCTTGTCCCCACTATGGAAAGTTTTATGTGAATGCAAGAGGATTAGCCATTCACATAGGTAAAAAGCATCCGATCATAAACGCAGAAGAGGATTGTCTTCATATCAATAATAATAGCTTTCCTGACTGTAGAGCCACAAATGTAAGCATCACTAACTGCAATGGTAGCACACAGAATTTAACGTTATCTAACTTGAGCAAACTGTTGACGTCATTAAGATCCTCTACACACATCCTTAGACGTGTCCCTCGTGGTGCTCGAACGGAGGTTGCCGATGCACTTTCGAAGTTATTACAGCAAGTAGCTATTTCAAATGAAGAAAAAGAATGAATCAACCTGTTTATATTTCCATTTGTAGCACTAACTGCTCCCAAACAATCCAAAAATATAAAGAATCTTACCTCATGGGTAAAACAAAGAGTTCATGTTTGGGATAATATAGATATTGACGCCTTAACCTTACACTCGCCAAAGATCAAGAAATCTATACCTAAACAGAATGTGTCAAATCTGAAGATTACCGAAAACTAACTACCCGATGTTGATATCCGAGGAGCAGCCCGTTTACTAATGTCAGATGATACAGTAGCAGCCCCTGACACTTCAGTGTATGAGACGTTGTTGGAGAAACATCCAGCCCACCCTGGTACATTTACTTCACCGAATCTTCCAGAAGATCAAAACAGGGTTCAAGGAGTTTAAGTAAACGAAGTTAAAAATGCTATAAATTATTTTCCATCTGGCAGCTCGGGAGGTCTAGATGGTCTTCGCCCTTCGATTCTTAAAGATCTTTTATCTTGCCAAATACTTGAATCGAAGGAAAAGCTATATCATAAAATCATTTTGTGATGTGTTCAATCTAATTATTTCGGAAAAATCCTTAGAAGTTCGCCCGTTGTTTTTCGGAGCCAGACTTATCGCTCTTAAAAAGAAATGTGGTGGAGTCATACCTATCGCCATGGAGAATATTTAGCGCAGAATATCAGACAAAATTATATGCTTCAGAATACGAGAGCCTGTTAAGAACTTTTTGTCTCCTCATCAACTTGGAGTTTGTATTTTCAACGGAGTCGAAGCAGCCGTTCATGCAATCAGGGTATACTTTTCCTCCACACACAACGCTCCAAAGGCTATCGTAAAGCTGGATTTTCGCAACCCTTTTAATGAACTTCGTCGAGACCATGCTTACTGAGGTATTGAACTATTTACCCGCAATATACCCATATGTTCACCAGTGTTCTGCTCAACCCAGTAACCTATTCTTAGGTCAAGACACTATTTCATTCCAGAGAGGAGTACAACAAGGTGATCCCTTGAGCCCAGCACTTTTTGCCATAACAATACATTCTTTAGTACATTCAATTAATACTGAACTAAACATCTGGTATTTGGATGATGGGACTTTTGCTGACAAACCTGAGGCAGTTTTTTCAACGTTAACACATATAAATGAGAAAGCATCAGCTCTTGGCTTACATTTGAATTTCTCAAAATGCGACGTTGGTTTTCTTGGATCAGATGAAGTTATATCCGATCAATTATTCAAAAGATTTGGAGAAGTTGCCCCAGGAATACGTCTCTTAACCAAACAGGATGCTTGTCTTTTAGGTTCTGCTCTCACAAAGGAAGCATTTACAACTGTGCTATGAAACAAAACATCCAAATTAGACTATTTTCTGTCTCGTCTTGACTCGATTTCAGCACACGCAGCTTTTTCTCTTTTACGTGCTTCATTGTCAATCCCTCGCCTAAAACTACTTCCTACGGTGCTTTCCGTCTTGGAATGAGACTCCACTGCTGAAGAAATATGATCATATCCTCAAAATGGGTCTGGAGTCAATTTTGAACTGCTCCCCTTGAGTGACGACTCTTGGATGCAAGCATCCTTACCTGTTGGATTAGGAGGCCTTGGTTTTCGACGAACCGTTGATATGGCGATTCCTACCTTTCTAGCGTTCTACCACGGATCTCTTCGTTTAATCGAGGCTCTCCTTTCTCAAGGTTAACCCTGGATCCAGATGGGATAGTTCAAGAAGGCTCTAGCAAATGGATAAATATAACAGACACGGACCTTCCAGAAATCAGCAAAAGAGGTTCTCAGGCATCTTGGTACACACCAATAGCAGCAGATTTTCATGAACTTCTTTTACAATCCGTTGCTGTTCCAGAGGATAAAGCCAGACTTCTTGCTGCGTCATCCCCCCCATGCTGGGGCATGGTTAAATGCGTTACCTTCCCCCCAATTAGGTCTTCACATGTCTAATGAAACCTTTCGAATCGCAGTAGCCCTAAGACTAGGTTCAGCTGTTTGTGAGCCACATCGCTGTCCAGCTTGCGGGCATCAAGTTACCCAACGCGGCCTGCATGGTCTCTCTTGCATGAAGAGCATAGCATTGGCAGAAACACCTGACATTCATCTGTTAATGACATCATTTTGTGAGCCCTCACGACGGCAGGAATTCCTTCGATTCGTGAACCGTCAGGTTGTTGTCGTTCCGATGGTAAACGACCTGACGGCATGACATTAATATCTTGGATGAGAGGCAAATCACTAGTATGGGATTTTACATGTTCGGACACATTTGCCCATTCAAGCCTCCCATTGACTGTTGCTGGAGAAGTTGCTTGACGTAGAGAGGCAGAAAAGGAAAGGAAATACAATAATCTTCTCGATAAATTTATTTTTGCTCCAACAGCCATCGAGACCAGTGGAGCATGGGGTTCTAGAAGCCTTGATTTTATCAGAGAGGTAGGCAGACGCATATCTATCGTTTCTAGAGATGTTCGTTCAGCATCCTTCTTAATCCAACGTATATTCATTGCGTTCCAACGTGGCAACGTTTCATCAATTCTTGGTACGTTGCCGCCTGGAAGGGAACTGGAGGACGTGTTTCTCCTCTAGTACAACAGAAACAAGCGAACAATAGAATAACTACAAGCATTAAGTACACTTTTAATGTAAAAGGGATTTCAGAAAATTTTTGAAACGTAATACAAAACAAATATGCTCAATTTTATTTATATTTCTAGAGATTTCATTATGTTATTTCTATTTCTATAATCTATTCATTGTGCATTCATAATTTTTATTCTGCTGAAATTATTGTGTGTTTATTTCTTTATTGCATATGTAAAAGAAATACACCGTTAAGTATCAAAAATAAATAAATAAATAAAAAATTATATATATATATATGATTACTCACTTATTATTAATACGGAATTTAATGATAAGTTAGTACATGCATGCAGGCATAGATGGCACTTTCTTATACAAGGGAAACTTGCAATAGTAAACAGTCAAAAAATGTTACTGCAAGAAAAGTTTAGAAGAAAATACATAAATAAATGAAACTGGAAATAGAAAAAGGAAAAAAATCTTCTACATTATTTTAATATTATATTAGAAGTTCACAAAATCCTTACATTAATATCTTATGGTTAATGATGAAGGAATTGGAGGAATGAAGGTTGTAAAAGGAGAGAGAACCTTGTAAAAACCAGCGATGTTGTCCATCACATACTTACATGGTCTAGGATCGAACATATCGGAAGCACAACTTTTTGCTGATAGAGACTCAGGGCCAGCTCTACCATATGTGCAACATGTGCATTTGTACAGGGCGGCGTTTCGAGGTGCGAAAAAATCTATTATAACTATATTATTTAAAATAAATATTTCTTGTAGGAAACAGACTTTATGATGATGGTACTTTAATTTTACTAGCTGACCTTCTATTGAATACTACATTCATAAATCATGTTTAGGTCGCATCAGTAAAACTGATTGTAATAATTATCGAAGCATTTCTCTTCTGTCAACATCCCATAAAATCCTTTCAAACATTCTATTAGCAAGATTGACCCCATATGCAGATGAAATTATTGGAGATTATCAGTGAAGATTTGGATTTAGACGAAATCGATCAACTATCGACCAAATACTTATTATTCGACAGATACTGGAAAAGAAGTGGGAATACAATGTCCCGGTACATCAACTATTTATTGATTTTAGAAAGGCTTACGACTCGGTTAAGAGAGAAATATTGTAAAACATTCTTACAGAATTTGGAATACCGAAAAAGCTAATTAGATTAATTAAGATATGTTTAAATGAATCCGAAAGTAAAGTCCGGGAAGGAAAATTTTCGTTCACGAGCTTTCACATCGAGAATGGCTTGAAACAAGGAGATGCGTTGTCGCCATTATTATTAAACTTTGTCCTGGAATACGCTATAAAGAAAATCAAAGATAGCAACCAGGGCTTAGAATTGAATGGTATACACCAGGTTATGGCGTATGCTGATGATGTAAATTTAATAGGGGATGATAGGAAAACAATAGAAAGAAATGCAGAGGTCTTATTAAACGCTTACAAGAAGATTGGTTTAGAAGTAAGTGCAGAGAAAACTAAATACATGGAAGTTCGTCGGGATAGTAATACGGCAAATTATGGATGCATTTAAATATTAAACAATACTTTTGATAAAGTGGATACTTTCAAATTCTAGGATCAATATTAACAGACGAAAACCATATTCACGAAGAAATTAAATGTCGGCTAAAAGCAGGGAATTCGTGTTATTATTCAGTTCAAAATCTCTTGTCGTCGCGAATTCTGTCGAAGAATTTGAAGCTTAAAATACATAAAACGATAATCATGTCTGTCGTTTTGTATGGTTGCGAAACATGGTCGCTTATTCTGAGGGAAGAACGTAGACTGAAAGTGTTTGAGAACAAGATTCTGAGACGAATATTCGAACCCAAGAGGAACGGGAATAGCGGAAACTTCATAACGAGGAACTACATAACTTACACGGTTTACCGAACACTGTTAGGGTCATCAAGTCTAGGAGGCTTAGATGGGCAGTTCGTGTAGCCAGAATGGAAGAAAGTAGAAACGCTTTCAAAGTCTTAACTGGAAGACCAACCGGAAAGCGACCATTAGAAAGACCTAGGCACAGATGGGAGGACAATATTAAGATGAACCTCGCAGAAATAGGAATACAGAGTAGAAACTGGATCCAGTTGGCTAAGGATAGAAGTCAGTGGAGAGCTTTTGTGAATGCGGCATTGAACCTCCGGGTTTCATAGGCCATAGAGATAGTTAGTTAGTTAGATTGCATTAGTTTAAGGCCACACGGACAGCGCTAAAGCAAATGGTCAAACAAATCTCAGCATGAATTGTTTGAATGTTGTCAAATACAAGAATTCAATTCTCGAACAGTAGCGAACGCCTGTTCCATTTAGTTAGTTATCACAGTTTTGAAACGAAAAATAGTCTTGCCTTTGCCACATACAAGTTCATTACCACTGAAGATGAAAGTAAGTTTTTTAGAAAAAAATTAACAGATGTAGAAGGAAAATCAAGAAATAAAGGTACAAGAGCTATAGTTGCACTGGAATTGCAAGCTCATATATTGAGATTGAAGATTGATATTGAATTCTATAAAAAGAATTACCATCTTTCCTCTGCAGGCGTATAACGCCACAATTCGATTTTGTCAATATTTTGTGGTAAACAACACATATAATTCGCTGCCACTAACTTTTGCATTCATTTTGTATTTGTATATCTTTCTATTCAACTATAAACTTATTAAAAGATAACACACCAGATAAATTACTTGAAACGCATTATATCTTGCTATAATTATCAATCACTTTTTACCTATGAAATATGCGTTCGCGTTACACGACATCTAGGCTCGTTATATCTTTGTATTCAACTATAAACAAGCACTTGGAAACTAGAACCGTTTCCTTAGTAACCAGATCAATTGCTATAACAACGGATAAACGAACACCTTTACATGATAACGGAAAAATAATCGTTGTAGATCAACATTTTTTATGACACTCGATATCCCATTTTCTTCTTTTTATTCTATTATATAGCTAGTGCAAGTTAATATGGCACTTTCTGCCCTAAATAAAAAATAAAATAAGCAACATAAATACACGTTATCGTTGTAGGTGTTTGCTTCATCTTTTACTAACATAATAGATTATTATTAAAGAGAAAAAAACAGACACAACGAGATTGTATTTGTAGAGTGTAGGCCTTTCTGAGTGCGAGTGCTTTTCCCCTTTATTCGTTCTTCATGATGGGGAAGCATACTTAAAATCGTGGCTTTTAAGATTTGTTCTTTCTGGAGAAAGGAGGGCGGCAAATATGGCATTACACGGGGTGACAAATTGCCCAGGGCTTACTCTGTAGAGACTGTGTTTTTGCAGTCTCAAGACCACGTAAGTTATTTGTCATTTCTTTAGCTATTGTTACGTATATTATTTTACATTGCACGGGAAATTTCTTTGGTATTAACAGTGCAACTTCGCTATAATAAAAGAAGAACGACATTAGACCAATGCCATGCCGTGGAAAATCAGCGCCCGGGGCGAGATTATACGACGGCGCCCCCTACATATGAGTGAGGTCCACAGACCAGCCGCGAAGCGCTACCATGGTTGGCGCAAAGAGTACGAAAATTTTTAAAAATAAACCCTGCTTTTCCTTGATTTTGAGCACTTTTTATTTTTTTTACTTTCCGTTTTAAATATGTGCACATGTGGGTGGGGCGCCGCTTTTAACAAGTGTCTAGAGACGCAAGAAGTATAAATCTGACTCTGCTTAAATTAAATATTAGATTGAAAAATACTCGAAAACATTCGAAGTAACTTTTCTTCTCTTTTTTTTTCTTTCTTTCTTTTCTTTTTCCTCCTGAATTTTGCGTCCCCTTACTTCGGCGCCCGGGGCCGTCGCCCCCCGGTTCTTCCCCATGGCACGGTACTCCATGAGACACAAGGTTTGTTTATGTAAGCATATTCTGATTGCTGCAACAACTATGCAACAGTTTCATCACTACATGGATTTCGTACGTATCTGGTACTTTTCGTTGCTATGATCACAGAACTGTTAGTACCAAAGAAATAGTTCCAGCAATACAGTTATGTTGATTTCATCTCCTATTAATGGAAATAAAGTGAAATTAAACTTTTATTTGTATGCGTTTAAAATCATATTCCCTTCTATTGTACCTTATATATATATATATATATATATATATATATATATATATATATATTACTCGCTACATCACTTTAAAATAATTAACATCATTACCAGTTTGCCCTCGCACGTAGTGCACAGCTAGCAAGATTTTGTAACCGAGTATTTTTCCAAGCATAGATCTTAAGAAGATCCCCTGGGTTCATTTCCTCTAGCAGGAGCTTCACAATGCTATAATTAAATAAATAAAAAAAAAAAATTAATGCAAAATTGGAAATAACTCACATGAGCAATATATTTTTTTAACAAATAAAGCATAATGGATTCTTTTATTTTCCTTACATCAATGAATAATAATGAAAATAATGTACCTTAATATTCTAACGAGAAGTGTATTTAGAATTTCTGACAGAAGCAGGAACCTGACATTTATTTTAGATATGATCTTCAATGCTTAATGGATAGTATTTTATATAATCGTATTTTACTAAACGAAAATAGATAATTTAAATTTGGATAGGGATTATTTGACAAAAATTATCATCATCGGAATCTCTACTGTCTCTTCGAAAAAAAAAGTGAATCATGTTCGTTATATATATATATATATATATATATATATATATATATATATATATATATTCTGATTAACAACAGGAAAGAAGTATCTTTACATACTGGAAAAATATATTATTACCTCGCATCCTAGACAAGAGAATCACTACATAATATGAAAACTTTGTAACCTAATTGGTTGAAGATAAAAACATTGGATTATACAGGGGTTAGACACACAAAAAAAAAAAAAAAATCTAAAACGTTTGCAGTGTGAAAATCATTCCTAGTATGGCGTGGGGCCTCCTTTTTCGTCCAAAACAGCTTGGATCCGACGTATACAGCTGGAATGGGCGTATACAGCTCCTGAATCGTGGTGTGTGGAATTTTATACCATTGTTCCTCCAAAACATGCTCCAGATCCTTAAGGGATGCTGGTGGAGGATAATGAGACCGAACACGCCTTTGTAACTCAGACCACAATGGCTCAATGATGATCAGATCTGGTGATTGTGGGACCCAGGGGAGGTGTGATCGCTTCTTCTCAAACCATTATTTCACCGTTTTTGCAGCGCGACACGGTGCCAAATCATCTTGGTAAATGCCATCAATATCAGAGAACAATATTTGGGCCTTGGGTAAAACCTGGCCCCCCCTTCCAAATGGCCTCATACGCTTTAGCATTCATCATTCCATGCAGGGCTATGATGAGACTTGCAGAAAACCACGATATCACTGCCCATACTGTAACAGAACCACCCCTATGCTTTACAGTTGGGAGCAGACAGTCTGTATCATAGGCCTGCGACGGTGTTCTTCATACGTAAACACGACCGGTTGTTGGAAGCAAGGTGAAGGTCGATTCATCGGACCACATTACGCGTTTCCACTGCTCATGAGTCCACGCCTTATGGTCCTTGCACCACTGGATACGCTTCTTCGCATTTACTGCTGTGTCCAGGGGTTTAGGGATAGCGGCTCTGCCATGAATTTTCATTTTATGAAGTTCCCGTCGCACTGTTTTCGATGAAACCGGGTTCTGTAGGCCGGAATTGAGTTCAGACGTAATCTTCATTGCAGTGGTCTTCTTTTTAGCTGCTACAATCCGTTTTAATGCCCTCCGGTCCTTATCCAACAGGATTGTCTTTCGACCACTGTTGTGCTTTGCAGACGTCGTTTGCCCATGAATTGTGTATGTCCTCGTGACATTGGACACAGTGCCTTTCGATGCCCCCACAATGTTCGCCACTGTTGCTGCTGAAGCTCCAACCAGACAGGCACCAACGATCATGCCTCTTTGGAAGTCTGTTAGGTCGCCCATTTTACTGCACCACTTTCACACTCACAGGTGAACTGGTTACTGCTGACGGAAGAGGAAGGTCGATATGACACACTGAAAACAAAAAACTATCGGCAACCGCAACATGTGTTGTACAGTGGAGGGCCAAACTTACGTGTCCTGTATGAAGTGCTTTTAGATATTTTTGTCTACCCCCTGTATTATAAGTACCGTAGTTATAGGCAGTAATGATTTTGGAATCTTGAAGTATTTTCTGAAATTGTAATATCTACGAAGTGTCAAAACCAAGAATTTTCACATGTGGATTAAGCTCTTCTTTTTATTTATTTATTTATTTATTTACAAAGGTCTTATATTGAAAAATAAATTTTTAAGGATAGACAGAACTTACAACTACTTTTAGTGACCAGTATAGTGGTAAAAAAATACATTGATAAAAGGACTAGACAATGTCTTTCTGAAAAAACTATGTTGTGATTTTCATGTCCAAGACGCAAGATAAAAACAATTTTCTTCTAATATTAAATACGCATCCACTAGTTTCCATAAGTAAGTATATTTAGACATACTTAGAGAAAGAAGCATTTTATTCCTATCCCTTTTCTGTTATCTTTCAATTTAATCTCTTTTTCATCTTTACAATGCTTTTGGAATAAAAGCTAAAATATGACATAAAATCGGAAACTAAGTTGAATATCAACAAATTTTAAAGGCTATTAACTGTTATAAGCTCTTTATGCATTAAATCTTTATGTAAATTTGGAGAACCAAATCGCAAATAGAAATGTCTATAATTCACAATCATGCTACACCTGAGCGAACAAAAGACGTATAGAGGAAGTCGTGATGTATCAGCACAGTTTTAAGTACGTATTAGGTATTTGTATTGTCGTTTTTCCTCTTATATTAGAAAGCAATATAAAAGTACTCTCTTAACGATATAAGCTACAAACATGCTTCCTCTCTCTCTCTCTCCACTTTGCACAAAGAAAGAAGTTATCTGTAATTGAATTAAGGCTGAAAAAGAGATTTCATTCTTAAGAAATGTATGTGGTGTGGATTTAGAAAAATATTTTGGCCAAGTGAACTCAGCTTCATTAATGGAAGAGCAGAAGGAGGCTGGACGGAATGGAAGTATCCAAGACTCATAACAAACACATATGATCATGGGTAAAAGTTACAGGAGGAAAAACGTCAAAGGCGAGAATACTTAGAAAGGAAGTTCGGCAGAGAGTGTTGCTTTTCTTAAATATTATTCAAAAAGAAATTACTTACTTATAAGACATTGTGCACAAGGGTCTACATAGTAAAGATGGTATTTCGTTAAGAGTGAGAAGGATTAGAACTTTTTTTTTCCTCCAGGGTGGTTCCAGGTTCATGGTAACGAATTTGGTATCTTTACCAGTTTAAGAAATACCGTGCCACCAGCAATTGATTTCGATGTGCAAATCTTATGTGATAGCTATCGCTTTGCACTGAAGGGCACAGGGTTGAAGCACACTTCGATCTTCCTTTCCTCTTGATGAAGTTTCCAAAGATCATGAAATGTGCGCGGCTGTCGACGGCCCAACGCTCGTTTCAACAATCAAAATCTACACTCATTTGGCGATAACAAATTCCCTGACTTTTCCAGGGCATTATTTGCAAATTTCCAAGTCTATATACTCGTATAATATAAAAAAGGAACTGGGTCATTCCATGTGAAATCAGCAAAGCCCACAACCCGACCATCTTAGATTTTTACCAAATTTTAGTATTTCGTAGGGATTGTCGAGATATGGAATTGTGCAAAGTTGTAGCTTCCTGTATGACGAAGTTTCTGAATTATGGGGCTCAAAAATACGAAAAAATCGACCACTTTGGTACATACACGAAACTTTCGGACAACACTGCTCTTGATCTAATTGGCGTAAAGAGTTGATTCTTGTTTTGTTTGAAAGAGCATAAAATAAGCTTTCCAACGATATATCGCATGCTTAGTTTGGGAAGAATATCTATTTAAGGTACCCAGTATGGCCTTTTGACCTTGAACTTTTGAGAATGCATATCTTCGATTTTTCTAAAACTCGCATGTAATGTACACAGAAGCTTACTCTGTAACATAACGGAAATAGAAGTTGGGACAGTAATGGGAACTTTCAATAAAATTGTTTTTTTAGTAACAATTTGTTTGTACCAGACAGTTTTAATGTGTAAAGCAGTTTGCAATACTGCATTTAATGTAATAATAATAATAATAATAATAATAATAATAATAATAATAATAATAATAATAATAATAATAATAATAAAGCGACAGCTATCGTGTCCAAACTACAAAAGTTTTTTTTTTTTTTTTTGGGGGGGGGGAATGCTTTTGCTTTACGAGCCATGTAGTTAGTGCAGTGAAATTCTTGCTGATGTTTTCTGACAGGTCAACTTTTTGGAAGTACAGTTAGCAATTTTACTTGCACACTTCTATCCGCTGTTCGAATTTTTTCTTTCAACTGCATTATAATTTCACTTTCTGCTGCATTTTGCTTCCCATACTCTGTAGAAATGTCTAATAATTTTGTGATTTTTGGGGTGCGGTTCAGAGATTCTAACGCACTTTCTTTGACGCACTGCTCAATATCACTATTTCCAGCATCTGTGCTGCTAATCATCACACTCTCTGTTATTACAGGAGTCGCACTCGCATCACAAGGTGTTGCTAGATTCTTACGACAGGAATCACAAATTTTAAATCCATCTTTTAGCGATGAACACTTTGAAATCATCCACGGCAACACATTTCTCAAATTTCTTTTGACATTTCCATGACCTTCTATATTAAATGCATTGCAGCAAACTGTCTTCTTGAATCTTGACGGACATTATTCTGCTATAATAATTCGTTAAATAAGACTGACCATTGGAACACTGACTTAACAGACACCACAATCAAGCTTCTGTTTTCAAGTACAAAGTCAGCACCAGCACATAAACACCTCAATCGCTACATTTGAATGTATGGACTGTCCCCTATTAACACATTCCTCTTGCTAACGTATCCACACCTCTCAATCTTCCAAACCTTTCTGTAGCAGATGACTGCGCAATCTATCATGCTCTTGTGCAATGCTACAGTGCTGCAAACTGCTTTACACATTAAAACTCTGTCTGGTACAAACAAATTGTTACTAAAAAAACAATTTTATTGAAAGTTCCCATTACTGTCCCAACTTCTATTTCCGTTATGTTATAGAGTAAGCTTGTGTGTAAATTATATGCAAGTTTTAGAACAATCGAAGATATGCATTCTCAAAAGTTCAAGGTCAAAAGGTCACACTGGGTGACCTTAAATAGATATTCATCCCAAACTAAGCATGCGATATATCGTTGGAAAGCTTATTTTATGCTCTTTCAAACAAAACAAGAATCAGCTCTTTACATCAATTAGATCAAGAGCAGTGTTGTCCGAAAGTTTCGTGTGTGTACCAAAGTAGACGATTTTTTCGTATTTTTGAGCCCCCATAATTCAGAAACCTCGCCACACAGGAAGCTACAACTTTGCACAATTCCATATCTCGACCATCCCTACGAAATACTAAAATTTGGTAAAAATCTAAGATGGTCGGGTCTGAAATCCCTGTTTAATTTGTTGATTTCACATGGAATGACCCAACTATAGTTTTTTCCGACCAGGTATTCCCCATCTATACTATATGTACATTTATATTATAGTGTGTGTGTAGCAAGAGAAGTTTTGCAAATAAATAAATAAATAAATTATTTTATAACAAAATATGGGTAAGACAGACAGACGTACAAACAGATGGGTAAGATAAAAAAAAAAAAAAAAGACACTTCTTCTGAAAAGTAAAACATACTTAAAATTCCCTGACTTTCCCAGGACATTTTACGTATAAACTGAATTCCCTGGCTTTTCCAGATTTTCCAGGTCGATGAGAATCATGACAATGTGAACTAACAAAACTTTATGGAAGATGCATCAAGGATTTTGCAGGAATGTTTAAAAGGGATTGCATAAATTCTTGTTTTAGGTCATATTTGCTCCATGTACGTCACTGTGGTCTTCATTGTGTAACTGGACGCTTTGTCCTGGTGATTGATCATGCAAGATGTGTCGCTGCCATATACGGATGGAATATCATGGCGGAATAGTGGCACAAAAATATTTATCTGGTAATAATCTCCATTTATTACAGCCTTTTTGTTCACTTTGCGCAGTGTAAGTTTGCCATTATAGAAATAACAACCATATAGCCGCGTGGGAAACGTTCCACATATTCACGTACCCAATCAAAACGACCTGTGGAATCATGGAGACCCGCGTGACCTTTCTTACACGTTCCGACAAGTACACCCATGCCTCGTTCAGAATCACTTCCACGTATACCATACAAGATGGCATTCGTACAGCTTTCAACTGTTTTCCTCTCCATGTTATGTTTAGGGACAGAGCATATAACCTCGACACTTACATTTCTTTATCAAATGAAAATCTTGTGCAATTATGTGATTTAGTCGCGACCGAACGTTAACATTCTATTGTCTTCGCTATTGTTCTTGAAACTTAGGTTTTCAAGTCGCACCAACGAACGTACTTTTCGTATTACAGGGTTACGCCCGAGTCTCCAATATCTATTATGTCCAATAGGGAGCAGTAGGGCCGCCAGTTTGGTTGCGATTTAATACAGCATTCATGTGTTTTTCTGACACATGCTACCTTTTTGTCATATATTGTTTACTTATTTGGCTGTAACCATACCAATACCGGAAAGGGATGTAGCCTTCCCTCAAGTCCGTAATTTTCGGAGCTACATGATTGTTTATATACACAACAGCCGCCTTCTCTACAAGTCAACGTACAGCACTTTCAAAGTAACCCCATTTCATTCATGGGCGTGTTCATGTTACCTAGCGATCGAATTTAGAACCATAGACTTGGAACAACCATCTGTAACTCGCACAGTGAACTCTGAAATTAAACTTAACAAAATTGAATTAGAGAACTTAAGAAAACATCTGATGTAAAAGTGATGAAAACAGATGACAGCAATGGTGACTGGAGTAAAGGAAACCGTACAGCATGAGAGCAGGGAACGGAACAGATTAATAGTTTTTCAGTGCCTAAATAGTTTTGTAATTTTTTTAACAAACAAACAAACAAAAAAATCTATATGGTACTGCTTTGTTTGGGGTTTCCCAATATGAACTACGAATATATTCCAGGATCACTGTCATAAATAAATGGTAATTAATTATTTAAAAAAAAAAAGTACTGAAAAAGTTTAGTTTACTAAAGGACTTACTCTTATAGGCTCGTGATGAAAATTTTCAAGAATGTAGTACTGAAAATCTCCTGTTTAGATGTTATGCTCGCTTCATTTCGTTTCATTTCATTTCATTTCGTTTATCCTCTATTCTGTATAAACTTGGCAATTATTTTCCGACAGTATATAGCATTCGTCATGCTTAATTGAAGCAGTACATATATTACACACATTTGTTAAACATAATTCATACATTTATACATTATAGTTGTTGAAATATCATTATACCAATATTACAATATATCTTATACATTAATGGACCTATCTTGTTAATTTACTATTACTATTTACATTGTGACTATTTCATTGATTATATTCATCTATTGTATAGAAGCAATAAGACAATAGGTAGTCTTTTAATTTTCTTTTAAATACAACATTAGATTTCAGTTTTTTTAATTTGTTTGGTAACATATTGTATAGCATAATGCCAGCATACTTTACTCCCTTTTCGTACATTGCTGTTCTATGGTTTGGTGGATGTAAATTAAGTATTTTTTTCTTGTGCTGTAACCATGCACGTCACGTCACTGTTTGTTGTGTACTCATTTATACTGGCTCTTACAAATTCTATTAAGCAATATATATATAAACACCGTAAAGGCACTATAGCTAGTTCTTTAAAATATTTCCTACAGGACTCTTGCAGTTCTACACCAGCCAGGATTCGTGCAACTCTTTTTTGGAGAACAAATATATCTCTACTTTTTACAGTATTTCCCCAAAATATTAATCCATTCCTTAGTATCGATTCAAATGAGCAGAAATGTCATGTTTTTGCTGTATTTCGGTTTATAGTGTTTTTAATAATTTGTACAGCGAAACACGTTTTTTCTTAGCCTATTAGCAATTTTTTCTATATGATAATCTCATTTTAAATTTTCTGATATGCGAACACCTAAAAATTTTACGTACCTAACTTGTTTTATTTAGTTTTCTCCTATTTTTATACTTCCTTTATCTAGATTGTTGTTAGTTAATTTAAAGCTTATTGACAAGGTTTTTTTTCTGAATTTACTATTAATTTATTATGGTCAAACCAGTTTGTTAGCTCTTTTACGGTATTTGTTATGTTAGTAGCTAATTGTTGTTAGTTTTCGCCTGCTATTGCTATACTTGTGTCATCCGCGAATAATGTGTTTTCTTCGAAGTTTAAATTATCCGGAAGATCATTTATATATATATATATATATATATATATATATATATATATATATATATATATATATATATATATCAAAAACAGTAGTGCCCCAAGAATTGATCCCTATGGTACGCCGCATTTTATTTTCTACAGTGCACGGCGCCACTAATATTTATCTCTGTTCCACTCACCCCTAAATGTTAATAGTAATAATACTGATACCACAGTGTACAGCAAAAACGAGTCAAAGATTTTTTGTATGTTTATTTTTGTTTTTAAAATTTCATCTTATCCTTCACCCATTTCAATACCATAACAAAAGTAATTCTTAACGATTTTAAAACCACCGAATCGGCATATGATTCGCTAAAAGGTGTCATTCGAGTGGTGTAAGCGCGGCTTATGCAATTCTTCTTACATCTAACGTTACGGAATATCGTATAGATATATAGACACCCTCTCATTCTCTCTCTCTCTCTGTGAAAAGTCATACTTTTGGATTGTTTTTGTTCCAAAATATTTTATATCTTCGTACCTACTAACAGTACGTCAATGAAACTTTGAAATATACACCCTAGGACATACAGGGTTTCTCGAAGTATATGATCCTGGGGCCTCGCAAGGTTAACCTATTTTTTAAGAGAAGAAATATCCTTTTGAAGAAAATCATCATCTCAGGTCAGCAATCTCTCGTTTGGTTTGACACAGATTTCCGCCCTTTACTATCTTGGCCAGACTAGGCTTTTTTCCCTATACATAGGTATCATGTACTGAAATGAAATTACATCTTTCAGTTTTACGTCCAACGCTTGTGGCGGCTAGGCTAAAGGAGATGATGATGATGAGAAATGAATTGAACGGTCGAGTGAATAAAGTGGGAGGAAATGGGAGAACCCCGAGAAAATCCACGCACACGGTGTTTGTCCACCACAAAATTCACTTGGCGCGAGCTGGGATTCAGCCAGAGACCCCACTTACTAGAGTTGAACGCTCTACCGCTCAGCCAACGCGGCCCTATATCTTATATTATTTGGTCCCTATCTTTCAATCGTGGTCTTTCTCTAGGAGTCTAGGTATTTTTCTTTCTGCAATTCCCTCCATAGCTACTACCATGATTCTTCCATGTCTCATAATGTGTCCAATTATCGTATCTCGTCTTTTTGAAATGTCCTTCAGTATACTCCTTCCCCCCATCCCTACCATTTCCAACACTCTCTCATTTGATATCTTGTCCGCCCAACAAATTTCAATATTTTTCTACAACACCACATTTTAAAGGCTTCCATTTCCATTCTCCATCCTAGTGTCACTGTCTCACATCCATACAAAGCCACACTCCACTCATATGCTTTCATCAGCCTTTCCTTCAATTTTGTGCCGATGTCTCCGGCTAGCAACTTCCGATTTTCTTCAAATGCCTTCTTCGCCTCAGCTAATCTGGATCTTACATCTTGCTTGCACACGTTATCGCTCGTATTTTATTCCCTACGTAAAATAATTCCTACACTTCTTCCACCAGGTGATCCCCTATTTTGATCTTTATTTTTCTTGTTTGTTTTCAAGTGTAACTCTAGCGCATACTGTTTAAGACTGTCTATAATTTTTTCTCACTCTCTGCCCACATTACGAAATCGTCAGCAAATCTAAGCGTATGTATTTTCTGCCCAAGAACAGTTATTCAGAAGACAATGACTAACAAACCATAGACCTAGGGGTAGGAGCAGAAGAGCTGACATTATTTTTCGAAGTACCTTTTGTGCAAGTATCTAATTCTAGGGCATGCATATATGTATATATATATATAAATTAAAAATTCCTGAAATTGATTTTCAGGACGCCCGTATATGGCTGCAATACGTTCAATATTAGATTGGATCTATCAAGTCATTTCTCACACTAATCTTTCCTTTCTGTAAAAACTAAGTTATTAATCCTTACAAGAGATGTACACAATGGAATATTTATTTCAGAAGTTAATTTCTTCTTTTGTCGTGATTCATTATTCCAATGCGCAAATGTTGTCCAAACTCATCGTCCCCTAGCTATTTTGCTTATCATTCTTTACTTGCTGTTCAAAAATGATAGTAACATTCATCGTATTACCACCGCAGACATTGCTCGATACTCTGATATCTCTTTCAATTTCTGCTTATCTCAAAACTAAATATTTTCGATTCCAGAATTGGCACCCATAAAGGGCATAGTATCCAATGCTATTTATATATGTCCAACTGAAGTTTTCATATTGAAATCATATACTGTAGATAGTGATGTGAGGTAGAAAATTTTCCGCGCAAAATTTTCCATTTCGGAAAATTTTCCACTATTTTTTTCCGGAAAATTTTCCGTTCTAAATAAATATCAATAATCAAGTAACTGTTCCTCAGCAATCATAAAATTGTTTGAATTCATGTACAGAAATGTTTAAATGTGAAATATCGTTTAAAGAATCTAAAAATTTTCATGGCTGAGACCATTTTCAGTACTATGTAGGAACAAGTGAAACAATTTTTCACGAATCGAAATATTTTCTGTCTTATATGGAAAAATTGAAGAACTTTTTATGAGTCGGAAAATTTTCATCATTTTGAAGCAAAAAGTAAAACAACTTTTTGTAAATCGGAAAGTTTTATTGCTTTGTAGAAACAAGTGAAAGGAATTTTCATGGATCGGAAAATTTTCATTACGATGTAGAAACAAGTGGAAAAACTTTACATAAGCCAGACAATTTTGAATATTGTGTATAGTGATGTTAGGTGGAAAATTTTCCACTATATTTAACTGCACATTCAGCTACAAAATTGAATTTCTGTAGAGGAAAGTTAGTCAACAACAAATTATCATTTTCCAATTAGCTTTCGGGAACCGGAAAATTTTCTAATATTTCAAGTTGGGAAGTAAAATTTTACACAGTGTTTCTTTCTCTCTCTTCCTCTGAGAGCTCCTTCGTTGCTAAGCGGTTAGCATACGCGCCTTTGGCATGGAAGACCTGGCTTCGATTCCCAGCGGGAGCTCATGTAGTTTGGATTCCACGTAATTAGTTGCTCCCGTCTTATATAGTCTCGCTGCTGAAAGGGACGTTAACTCAAAATCAACTCAATTCAACTCGTTTCTCTCTCTCTCTCTCTCTCTCTCTCTCTCTCTCTCCCTGTTTGTGTGTATGCAAAGTGCACAGAACATACATTGAGCTCATAGAGTACAAAAATTTCAACTTATTAAAAGTCATGAATATTTTCCGATTCATAAAAACATACTCCACTTATTCCTACATTGTTGTTTAGCCGTAAAATTTATTGGTAATAAATATTGTCTTAAAAAGTTTTATAAAGTGAAAATCTAACGATTCTTCATTTCAAGAATGTTAAAAAAAATTCAAAGCGTTTTCCCCTCAGAATCCACCTTTGATCTTACAATATTAGATTTCGTCAGTTTAATACGCATAAGACGGTTTTCTCATAGCTTTACTACTTTTATAGATTTACATACTGCAACATTTATAAATAAGTAGATATAATATGAAGTGCCTACTGTAAATTTTTGACTACCCAAAATTCGAGTTTAAGTAACTCATGAAAGCAAATACTGACCATTTTCTGGAAATAAACATTTATTTATTCATATATTCGTTCAGAAGAGAAAGTGAAATATAACTAATAAGGAAGCTGATTTGTGTAGTTGTTCTTCCAATAAAATAATAAAAGAAGCATAAAAGGCAGCACTATTAACGCTGCGTTCTAAAAGCATCGGATCATCATTATTTCTAATATATTTGTATACATAATAATGGTAGTTTTACAATACAAATATCTGCTCTAAGATGTTGATTATACAAAATTCCAATATTGAAATTATGATTTACGGGTGTTAAACACAATAAAATCATTTTTTATTATTTTCTGTTACAAAAATAATCTTCATAAGGAACTTTTATGTAGTTATTTCATTACATAGGCAGGCCTACATGTGAAAAAGTAGTGGAATTTTCTGTTTCTGAAATTGATAAATTCACAAAGGTTTCCTTTCAATTTCTTGTTACATTTTAGATATTGGAATAGGATATTTGTTCTCTACGAACTCGATGTTCCCTGCACTTTACACACACACATTCACACACACACACACACACACACACACACACAGAGAGAGAGAGAGAAACACCGTATATTTTTGCTTCCCAACTTGAAATATTAGAACATTTTCTGGTTTCCGAAAGCTAATTGGAAAATGATAATTTGTTGCTGTCCAACTTTCCTCTACAGGAATTGAATTTTATAGCTGAATGTGCTGTTAAATATAGTGGAAAATTTTCCAACAAACATCACTATACATAATATCCAAAATTGTCCGGATTATGAAAAGTTTTTTCACTTGTTTCTGCATCGTGATGAAAATTTTCCGATTTATGAAAATTCCTTTCGCTTGTTTCTACAGAGCAATAAAACTTTCCGATTCGCAAAAAGTTGTTTTACTTTTTGCTTCAAAATGATTTAAATTTTCCGACTCATAAAAAGTTCAATTTTTCCATATAAGAGAAAATATTTCGATTCGTGAAAAATTGTTTCACTTGTTCCTATATAGTACTGAAAATTGTCTCAGCCATGAAAATTTTCAGATTCTTTAAACGATTTTTCACTTTTTAACATTTTTATACATGATTTCAATCAATTTTATGAATACTGAGGAACTGTTACTTGATCACTGATATTTGTTAAGAACGGAAAATTTTCCACCTTACATCACGGCTAAACAACGATGTAGGAATAAGTGGAGTATGTTTTTATGAATCGGAAAATAATCCATTTCAAAATTTTCCGGAAAATTTTCATCACTGTACATGACAGACAATTTTTCGATTCATGAAAAATTGTTTCACTTGTTCCTACATAGTACTGAAAATTGTGAGTCATGAAAATTTTCCGATTCTTTAAACGATCTTTCAACTTTTAAGATTTCTATACATGAATTCAATCAATTTTATAAATACTGAAGAATTGTTACTTGATCACTGATATTTGTTAAGAACGGAAAATATTCCGGAAAAATGTAGAAGAAAATTTTCCATCTCACATCACGGCTAAACAACGATGTAGGAATAAGTGGAGTATGTTTTTTATGTATCGGAAAATTTTCATCACTGACTGTAGATTTTTATGTCTTGTCATCATTTTTTCATAAAATTAATCAGCAACTCTTATGTTCCCATAGCAAAGTTCGTAACAAAGAATCGTCTATTCTTTCTCCAATTCTATAATCCTTCCGAGACAAAGGACATCCACGAATAGAATCCAACGAAGCAGCATTATCGGACTCCGGTCCGTTCCTCATTATACAGAGGAAAGTACTCTACTCTACGTATACGCTGCATTAAATGCGACCAGAGCCGTCTTGAAGTATATATTTCAACAGTGACCGTTATTAAGTGTTGGCTGCGAACATTCTTCATATTGTGAAAGTGTATGAATTAGTACAATTTTAACAGTGAGAAAAGTAGTTTTAGTTTTTAGGATGTTTACTCATTTATTAGGATTCGTAATCTTCATTCATTCCCCTTCCACTGGATAAAGGAATGTAAAATACATCAGGTAGTCTAAAAAGTTTTGAGCCTTTTCCGTTAGTGCTTTAAGTCTCAGGATATATAAGTCACAGCGAGCCAGGTCTAACGTCATTTGACAATTGAAGCTAGTAGATGTGTAAAAAGGGTTGGAATTCTTATAACTAGATGAAAGGTATTGCGCTGTGAAGTTAAGTGAACTTTCCACAAAACTACGCTAAATTTTAAAATTTTATTTTAATAAAGGGGCAAATGCTGGAGATTGCGCAGGCCCATGAAGAAATTTGTACTGCTTACGGGCAAGATATGTTATCGAAACAAACAACCAAAATATGATTCAGTTGTTTTCGTTCTGGAAATTTCGATGTCCTTCGCAGTGGATGACCAATCACACGAAAACGTGGATGATATTGTGCTAAAAGTCGAGCTGGCCACAAAAAGAAGCTCGACATTTGGGTGTAACATGAACTGACTCAAAAACATTAACTCGAGCCATTTCTGAAACGGTTGATCAGGAGTGCCGCGAAGTGGATGATCTATAACAATGTGCAATATACGATCGTGGTTGAAACGAGAAGCTCCACAATATGTAGAATGAAAAAAATGAAATGAAATCAAAGTTTTATGTCCCATGATTATGCCGGTTAGGCGAAAGGAGACGGTGATGATGAGTAATGAATGAAATGGTGGAATGAAGAAAGTGGGAGGAAACAGGAGAACTCCGAGAAAACCCACGGGCACGGTGTTTGTCCACCACAAAGTCCACACAACGCGAGCTGGGATCGAACCAGGGACCCCAAGCACCGGAGGTGAACGCTCTACCACTGAGCCACCGCGCCCTCTCCACAATCTGTGTCAAAGTCCACACTGAAGTCAGTGAGGTTATGCTGCGCGTTTAATGGGACTGGAAGGGCATCGTGGATTACAAGTTGCTGCTGTCGGACAGAGCGATCGACTCGAACCCGTAGCGTAGAAAGTTAGCGCGAGTGCATCTAGCGATTCAAAAGAAACGATCGGAACCGGTAAATAGGGAGTGTTATATACAACGCTGACAATACCAGACCATATACATCTTTAGCGATCAGTCAGAAATTGAGAAAACTTGACTGGGAGGATTTAATACAATTCACTGTATAGCCCGGTTCTGCACTGTCAGCCTATCATTTGTTTTGGTCTCTGCACAACTCCCTGAATGGTATAACTTAGTTTCAAAAGAAATTTGTGAAAACCACGTGTCACAATATTTTGATCAGAAACTACACAAGTTCTAGAACGACAGGATTATGGTGCTGACAAGAAAATGGCTGAAGGTCATAAAACAAAATGGTGCATACATGGTTTCATAATGTTATTTTCAAATTACAATAAACATATTCTCAATTTTGACCTCTTAAGACTCAATACTTTTTAGATAACCTGATATAAATAATTAGAAGAAATTTAGCACAAGTGAAAGGTTCTTCGTATTAAAACTAAATGTAAGAAAGTTAATGTGCGGCAAGTCAAGGGCTGGTATTCATAAGTAATATGTCAATAAAGTAATAAATGAAATGTTCTAGTTTATTCGTATCTGTATTATTCATTAGTAATACGTCTCTCCGAAAAGAAGATACAGTATTTATTATGAGTAAGTAATATGTCAATAAAGTAATAAATGAAATATTCTAATATTATTCTTGTCTCAGTGTTTTATATTCTTATCTATCTAGGAAAATCCATAATACAATAAAAGGCAATAGCATGTAGTGTTTATGTTTTATTGTATGAATTTGTCTTTGTCCTTTGCCTGTAATACGCTTTGCATGCATAACTATTAGTAAATGTAAGGGCAAGTTTTTCATAGTAACGTTTTATTAATTAGTTTTATTACATCGACTGAAATAGTACTTTGTATTATTATTATTACGAATGAAAACCTTATAAATTGTTTATTTCTATCAACGAAATTATTTTACTCCAGCACTTTTCAACGAACTTAAAGAAGTTCGTTACTGAATTCTCTGTCTGTGTGTCTGTCTGTCTGTTATTTGGGACTTTTTCAATTTTGAACCCTGCATTCAATAGAGCATCAAAAGCTATCAGATAAAGTTATTAAATTTTTCGCGTCACTCTTACCGTTCCCGAGATATTGGCCAAAAATGGCCGATTTCCAGAGATTTAAGGAGTCATATCTCGGGAACCGTAAGTCATCCAGAGATCATATTGGTGTTGATCAATATCTTAAAAAATGGTAAATATTTTGGCACTAAATAGTAACCGGTGGCAACTATCCAACTGGCCACTGGTTTGGTCAATGGCCAGTTGGCCAGTGGCCTCCAATTAATATCTGTACCAAAATGTTTACCATCCTCTTAGGTATTGATTAACAACAATGTCATCTCTCTATCACTTACCGTTCCCGTGATATTGGCCAAAAACATTGCCAATTTCTAGATATTTAACGTGCCATAGCTCGGGAACCGTAAGTTGTAGAGAGATTATATTGATCTTAATCAATATCTAAGAGGATGGAAAAGATTTTGGTACCGAATAGTAACCGGTGGCCACTGTCCAACTGACCACTATTTGGCCAGTGGCTATCAATTAATATCGGTACGAAAATGTTTAACATTATTTTAGGGATTGGTTAACACCAATATCATCTCTCTATGACTTACCGGTCCCGTGATATTGGCCAAAAGATAATTCCGATTACGGGAGAGTTAATGAGCCAAATCTCGGGAACCGTACGTCACACAGAGATCATATTGGTGTTGATCAATACCTAAGAGAATGGTGAACATTTTAATACCAAATAGTAACGATGACCACTGATTAACTCTCTACTGGCCACCAAAAAGTTGGAATTTCTAGATATTTAAGCAGCCATATCTCGAGAACTGTAAGTTATAGAGAGATGATGTTTTACTAATTTTTGCGAGAAAGAGAAGAAGGTGCGGATAAAAAGATTTACTTTTACATCAAGGAACACGCTCCATCTCTCCATTCTTTTTTAAGTTCGTTCTGGCAATGTTCATGGAGCATTCTCAACTGTTTTTTTTATATTTTTTTTCATTTTTTTTATACTTACATGCTCTCCCACACACTCAACAAAGTTAGGTACAGTTAATGATACCTACGCTGTGTGACCGTTGAGTAATGCTTTGTGTATTGGCATTTCATTCGCAAAACTGCAAAGACTTGTTCCTTTCTTTATTAGAGCTCTGACACACGAAACGGATCCTTCAGCTGAAGCTATGATGAGTGCAAACGACGCACTGTAAAGAACAAAATTCGTGTGAATCCATTAAGAGGTAATTATATTAAGAAAAATAAATTTGCATTTAACACACAAGATTGCTTAAATAATATGATGCGAAATATTCGTAAAGAACAAGTAAGGATCAAACTATAGGGCAATCTATTGAATCTTGAAATAATATCACAATAAACTAAAACTACATCGAATAACATATATGAAGCGAAATATTTATATATGTAAAATAAGTTACACTGATATTTTTTTTTATATATATACAAGAGAAAATACAACCACCAAACGTTTCGTATACAGTCATTAGTTATATTCCACACTACGTAATTTTCTATACAGGTTTAAAGGTTACTTTGCTTTCAATTGCACTTTAAAAGTTTAAAACATTTCTCGAGGCTAAAGATAAAAATAAAGATTGTAGAATATAATAGCTTACAAAACTTTAAAATTACTCCCAGTAAAATAATTAGAATCTTCAAAAGGATCTCAACAGGTAAAATTTATTCAAAAATTTTATTTTTCTAGGTTTAGAGACAGTGCGAATAATTAAATGGAAATAAGGTTATACCTATTGGAGATGGAAATGACACGTCGGACAGAAAATGCCTTGTAAATTTAGCAGCAACCAGTTGGAAGAAAAAGAAGACATAAATGTTGTTTTGATATAGAAAAATAAGTTGTGTTAGTTACGAAGTATGTTGATTTGTAAACATTCGTCCAGTACATCATCGTCGGGCTAGAATATATACAAATAAAAGTTGTTAATGGTAACGAATACTTGGTATCAGAAATTGTGAGCAGTACCCATTGTATTAAGGTGTGTACTCCGAGTAGAATCTCGAAACAGATGAGTTACGCTGTTGAGAAATTACCTTCTGTCTATGTTACATCCTGTATGGTTGTTAATAAAGTATTGTTCTCGTGTATTGCGATCGAATTTAGATTATGTTGGGTCACAACTAAACCTAAGGACAGTAAGCACTAATTGTTTACCGGTGAATTTAATATGGTAATTACAATAACTGGCGACGAACGAATTCGAACACAATGGCGAACATCATTTCCAACTCTTGAGACCTTGAATACTGAAGAGACAGACGATGAAACTTACTTAGAACGCTTCCTGTCTTGCTAACGACGTGCTTGAAGCAAAGAAAGTATGTATAATATTGGTAATGTGTAATCAGCTTACTAAGCACTATAGGAGCTATAAACATCTAAAAAGGTTTTTGAATTGACGTATGATGACAATAAAACGCTTATTCTTGACCAATATAAACGAGCAACAAATTTTATAGTGGAGTGTTATAAATTTTACAATTTAAAGCAGAAGGTAGGGCAGGTTATACACGAGTATATTTTGCAGCTCAAGGCTCAAGCAAATAAATGCAATTGTGGGCCATGTATTAACAATACTTTAATAGATCAGATTGTTTGCGTGGTAAATGGTAAGGTAGCTGGGAATAAATTACTTGCCATTACAGGCTTAACCATGAATAAGACCACTGATATTGCGAATGAAGTGGAATTTCCTGAAAAGAAGATTAAGATCTTTTACAGAACTCAAAAACAACTGGACCGCTTATCACAGTATAAAGGAAATACTTCAGCTACGTATCAACTACAAAGTCAGAGTAACCAAACCAAAAAGTATTTCCAGCGTCAAGTACATGGCCGCAAACATTAAGAACGTCAGTTTCTTGCCGCTGTTTCTAATACACATGTTACAAAATTTGGGTTGATGGTCTTTAGTTTGGGCGACAATTATGCAATGGGTGGAGCTCCTAATGTTGGGATCAGGCGTGTCAGGTCTCCGCCAAGTAATATCTGTTGTATAAGTTCGATCCCTGGATTAAGCACTAGACGGTGTACAAGTACGTAAGATTGAAGACAAATTACTGATTACGGCACGCAAGAGCTCTCTAGAGTACGAACATGTTCCCTCTTAACACGTACTGACCTGGTGCGAATACACACATACAACAAAGATATTCTTTATACTGAAAATATTAGCACACACAGCGTGTAGAAAAGACGTAAACTTCCGACACTTTCACTTTCATGGAAATTAAGTTTACCTATTAAACTTATTTATTGAATACTTCCAGCTTTTCTCAGATAAGGAAAATGTATATTGCCACACACTAGTAATTCATTTGCAAACATCAAATAGCATAGAAAAAAAGTTATTGTTTCTGAGTTCAGTGCTAGTTTCTGGGATACAAAATGTTCGCTTGTTGAAGAAAAAGAAAAGAATTACTGGTGGCTGCACACACAATTAACAAAATTCATGCAAAATTTGCACTGACAGTTTCAAGAAAAGAAGACTTCTGACTATTTTAAACTTGGATATTTAGTATTCTGCAAATAAATTTGTTTCCTAAATTTATCATAAACTAATAATGAGTGCAGGATTCAAAAGCTGAAAAGAGACTCACACTTATAAAATAGCATTTAGTTCATTATTCTGCATCTTTTAAGAAGTATAAACATACGTTAAAGCTTTATAGTTTTAATAATTGTAGACTAACACTTTAATTATTTCCAGGTACGAAGTAATGGTGTCGAATACTTAAGTTCAGTGGAAACAAGAAATATACGAGGAGTGATTTACATTTTCCTTTTTTTTTCTTTCTTTTTTTCTTCTTTCAGGGTACATTATAAAGCTCGTCATTACAGTTGGAAAGAAGTAGCACTTAGGTCTGCCGTCAGGTGGAAGAACAATACAAAGAAGTGTAATCCCTGGTAACTACAGCACATTTCACCAACAGCTGTAAGTACGTGAGCGGACAACATAGAAGGTGATCAGCAAGGACAGAGCTGGACAACGTGGTTCTGTGGAAAGAGAATGTACAGACTGTAGAAAGTGTTTTCTGGCTCATGGTGGTGCAGTCAAGTCTCGTCGCCAGTAACGAGTTTGGACATGAAGACTTCTGGATCCTGGCTGCAGCGTTGCAGAAGATCACTACTCACGTCCTCGCGCTGTTGTCTTTGTGCTGCATTCAGGGATTTGGAAACCCACATGGCAGACACCTTACCCATCTTAGTATGTTCGTGCACTATGCGGTGCAGAGTGATTCTGGCAAGTTCTGTTGCTGCCTCCAGTTCCGTGAACGTGATACACCTGTTGTCCTGAATAAGCCGCTCCACTCTTGAAATGTTCACTGGTGTTGTCACAGTCACTTTCCTTCCAGAACTGGTTCCCTTCTCCGTTGATGTGCGGCCACTTTTCAAGCCGCCCACCCAATTGTACACAGTTTTGCGTGACGGTGCGTACTCTCCACACACTGCCACCAATCGCCTGTGAATTTCCGCAGTCTGTACACCCTCTTTCCACAGAAACCATGTTGTCCGCTCACGTACTTACAGCTGTTGGTGAAATGTGCTGTAGTTTCCAGGGGTTACACTTCTCTTTATTGTTCTTCCACCTGACGGCAGACCTAAGTGCTACTTCCTTCCAACTGTAAGCTCCTGACGAGCTCAATGGTGGACCCTAAAAGAAGAAAAAAGAAAAGTGTAAATCAATATGGAACGGCTATTATTGAAATGGATTAATAGAGAAATGCAGCGATGAAATGAACACATTACAAGAAGCTTGTCCCAAATTACCTGCTTACATGTTGCAAGCTCGACGCTACAATTCTTGTGACGTTGAACAACAATAACAACAACAACTACTACTACTATAACTACTTTATTATATTATTATTATTATCGCTTCTCGGTCTTTGGCCCTGGGCTGCTCACTCTTACTTTGGAATTTTCAACATCTTTATCTGACTCCTTACATCTGTGGGCAGCTGTCCCTTCCTCTTAGTTGGTGGGGCTAGTAACAGTGCGAGTGTTAATCAACCGGTTGCTGTTTTTATAGTGATTTTGTGCTACTGAAGGGCTCGTGTGGCTAATCAGGGATACTTTCCATCTTGTCTTGGTTCTATTTTATTTGGAGGGGTCGTGTGATCTTCATTGTTTTAATGATCCTCTGGCAGTGCCGAGAAGCGATTTCGTTTTCTTTTTATACTTTTTTCTTCAGTTTGTCGATTGTCCTTCTCTATTTGAGCTAGAGAAGAGGATGTGTGTGTGTTTGCTTTTTCCTTTTAGCTTGTATTTTTAGTTACTTGAGTTATATATAAGCATGCCGGCATTAGGTAATTGCCTTATTTGTAATGCCTCAATCTATGGTAGGCAAAGAGCTGTCAAATGCAGTGTTTGTTGTGAGAAATCTCAATTGAAATGCTTGCAAAATTTAGATGAAGGAATAATGAAGTATTATATATGAATTTTAAATGTACAAAATGTGCAAATCAGGAAAGTTTAGCTCAAATAAATCTGAGGCAACAAATTTTGGTAATCAAGACAGTAGTACACAGATTATTGGTATGAAAAATTCATTGGTATTTCAATCTGGTAATCAGAATAAACCTCAAAAGGATGAAACGATATCTTTGGTAGTTCTTCAAAAACAAATCGAATTGTCTTTTGTTAATATGAAACATATTTTTCTTAATGAAATCAAAGCCTTGAAATTTGAAATAGCCAGTCTAAGAGAAGAAAATAAGGAACTTCGATCTCTTCTTAGAGACAACAAATTTAACATAGTTGAGGTAAAGAATTTAGAATTAACATCAGGTAAAACCTTAGATGTGTCTCAAGGTATGGTTAACCATACATCTCAGTCAAAGGTTGATAATGGTTTACATGAACTTAAGAGTTAAATAATAACAAAGATATTTAAGAGGAAAATGAGGGATTATGGACAGAAGTTGTCTCATGGAATAAAAGGAAAATTAATGATAAGAGACCAATTGTAGTTGTGAATTAGAATCTGGGACGAGATGTTAAATGCGTAAAGTGAACATTGGTTGCAATAACAATAAAACTGATTTAGTGTTTAGTATGGGGAAAAAAGTTTTATTTGTTACTAGATTTAGTCCATCTGCCTCCGTTGCTGATGTGGAAGATACACTAGAGGAACACCTGAATTCTTTTTAAGTATACTAAATTGAGAACTAAATATGATTCGTATGCATTTTTTTAAATAGAAGTCAACAGTTGTGATTATAATGTTAATGTTCCAGAAATTTGGCCTAGAGGTATTCTTATTGGCCATTTTTACGGCAAATTAAAAGTATTTACCGATGGTAATGGTCAAAATGCCTTAAGTTCAAATGCAGATGCAATCCAAGAATAGTTATAAAATTTGGTATCAGGACATGCGTGGTCTGAGGACCAAACATGAACAGTTTTTCTTCTCTGTAGCACACTGTGCTTAAGATATAGTGGTCATTACTGAGACATGGTTAAGTGATTTACATAACAGTGAGGATTATTTTCCGGATGTTTATAACTGCTTTAAACCTGACAGAATATATGAACCTAATGTTTGTGAAAGAGGTGGTGATGTGTTATTATGTGCTGTTAACAAAAAACGTCAAAGTTATACGAAGAACTGAGTTTGAGATCTTTAAAGAATGTATTTTACTTGAAATTGTTAATAGAGCCGGTAAGAACTTATTATTACTGTGTACCTACATTCACCCCAATTTGCTTCCTAGTGTTTATGATAACTTTTTAAATAACATCCTTTATTAAAATTAATCCTTTGAATTATGACTTTCTCATTATTGGTGATTACAATATACCAAAGGTAGATTGGGCCAATAGGAATTTTCTTCCCGGCATACATTATTAAGCCAAATGCAAGGCCAAAATTTTATTTTCATTTCTGGACGATTATAATTTAAATGCTGTTTCTAATGTATCAAATTTAGATTTGGTTATATCTAATTTTAATGTTGTTGTAACTAAAGATGTTTTGCCTATTATCAATATCGATTCATATCATTATCCCACTGAGATTCATATATTTAATACGATACGTCCCAAGGATACTGGTCGTTTACCAAGATACTCTTTTCATAGTGGTGAGTATTTAACCTTACATCATGAACTAGAGGATGTGGATTGGACTCATATTAGCTAAAAATATTAATTTGGCTGTTGATACAGTAGAGAATGTAATCACAACCAGTATGGATAATAATATTCCTAAGTGTACAGCAAAAATCGGGAGTTTTCCTTTATGGTATTCTAAAGATCTTATTTCCTTAATTGAGGCTAAAGACAAAGCGTATAGAAAATATAAAACTAAATCTGATGATGATTATATTGCTTTTGGAAATTATACACAGCAAGTTAAATATAAACTTCGTATAAATAGGAAAGCTTATATTTATGGAATAGAATGTTCTATAACAAAAAATCCTCATAAATTTTGGGGTTTTGTGAATAAACATAGTAATGGTTCAAAATCTTCTTTTGGTATTATGATTGTTAATAAATATGTAAGCGTTGATTTTGAGTTTAACGCCCCGTTCAGCAGCAACGCTATATGAGACGCGGACCTACTGATTAACGTGGAATCCGAACCACTTGAGCTCCTGCCGGGAATCGAACCCTGGTCCCCCGCGCCAAAGGCGCGTACGCTAACCACTTAGCTACGAAGGAGCTCAATGAATATTTAGATGACGCTAATAAACTTGTCAATGCATGAGCTAAGTTATTTGAATCGATATATCAAAAACGTACGTGTTATGATAAAACTGAATTTTCATGTAATGGTGGAAATATTAAGTTTTTTCCTAGTTTTGCTGTTAATTAGGTTATTAATGTATCCTCCTGCGGAATTGATGGTATACCAATTTTTATAATTAAAAAAATGTGTATATTATAGCTCCTATTCTTGCATCATTATTTAATTGGAGTACAAAAACTTCTACTTATCCTGAGAGTTGGAAAACTGTTGTTGTTTTTCCTATCCCTAAGATTATTGGGAAGGATTACACGGATTATAGATCAATTTCTATCATAGGAACGCCTAAAAGCTTTAATAAATGTGTATATAATTATCTCTATAACCATGTTTCTGTTGAAATCATGGATCAACAGCACGGTTTCATGGAAAATAAATCTACCTTGTCTAATTTAACATGCTTTATATATGGTATTATTCCTCCTATAAAAACCCAAAAACAAGTGCATGTAATGTACACTTTGATTTTTCTAAGGCTTTCGACAAACTTCCTTATGACATTTTAATCAACAAACTTAATTCATATGATTTATCACCAAATTTTATTAGATGGTATATTTCATATTTAACCTTTAGAAAATTTGTTGTAAGATATAAAAGTCATGTTTCTGATACTCATATTTTTTCTGGTGCTCTCAAGGGTTTCAATTTAGGTTTACTCTTGTTTCTTCTGTTTGTGAATGACTTAAAAGAAAATAATGTCGATTTCTTATGTATGCAAACGATTTGAAGATTTATCGTACTTACAAAAAATAATATTAATACTATTGTCACTTGGTCAAAAGTTAATGATCTACCTCTGAATATTGATAAAACATGTTTTGTATCCTTTAATTCAAAAACTAATCCTGTTCATTATAATTAGGTTGTTGACAATGTTTTAGTTAAAAAGCTTGTTTCTATTAAGGATCTGGGTATTACCTTTGGTATCTTTGATTCCAAATTGTTATTTGGAAACACCTGGAACGCATAGTTTCTAAAGCTAAAAGAAACTTAGAAATCATAAAATGGATTTCTAAAGACTTTCCCTTTGAAAACCTGCTTAATTTTCTATACTATGCTAACGTAAGAAGTCACCTTGAATACTGTACTAGTATTTGGAATAAACAAGCCCAGTACTGTCAAAAAGATATCGAAGTATTTTAAAATTTGTTTCTATCATGGTTAACATGGAAATTCAAATTTTTATCAGAGAAAACTCAGGATGAAATTAGGCACCTACTAAAACTATCTGAAAGAAGAACTTCATTCGATATTAAATTACTCCATAATGTTCTCACTGGCAAATTACTATTAACTGAGGCTGTTAATCTTGGTGTCCTTAACAAGCTAATAAGAAATTTTACAAATACAATCCAATTTTTAGTGACGTTCCGATATATAATGTTTGTCAAATGCCAACAATTATTTACAAATTATTATGTTTACTCCTGATTTTCCATCTATTCAAAGGAAGTCTATAGCCTAACATTTATCATTTTTTTTTTTGCATGTTTTAATTACACTGGTTTTAATATGTGTTATTATGTTACTTTAATGTACGTTTTCCCTTAATATTATTATATGTATGTCTGTTTTGTTATTTTTGTACTATTCTTGGGAATTGTAAATGGACTGGGAGTCTGTAATTTCGTGATACCAATAGAAAAATTATTATTATTATTAATGCTTCTTCTTACCCTCCTGCTCCTACTATTAATAGTATCTACTTATAATACAAAATCATATCAGTCTATGAGCAACGCTGATTCCTAATAGTTAACAATCGGCGCTCCGTTACGTTCGCTACCTGCTTACCTCTATGGATAGTAATGCTGCTGAACATGAACATGATTTTGTTATTATTAAGACAAGGGGCACATTAAATGTAAATAAGGTTGTAATTACTTACAAAAAATGACCAACTATTTATTACACGTCAAGCACAACATCATTTTTATTAACTACACAACATGAACACGTATGCGTAGACTACAAACAGTTGTAACTATTTACCTTTAGGGCAATCCAACGTTCACACACATTTTACCACCGACAAATATAAACCATACTACCACTAACAGATCATTGTAATCATATTTAGATTTGAGAATTGATATTTGTGTAATCGCAAGTTAACTGCGTAAACTGAACAAACAAACAAGCACACAAAGTTAAATATAAGTAATTAGAACTTTTAAATAATAATGATTTTAAACTACAGCACACAGCGAGCCGAAGGCTTGGGGAAATAACAATAACAATAATAATAATAATAATAATAATAATAATAATAATAATAATAATAATAATAATAATAATAATAATAATAATAATCTCTCTGTTTTGCTATAAAGTGAAACTGGAAGTGGGATCCAATATTCAAACCGGAAGATGTACTATTTCCGGTTTCAACAGAGATACAAGAACGCTGATGGAACTTATTCTTAAAACTATGAATCAATATCAAAAAGTCAAAAGTCCACTTCTCGCTTTCTCTTACTGTTTTTACTCCGATACGTGTACAGAAAATAAACGGTCGCACAAAGCTGTTCTATGATATTATTCATACTTATGCACAGCATAGTTCAGAAGACTGAAAACAAGAAAAATGAAATGAAATCTTTAAGTTTTACGTCCCACGGTTATGCCGGTTAGGCTAAAGGAGACGGTGATGATGAGAGATGAGTGAAATAGTGGAATCAAGAAAGTGGGAGGAAACGGGAGAACCCCGAGAAAACCCACGAGCACGGTGTTTGTCCACCACAAATTCCACACGGCGCGAGCTGGGATCGAACCAGGGACCCCAAGCACCGGAGGTGAGCGCTCTACCACTGAACCACCGCGCCCCCTCTGAAAACAAGAGATTCTATAATGATTACTGCGGATGGCGAAAGAAACCAACGTGATAATCAAGCTCGGGAATCGAACTTGGAATCCGTTCAGCACTCGTGCATTGACAGCTTCGCCAATATCAACCTGAATGCATACAAAGTTATCTGTACAAAAGTGCTGTTTTCCTGTAAATTGTGATACGATTCAAACAAAACGAAGTTCTGTTCCAACCTCACCACAAACCACCGCAATAAATCACTATATTAGAAGTTTTGGATTAAGCAATTATAGATAAAACATACTATGACGAACTATGCACGTAACATGCATACAGGAAAAATTCTCATTAATTAAAATACACACGAGAATATGTATTATTCATATTCTTAGCTTTTTACATACTTACACACAGGTTTAAAAAAAATGAATAAAAAAAAATAATAACAGTAGAATTAAACAGGACACACAACGCAGGTCAGTGCGTTAAACTAACATCTTCTCGAATAAAGTATTGCTCTTCCCACTTTTCTCATGAAGCCCCGCCCATGGGTCTAGAACTCAGGCGTAAAATGAAATATCAAACCCCTCATAACATACGAATTTTTATTAATTTCGTCTGCATACGTACTCCCATTGGCTGGAGAATTATTATATATAAGAAAGGTATGTGAGAATGTTATCACAATAGTTCTTACGGGTGAAGTTCAAACGTGAAGAAAGAGTGCATTATAATAAATAAATAAATATATATATATATATATATATATATATATATATATATATATATATATATAACTAAAATTAAAATGCAAAAATGAAACAAAATGCACTTCTTTAATTACGTTCAATATATCCTCAAAATTAGTTCATAATAAAGATTACTATAATTCTACAGCGGATTAACAGATTCATGGTCATCAAACTACATAAAGGGAACAAATCACAATACACCACAAAGGAGAATATTATCAGATGCTCAAGCAAAGAGAACAGTGTCTGACTCTGAACAATTCTTCATATTAAGTAAATTTTAAGATTAATTTTGTACATCAGTTTCTTGATTTATAAACTGAATCATGTTGTCAAATAATGACTGAGTCAAAACAATTTGAAATATTAAAAAGTTAATGTTACATTTATACGGAATATTTAGTCAAATTATACGTGTATTTATATACTACAACAACCGAAGTTCTTTTCTACACATCACAAGTGTTCAATACGATCACGTTTCATAATATGTTGAATGTCAACACGGCAATCAATTTCTTTCGAAATGCAGTGTAGTATGGGACCGACGATAAATTTCGTCTTTAACAGAAGTATGACCATCGTCAGAACTTTCACAGCCGATTCAACTGGTAATCGTTTGTTGTGTTCGCGCAATGCACTGCAAATATGGGAAGGAGGGAGGGAGGGAGGCTTCATCTTGTTGAAAATAGGGTCTATTAAAGTCTGTTTCAAGCTGTAGCATCAACTATTCAGTGAAGATCATGAGATAAGCCAATCTTTTGACTTTTTCCTTTTCCTGTGAAGAACAACAGATTACGCCCTTTGTCCTCCGAAATTATTTTAAATTTCGTCTATGCACACCAAACTAAGGTAAGTTCTGAGTACTTCAAATTTTTATACTGTGTTGATAAACTCTGTCAATTACATGAATGCTTTCTTCTCATTTCTAACAGTCATGTTCTTAAAAATATATAAAAACATATAACTTCGTATTTTTACAACTTAGAAGATAAGCTTACAACACTACATTACGAGCGACAGTGGAAGTATATGAACAACTATCGTGTATATCTGTGTTCAAGAAAAATGAAGGTAGACTTCCGCCAGTGGGTTTCCTTATATCTATTAAATTCATTTCTACAACAGTTTCTGAAATTGTTTAGGTTCCTTCATTTCGCCTGCATATAAATAATTTTATAAAATATGATAGACACGCTCAGGAATACTAACAATCATTTTACTTAAAATTCTGATATATATATATATAAAAGGGTGTCCCTTATTTTGGGTAATTTCGTGTTGCAATACGCACACCCCCCAAATGTTATTCTATTTTGTTAAAGTAGAGAACTTTTTTACTCTTTATTTCATCATGGTTATCAGCGTCTCCAAAAGCCCATGAGTACATAAACCCATGCAAATTGAACGCTGTTTTCATATTTTAACCTGGTTGTTGGGATTCTAACCCGCTGTGCAGCGTTGTCGCCTTTCACAAACCCTACTTGTCAGCTTTTACAAGATATCCTACATCTCGGTCAGTTATCAATCTCACATAACCATGGTTCTACTCATCATGCTCTACCACCTTGCATTACACTAGTTAACAAAGGTTTTGTTACATAAAAGGAAATACCTGTTCTTAAAGGAACTTTTTGCGCTGAATTTGAATATGCACTCGGTTTTTCTCCATCACGTACGATTTTCCCGTAACAGAGGGATTTTCGGGAAAATCCCTCAAAAATTTCCCTTTTCGTTTATTTTACACCCCAAGATCTTGTCCCCTTGCATATACTAACATAGAAATTATACCTAAGTATACTTTGATTCATATTTAACAAACCCTCCAAGTTTCGTAATAATCGCTTTATTCTTTCTAGAGATATAAATATGTTTGTATGTATACTGTGTGTACTGTTTATTGCACCTTATAGTAATGCTTTCAGATCTCTTAAGTTGAGGTAAAACGTTTTGCTTTATTACCACAAACACATATATAAAATATAATACAATATAATTTACAAGTGTGACAATTTACAATAAACAATAATACAAATGTACCAAAAGGTCATGAAAAGACAATCAAAACTATCACAATATATGAAACTTCCATTGGGTTACAAAAACGTACACTACTTCCTTCTTTTGTAAGAAATATTGCATTCTCTAACAAGACCCCAACAATAGTCCCCCATCATTGAAGGATCCCATCGTCCCTGGTACCTTTTCTCCATTGCCATTATATCTTGGTGGAATATTTCCCCCTGTTCGTCGCTGAGAGCACCTAGGTTAGCAGGAAAGAAGCTGAAGTGGGAGTGCAAAAAGTGGATTTTTAAAGACATCCTACAACCCAACTCTTTGTATTTCTGTATCATGTCCTGTACGATTTCTGTGTAACTCTCAGCTTTGTTATTGCCCAGAAAGTTGCGCACAACACACTTAAATGCTGTCCAGGCAGCTAGCTCAGCACTGTTTAACTTGCTGTCAAAGCTATCATCAAGCATTAATTTCCTAATTTGGGGACCAATAAACACTCCCGCTGAAATCTTAGCATCACTCAGGTTAGGGAACTTATCTCGCAAATACTTGAAACCTTCACCAGATGTGTCCAGGCTTTGACAAAGTTTTTCATAAGTCCTAACTTGATATGAAATGGCGGTAGTAATATCTTATTAGGATCTACCAAAGGAGCGTATTTGACGTTGCATTCTTCAGGTACGTAATTCACTCTAGGTTCCCATTCCTTCACTTCATAATGTTTGTCATCAGCTCGGCTATCCCATAAACATAAAAAACATTGGTACTTCGTGTAACCGCACTGCAGTCCTAATAAAATACCAACTACCTTGAGATCACAACATATTTGCCAACAATGGTCCTTGTAATTTATAAGATTTAGCAAAGTTGACATGGTGTCATAGGATTCCTCAATCTTCACTGAGTGCGCAAGTGGTATAGAAGGTTTTTTATTTCCATTATGTAAAAGGACAGCTTTAAGGCTGACCTTTGACGCGTCGATAAATAACCTCCATTCTTCTGGAACGTAAGGAATTCCTAGCTCCGCCATCAACCCATTTATATCCGTACATACGCACACATTATCTTGCATTGAGAAATAGCTTGAAAATTGAACATGCCTTTTCCTGTACACTGATATGTTCATTTCTGCATCCAAAAAGTTCCACTGCTGGAGCCTTGATCCCAGAAGTTCCGCCTCTTGTTTTGTCAGATGCAAATCACGGACTAAGTCATTAAGTTCACATTGCCGGATGAAATGTGGCTCGCGAACACAGTCAGGGATGAACGTTGGATCCTTGGATGTACATGTTGATGTCGATGGTTCATCAAGGTCATGATCATCATCAGAGTCTTTTGGCCATATCTCTTCCCAGTTGGTAGGGGGCTCGGAAAGTGGAAGTTCATCCCCGTGCGGAATAGGTCTAATTGCGGATTTAACGTTTTGATAACTTATTGTGTATTTGCTTTTTTTAGAATGTCCCTTAACTACTGTGAGACAAAAATAACAATCATCCAGATGGTTGGTGGGTTCTCTCCACACCATTGGTACAGCAAATTTCATGAACCTCTGTTTCCCTTTGGCCCATGCAAGTAAAGTGACGTAGCACGACGCACAAATTATGTTGGGTGCCCAAGTTTTGTCCTGATCTCCCACACGATATCCGAAATATATACGCGTATAATATGCTAGTTTCACCGATGGCGTAATGGATCTACACTGTCCTTTAACTACAAACTGGCCACACACATAACAAAAACTATTTGGTGAGTTAACACACGAACGCCGTCCTCTTGACGCCATTGTACTGATCACAAACTAAACTTCTGGTCTTAGTTGGGTATAATGCCGTTAAGATCAAACATGAAAGCACTCTTAGCAGCAAAGACAACTTTGAAAGTGAAGTAGTGTTAAACCACACGTCAATATAAAAATGTACAAAACTCCCTCACCAGGTGTCAAGAACACAAGAAAGAAAGAAATGCGCGGGGGGAGAGGGGAAACTATACCGTAGTGGAAAATTCAGACTGCATTAGTTCATTGTTGTCAACAATGAGTCTGTATTCCATTCTTTCTTTCTTTTGCATTCTGTTACATTTGATAACAAATATCGATAACCATTTCATGAACAAAACGAAAAAACTTGGAGAATTGTATATATATGTATTAAGATATACATATACTGTACGTTTAAACAAAATATACGTTGGAAGTACATTCTATTTTTATACACGTTTCTACTTTACAGAGAGCAATACAAGTGTGTTGTTGACTATTGTAAATATTCATTTTTATGTCTGTGTTTGTAGTAATAAAGCAAATCGTTTTTACCCCAACTCAGGAGATCTGAAAGCATTACTATCAGATGCAATAAACAGTGCACACAGTATACATACAAATATATTTATTTCTCTAGAAAGAACAAAGCGATTTTTACGAAACTTTTAGGGTTTATTAAATATAAATCAAGGTATACTTAGGTATAATTTCTATGTTACTATATGTAAGGGGACAGGAGCTAGGGGAATAAAATATCTGAAAAAGGGAAATTTTTGAGGGAATTTCCCGAAAATCCCTCTGTTACGAGAAAACTGTACGTGATGGAGAGAAACCGAGTGCATATTCGAATTCAGCGCAAACAGTTCCTTTAAGATCAGGTGATTTTTCTCATGTAACAAACAAAAAGTTTAAATTTGTTAACTGGTGTTATAGGTTTTAAAGCATACAGAACTAGTGACCTTTTGCGAGTTATTGTATCTTTTCCAAACTCAATTTCTCCCTTCTGTTGATGGCAACACTGTTCAGCGGATGCTTCTAGACTTAAAAGTTAACGCAAACAATTTCTTATCAGTATCTGGTTTAAGGTGTACAAACCGTTAGTGCCTCACTCCCTGTGTGCGCCAACACATATTACACATTATTTCTCGAACAGTTTGCAACACTGATCTGCCTTTACAATCTCTTTTGTCTTTGTTTTCATTGCTGCTTCCAATGATTATATTCAATTTAGGTCATTTCATTTACAAAAACACAACTTTGTCTTGGGTTGGCAACACTGTTCATCTGGTGCTGTTTGTCAATACACGAACAGATGTCGCTCTTTCTCTAGTTGCTTCATGCAAAGTTTCGTTTCTCTGTCTCTTTTAGTTTTTCCGTTATCACGGTTGGAAATTCAAAATTATAATATAATGTGGAAACGCCATATCATGACTTTTGTCGTCAAGTCGGCACGGGTTAACGTTCTCGTAGCGAGCTGCTATTTCACTAATGCGTGTTTATGGTTACATAGAATACATTTGGGGTGGGGGGGTGCGTATCGCAACACGAAATTACTCAAAATAAGGGACACCTTTATATATATATATATACAGTATATATATATATATATATATATATATATATATATATATATATATATATATATATATATCTTACACTTCCAAATTTTCAGTTCTGCCCTCGGACCTTGTTCGTGGGTTAAAAAATAGAAGAAAAAGTAAAAAAAAGTCAAAGAAATAGAAAAGAACGGATTCACCATGATAGAGAAATGCACGGAACACCTTGTGGATAGAGTTTTCTCCTGGTTATACGGTTAGCGTACGCGTCTCTAAAAATATTAATACACTGGAGAAAAAAATTTCCACTCACGCCATCTACCTTCAGTAAATAAACGATTCCTTATTTTAAATCAGATTCCAACGAAGAAAGAAAGCCTTATAGCAGAAAGAGAAAAAAAATTCGATCGTTGGCTTGACACTATTAGATTAAAATACATCCACGTTTTCACAAATCCGAAACAAAGACTGAAGAAAATAATGAGTTGGACTACTTATATTTCCTAGATTACAACTGCTTGAATAAGATTTTTACTCAAAGTTTGCACACAGCGTTAACCTTCCACTACCCCCATCTCCGAAACTTACCCAATTTAACAGCTATTACACCAATCCCAATAAGAAATCAGGAGTCTACGAGATAAAGTGTCATTGCTTGGAGGATTATATATGCACAACAAGAAGAACTTTAAAGGTATGAGTGAAAGAATATCTTAAATACGCCACAACAGAACACCTGGTTTCGAGTCTTTTCAAACAAATCATAACATAGACTTATCAACATCATATGTATTCGCTGTTATTGGCAGGTGACCTACTGCAAACTGAGAAACTTCCATACAACACGGTCTCCCGCTAACCTCTTCATCTTCACGTACAGTTTTCCTGTTTTGATAATACCCTCCATTGACTGTAGCCTTTTGTTCCTCTCCCTCTTTTCTCTGCCACCAGACCTAGCACGTCCCTTATACAGAGGCTGTTCAGTCTACATTTGGCCAATTTCGACTTACCTAAAAATTTAGAAGAATCCATGGCGTCAGACCCGTAAGTGCTTGATGAGTGTCCCTTGGTTCCTAACAATAGCCCGACAGCGTAATTTCCACTGTAATAGGCTTCTCTGAAGAACTGGGAGGGGAATCTTGTCCCATTCCCTTTGCACAGCTTTCCAAAGTCCTTCCACAGCTGTCACAGGCCGTTTTCCCAAAGCCCGCTTCTGCAATCCAAATCCACAATAGTTTATAGTACTTGCATCTGGAGATTTAACAGGTACCTCATTGAAAAGTATCACCTGTATACTACTTGCCTCCTCCATCTTCCTGTAGAATGCGAGGGACGATCGTGAGGTATGTGATGAGGCCTTGTCCATGTGAATGCGCACCAGATTAGCGTCATTTTTGTACATTGTTGGAATCTCATGCTCGTAGATGGGCCGCATGATCTGCTCCTGAAAATACTGCGAATTTATTTTGCAATTCTTCGCCACCCTACGAATCTTCAGTTTACCTCGGTAACAGTAGCCAGTAACAACCATGAATCCTTTTGGGAAGGATTCTTTACAGACACGGACCCACCTTCTGAAGTTCTTGGCGCCTTTCTCTCGGCACATGATAGCTCTCAGTTTGCCGCAGTCGGAAAGGTAAATTCGTGCTTCATCGAGCGTTACGACGTACATCCACCTTTGTTTTGCCAAAAACTGTTCGTACAGCATCCGGGCGTTACACTTTCGTTCCTTTTGGTGGGCATCCGTGAGAAGATGGCCGCGAGCTTTCATGACCTTTTCCAGCTTGAGTTGATGGTGTAACGTCCGGCTCACAGTCCCCAAAGACACGTCAAGACGATTAGCCATACACCTTTGTGTTGGCGGATTTTCTTGCATTGCGATTTTGCGAAGTTTCCTCTGCATGGTGAAGGTGGCCTTGGTGCATTCCCGCTTCCTAGGCAACTTCGTTGGTGATCCAAATGGTGGAGCTTCGTTGCCCTTGTACTTTTTAATAACATTTTTTATTCCACTTAAACTGATGTTGCAACCATTCTTCTTGAACTGTTTTCTAACGACAGAAACACTAAAGTGGGCGTCATAAAGAGCCTCAACATAGCCTTCCCAAAACCGGCTTAGTTTGGGCGGCATTTTGATCACAGAGCGGAAACCCACACACTTGGAAAGAAATTAAACACAACACTCACAACAATGGTCCTGTTTTGTGCGTTATTGTCGTCCGCGCGGAAAAACAACTCCGTTCCCAGGAAGCTACTGCAAAACACTGCAGGACGCCTCGAGCCAGGTCGGGTGAGTCCATTCAGCCCGGGAGGAGGAAGGAACAAAATCGGCCAGATGTAGGCTGAACAACCTCTGTAATACAGTTGTTTCTTAGCCGATGTTCCAACCACTTTCTCTTCCTCCTTTATATTACAATTAAAATGGCTCTTTATTCCTCTATTATTTCTAACACCTACCTATTCGTTTTCTGTTCGACCGGCTAAATCTTTCCATTTTTCTCCGTACCTTTATTCTTTTTTTTTTTTCATTGCTTTTAGATGATGTCCATATCTCGGTCCCATAAAGCACAATACTAAACACGAAACTTTTATGAGTGTTTTTTTTTTTTTTTTAATTATTTATTCAAGAACCTACAAAATACGTTTTTCTTTTTCCTAAGTGCTCCTTTCGCCATTCATATTCTTGCTTTCATTTCACATTCGCACTTCAAATCATCACTAATAATACTACTCAGGCATATCAAAAACTAGTCACTTGTTCTACTTTTTCTCTGTATGAAAGGTACAGGTATGTAACCGGGCCAAGTGTGTAAAATGAGAAGCATGTTATGATAAAGAAGGAGAATAGACTGTGGTTGGTAATTTTACTTAATTACCTTTGTTGATATGATATGAAGAAAGTCGGTGTTGCAATGTGAATAAAGTTTATAGAAGTCGTAATAATAATGATGATAGTGGACTAAGATGTAAGAATTCTGTAGACAATTAGCATCAAGGATTAATTTGTTCGTATCTCTGCCACACGTGGAAAGATTTAGTAATTATATCACTGAATTAGATTAAGGCTACCAGGCGTTGAATAACATAGGCAATATAGTAGGAATTGAATTTCGGCTAGATAGATACCTTTTAGCCACTTCACTCTCTCACCCCTTACTACTATATTTGACACAGACATCTCCATTTCTATCACCATTGTTTTTGTCTCTTTAACGTTTATTTTCAATAAGCTCGAGAATTTTTTTTAAGCTAACAACGAAATAGAAAGACTTTTTTTTTTTTGAAAATCTGTTTATTTTTCTTAAAAAAATGAAAAACTCAGCATAGAAAAGGATTCGTTAAGTGAGGAATGGAAGACAGTAATTAAAAAATGCTCACGGTATTGGTCTAACAATAAATACATTAACACTCCCTGCCCGACCAAATAATATACACATTAAGACCGCAATTTCACAGTCTGCTATAGTACTACAAGGTAGTCAAAAAGTTCTTGCCGTTCTAGAGAAGTGATAAAGAGCTATACAGTGGATAGTAAAGTAATCTCCGTCAGCATCCAAAGTTCCTGCAGCTGCACAATACCCTGGTGATAAAACTCAGTGGTCGTGGATGCAAAGAAGTTCGTGAGTGCGGTTTGCAGGTCTTACTTATTTGCGAAGGATCTCCCACGGAGATGGTTGTCGAGGGAATGAAACACGTGGTAATCTGTTGGCACAAAGTCCGGTGAATACGGTGCATGGCAGTGCCTTCCAATCAAGTTGCTGAAGGGTCTTCCAAGTCCACTTTGCCATATGTGACTTGGCATTGTCTTGCAGGAACAACACACCCTTGCAATTTACGAATATCGGCTTCTTCTATCCCATTGCACGGTGCACCCTTTGCCATTTCTAAAAGTAGAGATCAGCAATATTGTATAACCAGGTAAAAGGAGCTCGTAATGCGACAATTCCACCCTATAGAGAGCACAACCTGTTGTGGGTGCAGAGATGGTCTTGCATGTGAGGAACACGGTCACGTGGCTACAATCAATGTCTAGTACGCTTGGGAGTGTCATAGAGGACCCACTTCCCGTCACCAGAACCAAGTGCTCAGGTGCAGAGTAAGCACGGACAAACAGACTGTTACTTGCTGTTCCTTGTTGGCTGCCGACAATGTGTGGGATACCCATTTCCTTAACTTGTCGGACCTTTCTATCCCATGTATGTGCAGCCTGACGGTTTTAGCGGAAACATGGAATTTTCTGCAAGTTACACGTTAGACCACTGCCTTCCTCGATGGCTGCTTTAAGGGTCTCGTCATCCCCCACACGTAGTCGTCCACTGCGAGGTTTGTCCGAAGGCCTCATATCTCCCAAACGGAATTTCTGGAACCAATGCCTGGCGGTGCATTCGTTTACGGCATCTCCCCAAATACCTGGCATATGCGGCGACTTGATGCGCCAACTGACAAGCCCATTTTAAAACTCATACAATAAACACACGCAAACAAGCTTCTTCGCTACCTCTATTTCTCTTTGACGCTGGGCGAGCTATGATTGCTGTACGTGCACAACGTGCCTGTATTACTGAAGATCGATGGTCAGACTAATTCCCGATCACTTGGCACGCACGTGCGTCATTTCGTTTTCTCTCTGAGCGCATGATTAATGGTACGTCAGAAATGGCAAGAGCTTTTTTCGTTTCCTTGTATTTGTTATGTAAATGAGAACTACCGACAAGATGTTTTTCACATTGCTATATCCTGGTGAGTCCGTTTCTTTTTATTTTCTTGATATTTCTTTCTAACTTTTTCCCCTATTTTTATCCTCCGTGAACGAATTACATTCCAGGGAAGAGCTCAAAGTTTAAAGTGTAAGATATTTTCAGTAACCAAAATTTTACGTAAGTAAAACGATTAAATAATTTTAATCATAACTATATTTTATTATGTTCTTTATAATTACTTCGAATTCAAAGTAAGTTGAGAATTATGTTTATCTCAACACAGACATTTAATAACACGCTAGAGAAAATACATGACAGCAAAAACAAGTGTAGGTTCACTCCAGCCTCCTAATTTAACCGTATTACACCAAATTTTCTTTGATATGTCATTTGAAACAATTGGCCAATCACTTTTCGAATTTACTGTTCTACGAAGTATCGAAAAACAACAAACATACTTTTCGAGTTCTGTGTGCTTCGATAAATGGGAATACGAAATTCGAACATCTTTCCTAATTTCATTATACATACAAGACATGTCGTTTCTTCAACTTTCATTTCTTTTTAAATAATAAAAAATATAGAGATCTAACACAACATTACTAAATGATGAACTAAAGAATAGTAACTGGGTAGAATGACCAAGAATAAGATCTGGGTGTGGATTTATCTTTGATTTTCCATGTGGATATTATCTGTTTGCATGAATGATCTCACGTTAACTAGTGGTTCCATCTCATATGTTTTAGATACTGAGAAAGTAAAACTATTCCAAATCTTTTAAGTTTGTATTGCAGGTTGAAGCACATAGCTTTAGTATCAACCATTTTACTTGAGAAGAATTTTAGTGTAATAAAGTTTGAATGAAATATTTTTAAAATTAAAAAAGCAAAAAAGTTACAAGTAAAAATATACAAACCTGTACATCTTACGCAGCGGTTTATTTATTTTACGTATCTTAACCTCATAATTCCTTTCACCTCGTGTATATATCTCATAAATCACAAAATTTCGTGCTCGACGCTCTCTATATCCTAATTGCTCACCCAATTCATATAAGGCCATCGGGCTATGTTTCAAGAGAGCGATAAGCGCATTTGGACAATCCTATAATTATAAAGACAATTTCCATTACAATATCACAAAACGTTTTGCTAGCGATTATTACAGATACTAATCAGTTTAAAGGAAACACCTGGAGTTGAAAACGCTAGCTGTCTGGGTAAGTGACGGTCATCCGGCGACTGCAGCAGTAGACTCTTGGCGGTGTGTTAGGGCGAACTGCGTACTACGTAAGGAGCAGTAGAACGGTAGTGTGCTGTGAACTGAGCAGACGGTGATACTGTAAAATAGTGACCTCTCTGACTTTGAACTGTTGATGCTCGGTTACATGATGCGAGCATGAAGCATGTAAAATATGTTGTGTGTGTGTCACGAGGGCAGTGCCCACGGTGATTATGGCCTACAAAACTCATGGCAAAACCCCACCTCAAAGACGAATAGTGGTTCGAAGAAAACCCTCAGTGACAGGTCCCGCCAAACACTAAAATGAACATCATGCGACTGCGGTGCAAGTGACGGAGAAATTCAGGTGAACCTCCCACGACTTCAGTCCACGGAGAGTTACATGGCATGAATATACGGGGTCGGATTGCATGGCGAAACTACTGATAATGGACCATAACGCTTTAGGGATAAGGGACCACGATATAATCAAATGAATCATCGCTCACTTTACTTCAAACCATGAGCCGTGTTTATCTGGCGGGAGCCGGAAGAAGCTCATGATCCCCAGTGTCTCCCCCCCCCCCCCCAACCATGGAACATAACGGTGTGGATCACAATATTCTGGTTTTCAGTGGATTTTACGCTGACGCTTAACGATCGCGTCCCGCTCCTGATTATGTTGTCATTTTAGGGGACCATATGCATCCTATAGTCCGCACCGTATATTTTTTCCAGGCAATGGAGCTCTATACCAGGAGGATGATAATGTTCCCACTCACACAGATGGAGCTGTTGCGTCGTGGTTTCTGGAACGTCGGGATGAAGTTAAACACCTTCCGTGGCCTGCCCAATCCCTGGACGTGAACATAATTGAACATCTGTGGTCCGTTTTCGAAACACGAATCAGGCGCAGATATTTTCCTGTATCCTCTCGCATGTTACTGACTGATGCACTGTACGTGGAATGGTGTAATATTCCATTTACTATCGTTCACAACCTCCATGAATCTATTTCACGTCGTACTAAAGCTGCTCTGACGTAGGAAGTTGGTCTAAAGCTATATTAATCTGGTAAGTTGATTTTTCAGGTATTTCAATTAAATAGATAAGTATCCGTATATAACTAAATAACAAAAAGTCATTTCAATACTTATATGAAATAATATCTTCTTATATCATACTTATGTTAACATATGATACACTAAAACAAGGAACTTGAAATTTTACATTCGTTACAGATCGGATGCAATGTAATATGTTTTATCATACAAGTAATATTCCACTACAGTCAATAAGTTCGTGGACTGGACGCAGTGTGGCACTAGTAGTGTACTACTGCTGATAAATTTCGTCCTAGAGGAAGTAGTGCAGGCACACATTCAGACAGAAGCAGGCAGGAGCAGGTTCTCCGGACGAACGAATCCAAGTTCAATTTCTCGGTTCCCAACGCCAGATGTTTGTGCGTCGTCCTCTCCATACAGTGCTTCTATCCCGACTGTGTAATGCCTACAGTCAAGCACGGAAAAGATAGTGTCACTGTATGTGGATGTTCTACAGTAAAGCAGATTAGTGATTTAGTTCAAACCAACGGAATGATGGACAAAAACGTACATCACAACATTTAAGTAGGGCATGTAATTCCATTAGGAAGCGGGTTTTGGGCCTTAACTTTGAAGAGCATAACAATCCTAAACATTTTTCCAAGTTATGCAATATTTATCTGCAAAGCAAAGAGGACGCCCACATCATTACAAAACTGGAATATCCGCGCTATAGTCTCAGGATTTTTCACCCATCGATTTCTTAGGAGATGAATTTCACTTGACAGTCCGTAAACACATGACAATGAATACTGAAAATCTCTGGAACACTGCTCAAAGCTGTTGGAATCGCATAGCTTTGCAAAAGTTAGATAAATTGATCAAGTAAGTGCTTGGAATTTGTAAAACTCTTCCCAAGGCTTAAGATCGGCACTTCGATAAACGCAAACATCCTAAATAAATTGGTCTCAATGGAAACAGGGTAGTGTATTTTCGATTCTTTAAGTAAATAGTAATGCTTATTTTCATAAACAAATCCAACAAACAGAGGTTTTTAAAGATATAGTGTATTTTGTTTGGAAAAATTCTAAAAGTCAATAGTGTGCTCAAGACTTTTGGCAACGACTATATATTAATTGTTAGCAAACGGTCACAGAAGAAGATAATTGAGTATTTCTTCGTTACACACAATAAGCCACAAAATAAGATGTTGGCTAAAGAAGAAAGTTGAAGTACGCACTTGGACGCTAAAGTAAAACCATTAATCGCCACATTAGAAAGTTGCTGAAAATGATAACTGATACAAAAATAGTTCATAATAATGACAAAGAGCATAAAGTAATTAAGATAAGAACTGGCATTTATTCCGAAGTTGGTCGTCCGCCTAGCTTTTGGCTAAAAACGTAATAATTGTTTCCTTTGTGTACCAAAGTTTAATATTTAATTCAGATAGTATTGCCGAGCAAGCATTAGCGAGTGAAGGCGGGTTAGAGTCCCGCAGGGCACGTTGTATTCTATCTTTATTACAGCTAAATGGGAAGGGGAACCAGTGTTCTAGAACCATGCAGCCATGTTGGTTATGCTACTTACCGTTACATTGAAAAGTATAACTTTCTTCACGTTTCAGCACGGGTATTTGCTTACCGCATTTTCTACAATGTACTTTTAGATTTATTAAGCCATGACTTTTACTTAGTTTAAATAGAGTTTCCTGATTATCACCAGCCATGTTTACAAAACAAATGCTCATTCCATACCCATAATCCTACCTTGCGCCAAGTAGTTCCCTCCACTTGCCAAATAATTCCATGTTTAGATCTGTTTATATAAGAAAATAAACAGAACTTTCGCTCTCTTTATACATTATCAAGCACACAAACAAAGCAAATTATTCATTTCTTCCCAGTAAATTTTTAAAATTTTGCTAGAAACGGACGACCAACTTTGGAACTTAACCCTAAGAACTTAACATTTAAATAAGATTAACTAAGATATTTTCACAAATATTTACACAGATTAATAACAACAAAAAACAAAATATTACACATTAATTATCGATAAATAAAGAGTTAATCAGTATTTACTTTTCAATTCATTGCTAGAGATAAAATTTGAAATAACATATAAGTTAAAATTATTAAAATAAATTCATAAATACTGAAACAAACTAACAATAATACGAATACGACAAAAACAAAATTAAGTGAAGCATCATCATTTGATAAAATTAAATTGTAATTATTAAAGTGTTGTTTCTCTTCATAATACATATTATCATCAAATCATATGAAATAACAAAGGAAAGAATAATGTAAAGTAACCAAACAAACAAAATGGAAACTATAATCATCATAACAGTTTTTCAATGCCATTATCATTATGTCTGGTTGGTGTCAATATTCTGCAGTGGTGGGGTATCAACGAATGGCATCGTGCACACATTCACCTGAATAATTCACAATAAGGTTGCATTTGTTTTTTCATTCGGAACACATTGGAACTTCTCAGAGCATGTAACACGAACATTTGGTTATGATCCATAGCTGTCATCTGTGATCATAGTTGTCTGTCCAACTAATAACTGTAATACTGTTTCTTTTCGGAATGTGCGGTTTACAATATTCAAGAATTCTTTTAAGACATTTCCTTTCTAGGATTAAAATGAACAACAGCAACATTAATCCCAGTTTCAAACCTACCAAACTGTCGTAACCTGATTATCCAGTAACGAAGCCTGCACTTTTTTGCTGTTCGCAATCAAATCTATCTTTGCTATACTTCATTTTGCAAAATACCATTAGTCAGATAGGCATAAACAATTTTCAAGTCTTCAGAAATCGATTCTTTCTCCTCTTCTGCTTTATTCCATTTGGATGATATTCTAGTTGTACTGTTCGCTACGAAATTCCTTTCACAGTGTATCGTGTAATTGTTTCATTATCAAGGGGAATTTTCGTCTCATTCTCAGTCTTTGGCAATCTGTGACACAATTAGCACAACACACACTTTGAATCACTTCCGTCAGGCCTTGCAAACACACAATTATTTCTGTATTTGAGATACCAGTATCATAGACAAAATCATTATTCGTGTCATGTATGACTATTTCATTATCGCCTGCATTTTTCAAAATTAATAAACTTTTAATTCACACTGATTAATTCTGTTGATCATGAATACCATTTGACTTAGCTCTGTTTCTTAGTAACGGGACTGGCTTCTTCACAGTCTCGGTTAAATTTCTGTCCCCTTCGCTAATCACTGAATCACTAACGAGCGCATCAACATTTTGGAATTTGTTCCTTAAATAATCGGTGCTGTTTACTGTATTGCTAGACGTGAACGATACCTTCAAACTATCGCAAGAATCGATGGCTGGAAAATGCTTATCAACTATGTCTTCATAAAAACCGAGATCCAAACGCTGACAAATTTTGTCTTTCTTCGAACAAAATCTCTCTCATCAGCCGGATAGATGCATTAAATCATTTTGGTATACATGAAATACGTTTTGTAACTGAATCAAAAAGACGTCTGAATACTTCATGAATTCCTCCTCAAAACTAATGGTATTCATTTTTGTTAGTTATAGAATAATTCTATTAGTTAAAGCGTATTTTATAGTGGAATGCACTTACTAAACTATTCGGCACAATTTCAAACTCTCGAGTGAAAACACAGTTATAAAACAACTATAATTTACTCCCAATTCGTTTTACTGAATTTACCAATCATATTACAAAACCTGTATTTTCCACATATTTTATTAGCGTTATATTATTGACGAACTTATCAAATATACATAAATGTAACTACTGTATACATAACCATAGTCTTCACATAAAATTGTTGTTCTTTTTCTTTTTCGTACTTTTACATCGCGTGACACATTCCGCCTTTCCTTGCCAATCAAGCTACTAGTTACTGTTATTAGCATTGCTAACTTTCTAAGATAAGAAATGAAAATGCTGAACTACAATAATAACACGCCAACAATGAATCACGATCGCGAGCTTAATATACATAATACAGAGTATACCTCATTCTCAGGTTGCTGTTTATTCATTTGGAATTTCTTCTAATAATGTCTTTATTACTTTGTATTAATTGTTTGTTAGGTTCGCACATCTGAGTTTTTAAAAATTGTATTTTTCAGCGATGAATATTACCGCGAAAGTAAACTGAATTCCCACACCAGAAAGCGGGCAGAGAATAGCTTATTACTGAGAAAATTAAAATCGAATCCCAGAACATTATTTACATGGTTGCGAATTTGTGTTTAAGTTAGTATCAACATGCACAATATTTCAAACCTACAATCTGAAATATGATCGTTCGTTTGGAATCAGTTCCTTCATTCAATGTAATATGCAATAACGAACTGTAAGTAAGAAGGAAGCTAGCTGTCTGCTTCCTTAGCTCCACAGTCTAAGTATTCTGGCAAAAAATAAGTTATAGAACAACAACATAGAACATGGTGGAGATTCTATTTACGAATTTTTTCCTACAGTAGAATCATGAAGGTGTCAAAATTAAAACAAGAATTACACATTATGAAACTTCGTTACTTTCACAGTGTACTGGAAACAAATTAATATTATTTTACGATAATTTGAATCGCAAATTCTGACCGTTTCTTTCTCTTATCTTTCATTCCTCTGCGAATTGCTTAAAGAAATCCAGTGTTTGTTACATGTTTTCGGAGAGGGATGCTAATAAGGGTGTCCATTTGGGTCACACCCTTCAAGCCCCAGAACAATTTTTGTGACCCTCTCTCAAAAGTTACATTCCAGTTGCAAAATATTTTTACACGTCTTCTCTGAAAAAATTTTCTTTTATAAAACTTTGAACATTTCGTATTGGCATTGAAAAAAAAAAAAAAAAAATAGGCAGAAAGAATGATTACAGAGAGAGAGGAAGAGAAACTTTATTTCAAATCATGTATCATAAATAATGTTCACAAAATGCTGCTTCATTTTTAATGCCATAATAATTTAAAATAAGAATAAACAAGATTTTTTTTTAATTTATGAAACAAATCATTATAAATGTATAATTATTGATGGAACATGAACAAATACTGCATTATAAGTACAAAGTACACCTTGGTATTTATAGACCTATTGTATATTTAAAGATCAAGAGCCCGATTAAATTAGTCTCACTATCTACTGAGTATTGAACCGATGTGTACGCTAATATGCAACTTTATAGCTATTTTCGTAACCATAAGTACTTTCGAAATAAATCTCTTTGAGAATTAAAATATTACAATAAAAACACAGAAGCTCAAACACGAGTAACTGTATTCCAAAGTCCTTTCATTTGTGTGATAAGCTACTCCTACTTACTGCAGAACAGGAAACCCTGATAAATCGAAACTAATGGGAAAGAAAAAGAAAGAATGTTGGAATTATGCGTGCGACTAAAATGAATTTCCCATTGGATAGCTGATTCAATTGCATTTTGTGAATGATTCACCAGTATAATATTCCACTGCACAAACGAAAGCACAAGATAATGAGCACAACTACAGGATAGAAGTTTGTTATACATCGTTAGTGGAAGACACAAGTAAGTTTTTAAATTTGAAGTTTCCATTTAAAAAAGAAGCACTCAACTACATCCGAAATAGTCCTAAAATTTTAATTTCAAATATTTCTAAAATCTCGTTCTTAGCATACCGATATTCCCTGATTCTTAGCAGAATTCCCTATTTCTGGTCTTCTCAAATTCCCTGACGTTTTCAGGTTTCCTCAGTTTTCCAAGTTTATCGCTAACACACTGGAGTAATTTTAACCAAACTTGGTACACATATTACTTGCTAGCTGAAATGCCCATTCTTCGCATGAGTCAGATAAAGTATCTATGTAAGCAAACTGAACAACGAAAGGAAAAACATATCGGTCATTTTATATTACTTTTACATATCCCGGCAAACGTCTCCTGAGACCGCCTGTTTCGAATTTTGAAGAAAGAAAGGAAAGAAAAAACGTCTCTGGCACCCAGCCGATAGTAGCCATCACTGATCTCAGCGACCACTAAAACTATGGATTTGACACTAATATCGGTCATTTTGGATTATTATTACATGTCTCAATATCTTCCCCCCCCCTCCTTCCCAGTGATCCCCGGCCTGCAACCGAATAGAGTGATTTTGAAAGTTAATGCGATCGGAGTTTCACCATTGATCTTAGCGACCGCGAAAACTATGAATTTGACATTAACATCGGTCATTTTCTACTACTTTTACATGTCCCGGTAAACGTCCCCCTGAGACCCCCCGGGATGCGATTTTTTTAAACGCTTCGTCTTGCTCTGAGGCCTGGAACAAGGTACCCGTAACCAAAATTTGGTAACTCTCGGTCCACTCGTCTTGTCCCCAGGCCGCACATAGACACACAGACAGACAGATAGATACACAGACAAACTCGTTATATTATTTATATTAGATAATCTCGAAAAGAACACTATAGGGCAAGACCCCCGTAGCAGACCTAGCGGTGAGTGAGAGGGGTGACATAAAAATGACTGAAAATGAACTGTATGAGTATTAAATTTACCGTTTTCAAGTTCTTTTAAGGAAAAAAAATCTTATTACGACGGAAAGCCACAAAATTCATGTTTGGGCAATCAGAGTTGCCCTACGAATAGTGGCACCCCCGATGCCATTTAAGTACAAATTCAGCCCCTATTAGCACCCCTAGAGAGGGTGGGGTAAAATAGTAACATTAAAATAATAATCAAAAACCACTGACGGTGTCGAATCCATAGTCTTCGGGTTTCTTAGGTTGACTGGTGACAGTTCTGATGCCCTTTAAGTCCAAGTTCAGCCCCAGCATGGGTACGACCCCCTAGAACAGTGGGAGGGAGTGACATTTTAAAAAATCGAAAATGATTGATTATTAATGTTGAATTCATAGTTATCGGGATCGCTGAGTTGAATAATGACCATCCCTAATGATGTTTAAGTAGAGCTCCCATTAGCATCCTACGGGGGGAAGGGAGCATGCAAAAATAACTGAAAATGATTGATATTAGTGTCGAATACATAGTTTTCGGGATCCTTGAGACTAAAAGTAACATTCTTCTACTAGTTAAGTCTACGCTTAGCCTCTATTAGCACCCTCAGGGGGTCGGAAAGGGGATGACATAAAATATAAATGGAAGACGTTCGATATTAGTGTAGAATTCATAGTCTTTGGTGACGCTGAGATGAAACATCACACTCCAGATAGCTTAAAGCTCTAAGTTTAGCCCACCTCGGAATGAGGGTTGAAAAGAGGTAAAAAATTATAATGTCTCAAGTAACCGAGATTAATGTCAAATCCACTTTTCGGTGTCGCTAATCTGTAAGGCGACAATCCCGATGAGGTTTAAGCCGAAGTTTAGGCATAAACTAGGATACCAGCTAGAGATGCAAAAAAGCCGGCTTTTTTGAATCGACGGTTTTTTGCACATAAAAAGCCGGCTTTTTTGAAAAAAAAAAACGAGAATTTTGGAAATTTTGGCTTTTTTCATTTTCATGATTTTCCTATCTAAATAGCTTTCTTATAGTATATTCTATAGTTAGATAAGAATTCCATGACCTAAATGACATATTTCGCTCTAAAATTCATCATCAAGATGGATGGAGCACATGTTTTACGAATTAAAGCTAACATGAAGAATGTAGTATTTGAGGGCAATTTTACATGCCATTTAACTTTATTTTAACTTTTGAGTTATCGACATTTTTTTCTTCTCGGGATCATTTCAGTTTGTTGTCTGTGTTTCATTTCTAAGAGCTTAGTACTCTAGCTTCTAGTGCAAAAGTTAAACTTACGTTTTTCTATATATCCGTCAAAGCGTACGTTTTTCAATATATCCGTCTAACCGTACTTCCACATTTCTGTTATACTGTACCTGTGCAACGATTTAGCAATAATTTTCCGGATACAACCTTGAATACTAATTTATACAAATAATCAGTAGCGAATTTAGAAACGTACTTTGGGGCGGGTTTCTCTGATTGTTTCGTTTTCTAAAATGTCCTAATTTTATTTGGGAGGAGCTTGAAGTTTATGAGTACAGGAAGGTGCCCACCCCTCCCCATGTTCATGACGCACCCCCCCTCAATTGTCTATCCGTAGGTGTTCTTCCATGAAAAAAATCTTTTCGATTAATTTTTACACCCCCTCAAACATATTTATATAGATTTTTACCCCCCTTCAATATTTCAATGACGCACTTTGCGTCATAGCTCCCCTTTGTGGGCACCCTTGGTACAGGCATAACTAATATTGTATTTCGTTTCGTTTATATATTTAGAGATAATCTTCCGGATACAACCTTCAAGATCATTTTATACTGAGAATCAGTGGCGGATTTAGAAAAGTATTTTGGGAGGGTTTTTTTTTTTTTTTTTTTTTTTTTTTTTACTAATGTTTAGTTTTTCTAAACATTCGTAATTTTTATTTGACGGGAGCTTAAAGTTTATGAGTAAAGGCATAACTAATAGATATTTCGTTTGTTTTAGACATTCCGTAATTTGGGGGGACAGGCTTCAGTCTGAAAGACCGTCCCCCTAACCTTCGCAAAACCGTCACTGCTGGTAATTAGTAATAATAACTATTTAAAAACAATAAGAAATGAAGTCGGCCAACTCACAGTACACGCACTATTTCTACTTCATAGATGGAATGAAGAAAAGTTTTGTCAGAATGGTCGAATGCTGAGTTGAATCCCGGACTTCCCGATAGAAGCGCAAAAGCTCCACTCAGTCATGTTTGTTGTGCAGTTGTATTTATCTTAACTTAAATATATTCCGTAGTCTTTTTCTTTTTTTGGTGGTGGTGGGGTGGGAAAGTTCCATAATCATATGAAGGGTGTGAGCCAAGAACACGGTAACTAACAAATTTTCAATTGCTGAGTTATGCAGCACCAGATAAACAGCAACGCATACCGCTTCGTTTAATCCTTCATATATAGTCTTATGTGAAAAATCAGTTTTCCTACTTTCAAGATGGATTGTGCAGCAGAAAATTTCTAATTTCTTAAAATAGTAAAATTGTGGGTTACCGTGTTCTTACCTCACACCCTTCATATGTTGAATCCCTCTTGCTAAAAATACAGAAAACTTGCGGACTGAGTAAACCGTGATGGTGCTTATATAAAACTGTAGAATTTCAAGAATATACAAAACCAAAAGCTCTAGATGTGCAGCCTTTAAGTGTATCATATAAATCTAAGTATTTTTCTTATGTTTTATTTTAATTTTATTTTGTTCCAAAAAGAGAAATAAACACACTGCTGAACAAGACTGCACTTATTTAATGTCACAATACACGTGACGTTCCGATCTTCTAGCCAAAATCCCCATTAGACGTACACTCTGATGACATCCTTATCAGAGGATACATCAGACGTTCTCATCAGAGTGTACATCTGATGAGGATCTTGGCTAGAAGATCGAAACGTCACGTGTAAATGTGTTTTTGTATTAAATAAGTGCAGTCTTGTTCAGCAGTGTGTTTATTTTTCTGATTTTATTTGCAAGACGTATGACTATGATTGTGTGTCAGCCCAAAAAGAGGGTATAGAATATTTTGAAGTAAAAATACTACATAGAATTTTGCTACTTATTTGAATATTTTTTTAAAGAAGTATTTACTATTAGGGTTGGCTGGTTTACACCAGCTTTTTTTTTTTTTAATAAACAACTGGTTTAAACCAAAAAATAAAATAAATAGAACGAAAAATGCGAATCGTGTGAACTTTATGGTGACGTTTCCACACATCAAACCATCTGCATTAGTTTTATTTCCTTTTCACCTTTTAATCAAGGTGTCCCATGTTCAATTCTCGGTCAAACCACAACCCTTCTTTCATGCGTAAACAAAGTAGCGGTTCGGATGTAACTTCAAGCGAAAGTCTTCTCCTTGATAACCTCGGTATTACGTAAGGATGTTAAGCCTGAACATACGAAACGAAACTAAATTGTATATTTCCCCATGCCTGAATGCCTGTTGTTTTATAAAGAAGCCAAGGTTGCTTAAATATATTGATATAAATTGGCAAAATTTATGGATTGCCTACGTAGCTTCCAACATTAGCTTGGATTGTACTTTCAATGATATGTACGTACTAAATTTGTAATTTAATACCTCAGTTTTAGCGTACTGATTATGATACGTTGACCTTTAAATTTTACACGCAAAGCAATAACAGGATTTTTCCGTTATTGGTTTACATTTAGAATAATTACGGGATTTTCCCGATGGCTAGAGCGGGAGTTTCTCAATTTAAGAAATTTACTGACCGGACTTCTTTAAGCTTATGTGACCTCTTCCAGCATAACCTCATTGTTGCATAATAACACCAAGGCGAAACATACTTATTTCTGTCAATATCTAATAAAAATATATAAAGCAAAATATCTAAACCCAAAAAACCTGATTTAAACCCAAAAAAACCTAGTTTAAACTCCCCTCCAAAAAACGTTTTTTTTTTTTTGGCATTTTCAAAAACAACCATGGTACTTGCCAACCCTGTTTACTTTTGTATGTAAGAGGTTTAAAAAAATCTTATTATATACATTGGTTAATCCTTTGGAATTCATAATGTAAATATGTTGAGAAGTAAAACTGTTTGAATATCTTTTCGAAATTCATGGTTTATTTTCGAGGTTTTATATTATTATCGGCATCAACCACTAATTAAATGACTTTTTGTGTTATAGAGAAGCGAAACAAAATCTGGTTTATCAATTTAAAGCAGAATTTTCAAAAAAGCCCAAAATTTCCCAAGCAAAAAAGCGAAGCAGAAAAAACCGAGATTTTTTTCCAAAAAAGCCGGTTTTTTTTCCGAGCCCTTGCATCTCTAATACCAGCTGCTTGGGAATTTACAGAGGCAATGCTGAAGGTGTTGTTCGTACATCTATCTATTTATACATATACATAGATAGATAGATACAGATATTTGGATGTATGTGTATGTATATGTATCCCATGCGTAAGTCTGGAACGCATGGAACAATTTCAATCAAATTTGGTAGATACGTGATTTACAATCTGGAAAACAAAAGTATGGTGGGAGAAAAATGGGAGAGCTGGGATTTGGAAGAGCTAACATGTAAAAATAATTCAAAATAACCGATATTAGTGTGCAATCCATACTTTTTGGGGTCACTGAAATGAACAGTAATGCTCCCAATGACGTTTAAGTCCCAAGTTTAGCCCCATGTTTAGTAAAAGGAAAGAGGGAACGTCGAAAATGACTGAGATTATGTCGAATTCATAGTTTTCAACGTCGGAAAATGGTCGACTTGTTTGAAATGACTTTCGGAATATAGTAGCCACCTCAAGCTTTTTTTTTTTTTTTTAATTATATCGGTTTCTATTTACGCAAGACATTTTTCGTAGAAGACCTCCAGTTTCTCTTCTCTTTGCGTAAGTGACAACCTTTCATATCCACTAAATACGAAGAGAATTATTCTTTTTATAGATTTTTATTTTTCTTCTATAAACTCTTCGACATTATTCGCAATAATAAAACCTTACAGTACTATCTAACGAAACAACATTACGAGTATAGTTCTACAGCACAAGGAATATAATTTAAATTCTAAACAGTTATACTTTGTAACAGCTTAGTTTTCAGTAGCAGGGTTTATCATCTTCTTACGGACTATAGGCTAGAACCTGTCTCTCATCTGTGCCCTCGGAAAATATGCGAAATATACTTCGGTCCCTCTGACAGAGGAAATTCTCCCTTTGCTCACAGAAAAGAAGTGAATGACCTCCATTATGCTGCCAATTTGTCATTCAATCGTTTGGTTTTGATGAGTGAAGATCGTAGGCTACTTAAAATGGCTAACAAGACGGAGAACAGCGAAGTCTGTGAAATAATTCATTCTGGCAACGCTTCTGAATCTAACAATTGAAAGATCTCGGCCGCAACAGCTTGTCCCTCCTCTTTTGAGGGAGGTACGGGAAAACACACATCGACTGCAGCGCCAGAAGGGGCACAGATCAAATAGAAAGGCTCTAGTAACGAATTTGAAACTTAAGTAATTATTAAGTTACAAAAAAAGAAAGTTAGCTAAGATCGTTTCCGACACACGAGTTAAAAACTGTACAAACGTATGAACTTTTTCTTGTTTCAGATGTCTTGTTGCCTATAAGATTCTATATAATATAATGTCTGAATCAAAAAGTTAAATAGTTGCTTTTACAGGGTGTCGACTAAAATTCCAAAATGAAATTTCGTGACTTTTTCGTGACCTTTTCTTTATCAAACCATAAAATTTCGGAACATTCTCAAGAGCGAAGTTGGATGCGAATTAGGCCAAATTTTCATGCATGCGATTTGGTAGCAATTTTGTAGCGTCTAAAGCCGACCATAGACATCTTTGGTGGTGAATTTTGATGTTTTATAGAACAAAATTTTCCAGTCTGTACTTATATTTGTACAAACAAACAAACAAAAAAAAAAAAAAAAAAAAAAAAAAACGTGACCCAAAACCTAAATTTCGTGACTTTTTCTTGACTTTCGTGACCCATAGACACCCTGTTTTAGTAAAAAGATCGCAATAAGATAGCCTCGACTAACGAGAATTACAGTGGAACGTTTAAACATGAGGACATCTGAAATACTAAAAACTTTTATTATTCAAAATTAGACATTAGTGAAGTTTCTTTAGGTGGTAATTGTGTGAGAATTAATATCGAAACGCTAAAAGTACATTCAGCGAACTTATTAATATAAATTTATTTCCTAAAGCTAGAGTTTGTATATTCAGCAACACAGAAAAATTAACTGTAAAACTTTATCGCTTAATGTTATTATATACATTTCTAAATAAAAGATCTTACATTGTATATTGCAGCAGAAAATGCTTCCTTTACATCTTCTGCTCCTCGATTCAGCAAAAGGATCACCAAATCTGACCTATCATTTTGAGCAGCTATAAAAAAAAATGTAAATATTAAAATACTGAATTCATTTAGACGATCTATATAAACAAAAGTTTCATATGATTAACACATAATACTCTGCAATTCACTATTTGTTTTAGTTGTACACTACTTGTTCATTGATTACTTGTTTCAGTTGAAAAGACAAACGTTATGTTCGCCCACTACTCACAACGAGCACATTTGTCTTTAATGAACAAATCTTTAAATAGCAAAGAAATGTTCAGTCACAATTAGTGTACTAGCACATATGTGACGAGTTTTAGTCGTAATTGGCAAGATATTTATAAGCAGTTATTTACTCAAAAACGAACATCACCAATGAATTAAGAAATAGCGAAAATAGTAAGCATAAGATTAGGTAAATCACGTCAAAAATATTATATTATATTATTGTTACTATTAAATCAAATGTACAAACATTTTTGTATTCTAAGGAAATAAAATCCAATTTTTTGAATACTTTATCGATTAAACGTTATTAAAATCCATAGAGGCTTAAAATATATGCACAAATAAGATCTTCATAAAGTTAAAGCTTCATCCTCAGTGAAAATCTTCAAATGTTAAAAATCGTAATCTGTTTTTTAACCTGTAGCGTATTGTATTTCTGAGAACATATACTGCATATCAATTCCACCTTTCCCGTAGTTAAATTCGTGTAAGTGCACTTACCATCAAAAGAACTTTACCAGCATATTTTTTATCAGGCATTTACGAGTTGTTGATTCACTTCTCGAAGTATCGTCAGTTATCCGCATCATACACTATTAAATTCAAACGAAGTACAATGTTCCCATATCCTTATCCATGCGTTTTTTTTTTTCTTTCTTTCTTAATTTAGATGTTAAAATCCAGAGAAACGCACATACAGAAATTCTGATGTAGTCAACAAATTGTAATAATATATTTATATTTACGATTAGTTAAACTAATAAAGGTATGTGAACCAACATTCTACTGTTAATTATTTATTAATGTAATTTTAGATTATAGTATCCCATTCTCTATCGAAATTCCCTTTATCGGTGCTTAATTTTGGATTTTTGGTCCTAATGAAAAAAGCTTCAAAAATATTCCTATCAGTACGTGTTTCAGCCAGTTGTAAAATTTTGAAATTCTGTAGTGCTTGCTTACTTTTCTGAAAACCTGGATAACTCCGATATACCATCTTTATTCTTCCGGGACTCCCTTAAGTGTTATTTTAATCTAGTGCTGGTATTCCTTTTACTCATATCTGTAGGAGTATCTAGGCAGTAACAAATTACCTCGTATAAGCCATTTAAAGAATTTTTGTTTGTAAAACAGCTTTTATATTTGCTGAGCGCCTTTCTAAATTCTTGAGTGGTTTTACGCTAACTTTTTAATTACACTTCAAAGCTATTTTTCGAAATCTGCACGGTAAGATGGGAAATAGCAAAAATGAAACCCATTTGCTGTCCAGCTATATCTTTTCCTCTTCTTTCTTCTTTCCAACCTGCTACCAATACTAAAGGCAAGTTTCTGGCAAATTGCCACTGCGGACCTATTGTAACCATTGATCAGTACTAATTTGATAATGGGTTCAATTTCTTTGCTTAAACACACCGGAAACGTGACTAATCTCTACGCTCTAAGAAATATTTCCATCCGAGTGTTCGCCTTAACAATCTATGGTTGTCCAGATTTTTTTAACATATATAGCAAGTACTGACAGAAGGCTTCCTTTAAATTTCTTAATTAAATTTATTGTCAAGCCCATAAAAAGTTAACTCCAGGAAATTAATGACCTTCTCTTCTATAACTTAGAAGTCAACTTAAAACCACCTAAGAACACTGAAAGATCTCTCAGCCAGCATTAAAGCAATTTTTCAGACAAAAATTCTTTAAGTTCCATATACGAAATATCTTGTTTCCGCCTAGATACTTATAGACGTATGTCTAAAAGGAATGTCAGGCCTAGATTAAAAGAACACTTACGGGAGTCACAATCACCTGCAAAAAGTAAGAAACTGTAATAGGTAAAATTCTTTTGGTAGTAAGTGCACTTAAGAGTCATTCCATGTGAAATTGAACCAAGCCCAAAACCTCATGGTGTCAGATTTCGATGAAACTTGTAGGCTCCTATGAGAGATGATTATGCACCAAATTGTAGCCCTGTACCCCTTGTAGTTTCAGAGTACAGGGTGGCAAGAAATGGACAAATTTCGTACTTTTTGTAAAATCTTGTTAGCTTCAATTGATTATATCTCCCGTAAATGTTGAACTAGAGAGAAAAATAATATACAATTTTGAAGAGGAAAGAATAGGCCAGAAGATAAAACAGGTACATTTATTTGGAAATCAAATATCATTTTCCGGGAAAATTTTGGATCAGTGATATCTCAGAATGTACTCATTTGATTTCCTTGAAGTTAAGTACCAAGGTAGCTCCATATATGTCTGGCATAAGTGTGCCAAATGTCAACTTGGGCCAAGAATGGGCCTGGACTCTATAATGATTTTCGTGTAACCATGTCGGGAGAGACACCTGGGGTGCCAATGTGGCAACTTCTCAATTTGTCAATTCTAGTGAAATAACGTGTGAGAAATATTTAGCTATTACTGACCTGCTGGAAGTGATCAATTGTCCGTGGTGCCTATGTTGAAGAAGTCGGCTGGCTTCTGCCATCTCTTTGTTACTGAGCGTGTAAGTACGGTCACTTGCAGTTAAGGGATCAACAAGAGAGATGATGTCACAAGCAGGTAGTGAGAGTACATTTGGTATATCTGGATATACAAAGGAAGATGCTGGTCCATGAGGTCTCAGAAAACACAACTTTGCTGTTCCATGTGTCTCGTCGACTTGCAGAACACAAGCAAGCCACCAGAAGCCACCATAGGTGCACGTAAAAAGCAATTGATTCTATCAATGGTAATGCCAACTTGTGAGCCATCTGCTGCAATTACTAACTCATCCTTAATATCTGGTTTAGAAGAATATTGCCTCATTGTGGCTTTTCGTTGAAACACAGGAACCAGAGTGAAATTTACAGGTTTTAGGAATCTGTCGAGCTGCACCAAATCTGTCCTTTAGGAAGGTGATTTCCTCTTTCCCTCTGTGCAGTACACATACACCATTTTAGGATCATTGCAGACGGTTCTAGAATGTTCCAGATGATTTGAGAACCTTTCAGAATGTTTCAGACGGTTCTAGAACTTTCTAAACTGTTCCAAACGATTCTAGAACTTTCTCGCATGTTTTAAGCGGTTCTAGAACCTTCTAGAATGTTCTAGATGATTCTAAAACTTTCTAGAGTCTACCAGCTATGATTCGAGAACCTTCCAGAATGTTCACATGTTTAGGTCAATGCAATGTATTACGATTGATAATGGAATGTTCCAAAAAAAACACACGATTACTGAATTACAGATTGTACCAGTAAAACATTACTGCCAGGCAGGGTTGGCAAAAACCATGGTTTTTATTGAAAAAAACCAAAAAAAAAACGGTTTTTGGGGGGTTTAAACCCGGTTTTTGTGATTTAAATAATTTGCTTTATATATTTATATCACATATGGACAGAAATATATTTGTTTTGCCTTGGTGTTATTAATCAACAACCGGGTTATGTTGGAAGGAGTCACATACGCTTAAAGCGGAATCCAACCGCTTGTCGGCTTACATCGGACGGAACTTGTCCTTCATTTGTACTCGAAACCGGGACTAATACATCTACCGACTCACTCACGAAGAACTCCTGATAAAAATACGTCGTACTGATCTTTACATACTTGTTAATATAATTGTCAAGAGTCATTTCAGGAGGACAAAAAGATAATAGTTGAACAAGTGAAACCATTATACAGATTTAAATATGGACAATTTCAAAATACTGCAGAGTACAGAAGAACTAATTTAGTCCAAGTAAGTTCACTACGACTTTTATTAGTCCAAGTTAAAGAAATAATCTTAGTCCAAGTTAAGAAGGAATGACTTAACTTGCGTATCAGTACAAAAAGTGAATAAAGATACGAATCATTTGAGTTCACTTTGATCCATTTATACATAAATAGATAACAAAGATACTTCTGATTTCAATAAATGCCTCTCGTACGGTTTGTATACCCCCCCCCCAAAAAAAAAGTACGGCATTTCGATGGATTTTATCAATAGTAAACATTACTAAAACGAAACAATATTCAGAATTTTTCTTTGATTGCAACTGCATAATAATAATAATAATAATAATAATAATAATAATAATAATAATAATAATAATAATAATAATAATAATAATAATAATCAACTACAAAAAATCACATAAGAAAATTCATAAACTTATACAAAAAAAGAAAAGTTGCTTTTGTAGTATAATCCCTTTGCGTAAAGAATGGGGAATTTAGGTCTGAATATAATACGAATAATATATAAGAGAGTGAAACGTGATAACCCACAAATGTGTGTCCATCAAGATTTTACGAGCACACACTTTTACGAACATTTTTCGCTTTTTGATTTTAACCAGTTGCTTTTTTTTTTTTTTTTTGAAAAAAAAAAACAGCAGGTTTAAACCACCTTGGTTTAAACCAGCCAACCCTACTGCCAGGTCAGTTACACGTTACTTCACCAGTACTGACAAATTGGGAAGTTGCCACATTGGCACCCCAGGTGTCTCTCCCGACATGGTCACACGAAAATCATTGTAGACTCCAGGCCCATTCTTGGCCCAAGTTGACATTTGGCACACTTATGCCGGACATATGGGGCTACCCTGGTTTCCAATTTCAAGGAAATCAAATGAGCACTTTCTGAGATATCACTGATCCAAAATTTTCCCGGAATTTCCCGGAAAATATTTGATTTTCAAATAAATGTTCCTGACACATCTTGTAGCCTATTCTTTCCTGTTCAAAATGGTATATTATTTTCCTCTCTAGCTCAACATTTACGGGCGATATGACCAATTGAAGCTAACACAGTTCTACAAAAGAAACAACAAATTTGTTTATTTTTTTACCACTCACTACTCTGAAACTACAGTTGATACAGAGCTAAAATTTGGTGCATGATCATCTCTCATAGCGCCTATGTGTACGCCAAGTTTTATCAAATTCTGAGATGATGAGGACTTTTTTTTTCAGTTTGGTTGATTGGCAAAGTTGATTGATTGATTGATTCACATGAAATGGCTTAACACAAGACTTAACTACGAACAGGAGACATGCATACGCAGGGTAGCCTCCGAAAATGCAATATGCTACTAGGTTAAAAATTTCACGTTAAAAAAAATGAAGATTTCCACTGAGAATGTAGCTTTAAGCATGTGAGGATTCTATTGCCACATGTTTTAAGCCTCTACGGTCCTCGGTAAAGGATAATCGATGAAGTATTTAAAATATTGGATTTTATTTCCTTAGAATACAAAAAACGTTAGTGTATTTTATTTAAAAGAAATTTACGTTATTTGCTCTATTAGACATTATTATTACTATTATTATTATTATTATTATTATTATTATTATTATTATTATTATTATTATTATTATTATTATTATTATTAAATATAATAATATTTCTATTCATAAAGCAAAAACATCTCACTCGGCGAATAGCGCTAACATGCAAACTTCAAAACTTAGGTTGCATAAACATCTAAGCGAAATATAAGACAGCCCTTATCAGTCACGCTGATTCATAATAGTTCACAGTCAGGTTAATAGTTGCTGCTAGCTGCGTTGACATACATTTGACGCCAAGAGATGTTGCTGTCGTACAAGCAACTCGCAGACAAGGGTTTGGGAACATAATAATAATAATAATAATAATAATAATAATAATAACCTATAGGAATCCCTATAGGAGAGAATTTTAAAAAAATGAATTCTGTAATGAACTAAACAAGTTTCACATCTATTGTCAATCAGAACTACATAAAAAATTTCATTTATAGATAGCATGTATTTATCTAACTGTCAGTTTTAAAAAAAGGCGGGGGGGGGGGAGGCGAGGAGTGACACCAAGGCAGCTATGGCTTCGCACGACCGTTGACTGGCACATTGCGAACCGCATTAAGCTTCGAACGACAACTAGTATAATTTTCTATATTTACACTATTAAGTTTGATTTGTTCGAGAATAACGAAGAAGAAAGAATATTTATTCTGTGATACTGGAATTGCTGTTCTAAGATGTCACCTAAAAATATCTTAAAATGGTGAGAAAAATAAAAATTCTCTTGTATCAATTGTCTCGTCACTGAAATTTTAATCAAATCTCAGGTTCTTTAGAGCGCAGACTTTGTTTTCGCTGTTCACGTTTTATATTGATTAAGGACGTATTTCAGTCTTAACAAGAATCTTTTCAAGGTGGTCTTTTACCATACTTGGTTTCAAGTATTGATGCGGAAAGAAAAGTTTTGTTTTCGGGTATTTTGGGGTGAAATATATCTAATTTATTTCATGACGATTGTAGCCACACTGTATATCATATTCTGATGTGTGTTGTCAAGTTACTTAATCATTAGTTATTTTGAACAACGATCTTTCACTATTGTTGCATCCTGCTGAAATATTTCAAATGTTTTGCTTCCCTTTAAGCTAAGATAAATACCATTTAAACCTTGTTTATGATTTGTGATTATTATTTTTTTTTTTTTATCACAATTGAAATCTGGTTCTTGTTTTTCCTTAAATCTTTTAGCTTAAGAGTCCCATGATTATGCCCTTTAGCCTAAGGCAGACGGATGATTAAGGCAAGTAAATGATAATGGAAGAATTGATAGAATGAAATTGTGGGAGGAAATGGGAGTACAAAGAGAAAACCCAATGATGTTGTCGACCACAAACTTACTTGGCCTGGGATCGAACCAGGGACGCCATGTCCCAGAGCTAAGAGCTCTACCACTGAGCCATCCTCCTCCCGGGATGAAGAACAAAATTTAATCACTTAGAAGAGAGACGCAACTCGTGATTTGTGAGAGGCTGGCAATAAGCATTCCAACTTTAACACACGTGGTGCATCACTATTGACAATGAGTTTATTTACGGATGTTAATTATGTTGGAAAGATCGAAACTACCAGACTGGTAGAAAGTACACTCATGTCCAAAATTATTGTCGCATATCTATAAATATGTTGTTGTAGGAATATCATTTGATAATTAAATCGCCCGGTATTTCTTATAATGTTAGTATGTGTATAATCGGCAAATACATGTATGTGGCAAATTTCATGTCAAAAGAGCATAAATAAGAACAATAAAACGAAAATAAAACTTCATTGTTTATTTAGCAACATTTTGTTTTTCTCATTCCAATTTTCGTATTTATAATTCTTCCTATGAAATTTACCACAAATATACATTTCCTGATTATACACATATTATCAGTATTAAAAGTATCCTTCAAAATCATTATCAAATTATATTCTTACAAGAAGACAGTTATAGATATGCGACAATCATTATGGACATGAGTGTACATATTATCTTTGTGATGGTATAATGGAAGGGCAAACTGCTATTGAAAGTAGTGAGGCTTTGCATCTCGGTTTCCGGGACTTCCGTGAAAGCGCGGATCAGTTCTTTCCAGGGATTAGTTCTCGCAATGAAAGTGTAAAGGCTGAGAGACCTTCAGTAAATAATTTTGCGACTGATCGTGAAAGCTTTTCCGTTTCAGGTGAGATTATGAACACGGGGTAAGGAAGATTAGTTTCTGTGACAAACGAAAGCTCAGACAGCATTGAATAAGGAATTCTGGAATAGTGGATTTTAGTGGCATTATTTGTGGGGTTTCTTTCACAACTGACTTGTTTGCAGATAAGTTTGGGAGTTATTTCCGGGTGGTGATGGAATCTAGAGGTGGTTGCTGATGTGGTAGAACTGATATGATCATCTTTACCCTGAATAGTTAACGCGTAAGATGGGAAATGTTTAATATGTTCAAAGTGGGAGCTCTTGAAGAGTAGAGGTATTAACTTATGGTTAGTAGGTTTAATGTATACGTCAGTTTTGAGACGTCCGTTCTTAAGATTATATGGTTGGAGAAAGCCATATGAACTTCAGTGGGCACTTGTTATTTAGAGACTCTAGGAATAGCTCGTGTGTTAATTGGTCGAATGTCTAGGTTAGGGTAGCCAGACATTGAAATGGTGGTGAGCTGAATGTTTACTGTTCCAGAAGCCCCATAGATTGACATATGATGAGGCCACGTCGCTTAACATAGTAGTGCCTTCGACTTGAATATATATATATATAATTATATTTATAAAGTAAAATTAAAAATAAGAAACCTTTTTCACTTGCCTTTGTATAAATATGAATGACCATCTGGTGTTCTTTCGTTAACATTTCCACCTTTCTCCAAAAGCAGCTTCACTATTGCTAATGAAATTGATTTCGAGGAGAAAGCTATTAATAACGGACTGTAAAGGTCACCGTCTGCATGTAAGTTGTCTGAAAAGGATAAAAAAAAAATAATTTTTAAACGCACATTTTATCTTAAATACATCAACCTTATTTTGTGTATTTTTGATGGATGTCTTTCATTGCAAGAAAGGAAACTTAGAAGTTGCACCAATTCCCATTCATCACGCCTGTTTTAAAAAAGTCGCCCTCAATTTTCATTTTATGTGATATAAGATAGGTGTTTCATACTCATAGGAAACAATGCTTTACTTTACAATACTTCACGGTATTTCGTATGCTTATGACATCGAAGATGGTGCAATGTTAAAAAAAATTATGATTATTACCTACATGCAGATATGCATCCTCTTGACTTAACACATTACTAATAAATTATCTCACTCTTTCTTTTATCAACACTTAATTGGCACTGCAACCTACAGATAAACTTGCCTGTGTTACGATTGGTTCGACTCAGAACTGATCAACTAACAGAATATGTACTATAACGGAATTATTTTGAAATAGAAATTAATTGGTCATGTGCTTGTAATGATTTTCGTATCTTATATAGCTAATTTATACCGTTTACCAAACATTGTTAGGGGCATCAAATCTAGGAGGCTCAGGTCGGCAGCCCATGTACCCAGAATGGAAGAAAACAGGAACGCTTTCAAAATACTAACTGGAATTCCAATCGGAACACAACCATTAGGAAGACCTAGGCGCAGATGGAAGGACAATATTAAGATGGATCTCGCAGAAATAGGAATACCTAGGTACAAAGTAAAAACTAGATCCAGCTGGCGAAGGATAGAAGTCAGTGGAAAGCTTCTGTGAATGCGGCATTGAACCTCCAGGTTCCATAGGATATAGAGTTAGTTGTTATATATTAACAACTATATATTAACAGCTATTAAGAAAGTTTTATAAAAAATATATACATTGGATTTTTTAAAAATATAATACACCAATTAACTACCACACATACAAGGTACTAGTGAAATATGTGGTCATTCATATTCTACTTTTTAAAAATAAAATATGTATAACTAGCTTTTAGACTGGTTCTCAAGTCTTTACCGGAGTGACAGTGAGGACAATTTTTAAAAATGATGTCGAGGAAACACTAGAACATGAAGTAAACATTGCATTAATTAATTAAATTTTTATAATCGTTTAACTAGACTCGAGGTACCAAAAATGTTTTTTAAGTAAATTAGTAACTCAATAAACAGTTTTACTGCACAATGTGGAACTATGTTAGACTTCTAAATTAGAGAGATCCAATTCTGAAATCCCTAAGGAGATCTATCGATTCTGATAAAGGCGGGGACGGAACGTAACTTAGGTATGTGAATCCATATATAATTACTGTATTTAAAAAATTGCGATACCTCTTACCGCTCTTGCTCTATAAAGATATAATATCGAAATCGGGAATGACAGATCTCTATCACTTCCAACTTTAATAAAAGGGAACAGGACGACATTGAATTTACTGTATTCCTGGGAGTTGAATTCACATAAATAAACTGTTATTGTTTATGCTCTATGGGGATCTACTATTGGATCCAGAAATGATAATCTCTACCACTTCCAGTTTCAATATAAGTATAAGTGTGGATTCTTAGGACACTAAATCACACTTTAAGAGCAAGTCTTGCTAACTCTTACCAGTTTTGCTCCACGGGAATCAATATTAAAACTGAAAGCGACACATTTTTACCAGTTCCATTTAAACAGACAGATAAGAACCCAAACAGTTTGTCTTATAATGATTCAGTGTTCTGATGATAGAAGCTATCCTTAGGACACTGAATCCATATAAAACAAACAGTTTACCGCTTTCTATTATAGCTATTGCTTTTCGAACTATTAATAGACAGATGGATAGAGTCGTTCTACTACAAACCATAGTTTGGAAGCCTAAAATACAACAGAGCATGCTAAATCATATGCTTCCATTTTCATTGAATCTTGAAATTTTGTTGACGTCTGTAAATACTGCACACAAGACTGCTATGGCAAGTCTACTACGAGGGTAAAAATCAAAAACTCAAGGCAATTTCCTGTTTTGGCATGGGTTAACGAAGACTCGCTACATGTATACTTAAGAGTAGGAGCCATTACCGCACCATTCAAATCGAGTGTCGCGGAGCAAAAAGGTCACACGTATGGGTGCACCACTCCATGAGTTCATCATTGAGGAACAGTGCGTCGTAGTGTTCTTTCTATGGTTGGCGGAAGTCAAACAAACACCCACCGTCCGCTGTTAGCGCAAATACCATGACTCAATGAAAGACATGAGTGTGCGGGCCGCTCTAAAGTGGGACGCACAAATGTAACGTACGTTCAAAAACTTCACACAGAAGAAAACGTCCAACGGGTGGACGCCATTATCACGAATCACAATAGCACAAGCAGCGGCATTCTTGGACATCGGTTTCGGATCAGCATATGCAATAGTGCATGATGAATTAAAGTATCCTGAAATTTGTGCGAGGATACCCAAGTACCTCTCAGCTGAGAATTTCAGCTGAGAAGCAGTAGCGGCGTGTCGCAATGGCTACCTAGTTTCAAAACTAGGAAACGGATCCTAGTATTTTGGAACGAATCAAAATAGCCGACGATGCATGGGTTCAGCACTACGAAGCAGAGAGTAAATGGCGAAACCTAGAGTGGGAACATCCGTTGTTCCTTATTCGTAAGAAATTAAAGCAAGAGTAATCCTGTACAAAAGTGATGCTAACGCTGTTTTGGGATCCCATATGAAAATGTGACAAATTCCAGGCAATGTTCCGTGCATGTACAGGTACATGTGACTTTAACAGGTACTATACAGGCGCCTGTAGCTGTAAAAAGCATGTTAGTTTCCCACTGACAGGTGAATCTACCTGTGGCTATAAACATGTGATACATGTGTAGATGGTGTTCAATGTTAGAAGTTCTCAAACATGCAATGAAAAGTATCTGTACATATAAAGGAGACATGTAATGTACATACACCAAGGTACATGCATAGTACAGGTCCATGTAATATACCTGGGACATACAAACACAATGGTTATGTTCAAAAAACATGATTCAAATTGATGGCATGTGCCTGTAATCTATCAGTCACATCTATGGGAAATGCTAGTTTTTCCTCTTATGCCCATGTACTTAACATGTACATGTAAAACACATGCAAAGTACCTGCAGAACGATAGAAAAATTGCAATGTAAATTACATGTTTACATGCGTAAGTTAGGAGTGAAAAACATGGAATGTACAATACCTGTACATATAAATGAAAACAGGTAAGGAACATGCATCCACGAAAAATGAATGTCACAGGTGCATGTATTGTACCTAGCAGACGTAGATAAAGCGTACATGTACAGGGAATATAAGACAGGTAAATCACTATGTATCGGAAACTAATGCCACATGCATGGGAAATGCAAGATTTCCCCCGTATGCCCAGGTACTTACCATGTGCATGTAAAACACCTGGAAAGTACATGCAGATGGATAAAAGGATACGATAATATGTACACTAACATGCAAATGTCAGAAATTAAAAACATGCAATATACAGCACCTGTACAAATAAACGTAAACATGTAAGAAGCATGCACTTGACATAAATTATTTTGTGATCTTCGACACCTAAGTTACAGATCCGGATAGGGGAGGGGAAGGTAACTGAAACGGCAGTGGTCAGGCCCTGTGTTGTAAAGTAGCCTACCATTCCTATATTCACCTGGTGTAACTGGTGAACTGCAGCCAGGGTGGCCACACGCTAGAATCGATACTAGAATCTTCTGAATGCCAAGCTAACATTCTACCAATGAGAAATACCTCTTCAGTTACATACATGCAGGTTGAAGATTTATGATAGTAACAAGTGAGTTTCGTTTCAAAGTGTGAAACTCATCTACAATTCCAAAATATGCAAATTCAATATTCACATCGGAAATCGTAGACATACGTTTTTCGATTTCAATAGATGGATAAGGTCAGAGATGAGACTTACTGTTGGAACAGTAAATTTATATTAAAAGGTCATGTCCAGCTATCTGTTACCCATTTTTGCTCTATAGAGATTTATATCGAAACCAGAAGTAGCAAACTTTTACAATTTCCGGTGCTTATAGATACGTTTGGAGATAGTATATTTTCTTCAGATGCTGAATCGATTTCCGAAAACAAATCTGTCGCTGTATTTTTTTTATTTTTTTATTTTTATTTTTATTTTTATTTTTTATTTATTTATTTATTTATTTATTTATTTTTTTTTTTACAATGTTGAAATCGGAAACTTGATTTCTACACCTTCTGTTGAATACAGGATGAAGAGAAGAAAACAAACCTATTTTTTTTTTTTTTTGGATGCTGATTCCCGTAACTTTCACCATTGATCTCACCGACCACGAGAACTATCGATGTGACACCAGGAGCACCATTTCAGATTTGTCTTGGCGGGTGGGGAGGGGGGGGAAGACCCCTTGATATAACTAAAATTTCGCGTTTTTTGCTGATTTACTACTATTCTATTGATAAAATCTATATAAATCTCAATAGCCCCTCCCTGCTCCTGTGTGACACTAATATCGGTCATTTTAGACTTTTTACATGTCTTGCTAAATCGCTGGTCACCTGTGACCCCTAGTTCGAATTTGAAAAAGAAAAGCTTTCTTGGTCTCGGGCCTGGATCAAGGTACTCGTGACCAAAATTTGGTTACTTTTGGTCTATACGTCTGGCACCCAGGCACCACGCGCACACACACACACATAGGGTTATTACAAATGATTCATCAGGTTTTAAAGTCTTATAACTTCAAATATTTAATGTCCACCTATTTGTACTAATAACCAAACGAAAGAGCATACTATAAAGTTTTGTTTATGTCATTGCAGGTTCCGTTATGACTCACCAGGTGGCAGGGTGATAACAGTTTGCAAAATGGCGAATAATTAACAGAACACATGTTTCTTACATGTTACTATACATGTTTTACATCCGCTACATGCAAGCAGCAGAGGTTTTCCACACACGTAACATGCATGTGGCATGTACCTGTCACATGTACAATTTTTATAAATTCTCCACCTGTAACATGCATGTCACCTGTATGGTTTTTCCATGTTCTCCACCTGTTACATGCAAGTAGCAGATGTTTTCCATACTCGCAAATGCATGTCACATGTATGGTTTTTACATGTATATATATATTACATGCGGTTCTTACATCTGACATGCATATTTCGCAAGTACTTTTCACATGTACAAGGTAAAAGCTATTTATCATACACGCATATAACTTGTGTTCAGCATGCATATTACAGACATTATACATGACACGTACATCACATGTTCTATACTGGTACAGCGGCTGTACTTGCACGTCTTCTTCGTTGACAGGCACTTTACATACGTTTTTATGGTAGATCTATTAGGGTATCTACCGTACAAACACATGTGCAGTAATACCTGTTCATGCCCTGTACATGTTTGCTCAACATGCATGTGTAGGGCGTTCAAACTGGGGTCATTTTCAGGCACCTGCACATGTGACTGTCCCACAGGTGGATAAAGGGCCTGTGTTACATGCGCCTGTACATGTGCCTGTTTTTTTCATAAGGGATAAGGAACTAATCCTGACAGGGTTCCGCCTACATGGTGAAACTGTGAATAGTGCAGGTTATTGTGCTATCTTGTAAAGAAAATTGAAACCTGCAATTCGTCTAAAGTGGGAGAAAGAGTAGACACCGTGTACCGGCTTGGCTTTGAATTGCTCCCCCATTCTCCGTACACGCCTTATTTGGCACCTTTGAAGGTGGCACTGCGTGGTCATCGGTTCAAATCAGATAACTAGGTCAAGCAAGCGGCACAGGCGTGGGCTCGAGAGCAATCAGGAACTGATGGACCAATACAAAAAAGAAAAGAAAAAAGTGCCGTGCAAGAGAACATGGGGAAGAGTTACATTTGTAGTTCTTCTTCCTGTGTATAAATAAAGATGTTAGGTAAAAATTGCCTCTACTTTTTGATTTACCGTCACATAATAAGCTTCATACCTAGAAAGTCACTACGAAAATTTTGCCGTATGACGCAACCGATGACCGGACGCTCTGATAAGTTCAAGCGTTTAGCACATGTTAAAACTTATGCTAACTTGCACTGCAGCCGGCAGAACGAACTCTAGATATTTAATTTCTTCTTATCTGTGGCAATGAGAACGCTCGTAATTTGGTCGTGGCCCAAAGGGAAATACTGGGTAATTTTGCACGCGGTTGGAATATTGATCAATATTCAAAGGAAATTAATCCTGCGCTGGGAAATGACTGCAATGATCGTGCTACTATATACAGATTGTATCAGGAATTCTAGAGAAAGAATTTTGGCCTGAAAGACCATCTATGGTCACAACGAGTATTCCCGTGTCATAGAGGATATCTTCGTTATCAGTAAGATTTTCGAGGCGACAAAGATGTAGTGACTTGCCAAGAACTGTAGTACTTGCACATTTCTGTACTGGCATATCATGCCATTCTTCATTACCTCACCTCGAAGTTAGAAAAGTGTGTTCCCTTTGGGTATTCCATGCCTTAATTGACGAGCAGATGAAACAACATGTTTCATGTTTCGTTGTAATATACCTATTTCTAATGAAGTATTTGTTTATTTATTTATTTATTTTTCGTTCAAGCGACCACAGTGTTGTACATGTGGTATAGAACATGCCAATATTTCTATATGAATAACGAAGATCATCTTATACATCTTTAACATCATATACCGTACATCTTATTACTAGTACACCATACATCTTTTTAAAGTGAGTTTTGTAAACCACCTGTAAGCCAGGTGGTTTGGTACACAATACACAAATTATAAGTATACACAGTAAACTTACATATTGCTAATACATACCACTATACATACATATTACTATTCTTATTTACGTATCTACTTGTTGCATTATTTACAGTTGTCAACTTTATTAGTTTTTCATTTAATTCTGGCTTTACAAGTTTTTTCTGTACGTTCAAAGTATTCAGAAAGAGAATAAAAACAATGTGGCAATAGGTATCGTGTTAATCTTTCTTGAAAATTTTATGTGATTAGGGATCTTTTATATTCTTAGGTAATTTGTTGTAGATTAATATTCCTGTATACTTAAGACCTTTTTGGTAAACTGCTGTACTGTGTGTGGGAATAGCAAAATCTCTTTTCCTTCTTGTATTGTAAATATACACGTCACTATTGCACTTTAATGTCGGTTTGAGATGTTTATATATGAAAATTGCAATCCGTAATATGTAAAGACAAGGTAGTGGAAGAAGTTTTAGTTCTCTGAATATTTTTCTACATGAAGCTCTTGATTTAATACCTTTTATTGTTCGTATTACTCTTTTTTTGAATTTTGAATATTAACTGACTTTGCGTTGCAGTTTCCCAATGTACTATCCCATATGAAAGTAGTGTTTCAAGTTGACTATGGTAAATTATTTTAAGTGTTGGTATGTTGAATGCAGTTTTCACGCCTTTTAATGCATAGTGTACTTGACAAAGTTTCTTTTGTGGTGTGTTAATGTGCTTTTCCCACGTCAGTGTGTCATTTACCCAAAGTCCTATAAATTTAGTTTCATTTACAGCTTTTATACTTTTATTTTTAATCTGAATATTTGGATTATGTACTAATAATGTTTCGGGAATGAAGGAAGTGCATTACTGTCGTTTTATCTATGTTTTAATTTTAATTTGTTGTCTTCAATCCACAAGTTTAATTCCTCTACGGTTTGTCTGATACTGGCTTCCATTTCCCTATCGGTGTACTCAGTAAGAGCTAAACTTGTGTCATCAGCGAACATTGTTGGTTTTGCAGTCTTAACATACGCTGGAAGGTCATTTATAAAAATAATGAGAACTGGCCCTAGAATAGAGCCTTGTGGTACTCCGCATCTTACTCGTTTTATATCCGATGTGTAACTGGTGATTGCACCCTGACGATTAGTATAGTCAATTACCACTGCTTGACTTCTATCTTCTAAATAGCTTCGGAACCACTTATTCACAATTCCCCTTATACCAATATTATTTAATTTTTCAAGCATTATTTGATGTGAAACTAGATCAAACGCTTTCGTTAAGTCTAGAAATATTCCCGTACACTTTTTCCTATTGTCTAAACCTTCGCGAATGTAATCAAGATAGTTGTATATTGCCGTGTCAGTTGATTTATTACGTTGGAACCCGTTTTGCGCAATATCTATTATATTATATTTTTCAAGGTACATTAACAAACGGTGCTGCATTGCTGATTAGATAATTTTTGAAAAAGGCGATAGTAAGGCTATAGGTCTATAGTTATCTACCTTATGCTTGTCATCTTTTTTATGGATTGACTTAATTTCAGCTAACTTTAACTTTTCGGGAAATTGCCCTGAAATAAAGGAAAGATTTATAAGGTCCGTTAGTGGTACTTCGATATAAGCCGAATTTTTCTTCAATATAAACATTGGGTTGTCATTAAAACTTACTGACCATTTATTCTTTTGCTTAAAAATTAGTTTTGCTACTTCACTAGGTGTCACTAGTTGAAGAAACATTGTATTCAGCATTCTTTTATGTGTATTCCTCATTCTCGCTTGGGTACGTGTATCGTTTTTGTTTCCGATGTTTATAAAGTAGTTATTCGTGACATTTGCAACTAATTGTGGGTCTGTTATTTTGGTGTTTTCTGAAAGTAATTCAAGGTTTATATTCTCACTGTGAGGTTTATATTCTATTTTTTGTTTTACTTTTTAACTATTTGCCACAGTGTTTTTGTTTTATTTTTTGAGCACTGTATTCTTTTGTCTAGTTCCGTTCTTTTTGCAATTTTTATCACCTGTTTGTATATTCGTTTGTAATTCTCATAATACCTTTCTAGTTTTGTATTTAATGGATCTTGCTTAACTAATACCGCTAACTCTCTCATTCTCTTACTAGATTTCTTTATTCCTAAAGTGATCCACGATCTATGATTACGTATACTGATTTTTTGTGTGATTTTTGGGAATGCTACGTTGTAGTAGTAGCTGTATGTGTTTAGAAAGTTTTCCCAGTCTGTGTGTACTGTATTTTGAGTGTATGTATCCTCCCAAGTTTTCTCCATTTAAAAGATAATTAAAATAATTTATATTTTCTTTAGTGAACTTTATTTTTGTAATGGTTCTTGGTACTCTATTTGTTTTTTCAAATACTTACATTTTGAATGGTAAAAATTTGAGCTTCATAGTCGGAATATCCCGTATTAATGACTTTCACAGAATATTCATCTTTATTTAGCAACATTTGATCTATTGCGCTTTTTGGTGTCCGTGTTATTCTGGTTATATTTTTTACTACTGGTGTTAGATTGTATGTGTCGAGGAGAAGCCGTACGTTTGTGTCTATTTCATTTGTTAGAAAATTTATATTTAAGTCCCCTATTACTATTACTGTCTTACCTAATACGGTTAATTTTTTAAGTATCTCTTCTAAATTACAAACTAGTGACTTGATATAACTGTCCAAAGTTCTATAAACGCATATTATGTGTCATTTTTGTTTGGGGAGCTCTATTAAACACGACTCATTTTTTTTTATTTTTTTTTTCAGTGTTAAGATAGTAACATTGTTTACGCATAGTTTGTATCTTACAACTAGCACATAGTAAAAATTATTTCTGCAGCATACAAACATTGCATGTAATGAATTACTATCTGCACACTGTAGCAAATTACCTACAGATTATTTAATCAATATGAACCAGTTCCTGTAAATACTCAAAATATTCATGCTGTTTCACCTGTCCAAGTAGCAAAACGACAAAACTGGTCCGTAGTTCTAGATTTATAAATAGTTTCACTCACTCTGCTAGTGGGTTTTGACCACTAAGTAGTGGGAAAGAGTTGTGGTTACATTTTTGAGTTTTTTTTTTTCTTTCTTTATAATTTGCAGATTAAATTCGATTGTCGTTTATCATGTTTCCTGTAGCTGATATCCAGAAGGAAAATCTTCGAAAACGTAACGCGCACAATTCAACAAATCTGCCTGGACTGGACTACTAAATGTATTAAAATGTAGAATATGAATTAAGCACTTAAGGGTACCGATCTGTTCATACACATCGATAATACACTTAAGAAACAATAAGCAGTGTATTCGTCTCTTATATTTTTGGGTAAGTTATGTTAAATTATAAGTTCTCACCTCTTTCAGTGCATGGATTTACAGAGCTTCGAAACCATAACATCAGAGTTTCTATTTCAAAGATGTTCTGGTAGGTTGCAAATAAAAATAATAGATGGCCCACACACTCGAATGTACAACTGGTGCCCAACATACAGAGATAAATTTAACACTACAGAGATAAATCTAACAGAAAAGGAATAACGATGCTTGAATGTTTCCAAGTTCTATTATAGATATACGACCAACATACAGAGTAATAAGAATATACACCTCATGAAAGATGCAGTTTCCACAAAAATGTATCAAAATTAAGAAGCTTCGCTATAATTGAAATAAACAAATTACGAAAGGAGAATATAAAATGAATTACCAGAAAATAGTGAAATAGGTATATTGCACTTTTCTTAGCGTTATCATTATGTTTTCACTAGTTTTTGGCAATATGTATGGTAGAGAGTGAGAGAAAAGAGTGAGAACGGGATAATTTTATCATTCCAATTTTGACAACGTTGACACTTGATCTAAATATAATGAAGGAAAGTTGTCTCGTCAAAAACTGTGATTGGAAAGTGGACAAGCGAACAGAAACATGTACATAAGCGTCACTATGCAATCGCAAAAGTTCCAACACACATCCCAAACTTCAAAAATCCAGCATACCTAAACCAACCTGCCTATGAATTATTTCATACTTGAAGATAAGACCCACTATCTTCAAATTATGAACACTGTCATGGACACCCAAATGGTCTCACCATATGCCAACGTATTCATGGAGCGCGAAAACCCATCACTATGCCCTAAACCCTTACCGAATGCCTCCCAAACCTTCACACTTTCATTACGAAAAACTGTTTCCATGAAAGACTCATACCTTCTACGAAATAGTGCCAGAAATCGAAATGCACATCTTGTTTTATATTCGATTCCATTTATCCTGCCAGCATACCATCATAGCCCATGCTTTCCGCTATTCCGGTAGTTGTGATTCTTCCAGCTTCATTTACACCCTTAAATGAACCCACTCAGTTTTCTATGTTGACAAAACTTTTATCTTCCCCTTCAATCCTTTTAATAATCATTAACGATCACACTCTCCAATTCCCCATCCTAGAACACACAATTCACCACAAGAGATCACGCCTATGCGTAAATATCTTCAAAAATTTGTCCCCCCGGCTCTTCTACGTCCTTCTGGAAAAGAGGGACGACAGGCTACTGGCATGTTCACGAACCGTATCTAGTCTTAACCTGCGACAACACTCCTTTACCCAGTCTTCTCGATTGCGGAAGGGAATCTAGAACTCTAGAAGGAAAGACTCCTATCACCTACATCCTACACCAATATGTTCAAGAATTCGGGGAGGGGGGAATACAATTTCGGTGGGAAGGAATTTCCCCAACCTAACATGTCTGTATTATACATTGAAACGTAATATCCTATTTTACTACACATGCTCCGTTTTCTACATACTCCCCTTTTATCTTTGGCTTTTCTTTTTACAATTACTTTTCCTACATCATTTTTATTCTTCCCTTCTGCTTAGATTCCCGGTGGAAGAGCATTGAAGAGAACATGTCATTACAACTACCAAAAACTGTTACTGTAATGTTGTAGAAAAAGAGGAAAGCAACAAGTATTCTAATAATTTCTCACAAGTACATCATTTTAAGCAGCTTGGCATCTCTATCTATGTTTTTCACATCTCTAAATTGTTTACAATATCAAATTGCTGTAAACGGCTTTATGAACTTTACGTCAGTAGTTACCAGCGAATTCCCCATTTATTTTTAAGGCGATATACCTTTCAAATTTTAGTACCTGTGTAGAATTAGTAGTTTAGAGGTAGATAACAATATTTTAACAACTATTAAATTAATAACTTTTATTTATGTTATAACCAAGTGACATATAATATATACCAGAATTTAGATGTGAGAAAAATCATAGTTCATTACGTTTGAGAAAATTATTTCCACATCTGGTTCAATTTTCCTATTCTTAGCTTTAAATGAGGTTCAAAATCAAAGCGATTTTTATGTTAACTTTTCAGGAACAAAAGCACTGAAAAACGCATCTGCTGCGAAATGAAACTTGATGTTTTCCATGTTTTTTTCATCTGTTTTCTTATACTTAAAAATACCTTCACTTAAAACAGTACAAGTAACATTAAATTCATCTTGCTCTTTCTTAGACAAAGTCTTTAATTGTACTATACCATACTCGAGAGGAATTATTATCTGTGAATCTTCAGAATCTCATATGGGATAATATCATTCAAGTGCTCAGCGAGTCAACGATGACTAGTGTTGTAAAATTTCCGGAAAAATTGGGAAAATAACAAAAATCTTTGTATTAGGTTAGTTTTACTAGTAATGGAACATTTTTTTTTCGAATGCGTGAAAAATGTAAGTTGAGAAATTTCAATATTCTGAATATTTAAAAAAGAAGCATTAGAAAATAAAACTGTTGTAATTATTCTTGAAATTAATGGTCTGCACTCATTTCCTTTATGTACCTTTCAGTCGTTTACTCCTGGTAGTGCATTAATTACAGAACTTTTACAGTTGCACACACGTCTACCATCATGAAGCGCTTCTCTTTCAACAAATAGGGCTCTAGAATGAAACTGAGTTCTTAATGTCCTCTTTGATCTGGTGAAATTTTATTAATTTTAACCAAATTACTTCTTAAAAGACAGAGCAGTAGGCAAATTTCACTAATACTGATGCACTACGACACATAATTACTATTATTTAATATTCAAATACAGACTTTAAAGTTATGTACAAAATTTTGTATGTAAACAAATACCTGTTTTCTAGTGCGACAAGTTATCTACATATATATAAAAATGAAAGTGACCATACTTGTAACTTAACAACTCTTGAACCACCGGACTGATCTCGATAAAAAATTTCTACATAGATGAGGTTCGGGCCTGGGATGTTTTTTTATCATTTCACTTTGAAGCTGCAACTGGAGGAAGGAGGTGCGGATATATATTGAAAATTACCGATCTTAGTGTCGAACCCATAGTTTTCGGGGTTGCTGAGATGAGCAGTGACATTTCCGATGAAACTTAAATTCAAATTAAGCACTGAAACTTGGGGGAAGGGGAGGGTAGATATATATATATAAAATGATCGAAAATAGCCGATATCAGTGTCGAATCCATAGTTTTTGGGGTCGCTGACGTGAACAGTGACACTTTCGATGCCGTTTAAATCCAAATTCATCACCGCAACTTAGGGGGCAGGGAGATATATAAATATAATCGAAAATGGCCGATATTAGTGTCGAATCCATAGTTTTCGGGTTGGCTGAGATGAACAATGATACTTCCGATGTTGTTTAAATCAAATTCAGACCCATCAGTACTCCTAAAGGAGGAGGGTGACATGTAAATGTAATTGAAAATGACTGATACTAGTGTCGAATTCATAGTTTTTGGGGTCCCTAAGTTCATTGGTGACAGTTTTGGTGCCCGTTATACCCAAAATGAAACGTATTCTCCACGTGCGAAGAACGGATATTCTGCTAGTCTTTAATAATAACGAACGTAAGTTTCAAATGTTAAATTTGTTAATATATTTGTCGCTACTCAAATTTACGGACTTATGTGGTGAGTGTGTGTGTGTGTATATGTAAATAAGATCATCTCTCTTTTTGAGTTGTTCGAAAATATACAAATAATAAGGAGGGATTTTTATCAGAAATCAGAAAACTAAAAATTAAAATTAAAAGAAGTTGCTTAAAGTATTTTTCCTGCTACCGAAATACAATGTGTATATATGCAGCAGACACTTTACAGCAAATAAGATTAGCATCAAGCGAAGAAAGTTTTTAAATTATATTTTCCGTGTTTTGTCAATATTTTGGAACGAAAGATTTTTCTAATGGGTTCAAAATTTCCGGAAATGTTAAATAGCACAAGTAAGATACATATCTCCATAAAATACATATTTGATTTTAACATATTGGTATTGACTAAAATTATTCTGGCCCTGTTATTTTAACACTTCCGTGCCATAAAAGGGTAACTTTATAATATTACTTAAGATAATTTAAATGCGTCTCTATTAATTAATTTAACTAGAATTTTAATTTATTATCTTTTGTAGCCGTAACTCAATTCTATCACGGTGTTAACTTTAAAGGAGTGGTGCAAATATATTTGTTGCCACAAAATTGACCTATTCTAATACAAGAAACATAACTATTCAATGATCTTAACTGTAAACTAGTAAGTTCTAAAGTAGTTTTCATTTTAAAAGCATAACGTAGTAAAATATTTGAAAATTTCAATTTTTTTTTCAAGCTCGGGAATAAACGGCAAAAAATTGGTTTTCTACCCAAAACTTCCGGGCTTTTTCCAGGCCTCTACAACACTAACGATGACACTGAACTTCTTGTGGCAGTCCTTCAGCTCTGCTTGCCCACAGCCGCATTTCTATAATTGCTGACTTAATCCTGTCTCCGACGTCAAAATATTTATCTTGAAGTGTATTCAAGTATGAAAAATTATGGCTATTACCTGACCAGCGAACGACTGCGAGCGGCTGGTTTTGTAACTAAAATGCAAACAGCAGTGTTTCTAATTCGATTACTTGTAATTAACCTATCATAGTACTTTTTGTCCTGTTCGTAATAAACCACTACACGCATATGTTCAAGTTAAGACAAACACAGTCTTAAAAGTTATGGAAGTTATTTCCAAAACATTTTAAGTGACCCGCAAAAAACAAAGTAAATATACCCTCCATATTAATTTAGCAATAACTTCCGAAACTAACCTCAGTGTTGTACAAAAAACACTAACAATTTTGTAGCATTCAAGTGTAAGAAATTTCTACTCCTCCTATTAACAAAACCCCGAATTTCATCTTTGTGAATCAAAGTTATGCATTTGGCAACTGTGCTTTCATTGTTTAAAGTAAGTTTTACTGTGTAGTTTCAAAATAAGATGTCTTCGAAATTGCAACTGTGCTTTCATTGTTTAAAGTAAGTTTTACTGTGTAGTTTTAAAATAAGATGTCTTCGAAATTGCAACCAAGTCAGACCATGTGAATTCCGATCGATTATCTAAGCAGTCTTGAGTGACAGAATCCTTTTGCATTGAGATCATATTCGAATGTGCTGCAAAGTCTGGTGAGAGAGAAACTGATAATCTTCCACCGCCACACTCCAAACCTCCTCTGATGAAGTCTTGGATCCACCTCTAATTGAGATGGTAGATAAAGATAGCTTTCTCTGATGTCTAATCTGTCATTATTCAGGATAGTCCATCCTTTTGACACAGGACAGTTCACGACAGACAAAAATAATCTCAAGAAATAGAACCATATTAGGCCGATAGGTAGCTTACTTGGCGATAATGCAGGCTTCAGCGTAAGTTCGTTTCTATATTTAACGAGAGTTGGTCAACGTCACAATATCTTTTCGTCTGTACTATCAAACAGCTTATAAATACTGATTTTACAAAATTGAGTACGTTATAAATTATGAGATGCAGGTAATGTTATGGACTTACTACTTTTGTTCTACGGCCCCTACGGCTCGCAGACAAGCAAGTGGAAAACAATGATCTATGTGATTGGAATGATACTTATCTAAGTTGTTTTTCAAAATACGACCCTTTGAAAAAAGTCAAATTTTCAATTCCTTACAACTTTGTTCCTATTAATTATAAAATCATCGTGTTATGATATAGTATTCGGCATCAACATACTTTGGATGTGTATTGTCTGGTTTGTCTCACTTGTTTTTTACTGTTTGTTGCAGAGGCCTACAAAATTTCGATGTTTGCGATACCGGAACGTCCTCAGTTTGTAATTCTGAATAAAATTGTGGTATTGTAAGCGTTGGTTTAGTATGCAGATTGAAAGGTGTAATAATGATTAAAAGAAGCTATAGGAGAATGAATTTCAGGGGAAACCATACTTGTATTTTCGAAAAATGCCACATTCAAGATATTCGGGAAATTTCACAAGACTTAATTAAACCTTGCTCCATTTAATCCACAATTATCTATGAGACCTTGACCTGATTTGTGAAATTCTGTATCTATTTTCTCTATACACTTAAAATTGGTATTTCCTGACAACACAGGTGTGGTTTCTTCTGAAATTCACCACAACGCTCCCTCTAACATTTATTTGTTTTTGTGCTATTAAGGTTCGAACAAGCGGGATATGTATATGAAGTAACAAAAATAAAAATCCAGATGGAGAGCTACATTTTGGAGAATAGATTTCGAACCATTTAACCCATCAACCAGAGAATAAGAAAAATTACTTACAGTACCATAGATTAATTTAAGACCTTATTTAACACTCTGCGTTGCGTAGGTCAGGTTGTAGAAATGGCTGTACTTCCAATTCAAGGCCAATTTAAGGCTGAATTAAGACCTGATGCCAGCTCCGAAGTTAGAGTCGGGTAGTATCGATATACCCATCTAAAACTTTTTGTCCAACAATTTCTTTCGGGTCGAGGCTCAAGTTTCCCGTAGAAGCAATTCAAAAAGAAAAAAATCACAAACGACAATCTTACTGAGCGAAGTAGCTCAATTGCTAGAGCATTCACCTCGCATTCGGAAGGTCGTGGGTTCGATTTCACTGCCGAACATTCTGACTGGGATTTTCCTCAGTCCTACCAGGCAAATCCTGGGATAGTAAAGTAATGGCTGTAAATATCGAACGCCCCCTAAATATCGAACACCTTGGTCATTTCGTTAAGAAATAAGAAAACCAAAAGCGTTGCGTACTATCTGAAATTTGTGAACACACCCTTTCAAACCTGGCCTTATAAAAATCAATAGGTCGATACGTTTCGATATTAGCGAACGCGGGAAAGTTTCCTAGTCTGTGGTTTTTGAGGGAGATTGGAGAAATCGCTATATTTTTTGTAAAGTGCAGCACCGCAGTAATAATCCTTTTTCCCATGTGTGATGGTGTCATTATAAGGTATCCTTTTAATAATACTATGTGTTAATATCAATATATGTATATTTATTTCTTATAATGTTACTTTTCAGCAATCATCTTATTTGAAGGGAAAAGAAAATAATGTTCAATATTCGAGACCCATTTCGTAATATCGAAATGCCGTTCGATAAAAGAGGTTCCTTTAAGGAAAAGTGTTCTTTTGTATCGAATATTATTGTAATTGGAAGGGGTATTGGTGATTTAAATATTAATTTAACTAAGTTGTTGATTTCTTTTGCAATGAATACCGAGTTTTCAGCCATCCACCTGAATTGTAAGCCATCCACCTTGTATCTGATAGTTCATGGGTTCAAACCGTTATAAAACAAATTTAGATTTACCATTTTTCGTAATGTTTCGTCAGAGAGAGCCTATCTAATCGAGGTCTTATGTCGTGCTGATCGCATTATTTCACACTTCTGACCCGGGCTTTTCTTTTCAATGTATAGACTAGTAACCTAGTTGAAGTTAATCATAAATGATTCTTTACATTTTTGCTGAGTATCCTTAACTACTGCTCAGGATTTGACAATGGGCAAAATTAAGAAACCCAACAAGGAAGGTGTCCGAAAATCAGAATCAAACCTGTCAAAAATGAAACCATTCCATTATTCGTTATCTGCCTTGACAAGCTGTTCAGCAGGTGAGATCCGGTATGATGTCCCAAAGGCAGGCATCGACAACCTTCCAGGTTCCTATCACAACTTTAAACGATAAATTATCTTGGCGTCAGAAGACTGAGATTGCTCTTGGCCGGAAACCGTTCCTGAGCTCACAAGAAGAAGAGGGAATTTCTGAATGGGTAATGAACATGGCAAAGAGAGGATTTCCGTTTAAGAAAAGTAATTTACTGGACACTGTTCAGGAAATTGTACAGTCTTTAGGAAGAAGCACATCGTTCAGGGAAAATTTGATTCAGGTGTTTTATGGGAAGACATCCTTGTCTGTATCAGAAGAAGGCTGAAACTACTAGCAAGGGCAGGGCTGCGGTTTTGGAAATGCGCGGCTGGTTTGCTGAACTTTAGAGCTATCTTGAATCTGAGGAATTAAGTGCAATAATGGAAGACCAAGAAGGATCCTCAACGCGAACAAAACAAACTTTCTGTTCCATGTGGTTTCAGGAAAGTACCTTGGTGGGAGAGAAGTACAGCGTCAAATTACAGCAACATCTAAAGAAAAAGAGGGCATAACAGTACTTGGCAATTTCTGTGCTAACGGATGTTGCGCCCAAACCATGATTATCTACAGCAACATAAGACTTAACCAAATTATGAAGTAGGGATGCACGCGAGAAGTCTCGTCTCGTCTCGCATTTGCGAGACGAGACACGATAGTGAAAATTTTATGCGAGACGAGACTCGGTTAAGTCTCGCACGAGAAGTCTCGCGAGATTTCTCGCAGTCTCGCAACATTTATGAATTACATTTAATTGTATATTTAGTGATTTTACATTTATTGAGTTTTCTAAGTTGAGCGTTAATGCCTCTAGTAACAAAAAAGTGATTGGGGCAATAGACATTTTATGAGATTTATTATTATTCAAGGTTGATTTTCAGAATTTTCTTTAGTTTCTAAACATCATTAAAAAAGAAAAGCTTTGTAAATTGGAAATTTATTACAGCATCGATTTAGGACTTTATTTTGCGACACAAACACACACACGCGGGCGCGCAAGAATACATGAACTTCTGTTTTTGGTCTGAAAAGCGAATAAGACTCCCTATTGCTTCGAAATGTGATATTTCTGTTGTTTCTGTCTTTTTCACATCACTACTAGCGATTAATGTTGGGGGATGGCGGGGAAATTCCCTCTTGTCAAAGTTTATCCCCGACCCGGCTCGCAGAAATAACATGATATTTTTACATGGAATATGTATTTTCTTTCTATATATTTAACAAAAACGTCCCCCTCTAGTTCGGAAGTTTAATTCAAACACTGGTTTGGTAGGATGGTCCTATAGGTTTGGTGGGAGATTGTAGGAATGGCCCTATGTATGTCAGTAATTTTATTTTCTAGATCTGGCAACACTATATAAGTTGAAAGCGAAAGTTGATAAAATGCGATTTCTGGCAACACTGCAGTTATTTCAACTGTATGATCTGGAAATTGATCCAGAAAGCTTTTTTCGTATCAAGTATAGTTTGCTGGATATTTTGATTCTCGCAATTGTTAACATATTGCGTTATCCACAAGCAATGTTATTCCTTGGTGGTTGGTGTAAAGGGAGATAGGCGACAATAGATGGCAGCACTGCTCTCCTACACAAGTAACGTATTTTTATATTTTTACTGCTGCCTCCACAAATTTAATGCTAGAAAGTTTAAACTTTCTGAAAAGAAATGTCAAACCAATTCTAAGGGAACAATCCGTGTCAATTTTGAATATTGTGACGTAAGAGCATTCCTCGGACTAGAAGCAGGCAAAGACAAGGATGAAATCCGGTTAAATAAAGACGAAAAATTTACATATAGATATAGGAAAAGGGTCCGGGTTTGGTTCAATGAGTTCAGAAAAGCATATACGGAAACGTTATATTCTTTATATCCTAATTACATTGGCGACTTTTTTTTCGGGGCAAAAATGTGCCCGCATGGCATACTTGAAAATATAGCTGGAAAACAATGTTGGTTCCAGTAACAATTTATGCTGGTTTTGCTGTAAATTATACTATTAATTTGACGAAAATTAATGGTCCAGCAATCAAATTCCAGCACAACTTTTCTTTTAATTTGGAGCTGAGGGGACACAAGTTCGGATACCATGTTGAACTCTATGTTCGGTCTCCTTAGGATGTTATGAACATTTATCCCATGGAAAGCAATGGCAAACCACCATGGATTCACCTTGCCAAGGGACTTTTAGGTCAAATACGTGCCTTCGGACAGAATATCAAATCATCACTCATTAACAGCCACAGAATAATACATTGCAAAATTTTGTCCCAGAATATATGCGAGACTGCGAGAAAGTCTCGTGCGAGACGAGACTTAAAAATTTTATGCGAGACGCGAGACGAGACTTTACATTTGCGAGACGAGACGAGACTTTTCCATTCCTCGTCTCGTTTCGTCTCGCGTGCATTCCTATTATGAAGAAGAATGTACCTGAGCTATGGATCTATGAGAAAACAGAAACTGGCTGAATGAAGACTACAACATTTTTGACTTACCTCCAACGGTTTAGTCTGTAGCTAGACACTGACAAAATCACAAGAATCAGCAAGAATCATCTATTATTTCAAGTCAGTGGATATTGTCACGATCATGGAATACTGGTGTATTGTCTTTTCCCCAATGCCACTCATCTTCTGTAACCAGCAGACGTAGGCGTATTTTCACTCTTGAAACGAGCATTAAAGAATGCTCTTTAGGACGAGAAAATCAAAACTCTCGGTAACTAAGGTAAATTTTGCACCCCAATTGAAGAAAGTTTGTAATAATGCCGTCAAACCAGAAATTGTGGAAAGCGCATTTCGTAAGTGTGGTCTTTATCCATTGAGTCCTGCTGCTGTGGACTATACCAAGTGTGTTGACGATATTCTGAAGATCCCAGTGGGAAAACCACAGCAAGAGAATGACTAGAGTACTCCTTCATCTTCTCAACAAAATTCCCTACTCCTCATCTGAAACTGAAGTTCGTGTTTGATCATCTGGAAGAATTCATGCCTCCTCGTGCTGTTAATATGTTTTGTGACAAACTAAGACGTGACGAAGAGGAACAGAGTGATGGTGATTCAGATTTGGATGCTTATTGGAAAAGTGTTAGAACCCGGTACAGTGACACATGAAACTAAATTGGCTGATAAAAACTAAACAACAAATGATTCAAGCTCAGAAGAAGAAAAACGAAGAGTAAGAAAGTGATAATCGTCAATTCACATGGCATAATGAACACTTAAATGTGTACGCACCTTCACCCAAGAAGGATCTTCTAGGTGTCATCATTTCGAAAACTGGTGTAAAAATTCACAAGTCAAAATATTGCATCAAGATGAGATTGCTTCGGAATTATTATGCTCGCCTTCATCAAGTAGTAGTGACGATTTTTTAAAGAGTTTCTCAAACTTCCTGAAGCCACGGAAAAACTCCGACAATTTAGGCTGAAGAAAGTGTATGCAATATCTTCCGAGGAATGCCGGAAAGTACCGAATAAGAAGAAAGGCAACCAAAAAGATTAATGTAAGATGCTCCTCTCTGTGCTGAAGAGTGACGATATGAAACAAACATTTTGTAGCTTAGAACATTTTAATATGTATTCCTCTTTGCGTCTGCTATCTTAGTTTATATTTTAGAATTATTGCAATGTTTACAATGAAACTACATCTATATTATCCTTAAAGTGAACTTGTTTAAAAATAAAATATTCTGTTTCTATATTTAAACCCTGCTCTTCAATATATAAAACATCCTGTTCGATAATTAAAAACTCATTGATCGATATATAACACAACCCGTTCGATACATGAAGTAATACAACTTTGCTATTTAAATGTTCTTCAAATTTCAAAAATGTTAATTATAATTGTCATAAAGGGTTGGTTTCAATCAATAAATAACACCTTTACAGTTTTATCGCTAAAACAGTGCCCTGTTCCTCACTGATAGGAAATGATGATTAAATATTCATAGGAATGTCCTTATGTGTTCGATATATAGTGCCATAACCCTACCTACTAAATAGGCCATGGCTGATACTTTCCCAAATCCTTTCCACTGTTACTATTGTTGTTATCTACCCAGTATAAAATGACCACTTAGCTGTATCTGGTGATTGTTAAATAAAATAAAACAAATACACATCCTAAAAAAAATAGATAAAGACACAAAGTGCCCCCCTCCCCTATCTTTCCTAAAAGAAATAAAGTTGTAAACTTAAAAATATGAGGTTTTTCCACTTTTTAAACTCAAATTTGAATTTCTAAGACTTTTTAGAAATTAAAACCGAGGAAGCAAATACGAAAACCCACAAGTCTGACTATTCTAGGTAGATTACAGTTTCCGTGATCAGACATTTTCTCAGATATCAAAAGATGTTCCAATCACTCTTTATTACATTATTAAACCTTACACACAATGTCAGACAAAAGGATTTGAAAAGGACGCTGTCCTAATTATAAGTTGATGTAACAAATTTCACAGAAGTAAATCCCCACGTTAAGCAGGTTTGCATATCCAGGCTCCTAACTACAGTATGAAAACATTTACGATCACCCCAACCCCAATCATTTCACAGATTCAACCTGTTGTATATAAGTTATTGGGACGTAAAATTGAATGTAATTTATACGAAAAAGACTTTTATGCATTGCAAGACTTGTAACGTCCAAATATTCACCACAAACTTATAGTCGTATCGATAATAATAATAATAATAATAATAAAGTGTGGAGCAAGAAACCACTTTACACAAAAGTCAAAAGAGGCTCAGTGAAGACATACGAACTGGTCGAGCGGTTTGGGTCACTAGTCTATCAACCAGAAGTTTATGTGTTCAAACCCTTTAAATATGCTTTCCAGTAAGAATTATATATAGAGAGCATTTACTTTAAAGTGCGATGCAAACGAATATTCGAGTTTTAATACGATTAGAAATCGATAACTTACAGAAGAATATTTACTTCATTAATTCTATAAATCTTTATGCTTATGTATTATAATTCTCTTTAAAATTATGATTCTTCCATTTCAAAACGTAGAACGAGAAATAAACGTAATATTCTATTTGTTAAGGAAACCTTTCAAACAGTGATGATTTCAGGGCATGACCTGTGGGAGAATTTGAGACCCTTTCGACATAAATTTCCCCCTTCGTGGCCATAAGTTATCTTCGATCATGCGCAAAGTGAACTAATAATGTTTTATCAATTTTCTCTCATTCATATATTGACCATTACTGGGGGAGAATCTTCTGAAATCGTCAATGCTTATAATTAGTTTTTCATTACAAACCAAAGGATAATAATGAAATATTGAACATACTTAATATTTTGTTCTCAGCTGTGGATTTTAGATTTGCAATTCATATAATGTTCCCTTCTAATCGAATTTGAGAGAAAAGTAGTTGCCAAAGATTTATTCAAAGAAATGTTCTCAGTTCTCTTATGAAAATAGAAGCACACTTAAAAAAAAAAAAAAAAAAAAACGAATACTTCCTACAGGGTTTGAACACATAAACTTCTGATTGATAGACTAGTGATCCAAACCGCTCGACCAGTTCGTATGTCTTCACTGAGCCTCTTTTGACTTTTGTGTAAAGTGGTTTCCTGCTCCACACTTTATTATTATTATTATTATTATTATTATCGATACGACTAAGTTTGTGGTGAATATTTGGACGTTACAAGTCTTGCAATGCATAAAAGTCTTTTTCGTATAAATTACATTCAATTTTACGTCCCAATAACTTATATACAACAGGTTGAATCTGTGAAATGACTAGGGTTGGAGTGATCGTAAATGTTTTCATACTGTAGTTAGGAGCTTGGATATGCAAATCCGCTTAGCGCGGGGATTTACTTCTGTGAAATTTGGTACTATTCCAGCATTTAGTTAATATGTCAAAGAAAAGCGTGGAAAGAACAGTGAGGATGGCCGGCTATCATTTTTTTTAAACAGAATTACTCGCACAGCTATTTCCAGCTAAATTTAATCCTGGGCTATTCACACAGGTGTAAATTCCTATAATAATAATAATAATAATAATAATAATAATATAATGATAAAACTGTGAAGGTGTGGAAACCTCTTTGCAGATCAGCTATCTTGACAAGTTTTTCTTCATTCGCACCACACAAATATCGGAAAAGTGCCTAACTTATAGGTCCCAATTAGTCTCCTTTGCAATGTCTTTAACGAAGGACTTTATCCCTGTTAAGTCTTCGTCATCAAGAGATACCATAACAACCTTTATATGTAAAATCAATAAATTAATAAATAAATGTACTCCTGTCTTTTTCTGAAGTAGTAGCTGTCAAATTAATTTGTTCTTTGGATTTTTCTTCCCTATTTTTCTATATTTGCTTTTATATTTTCATCAACGGAATTTACACAGCTATAGCCTCTTTTCCTTTTCAACCAATTTTCTAACACCTTTTTTGGGCATCTTACAAATTGCGAAGCAACTCTTAATTCGTCAACCCAAAAATGAAGTTTAAACACTACTTAGCAAATGAAGTTCGGCTACTACAAGTAACGGCTCTACTGAAATGTTCAAAGACTGCTGTGACACGATCTTTCCTGACGTTTGTTTTCCACCTCCTCTTGTTAACAAACTTTCTTCAAATATTTTTTTCCGGACGAAAACGAAACAACAAAGAAAAATGTTTATTTTTACTTCATCCTTTTTTGCTGTTGTTTATGCCCAGTTGATTGCGAAAAAACTACTACTAGTACTAGCTGCTGAGTATTTATGAAAATCAATCGCTCCTTTCTTTGATGTCAATTGCGGCTACAAATGAGCAGTACTAATCCGAAGTTTGCTGTTGTATTTGATGGTATTGGGAACGACGGTGAAACCTTCAACTAGACCAACGATAGGTCACGTTGTTTTGTTATTTTATTGAGGGCCAACGATTTCTTGACGCAAATATAATTATTTAATTTCCTCTTAACCCTTGAACTCAAGTAAAGACTCATTCTTTTGAAACATCTTAACACGACTGAAAAGGAACTGGTTCCATTCCGTATTTCCTTGCTCAAATTGTATCCAATTGTATCCTTGCTCAATTGACTTTGAATTTGGATCAAAGAGGGCGTGAAAACTGTGGTCATTGCTGGTATGTCAAAACAGAACAACTTCAATGTCACCACCTGGATATACGCCCTACTCCTTACCCCCTCACCACTCAACTCTATCTCCCATTGATCTTTAGAGACAAAAAAGAGTTTCTAAGAGTTTCCTTGGCTTTATTTTATTATAGTGCTAGAGGTCAGCTTTCAGAAGGTAAGGACAACGCATGTGACATCTTGAGGAAAAACCACTCAGGTTCAGAATGATGTTTTCCATTCCTTTCGATTCTCGGAAAACTCGATTCCCACACCCCGAAAACGCAAACATTTTTTTTTTTTTAATTAGACATCATTCGCGACCACTGCCTGACAACTAGCTGTTTAGTTTTTTTTTTGAGAAACACAGTACATGAAAAGTAGTAGTTTTTTTTTAAAATTAAGTCAGTATATTATGAATCGAATGTAGCGTATACCCACATACTTCCAAAATTTTAGGTGGCTATACGATAGTTTCCAAAACTTAAGGTGGGTATACGCCCTATACCCGCGTATACCCTCTATTACATCCCTGGTGTTCACAGATAAATGGTCCACCCTGCATACAAACACGCAGCATTTTCGAATACAAATCAGAAATTAAATAGAAAACTTATGTCATACAGCATACATCAGTAGGGTCGAAGAAGGAAGTGTTGAGGTTTCGGTCAGTTAAAAGTATTGTAACAGTTTTGTGCTCCTATGTAGCCAAATGGTTAATGGTTCCATTCAGTGTGAGTGTTCAGAATACTACAGAGTCAGCAGTATAAGGCAATTAGGGAAGTATCTGAACTGTAGGTAGCAAACTCTGATATAGAAATTAAGGAATAACTGTGATAGGAATCGGCTGACCAAATATTACTTAACTAAAACCAATACGGTCAATCATAAACTTTTGTGATGTGTGACACCAGGAATTTTTTTTCTTAATTTAATAATACGTAATTTCTTCAGACTGTAAGATTCTTCAATCACAATACACGTTCATACACAAACATAAATTAGGATGAAAGTTTATAATACATCAATTAATCTTTCATGAATCATATTTATTTTGAAAAAAATCAAAAAGGTTTTCATTTGTCACCACTAAAATGAGCAGAGCTTCATAAAATTGTACACTATGCAATTTCATTAAGCTTACCTTGCTCTAGAATCCACCCTACGCAGCTGACACTCCCAGAAACGATGGCATGATGGAGAGGTCTCCATGTGCGGCAGTCTGACTGGTTAATTGGTACCCCATGTTCTACTAGCATTTTCATGCATTGCAACTGGGAGGCTTGCGCTGCGTAGTGCAATGGTCTGCAGTTCATATCTATAGTATCTTGCACATCCCATTTATTCACCAGCCGTTGCAACTCTTTATGATCACCAAAATACGCTGCACTACAAAGGTCATGTTCCTTGATGTGAGCTTTCTGCACATCACTAAGCTCTGCATTAGCGTCAACCTCAGGATAACTGAAAAGTATGAATACGCAGCTAAAAGCATAACAAAATCATTAATAGAGTAATATATTATTAGATTAGTTACTGATTTCCTCTGCAAATGTATTTTTAATGCAAGAGAAGATGATTATACCATCCGTTTTTCATGTTGTTTCAAACTAATAGGATAGGCACACATAGGTAACATTAAAATTTTGTCTCTATATCAGCCTGACATCTGTAAAATAACGGGTCAGAAAACGGTGAACTATTTGCAGTATTAATCTCTAAAACTGTCTTTTTTTTTTTTTTTTTTTTTTTTTTGATTGAATATTGCAAAATTTCTGGTAGGAAGAGCTAGGTTAACAAATAAAATCAGAGTCCAGAATCGACTCCTACTACCAGTTTATCTATAAAAATCCTCCAAATAACAACAGTATTTACAGAAACACTTTTCTCTAATTGTAAGGTAGAAATTAGGTAGCCCAAGACCATGTGGTCGTGGATAGGATCTCTACAAAGCCCCGAAGCAAGCTAAGCAGAGTGGCGTAGATAACCCCAATGCTCCAAAGTAAGAGTGACGGGGATAAAAGTCACAGAGCCACGAAGCAGGCTAAGCCAGGAGGAAAGAAAGAGCCAAGAGTCTCGAATCAGACTACAGGCTTTGAAGTAGGGTTCTCCTAGTACTCTAGGCAAGCAAGAGGAGGAAGACCAGAAAACTGGTACCTGTCCAATATATAGGCGTCCCAGAGCGGAGGTGGCGCTGCTGCTGTCCTGTCGTCATGTCACTTGCAGATGCTGGAGGTCCGTCGTGTGTTTCTTATAGTAATTCCATGTGGTGTGTAGTACTCCGACGTAAATACCTGTGGTAATGTTTAGAGATGCAATAAAGCCGGCTTTTTTTATTTTTTTTTTTTTTACAAAAAAGCCTGCATTTTTGGGAAAAAATGGAAATTTTGGACATTTTGGCTTTTTCATCTTCATGATTTTTTTTCTATCTAACTAACTTTCTTATAGTATATTCTATAGTTAAGTAAGATTTCATGACCTACATGCCATATTTCGCTTTGGAATTTACCATCATGATCGATGGAGCACGTGCTTTATGAATTACAGTACATAAAAGTACGTAGTATTTTAAAACAATTTTAGAGGCTATTTAACTTCTGAGTTATTGATTTTTTTTTCTTCTGTGCATCATTTAATTTTTAATCATCCGTGTTCCATTTCTTAGGGTTTACTACTCTAGCTTCTAGCACATAAGTTAAACTTTTTTTTTTTTTTAATATATCCGTCAGAGCGTACCTCTTAATCTCTTATACTGTAGCTGAGCAATGATTTAGCAATAATATTCCGGATACAACCTTGAATACAAATAATAAGTAGCGGGTTTTGAAAAGTATTTTAGGAGGAGTGTTACTGATTAATGTTTGGATTTTCTAAAAATCCCTTTTCTTATTTGGGAGAAGCTTGAAATTTATGAGTACAGGGATCACTAATATTTCGTTCCTCTTGTATATTCAGAAATAAACTTCCGAATACAACCTTGAAGACCATTTTACACTGATCATCTGTGGTGGATTTAGAAAAGTATTTTGGGAGGGGTTTTTCTAATTAATGTTTTTTCTAAAAAATTCCAAAAAATATATATATATTTGAGGAGAGCTTGAAATTTGAGAAAAGGCATAACTAATATTTCGTTTGTTTTAGAAATTTCGTAATTTCGGAGACCATGCTTTAGTCCGAAAGATACCCCTCACCTTAACCCCCTTCGCAAATCGTCACTGCTGGTAATTAGCAATAACAACGATTTACCCTTTTGGGATTTCCACTTTTTGAGGTAAATTTTAGACTTTCATTCTCACAACTTTATTTTTTTTTTTTTTTAGAATACAGCATCCTTTCCATCGTTACCACTCACTTGTCCGTATTATACACGTGTGCAAAATTTCAATCTTGTATTTTGTAAAGAAAGGTCGGAAAAATTTTTTGAAAGTCTAAAGGTGGTCAATTTTTTAATACTTAAAAATTCACCGTGTCATTACTATCTGGCCTAGTATCATGATTCAAACGCCATTTTCTTCAGTATTACGAGCCCTTTCCAACGGTACCACTCATATGTCCGTATCGTACACCTGAAGCCGGAAATTTGGGAAATCCGGATATTTTTCTGAAAAAAAAAAAAAAACACCCGCTTGGAACATTTGTGCCCCTCGGGCCCGGGCCCAGATTCACGTAGGGATCTCCGAAAAGATTGAGAAATACTCAAAGGTGAAAACAATTCGTATGCAAAATATCAATCTGATATATTGGAAACTAAGGGCGAGATTTTTTTTTTTTTTAAATTTGCCTTGAGAAAAAGCCACGCCCATTAGCTCCCACTTGGCGCCACCATCCGATTCCAAAACGCATCTGGGGTGTTCTCTGGTCCATGCCTGACTTGGTCAATAAAAAAAACCGTGTTCAATACGTGTTATATGAACTAAATAAGCGTTTAAAGACAACACTACTCCATGGTATGGATTCGTACCGTAAATCCCCAAAAGGTTAAAAACAACAAGAAAATAAGTCGGCCAGGACTCACAGTACACGCAGTATCTCTACATTTACACATGAAATTACAAAAAAAAAACTTGTCAGAATGATAGAGTGCGGTACTGAATCCCAGACTTCCAGACAGAAGCGCAAAAGCTAACCATTCATTCATGGTTGTTGTGCAGTTGTGCTTGACTTAGCTTAAATGTGTTCCGTAGTTTATATATATATATATATATAAGGATAGTTCCGTAATGATATGTTGAATTCCTCTTGTTAAAAATTCCGAAACCTTCAGGACTGTGAAAACCGTGATGGTTGTTACATATTTTAGAGCCTTGGAAACCACACGCTCAGATGAATAGTTTATTACGCATATGATCCATTAACAGCAAATTCGGTACTTTCCCGATTCTAAACTAATTCATAGTATTTCCGAGGTTTTGCATTATTATCTGCACCAACCACTTATTAAATGAGTTTTTGTGTTGTAGAGAAGTGAAACAGAGTCTGCTTTATCAATTTAAAGCAGAATTTTGAAAAAAGCTCAAAATTTCCCAAACAAAAAAGCAAAGCAGAAAAAAAAACGAGTTTTTTTTTTTCCAAAACAGCCGGGTTTTTCCGAGCCCTTACATTTCTAGTGATGTTTACAAATAGGCATTGTTTGTACACAGAAGCACGTGGTACATTATAATATTCATGTAATATGATTGAATATTAATAAAGTAAAATAAAACAATGAATTAAAATGTATAATTTATTTTCTTCTATTATTTATTAAACACAATTATTTATTTCTTCACTGTCGAAAAGCGATTATCGGTAACTGTATCATATATGCTACATAAATAATTCTAGCTATACTGTATCAGAAATTTCTTTTGTACTGACATTTCCAAGACATCCACGACAACGAAACGTACCAATCACTTACGAAGCCTATAAAATAACAGAGTGTGGGCATTTGTTGCACCAGTCAAACAATCCTCACATGGAAAAACTGAACTGCTCACCCTGCTTTATGATAAAAAAAAAAAAAAAAAAAAGAGCTGTCATTACCAAAAAGAATTTCTCTAACAATATAGCGGAGTATGAGAAATGCTTCCAGTGTACTGTGTATTCGAAATATTGAACACTGATTAATATTAGGGTTATATACATAAAAGGTGAGGTACACATGAATATTAAGGTTATATACATAAAGCGTGAGGATTTGATTGGTACATTTGTTTCGAACTTTAATATAAAATGACACTTTGCCGTTGAAGGAAAAGAAAAAATAAAGTCACTGAAAATATAATGGAAGAATTACTTAAAACATACTCGATGAATCCGTTTGACATTGAGAAATAAATTGTGTATGCCCTACAAAATAATGAAATCCTCGATTTTTGCATCTCCAGCTAAGGAATGTCAGGAACACGCACATAAACTTGTTCTACATTCAAGGCCAATCTGAACTTCCAGGATTGATCTGCGAAAATAATACACCCTTTGAGACTTCCAACCTCATTTACATCCTCCAATACACCCACTGTTCAGTTTTCTACGTTGGCTGTAGATCTTTCTCAATCTGTATCTATTCATCGATACTACTGAGGCGTTCAAATTCCTTATTTACTTATTACAGACCATAACAGTATCTTTCCCGAAAGTATTCGCAAGATTCTTCCCGCACACTCTTCCACGTTCTTTAGAAATTCCCGCACTCTTCCACGTTCTTCAGACATAGATGTACCTCCTATCTGCAAACTGACTTCTAGTCTTAATTGTCTAAACGTTGCTCCTACAACTATTCTTCCCATTTGACATATATCATTTTTCTTTTTGCTTTAGACTAGAAAAGTGTCAACCTTCTCCTCGTATTACTACATCAATATTTAGCTTAAATAATTAATATTTTTCTGACCAGAGTATGTACTTCTTTATTAAACTTAATTCCTAACAGTTTGCATAACGTAATGTTATCTTCTTCAGACGTTAATTGACACATATATGTTCATATTAATGTAGGCAATAGAGACATAATATTAAATTATTGTTATACAATTTTTAAAATTATTTTTCGTATTTAATGATTTATTACACATGTGTTCCAAGAATACAAAATTAGAAGTAAATGGGAAGTGACGTAACTACACTGAGTTTGCATTCATATAAATTGCAATTTAAATATATAATTATAATGTCAAAAGAAAACCTATTGTCCAGGGACTAATATATATAAAGTATACTTATTAGAGTACAAACACGTCATCCAGTTCCTTTCCAGGAGGTAAAGTGCCAAGGACCGACGAGACGTTAGCACGTCGGATAGAAACAGATATGTGCTGTATTAGATAAGATGTGGAGCGAACTTCCTCGGAAACACAAGAAATGTGTCTTCCTACCTCCCTAATGAATTCAAGACTTCTTGAACTCCAAGCACCACTGGTTTCAATAGCGATTGGAGTGAAAACAAAATTTTCGAGAAGGTTGTTGCATTTTCTATGTTTTTCAGCTTCTCTGCGATAAGCAACAGCTTCAGCGTTCATTACTGACAGAGGGAGACTTGAATGAGCGTATGTATCAGCGCATGTGAGGTCCCACAATAATCAGTGTGAGGATTTAATTCGTACATTTGTTTCGAAGTTTTTAAATGTAAAATAGCACTTTGCCGGAAAAAAAAAAAAAAAAAAACTTAAAATGTAATGGAAGAATTAGGTTAAAAGATACTCGACCTCTCCTCTGACATTGAAAAATAAATTGTGTATGCCTTACCAAATAATGAGATCCTCGACTCTGGCAAATTTTAATTGTTTTTTTAAATATAATTTTAAATGTACAACATGTAACAATAAGATATTGTTATATTGTTACTTGGAAGGAGTTACAATAATTAGCGTTCTTCCTCCTGTACATTCATCGAGTATTCCTATGAACTCAAAGTCTCGCACGTAATTCGAATGCCTCGTATGGTCATCTTAATGAACTATTCCCATCCTTTTTCTTCCATTCTAGGCCAAACATCAAAAAACGCTTGCATACGTGTTTGATAATTTTAAATGAAAGGTCCAAATACGAAGAGCATTTTATTTTCTCCATTATTACTTCATGTAAATAATTATTACCGTATTTATCCGAATATAAAACTAGATTTTTCAAATTCATCCGAAATATACGGAATCCTGGTACAGTCGCAGATTAAACTTTGGTAGTTGCGGTGAATTTTTTTAACGTTGTGTAATGGCTTACACCGAACGCTAAAATATACCCCATTGTTGTTTTGATTTTAAACTGGCATAAGTTTACAATTATTGTTATTAAGTATTCCGCCTGTTGGCATGTCCTGGGACTATGAGGATTTATTTATTTATTTTTAAGGTTTGGACCTGGAAATGATTTCTACATGTTTCTCAACCTTCAGCTTCCTCTTAGCAATAGGTGATAATCAAAATCTACATACTATAACGCATAGAAATCATAACGGTATAACTGAATTAATTTTGTATTCGAGAAAAATCAATATAGAAGGTAACTGATCCCGTAAGTTTTTGTATTCGAGAAAAATGAATATAGAAGGTAACTGATCCCGTAAGTTTCTTAAGAAAAGTACGTTTATAAACAATTATGTTCGTGGCAAATAAACAGGGTGTCTACTAAAATTCCAAAGTGAAATTTCGTGACTTTTTCGTGACCTTTTCTTTACCAAATCATAAAATTTCCATACATTTTCAAGAGCAAATTTGCGTGCGAATAAGGCCGAATTTTCATTCATGCGATAGAAACGTACCTTGCTTGCGATTTGGTAGCGTCTAAAGCCGACCATATACATTTTTGGTGGTGAATTTTGACGTTTTATAGAACAAAATTTTCCAATCTGTACTTACATTTGAACAGTTAAAAAAAATCGTGACCCAAAAGCTAAATTTCGTGACTTTCATGACCGTTTTCTGATTTCGTGCCTTTTTCGTGACTTTCATGACCGATAGACACTTTGATAAAAGTATTTTACTTACATCACTTTCGCACATGAACTTCCTCATGTGTAGTAGTTATTTATGGACTGTTCTTAATTTTAGCGAAAATATTGAAAATAGCGAACAAGAATGAGCCAGGAAGAATAAATTGTCACTTTTCTTAAACATCGTATCTCTTCTTATGGTGTCGGACCCATAATGCGCGGGATCTGGGGAGTAGCGCCCGATTAATCTAGCTATGTTAGTCTGGGGTAAATGGCAACCTTGGTTCACCCACAGGAAGGTTCTGCCAAGTCAAATTACGATCTTTCAGAACCTGTAGAACACTATCCATAGATGCAACTAATTCAATATTTAGCATGAGCTCTTCCAAAAATGATCCGTCAATGACTGCAAACAATTTCGTTTAGTGGGGATCTAAAAATTGTAGGTTCTTTTTCAGTATATTAGATATCTTTTGGCAGAGTCGTTAGTCAGTGTATCAAGAATACCGGCGTTCGTGGCAAAGATTTTATCCCCGAAAGTCAGAACATAGGTCCACCTAGTGTACGGTATGGGTTGGTTTAGTTTAAATTTTAAAAATAAGCGAACTAACTCTATGGCCTATGGAACCCGGAGGTTCGATGACGCGTTCACAAAAGCTTTCCAATGACTTCTATCCTTAGCCAATTGGATCTAGTTTCTACTTTGTATTCCTATCTCTGCGAGATCCATCTTAATATTGTCCTTCCATCTGCGCCTAGGTCTTCCTAATGGTCGTTTTCCGATTGGTCTTCCAGTTGAGACTTTCAAAGCGTTTCTACTTTCTTCCATACTAGCTACATGACCTGCCCACCTAAGTCTCCTAGACTTGATGATCCTAACAATGTTGGGTAAACCGTATAAATTATGTAGTTCCTCGTTATGAAGTTTCCGCCATTCTCAATTCCCGTTCCTCTTGGGTCCGAATATTCATCTCAGGATCTTGTTCTCAAATACTTTCAGTCTATGTTCTTCCCTCAGAGTAAGCGACCATGTTTCGCAACCATACAGAACAGGCATGATTATCGTTTTGTATATTTTAAGCTTCAAATTTCTCGACAGAACTCGCGACGACAAGAGATTTTGAACCGAATAGTAACACGAATTCCCTGCTTTTAGTCGACATTTAACTTCTTCGTGAATATGATTTTCGTCTGTTAATATTGATCCTAGATATTCGAAAGTACCCAGTTTATCAAAAGTATTATTTAACATTCTAACGTATCCATAATTTGCCGTACGCATTTCCATGTATTTAGTTTTCTCTGCATTTACTTCTAACCCCATGTCCCTGGAAGCGTTTAATAAGATCTCTGCGTTTCTTTCTATTGTTCTCCTATCATCCCCTATTTAATTTACATCATCAGCATATGCCATAACCTGGTGAATACCGTTCAACTCTAGGCCCTGGTTGCTACCTTTAATTTTTCTTATAGCGTATTCCAGAACAAAGTTTAATAATAATGGCGACAACGCATCTCCTTGTTTCAAGCCATTTTCGACGTGAAAGCTCGCGGAAAAAAAAAAATGTTTCTACCCGGACTTTACTTTGGAATTCATTTAAATATATCTTAATTAATCTAATTAGCTTTCTCGGTATTCCAAGTTCTGTAAGAACGTTGTATAATGTTTCCCTCCTAACGTAGTCGTAGGCTTTCATAAAATCAATAAATAGTTAATGTATCGGGGTATTGTATTCCCACTTCATTTCGAGTATTTGTTGAATGGTAGTAAAAATAAGGGAACAGTAGTTATAATTAACAAACTCTTTGTGTCAAAAATATTAATTATAAATTTGTAATTACATAATTAAATTTTTCACGGAATGTATTGAAACTTGTCAAGAATACCAGGGAATAGAGACACAAAGTTCACGAACTACTGATATAAACTGAACTAGGGTAGTAGCAATAACTTATCGGACTGAAGCGTTAAAATAAATGAATGAATAAATAAATAAATAAATAAAATAACTGGAAGTTCAAGTGTTTGCTTAACGTCCGAGTAATTAAAAATGAATTTAATATGAATTCACTCATATTATATATATGGTATCACCAGCCACCACTTCGCGTGTCACTTTTATAATGGAAAGTTGTAACATTTTCTTCTTCGTATATATATATATATATATATATATATATATATATATATATATACAAGGGCGGATCCAAGGGGGGGGGGCTACGGGGCTATAGCCCCCCTCTTGACGCTCAGGTTTACACTGGATAAAATGGGCTTCAATTCTGTTTTACACTGGATAAAACGGCAAATTATGGTTTAGCCCCTCCCTTGATCATATCCTGGATCCGCCACTATATATATATAGTGACACGTATAAAGAACATGAAGAAGTCATTTCTATGGCGTGTCATTTTCTCAATTAATATTGAAACCGGAAGTAGTAGCAGATTTATATCACTTCCGGTTATAGCAGAAAGATTACAGTGAAGAGAGAATGTTGAAAATAAGAATCTTTAAGTTCAACGTCCCATGGTTATGCCGGTTAGGCTAAAGGAGACGGTGATAATGAGAAATGAGTGAAATGGTAGAATGATGAAAGTGGGAGGAAACGGGAGAACCCCAAGAAAACCCACGAGCACGGTGTTTGTCCACCACAAAGTCCACACGGCGCGAGCTGGGATCGAACCAGGGACCCTAAGCACCGGAGGTGAACGCTCTACCACTGAGCCACCGCGTCTCCCAAGACAGAATATTGATTGGAACGCTTGATTGATTGCACAAAATCACTTTTTGCTACCTATGATTGTTTTTTTTTTACTCTACAACGATTACCGTTAAAACCGAAAGTAGGCTAGTAGATTTTCCGTCATAGGAAACCGCTTTTCGCTTTCTATTACAGTTTTTATTCTACGGCGATCAACTTTAAACCTGAAAGTGGTTTATATCTGAAACTTCCGGTTTGAACAGAGAATTAAGATAGAAAATATTTCCTATTCTTAAGATACTAAATCGATTAAAAAAGAAAAAGAAAAAAAAGAAAACGCTTAACGCCATCTCTTTATTATTATTGGTCTATCCATACTGAAACCAAAAGTTGTAGTGGATTTTTACTGCTTCTAGTTTTAGTAGAGAGTAAAGTATACAGATGAAATGTACCCTTGGGACGCTTATTCTATTCCACAGAACCGTTTCTCCGAACGCCATTCCTAACTTTTTACCCTCTATATACTGAACACATTTAGTTGTGATCCATCAAGTAATCACGGACTGAGTAAATATATAACGGAGTTTTGGTAAACCAATCTCCTTTTATAAGATTTGTTCCTAATTGTAGTACATACTTTCGTCTACAAAATAAAAGTTGTCCCCTGTTCCTATCCTCATGAAGAATCGAAAGAATTCTAGAGTCACGAAAAGTTATCCGTATCAGGGATGAAAATGTTCTTCAAGGGGGAATAATATTTTCGACAAGGAGAAATCTCTGCCATCTGTCTGTCAATACACACATTGGGAAGAATAAACGTTTAACCCATTTTAGTAACAATTTAATACCATCTACGAAGCCTTAAAAAGGAAAGCGAAAAAAGGAAGAAATTTAAAATGCCCATATTATTCATTTGCTGTGGGTGTTTGGGAATGGTCGGATACAACTGATTCAGCACACTTACATATACAATACTTTTACTATCACTCAAAATTCATTTCAATATGCTGTGCACTGACGGTAATTACTTTTACTAACACTCTCATTCCTTCGCGAAAAATTATCACTTCTTATTTTACCTATACATTTTCTATTTGATAGAAACGTCTACTCAGGTGAACCCCATCACTTTTTACACTGCAGTTTTTACAGTATATGTCCGGACGTTATATTTATACGCAACAGTTCAGGGCTCCTAAAGTCATTCTGCACTAACTAGTTTATAAGGTCCTAGAAATAAATATTCTGATGAAAGAACTTTATAAATAATTAAACCATGAGGATAACTGCTGTATCGCCGGACCAGTTTTAGAAAATTTATTACCAGATAATTTGGAGAATTTATTTTGGTTTGTGAGGAAGAGTGAGTGAAAGTAAGATGATGACAATAGTTGAAGTTAAGAAAATACTTATTGTTGTTTTTGCTGTTGTAAGCTGCACTATATATGGAGGCGGAAGGGACTATTTGGCGGAGAGCTAAACTAATGACTTATTAGAAAGAATATGGAAATGGTGCGTAAATGACAAATTATGACATATCGTGTTGAGTTTTATCGAGTTATATAAAAGTAAGGAGTGTCAGTTGTTGAAATTATATGAAAGGCAGTTGTTGAAATTATGTGAATAGAAGAGGAACATCTAATAGAATCTAACCACATGTAGTACATTTTGGTACTTTTTTGGGCGACATTTAGTATCTCGTCCAAAGCTGTGCAACCATAAGCCATGCCTTTTATGACATAGTGTTTTTCCACTCTCCTCACTTACGCGTATATCCACCGACCATGACGCGCCTGCTCCCTACGAACGCCCCCCCATTCGCTAACGCTTGGGACCCCCTACTACGCTTTAGCCCTTTGTTACATAACATTCGTGGTTTTTAGTGGTCACCTACCACAAGTTGGTTCGTCTTTTAGCACTTAGTTTTTACGCCGTAGTCCATGGTGTACTTTGAATAATCGTGTAGTCCGGCAATACAGCAGTAATGCTAAACCATTTATACGTCGAAGACTACAGCACGGAAAATAGCTAATAGATTAATTTTCAGAGTATTAGCAGTCAATTTCTTGCAAAATACAAGTAAATATTTATTTAGATATTTACTTATAAATAAAGATGCATTTATAAGTAAATATTAAGACACAATATTTTGATCTTGCTAAAATTATATCTTATAATTATCACAGTTTCTTGTTACCTCATTATCAATCGATATATATCAAAACTTTACAATTCAAATCAGATCACTGCCTAACAGAGATTACAAACACCATGAGATTAACTGTAGCGGGAAATACCCGAGCTTCTTCTTCCGGTCTTCTTCTTCTTTCCTTGAATATCATTCTAGACGGTGTTGCCAACAACCTCAGAGGAAAATAGGCTAGATGGCCTTCAGAAATAAGCTTTTTTACGCAAAAAATGGCTAGATTTTGAACTGCTAACTTATAACCCATATTCTAGGTTTTAAAACCTTTTTGGGTGTAGGATTATAAGTGAGTTGTAGTAAAATTTGAAATGTTGAATTCATAGGCGTGCGCACGTGGGGGCAAGTGGGGGCGCTTGCCCCATCTAATGTTTTGGCATTGCGTTTTTTCGACTTTTTAAAATAATATTCTCAGCTAATAAGGATTATATTTCACATAAACGGACCCTGAAAGACGTCTGTAATCATCGCTATACAAAGTAACACTTTGAACTTTGCAATACTCGACTAAAATTTCCCGAATTAATTATATTTGTCTTTCTTCCATTTGTTTCCTCGCAGCAGTATACTATCACACACATATATACACAAATACACACAAATACACACACACACCTAATACACTATCTGTAGGCGCTGACTTTAAAAGGGGGCGAAGCTTTTCTGTTCCCTCTCTCCAATCTAAAAGCAGAGGGGTTTTGCTCTTATAATTTGAATATAAGGTTCATTTCTTTTATCTCCCCTTCTTCAGTGTACACAGAGATTGTTTCCAAAACGCGTAAAAGTAATGCCATAGGCTTTATCTATCTTCAAGACTGGAAATTCCGCTATTTGAGAACTTGATATGCAAAATTGTGGCAGCTTACGACTGACAGCTTCCAATGGAACGGAGTATGACAACTATTTTTATGTTTCTCAATACAAAAGACTGCTGCTCCCTGATGAGAAGAATGTTATAGATCTTTAAAACTTTCTGGTTGAAAGAAATTTCAGCTTTCGGCATCTTCACCGCAGATCGAGTACCCATGTTCAGTATGGATAACGGACGACTGACTAAAACCATACAAATGTCTGCCTTTTGTTGTCATAGTTTGCACTAATTTTTGTTTGATCCCGCGACACATTGAAACTGAAAACAAATATACCGTGTTTTCCTGGAATTTCTTAACGCGGCAACAGCACTTTTTTTCCATTTTTGATGGGTGGGTGCTTCATTTATCCTACTTATTACCAGTGCAACTGTTCGTGCAGTTTGTATGACAGAAGAGTACGTAGAACGGGAGTATATATATCCGTTTTGAGTGTCAAGTTATAAGTCAAGTGTACACGATTGGGACATTGGGACTATGTCAAAGTTTTTTTTTTTTTTAATTGTTTCTTAATGAATTTGTATGACGATTGAAAATTTCTTAATAGTTAATATGAAAAAAACATTGTTCGATTTCTGGCGTAAGAAAGAAAACCAACAAAGTAATTTTTCTGCCGAAGAGCAGGAGGTTAATAGAAGTTTGTATAATTTTTATATTACTAAATATTAATTTGTAAAAAAACTGACTGAGGCGAGGTTTTAATCATCCCTTAAATTTAGGAAGAGATTGGAAAATGTATGTTAGGAGGGGTAACAAATCAATTTGTGAAAAACGCTTTGCTGTATGTATGTGTGGGTGAGTGAGGAAGTAGAAAATTTAGGTGGTCGTCCAAGTCCTTCCTTAACACAAACCTATTACCAAGATGGATAAATAGAATTATAGCACACAGAATTTGTGATAGAATGATGAAAAAATGGTTCCGAACTTCGATAAAAGGAACGATCCAGCATTCAGCTGGTGCGTCTATTGAGAAATTTATACATTTACACATAGACCCTCCCAGACAGGGTGCGAATTACCGGGGGGGATGAGGGGGATTTTCCCCCTCAATCACATTTTGTTCCCCCCCAAAGAAGTCAGCTGAAGTATCCCCACCGGGGATGCTCGCTTTCCCCCTCAAACTATGCTTAGTATAACTCCAAATTTCACTGATTTTTGTTATTTCTTGTAAATTTAATCTTCTAGCTGTATTTCGAAATGATCGATGTAAACTGTTCAGTTTTGGTCATTTCTACTTACCACCTAATTACCCACTATTTTCAACGTTGTTTAGTAGAACTATATTATTATGACTACGGTTGTTACTTGCAACTGTACCTTCGTACCCTTCAGTTCGTCATCGTTTGTGAATTTGAATGTACTAATTGCGTATAACAAAGCCACATATAGATTTATAAATGTTCTTAGCGGTTGGCCAAGAAGAAGTAAACAAATAGCTTCTTCTACCATACTTGGCGAAGTTCGGATATGTCATATTCATCCTCTATATTTGTATCGATTATCATCTTATTTTAATTTTTGTAATAACATGTTATTTCATTTTCCAGTGTACTCTTTGTTAGCACATGGTCTTCATTCCCTAGTAGGTTGTGTGTATGCAACTCAAAAGTTGCATTTAATTTGTGATAATTAGCATAGTAATCACTGCTTTTACAGTTTACGGAAATGAACTTTTGAAACTGTACTCAAAATCTGAGATATAGGTATTCTCTCGTAAGTATATGTTAACGTACACGCTCCTAGTGAGCAGACATGTTAATGAAGGTGATTTTTAGGTGAATAAGCGAATAATTCAAGATTTGTTTCAGCATTTGTTAATACGACTGGTTCTTCGTGTCATTGTCCGTGTCTGTATAAGCATTTCAACTGGAGCGTTTTTTTTTTAAAGTTAACTCTTCATTTTTCCATCTTTTCGCTGTACAGTTTGCTGTCCACGCAATTAATGTTGTCTGAAAAACTTCAGTGTAATGTTTTACTTTATTTGAATAACGTAGCCCATAGTGAATCAACTCATCTTCAACCTAACAGTAAAGTAATTTTTAAGTGTTGATTTTCCGTGCCCATCACGGAATCGATATTTGGAGAAAAAAAGTCGTGATGAGGACAGCTTTAGCAGGAAATAGAAGCACAAGCTCGAAATTTGAATTGAGAGATTTTAAATATTTGGCCTTCGATTTGACCTTGATGTGAGAAATCGAGACCAGCAACAATCCATTTCTTATTTGATAGGCTAATATCTAGATTTTCTTTTTAAAAAAATGTCCGGTGTAACTGATAATTTTAGTGGTTTTCACAAGACTGAAGTAGGTTTCTTTTCGCAACCTGTATGTATTAATACAAAGTGGAAGCTTTCAATATGAGTGGAAAAATTAACATATGCTTATGATCATGGCTATCGCTCGAGCCAAATTATTAACTAAATAAACCTTAGAGAGCTACGGGGACAAGAGTGAGTACAACATTAAAACACGTTCAGAAAGGTTTAGTGGGGTGTGTGTATGTCAGTGGGGTGTGTGTGTATGTATATATGTGCATAGTTATTATCGGTAGATTTATTAAATTAATAAATCTCATATTTATTACAGATGTCACACACACACACACACACACACACACACACATATATATATATATATATATATATATATATATATATATATATATATATATATATATATGGGGGGTAAGGCATTTATTGTCTCATTTTGAAATTTGAACCTTCAGACTGTCCTTTGGCCTAATTTTATCCCCCCCAATATAGATTATCTAATTCGCACACTGCTCCCAGAGCATCAGTGTGTTCGCTGAGATTTATAATAATAATAATAATAAGAAGAAGAAGAAGAAGAAGAAGAAGAAGGGCCTTCAAATATTACGTAATCATAATTTTGGCTATTCTAAACTCCTCTCCCCCTTTGTAATCAAAAATAATCAATCATCAGACCGCCTTCCCTAATATTACGTAATCAAAAGATACAATCAATTTTCTAAATATATTTTTGGGATGTTAAACTAAACTGTTCTAAACTATATGTATAATGCAATGTTTAGAAGTTTTCAGACGTTCAATGATTCACAAACAGAGTTGGCGACGGTACGTGCTTGAAATCAGGGCTGAAAAAAATAGTACAAATCTTAAAATTGAACTATTTTTTTTTTTGATTTCGTAATCTGCTCATATACCCTCCCCTTCCCTTGTAATCAAAAGTAATCAAATTCCAGACACCCCCTCCCTCTACTTGATTATGTAATATTTGAACAGACAATAATAATAATAATAATAATAATAATAATAATAATACAAATTTCTAGCAAGGTGCTATATTTCAGCCTCTGCTTCATCCAGATGGGAACTTTCTTCCGATTATCACTCTTTTGCTCGGATTGCACTGACACCTAATCATGTAATATGCCATTACAGTTAATAGAATTTTTGTTTGGAGGGTCCAATAATTTTTGAACGCACTGTACTACGTGAGTTTTCGAAATAAAACTTCGGTCCGTGTAGTATATTCATTCGTTCTTTATTCAAACCAAAATTAATGTGGAAGTTTTGAGTAATTTAGTGGGAATCATATTTTGGGGAATAATATCTTTGTTTATACATTATTTCATAATGAGTCCCGTATATGGACATTTCAGACGGATAAGTATTGAAATTATTGCCTTAGTGCTATACGAAAATGTTCGCCCGCTATTGGGCAGAAATTCTTGAAATTATCCACCAATCTGATTTTTGGCAGAATAGTTTAGACCCCCTTCGTCCTTCTGAGATGTCCATATCCTCCCAAGATCCGGTTTTATCCAGTTTCTTACTATTTTTCATTTAATAATAATATATAATTTTATAATTTATATATTATTATTATAATTTTTTCGCCGCCAAAACCCTCTTTTCTGATTGAACTATTTTCTGACGCTCTCATATCAAGGCGCGAGAATGCTTATTCTAGAACCGAACAAGAACCGAGCACAACATGTAATTTTCAGCTCCTCAAAAAGGTGGAATATTTAGAAGAAATAGTAGCATGAAGAAGGTAAAATTAGTTTCTGTTAAGAGATAAATAAGTTGGAACCAAAAAGGAAGCCCGGGATAGTTAAAATTCAGCAGTAAATCCGTCAAAACAGTGAAACATAGAAGTTAGCTTTGAAGACGCCATGTTGTTGATATGAATAGTGATGGACAGGATCTATAGTGCTGTGTGTTAATAATCGATTTTCAACTGAAGGTTTTTTAGTGATCAAAATATTTAAAATCTCCTTTTCACCCCTCCCAGAATACAGTTTTACGGTTACGTTAGGCCTGTGCTATTATAGCTTATATTTGTGTATGTAGTAAGTGACTGTTTTTTAATTATTACTAACATGGCGGCATATGATTTCGTAGTAGTTAGGGTCATTTTCATTATGGTAGTGTAAACGTAAACAAGGGACTCTCGTTTATTCCGGAATTGATTAAGCTTCCAACCAAAATGGGTTGGACCCATAGGGGTTCTTTTCCCTTCAGGAATGGGATCCTTACCATTAACATAGTATCTTGAAAACATGATTTAGTTTGCAGAAGGGCTGTTTGGCCCTGATCATTTCGTCTTCATTTCTTCTACTTCTAGTAGAGTTAGTGTTTTGAGATTAGTTGACGCCTGAAGATGTAGCGAATCTTGCGGACTGGGAGCAACTGGTAAGATTTGGCAGATAACTTAATATTTTTATTTTTTTTTAATTTGGTAAATCCTCAGTTAGGATTTCTTCTGTTTCACTGACTTTAGTCTAGTTTTTCATACTTTCCTCGAAACTATTCTCAGCTTCTGAGGGGTCGGATAATTTTTTTTTAATTCTAAATTAGAGACCACGCTATCCTTCCGGTAGTGCCGGAGTCTCCAAGGATTCAGTCGGATTACAGCGAGGAGGGGATTTTCCCTAAAGCTTTTGTCTTTATGAAAAATCCCTTGTGGGCACGGACTTAATGTGATTTTCGAGATACTTATTTCAGGCTACGTATTTATAAGCCAACCTTTTTTGGCATTTGAAAGTATGTTAGGCTATGGATTGTTGTATGTTGAAATTCGACCACTAACCTTCGCAGTTTTAGTGTCCTAGCTTATTCCTTTGGCGCCGCTTGTCTTCTCTTTCTCTTCTCTATCTATTTCTCTGTTCGCTTGTCGAAGATTTTTTAAATTTTAACCTCCCCCCGAGTTTTGAACTTTACAAATAATGACCATTTAATATATAGAATTTTAACCTAAATTACTAGCTGAGACGTCGCAAGACACGATTCGTAGAGGTATTCATTGGTGTGAAGTATGAAGTGGACGTTTTCCACTGCACCATATTGACGGACTGCAGTGGTGAGCGACGGACCGATCTACGATTCAATTTTACTTGCTTTTTCTTCTATCATTATCCGCTTAGAATCTTGAGTGAAGTTGTTAGCTAATCCTAGGTTTGTTTCCACTGGTAACTCTGAATATGAAGTTTGTTGTAGTTGTTTGGGCCCAAGAGTATTATCGATTTCTTTAGCTTCATTTATATCTATATATATACTCTTTGTGTTTACATGCCTGCCTTGCACATTAGATGCCTACTATTTAAATAGAATACCTGTGAATATGAATTTTATCTTTATGCACAGGAAATTATTTGAATATATATATATATATATATATATATATATATATATATATATATATATATATATATATATATATATATATATGCGATATATGGGATTTAAAATGTAAAGTGTTACAACCGCAAAATTCCATTTGTCGGGGTTAATAATTTCAAAGATTTAATAATTAATGAATATATGTATATGTTGAGATATGAATATGTGTAAAACGTGAATATAATATTGACGTAAAATGTATAATATTAAATTGAGTAAATGAATATAAGTGTAAAGGGTCTTGGTACCTTACCCCGAACGGTTCTTGTTTGCTATGGTCATAAAATATCCGATAAATATGAAGATGCAAAAAATACCGCCGCCTAACATCATTTGTACTGGTGTAATTCAGGGCGGCGTAACACCAATTTATTATTAAATCTATCCACAGACCAGTAAACTGAAATCCTACTATAGAATTACATTTAATTCCATCCGTCCTGTACAAATTGTAAAACTCAACCAGTGTTTTCACCTTGATAATCGTGTTCTCACCGACGAAGATCCTTCTGGACTAGAGATACTCTCGTTTCTAGTTTTTTTCTTGAGTTGCGCGAATTTACAGATAAATGTGATTATTTAATGATATAAGGCGATAGTGATCCAAACCTAGTCAAGGAACTAGTAAATCAATTGAAATGACCAAAGAAGAAAAATAGTTGCCGTAAGGGTAGAAAGTAAAGTTTGCACTTGTAATCCAAAAGTGGATGAAATATATTAATAAGTATATTTACAAATAGGATATATGTCGGTTGCAATTAGTAACCTAATTTCATGTGTGCATACGGAAAATAAAGTAAAGTGAAATGTTTGGACACCAAAAAGGGTGCTTTAATATTTAGTGTGATATTAATGCTCATCATGAACTACGAGATAGCACTCGTAAATTTACTAAAAAATCTTCTTATCTGAGATGCAGACTCATTCAAATCCTAAGATAAAGTTTTTTCTTTCTTCATTCAGTTATGATTTTGTAAAATATAAATACCTTTTTACTTTTTCTTTCTTTTCAATTCGTATCTTCCAAAGATTTAAGCGAATATATATATATATATATATATATATATATATATATATATATATATATATATATATATATATATATATATATATATATATATAATCACAATGCTATTATTCTATTTTACATGTAGCTTGATAAATTCATATATATGTCGATTGCATGTTCCTAATAATTTGTGTCTCATTCTACAATAGATGTAATAAATGTTGACCAAATTGTAGTTAGATGGTTTCTTTTACATTATTTTTATCCATGTTGATACGCTGTCCTATATGTATGTTAGTTTGCGTGAATGAATGACAAATTTAGGTTTAAGTGGTAGTGTTAATATTGACTTCGAGAGAATGATAGTATCTGTAATACAAGTGTAATAATATATTATATGTATTAGTGCATGACGGAGATCATGAAGGATAAATAATTCAAAACTACTCAAAATTGGATCTGTGAGAAAACCAAAATAAAAGGATGAGCCAGAATAACGACAGTCTTTTCAGAAATCTTGGATCTTCTATTTGTGGAAAATATAAACGTTACTTTGATTCTTTTTCCTGGCTGATTCAAATGTGTGATTGATTTTCACTATGGGAATTCAGATACTTAATAAAGGCTATGTAACGTTTGGAAATAACAGACAAACAACTAAATTGAAACTTTCTCTTCACCCAGGCTGGGTCGGGGCAACTCCCACTTGCGTAGTTGCCTGGATCCAGGTCATGGTTGTATGAGGGAACATGTATCTCTTTCGGATCACTTCAAAATCTATCTTCAAGTAATAGCATTTGGATATGAATTACCTTTCAATAACTATTCGAGTTCCTTCACTTTACCCTATATTTAACCAGTAATTCTTTCTCCTCTAACTTCTTCTTTCTCTCCTCTCCTCCTTCTTCCCTCCTACCTTCTTCTTCTTCTTTCTCATTCTTTCTTTTCCTATTTCGGACAAAACTTAGAGGGGTTGTGACTGGGAGTAGTCGCTATTAACATGGTCACTAAATTGTTTTGATGTTTCTCATCGGAAGTCCGATATGAATTAGTAAACCCTAAAACAATCATCTGAAGCTAGAATTCTAAATGTTCATTTATTTCAATTTTCATATCTTATTTTAATTATCATAAAATTACGAAAGAGATTTTCAATTTTACAAACTAGCGACTTCTGGCCCATTCACTTCTCGCTATCGCACTATAATCAACCAAAAAGAAAAAAAGAAATATTGACTTTACGTGATAATTTCCAATTTGTTAGTGAAAATTTCAGGAATCATTCTTCGTAACTGTGTAACTAAAAATACTTGTTTAGAAAGAAACATTGTTTCAGATTATGGAGTAATTATCAAAACCCGGGAAAAACCGTCCTGTGGAAAGTATCATGAACATCGGAAATGGTAAGGTTAAGTGACTGATTCGTTTGTCTCTGAATACGCCTTTGCTTCTTATCCACATGTGAAGATTTTCTATGTTTTACACCCTCGTTTCCGTTGGCAACGACCTCGCACTTCATATTTCAAGCGTTGATCCCATACTCCTGGCAAATACTAGCCTCGGGAATTTTTGATGGTTCATTAAGGGGTAATGTGTGATCGAATGCAACTCCCAGCGAAATTAATTCATTGTCAGTCTCTCTCTGAGAGTCACTCTATGGTAGCGTTACTGTATGTTTAGTTACTATACTAATATTCTATGTTTGAGGAGCTCAAAGGTAAATTATGCAAGTATGTGTGTATACTTAATTGAATTTTAGAATTAATAACAACTAAAAGGTTGTAAATAATATTCATCAATTTTATGAAGTAATAATAGACGGTGAATGGAAAAAGGAGGATATTCCAAATATATATATATATATATATATATATATATATATATATATATATATATATATATATATATATATATATATATAGGGTTTTCATAAAGTATGGACGGATTTAATTCGCTTATAATTTACATAAAAATGCTCATATTGAAACCAAATAAAGTGCAAACGGTAGCGGAAGGATTAAGTTTTTACCTGTAATCTGCACCAGCTCAGTTCATTCACCGCCACACCTCCAACTGCGCGCCATTTACGTCCACACATTCGCGTAGGCGGCGCTGGAATGTTGGCGGTCTCCCACTTCGAGGACGGTCCAGGACGCTTCCTGTCTCCAAGAACTTAGCATGCCACTTTCGGATTGCACTCTCAGTCGGTGCCGGCTTTTTGAACTCTTTGGTGAACTTTCGACACACCAGAATTGGTGGTTTTAGCTCTGCGTACCACAGAACATTAAAAAACTGACCCTTGCCCTCCCTCTCCCTCTCTCAACGTGTCCAGAGTTGCCGCTTATCTAACAGTGTTGCCAACTAAAAATTTAATCCTTCCGCTACCGTTTGCACTTTATTTGATTTCATTATGAGCATTTTTATGAAAATTATAAGCAAATTAAATCCGTCCAGACTTTATGAAAACCCTGTATATATATATATATATATATATATATATATATATATATATATATATATATATGTGTGTGTGTGTGTGTGTGTGTGTGTAAATCCTACGAAATGCAAATTTGAATATTTTAAATTAAAAGAAGTTCTATGTGCCAGAAACTAAAAAGAGAGAAAACTCGTCTCAAAAATGATAGACTGGTCTCGTCTCGAAGAATATTTCAATACAAAACTCTTGATTAAATAATGGGAACAGCTTACTATATGCTGATCGAGACCCGAACAAGTCTTATAAGATACTACAGTCTCGCATATTTAATTCCAGCCTTTGTTTCTTCAGCTGGGTAGTCTCGCCACGAGACAAGACGAGATTTTGGGTTGTCTTGTCTCGTCTCGTGAAAACACTGTCTCGTATCGAAAATAATAGACCGGTCTCGTCTTGAAATCCCGTCTCGTCTCGTGGCAGCACTACGTCCGTAGTTTTGGCCAGTACTAAGAGGTGAAGTTTTTTTTTTTTTCAGATATTGGTTTGTTGTTTGGCGTAATAATATATAAAAGCTTGTAAATTAGCACTGTTTTGAAAAAAAAAATACTTATATTTATTACAGATGATGCAGAGAATAATCGTGCTATTAACGATGATGTCTTAGGATAGAATGTGGCTCACTCTAGTGTACTTACAAATTGCAGGGAAGTGAAACTTAACACCTGTGATTTTCTGCATGTGTCAACCAGAGATAAGGAAGGTCGTGAAACAGAATCTGCATCATGTTCATTTCCAGATGATCCTTCAAACTGCATCCCACAGGCACGCTTGGAACGAAAGGAACGCATCGCTAAAGGTCCATTCCAACCTGTTCAGAAGAATTTTCCCAGGAATTCATCAGGCAGAAGCTTTCAAGCAAATTGGTACAATGAATTTCCACTTTTGGAATATAACATTAAAGAAGACAGTGCTTTTTGTTTTCATTGCTGATTCTTTGCGTCGGAGGATGCGCCTAATAAAAGACATAAGAGCGCTACGTTTCTTTCCCAAGGATTCAAAAATTGAAAAAACGCTACGGATATGTTCAATATTCATCAATTATCAACTTGTCACCAGTCAGGTATAAAAGCATACGAAAACTTTTGTGAAAATCCACCAATCGATGAGCTGTTAGACGAACAGATGGAAAGTGAGCTATCACCACTTGAACAAAACCGTCAAAGAAATAGAGGATTTATGAAAAGATTGATAGAAATAGTTCGGTTGTTAGCAAAATGGGGACGACCTTTTCGAGGACACAATAAAAAACATGCAAGTGAAGAAAAGGGGTTGTTTTTGGAAATCTTCAATCTATTGTTAAAATTCGATCCTTTCCTCAAAGAATACTTTAAAAAGGTTTCCCGAAATGCTACGTGTACAAGCAACCGAATACAAAATGACCTTATAGTGTCATTGCATAACGCGATGAAAAACTGTATTGCAGCTGAAATAGCGGGGAAGAAAGTGTCGATTATGGCCGATGAAGAAGCGGTTGTGGACATCATGAACAGTTGTCTGTAGTCATTCGTTATTTTTGTGACATCAAGAATCATCCTGTGGAGCGTTTTGTCACGTCCTGTGGGGCGTTTTGTCACCCTCAAACGACTTTCATCAATGGATGCAAGTATTATATTCGGTTCTCTATCGGAGGTAATTCATGAAATGAACTTTGACTGCGAATCTATTATTGCCGTTTGTTTCGATGGGGCATCAGCAATGTCAGGTGTTGTCAACAAACCCTGTTTAAACAGAAGAATGAAAATATATTTTACGTACATTGCTACGGGCATTGCCTGAATCTTGTACTAATGAACGCATGTACGTCACATGATCTAAACAGTGTCATATTCGAATTCTTTGAAATAATCCAATATATATATAATTTTACTGAAAGCAGCTCGACTAGGCTACGATTTTCGAAAGAATTTTAAAAGAAGCAGGGCAGAAACTTCTTTCTTTAAAGTCCTTATCAACAACAAGATGGGCTTGCCATTGTGACGCTGTGACTGCTATAAAGTCATTCTTCAAATACTTGGTGGAAGCTATTGAAAAAGTCGCCTCAACTACAAAAGTAGCTGAAGTGAGGGCGAAAGCAAACGGGCTGCTTTCACAAATGAAAACATTTCAGTTTATAATTTTTTTAGAGATGTTACCTCACATATTAGGTTAAATCGCTATAGTTAACAGGTCGTTGCAATCATCAGAGATTGACCTACTTTCTACAATGGACAATGTACAAAACCTTAAGTTCACATTACAGAACTTACGAGACGACGATGCGTGGTTCAAGAGTGTATTCTCAAGCGCCACTGAAATGTGTGATTACTTTGATGTAGACATCCCACCAGTGAAAAGAAGAAAAGTGTCTCGTCGACTGGATGATGAGTGGGAAAATCAAGCGCAGTTCACGTTCAAAGAGGAAGAATTCAAAGTGCAAGCGTTGTATCCTCTCTCTGATTCCCTCATCAGTGGTATAAATGAACGTTTTAGTCAGGAAACCATGAAACTAGTGAATACAGTGGGCAGGCTTTTGGCTTTGAAACCTGATTCAGAAGATCTAAAAGTTATTTTGTCTCAAATCAATGTGTCCGCAATTGGGCTACAAGCGGACATTCATCTTCTAAAGATTTCTGCGAATAAAAATTGACTTTCGTGGGAATCGTTAAAGTGGATGAGTGATACTAAAGCAACGGTAACATACACGATCTTTCGTAAAGTGCCCAAAATATTCTGTGTTATTCCGGTGACAATTTGTTCGTGTGAAAGAGTGTTCTCAAAAATGACATACGTGAAATCTAAATTGCGATCAACATCATCAGGTGTGCGTTTAAATTAATTCATCTAATGTTACCTTATGTTGAACAAAAGCATGCCGCACAGGTATCTGGCAGTGACATAGTGAAAGTATTTAAAACTCTTGTTCCGACTGAACGAAGAGTAGTACTGTAGTCTAGGACATTTCATAAGACATCAGATGTTCAACCAACCAAGTTACAGATACTGCTCAATATTTGTAAATATAGGTACTGCCAAATCGTAACAGAAAGTGTTTGTTTGTGTATGTCTTTTGTTTGGTGGGGGAAGACGAAGAGTGTTGTATTTTGCTAAAATTCGGCTTTCGTTTACCTGGTAAGTAAATACAATTCTATTATTGTTTTATTCAATATATTTTATTACCAGTGGCGTATTTACGATTTTGTTTCGGGAGGGGCTTTGCTAACTTTCGGGGGGGGCTTTGCCTGGAAATGTGAAAATTTTGCAAGATATTTCATTTACTTTACTATACTAAGTAAGATTTCGGGGGGAGCTTAAGCCCGGAAGCCACCCCCTAAATACGCCACTGTTTATTACACATAATTAGCTCTTGTGAAATGAATGACAGAGACTCAGATTTATGTAATGAGAAACTTAAAATTGGTTAACAGGTTTCTCAAACCTCGACGAGCCAAATCCCTGAATTTCAACAAAATCGTAAATGTCGCTCCTAGGCCCGCCAACTTCCCAGATACTTCAACATCCTCCGGGCAAATAAAAATAAATATATATATATATATATATATAAAGAAAGAAAGTAATGATTACAAGGTGGCTGCATATCTTCAGGAGTACCGCTATTGATTTGCCCCCCCTCCAAATCCAAGGGTCTGCGCACGCCTGTGATTGAATTTTACTCGCTGAAGACTAATAAGCAACATACATGACTTTAAATTACGATAAAATCCATCAATAACTCATCTGATTTGTGAAAATCAACACCCATATTATCAGTTGAATTGAAAAAGTCTTCATCGATGATGTTGCAGCTAGCCGAGGCGCTGGAACTGGATGTACAACGTTGGATTATAGATTGGTTGTGTTTGTCTATACTGCCATTGTCTCAATTTTCAGTAGTACTTCTTTTGGCAGGCCATAGTCCTTAAAAACACTTCTTATTTCTCCGTGCACCCACATGAATCATCATAATTGCATTCAGAGTTTCCATGCGAATTAGATATTCTATTTGTTTCCCTTAATAAACAAAGACAATCTCTGTGGCTTGAAGAACCGAACAGTTTACTAAATTTGTATTAGAAAACTTTCATTCTTGCAATGAAATGCGAAATTTAAAATAATTAAAAAGTAGCAAACGGGGCCGTTACGGAAGCGACATTAAAATTCTTTCGGAGTAGATAAGTTCTCTGTGGGTGGAGAGAGAGAAGAATAAAAAACAATTGTTTGTTGCGTAATAAAACACTCTTTGTCGGGAAATCAATCAACACGATAATTTATAATGACAAATAGGCTAGTTTTTTTTAAAGTACAATTTATTTTCAAAGAGAAAGGTATTTTTATAATTAATATAACGGCTAATAAAAAGCCAGAACTAGCAAGAGAGTTTCATCAAATTAGCTATATTTAAGGCTATAAGCATTTCGTAGATTTGTATGGCTACATACTTCTCCAAATAAGCTAGATTTAGCCAAAAATAGGCTAAATTGGCATCACTAAATAGTTGTTATGTCATTATCTATGGCTAATTGTAACGTTTTTTCGTAACACAGTTTTAAATTCTTGGGATTTTGATCGTTTGGTGCGCTTATGTGAATCACATAATCTACAGGTAGATTGTAACCTTATGTAATGCATGCGTTACCCTGGAGAAGGTGGACATTTTACGGTATTCTTTCATTTTCTCTCCTGCAAAACATTGAATTGCTCTGTCCACAGCTCCTCGTGGCTCTAGAAGACAGTTGGACGAGTTCACTATACAATCACCAGCTAGCGTCGTAATTAATCCATGATACAGCGATACTTTTCTATTAATGTCGTGGTTGAAGGCAATCTTCGGTTTTCCCAACCTTTCCACTGAACTCGTTCTCGAATCCAGCTGATCCCAACATGGTAAATCTGTCATAAACACAACTTTCCGTATAAACAACGAATCTAATTGGTCGCTTCACCTGGACCCTGAAATTCCATTAAGAAGGAATTTATCTTATCCACTTCTTGGAGATTTTTGTCGGGGATGTCTGCTCCTACAGCATCGATCTCAGATGTTTCCAACTTCGATAATGTTGATGCGTGATGTATCAACTATTCACACTCACTTAACACGCAAAACAAATACGTTTGATATTCCACACCATAGACTCAAGCAAACCACTGCGGCATTTTCAGTATTAGCACCAAGGTCATGGAATGCTTTACCAAATGTAGTAAAAGAAGCTAAAACATTTAATTCTTTCAAGAAAATGTTAACAATTTATTTACTCAGCCAACAAAATTTAAGTTCAGGTACCCATGATTTGTATTCTATCACTTGAACCCAGTGATGTAATGCTAAATTTTTAGGTGGGTATACGCTGCATCCCTTGTCACACACACACATTATATATATATATAGGGTGTTTCAATACTATTAGTCTTTGCACTATTAAGATTTAAAGTTCAAAGTCCATAAGGAAGTTATGAAATATCCTTGCTTATAGGCAACTGACAGTGGCTCCCTGCCAAGGCCGCCGATCCTGGGGGCGCCGAGGGGCCCGGCCCCCCAAAAGCTGATGTGGGCCCCTATTGTGTTTATGAATATACAATATTTGGCATACTTTGAATTTAATTTATCTTAAAGTCCTGATATAGGTAAATAGGGGGAATATGGGCGGAAATAAGGTTTCCTAGCAAGTACAAAATGAAATTTCGTAGCACAGCAAGTACAAAATGAAATTTCTTGTTTAGTGGGTTGGAAGCACTGTTGGAGTCTTGGTTGCGACTGTAAGTTTTATGAAACGTGGAAACAGAAATTTAAGAGAATATTAATGGTTTGAAGATAAGTGATGTACAATTTTCTTGCCCCATAAAATGCCTGTTGTTATTCTGCACCTATAAAACTTAAGATATTGTCCGGATATATAAAACAATTAAGAAAACTTGGTTACTCACGTGTAGAGTCCAAGGTGTTTCCCTTTGTTCACAAGGCATGGCGCGCGCTGCAGAATCGTGCACAAACAGTGTTGCAAGCCTAAATAAAATATAACAAAATGGGGTAATATGAGATGAGGCATTCGGGGTAATATGGGTAAGTGGATTTAGGTGGAGTAAATATGGGTACGTGGACAATATGGTCAAGAGACAAAAGGTCTCGTGAAAACGATACAGGGTACGTTTCAAATACAGGTCTCAATAGGGTGAACAGTGGGTAAGCTTCGCAAGTATGAGTCTTGTCCCATCGCGTGAAAAATAGTAAATAAAAAATAAAAACAAACACATTCAAAGTTGGGAAATTTCCTGTTATACAATAAAACAAATATAATATTTCACGTAAATTTTAGGTAGAGTAGGCAGTTCCAAAGAATTGACAGCAGACGAAAATCTGATGTTGAAAAAGAGAAGGAAGTCTACAACGACAAAGAAAGATAAGACGACGATGTACTGAAGTTTCTGAGAATAACATTGACTCTCAATGTTCAGTGTGCCAAGGGTGGTTCTATGTTGATCACAATGGAGAATAGTGGGTCAAGTGTATGCAATGTTTAATGTGGTATCATTTTGCGTGTGTTCATTTTAAAACCAAGAAGTTCATCTGTTCTCAGTATCCTTAGGCAGAATTCTTAACTTCACCAGTTCCATGTAATGTTTTTTTTTATTTATAAGTTCCTTTTTCGTATTATTGAGCTCCTAATATTGTCCATAAGAGTATGTTTGTCACTACTTTTTGTTGTAAATCTTATTAGTGTAGAATTTATGTGTACTGTGAGATGGTTAGTTAATGTATTTCTTTTGCTCATATTCCCTATACTCTAACCCATATTACCCTTAATTTTGGGGTAATATGGGTTATTTTACATGTGTCACAATTATACGTGTAGTACTAAACAGTAAGCGTAAGGAGCTAATGTTTGCTAATATTTCTATGGCGTAATACACAAGCTTTGTCATTATCAAATGTTGATTCAATTGTTTAATAAATTACTGAGATACAGAGCTTTATTTCAGAAACTGCCCATATTCCCCTATTTACCTTATATAGTTTCTGCATCTGAATGGGACCTCCAAATTTACAGAGAAATCGGTGCCCTTGCTCTCTGCGCGTATCGGTTGCATAACGAGCAGGATATGTATATGAAGTAACAAGAGAAGTCTGAATGGAGAGCTATGTTTTGGAGAACAGTTACCGAACCACTTAATCTATCAACCAGAGACTAAGAAAAAGATTACCTATAATGTTATAGATTAATTTAAGACCTTATTTAGCTCTCTGCGTTAAGTAGGTCAGGCTGTAGAAGTGATTGTACCTGTGTGACTGATAACTATAAGAAAAAAATGACTTGGACCAATGTTTTTTCCGCCACCTTCCTCAATCCTTTGGTCCTACCTATCACTATGACACTTTCAAATAATGTATTTAGTGTACACAGAAATACACATATCTCGTTTGAGTTAAAATGTTGAATACATCTGGAGTAATTTAAGATTGAAATTTTTAATTTTAACATTGTAAATTGGTCGCGAACCACAGCCTACTGGCTGCTGTGAACCAAGAAGAGATTAAAAGCCCTCAATCTGTAGTTTGTCTGTCCTACAGCTTACAACTTCTTTCTTTCTCTCTCTCCCAAATTGTGTTTAGTTGTTGTTTTTTTGCTCGGAGTATGAATTTAGCTTTCTTCTGTCGGATCATAATTGCATTAAAATAGAAAGAGTTTAACTTTGGTTTCGTTGGCGCATGACCGTTTTAGAATTGATAGATTGAGTGACCCAATAGCCTAAGTAACAACAGCAATAATGTCAAAATTAGTATCCGTATTAATACTAATATCGGCCTTATTGCTGTTGGTACTTAGGCTACTGTGTCACTCAACTATTGAATTAAAACAATGTCAACTATATACCAATGAGCAAACAATTAATGACTTGAAGCGTTAATAGATAAGACAAAAAAAGATAAAGAATAGATAAGATAAAGAATAGACAAATAAACAATACAATAATGCGAAGACAAGCTGTTTTCATGAACTACCACACCTAGAACTTATAATTTTAGATGTCTCGGAAAAGCAGAAATGAACTTAACTTATACTACTGTTATAAGTTTAAATCTAGTCTTCGTTGCGATCTTCAGATACGAAGCTTTCTTTTGCTGCTTTTAATGCATTACGATGGTTCCGGAATTCCACCTTAAAATGTAGGACAATATTTCATACAGTCACGTTGTTGAAAACTGACGCTACACGTAAACAAATTCGTATAAAGAGGCGGCACTTGAGGGAAGTCACATCGGGTCTATGCCAATTTCAAGACAAATTTAAACCGAAGTAAGCATATGCCAATTTCAAGACAAATTTAAACCGAATTAAGCGTATAACGCCTGCGGCTGCGTTATGATCGAATATTTTTCGTATTTGCAACTTCGTCGGATGTTTTTTAAATTAAACGTTTAGTTATTATTATTATTATTATTATTATTATTATTATTATTATTATTATTATTATTATTATTATTATGCAGAAGCGATTAAAAGAGCCGCTTCAACCAAACTGCAAATAGGCACCTTAGAGAACATTTTCGAGGCCAATTTATGGTTGAATTAAGCCCTGATATCAGCGCCCAAGTTAGAGTCGAGTAGTAGAAAATGGATCAATCTCGGGCAACCTAGGCCATACTAGCTCATACTTGGCCAACTCAGGAGCCCCTGGGAAATGGAACACCTTACACCGTGAACCCACGGTCTTTTACGACCTCCATTTTAGGGATGTATTTATTCCCTTTATGAGCACTTTTTAGGGGGTGTACTCGTTCTCTTTTATGAGCACTTTTTAGGGGTGAACTCGTTCCCTTTTATGAGCATATTTTCCAACCCCTATTTTAATTACGAACACATAGCAGAGCAGATAATACATAAGACTCGTTCTCTTACGAACATAGCACAGCTAATAAAAGAGTATGGTATATTTTCCAACCCCTATTTGAACATAGCAACACTTCGTTCCCTTTTATGAGCATATTTTTCAACCCCTATTTTAAGATAGCAGATAACACATAAGATTACGAACACATAGAAGAGCAGATAACACCTAAGACTACGTAACATTTTAGGGGTGTACTCGTTCCCTTTTATGAGCACTTTTTCAACCCCTATTTTAAGATAGCAGATAACACATAGGATTACGAACACATAGAAGAGCAGATAACACATAAGATTACGTAACATAGCAAGGGTGTATTCGTTCTCTTTTATGAACACTTTTTTCAACCCCTATCTTCCAACGGTCTATTTAACATAGCACATATTGCATAAGACTACGAAACATAGCAGGGGTGTGTTCATTCCCTTTTATCAGCATTTAAATTGCACAGAGACTAAGAACGCACCACTCCTATGTAACATAGCTGTTGGCCTATTTTTCCACCCCTATTTAAACATAGTCCATTTTAAGGGGGTGAACTCGTTCCTTTTTTATGATTACTTTTTCAACCCCTATTTGAACATAGCAGAAATTACGAACACATAGAAGAACAGAGAATACATAATATTCATTCCCTTTTATGATCACTTTTTCAACCCCTATTTGAACATAGCAGATAATACATAAAGCGGGGGTGTACTCGTTCCAAACCCTATTTTAACATAACATAAATAGCGAGCACATTATAGCAACGATTATAATCGAACACTTTGAACCGTCCACCCACGGTCTACAGGGGGTGTATTCATTCTCTTTGATGACCACTTTTTCCACCCCTAAGAAAAACTACGAACATAGCAAATTCGTTTCCAATGAGCACTTTTTAAGGGGTGAACTCGTTCCCTTTTATGACCACTTTTTCCAACCCCTATTTTAACATAGCAGAAATTACATAAGATTCATTCTCTTTTTCAACCCTATTTTAGCAGACAATGAATACCTATGTAACATAGCAAAGGGGTGTACATAAGACTACGAACACACAACTGTATTCGTTCAACCCCCTAATTTAACATAGCGGAAATAACATAAGCATGTTCTCAAACTACTGACCATCGAGAACAGAGGTGGAGCCACATTTAGAAATAGGTCATCAAAGACCACATGTCCCAAAAGTGTTGACCATCGAGGTCAAAGGTCAAAATACTTAAAACCCAATAACTCGAAAATGGATCCACATACTGAGGTGCTGTTTCCACATTTAGCAATAGGTTATCAGGTACCACATGTCCCAAAAGTGTTGACCATCGAGGTCAAAGGTCAAAGTACTTAAAACCTAATAACTCAGAAACGGAGCCACATATAGAGATGGTGTTTCCACATTTAGTAATTGGTCATCAACTACTACAAGTTCCAAAAATGACGACCATCGAGGTCAAAGGTCAAAATACTTAAAACCTAATAACTCGAAAACGGAGTCACATATTGAGGTGTTGTTTCCACATTTAGTAATTGCTCATCAACTACTACAAGCTCCAAAAATAATGACCATCGATGTCAAAGGTCAAAGTACTTAAAATCTAATAACTCGAAAATGGATCCACATATTGAGGTGCTGTTTCCACATTTAGTAATTAGTCATCAACTACTACAAGCTCCAAAAAATAGTGGCCGTCGAGGTTAAAGGTCAAAATACTTAAAACCAAATAACTCAAAAATGGATCGACATACTGAGGTGCTGTTTCCACATTTAGCAAGAGGTTATCAACTAGTAAATGTTAAAAAAGTACTGACCATCGAGGTCAAAGGTCAAATATTTAAACCTAAATAACTCTTAAATGGAGCAACGTATTGAGGTGCTGTTTCCAAATCTAGTAATAGGTCATCAACTACTAGAAGTTTCAAAAATAATGGTCATCGAAGTCAAAGGTCAATCTCGTAAATGAAACCACATATTGAGATAACGTTTCCTCATTTAGTAAATTTGTGTGATCTATTCAATTTTGTACAAAGCAGAAAAAAAGTGAAGAAGGAATAAATTTGAGTGGCTTATTTACTTTTGTATCAATGAGAAAGAAATCAAAGGAACACAATTTTAACTAGCGCAGAATTTCTGTACCTTTTTAGGCTATTCAAATGGACTAACAAGAAAGAAAGCAAAGATATGCCATATACAAAAGTAAATAAGCCACTCAAATTTATTCCTTCTTCACTTTTTTTCTGCTTTGTACAAAATTGAATAGATCACACAAATTTACTAAATGAGGAAACGTTATCCCAATATGTGGTTTCATTTACGAGCTTGACCTTTGACTTCGATGACCATTATTTTTGAAACTTCTAGTAGTTGATGACCTATTACTAGATTTGGAAACAGCACCTCAATACGTTGCTCCGTTTAAGAGTTATTCAGGTTTAAATATTTGACCTTTGACCTCGATGGTCAGTACTTTTTTAACATTTACTAGTTGATAACCTCTTGCTAAATGTGGAAACAGCACCTCAGTATGTCGATCCATTTTTGAGTTATTTGGTTGTAAGTATTTTGACCTTTAACCTCGACGGCCACTATTTTTTGGAACTTGTAGTAGTTGATGACCAATTACTAAATGTGGAAACAGCACCTCAATATGTGGATCCATTTTCGAGTTATTAGATTTTAAGTACTTTGACCTCGATTGTCATTATTTTTGGAGCTTGTAGTAGTTGATGAGCAATTACTAAATGTGGAAACAACACCTCAATATGTGACTCCGTTTTTGAGTTATTAGGTTTTAAGTATTTTGACCTTTGACCTCGATGGTCGTTATTTTTGGAACTTGTAGTAGTTGATGACCAATTACTAAATGTGGGAACACCATCTCTATATGTGGCTCCGTTTCTGAGTTATTAGGTTTTAAGTATTTTGACCTTCGACCTCGATGGTCAACACTTTTGGGACATGTGGTACCTGATAACCTATTGCTAAATGTGGAAACAGCACCTCAGTATGTGGATCCATTTTCGAGTTATTGGGTTTTAAGTATTTTGACCTTTGACCTCGATGGTCAACACTTTTGGGACATGTGGTGTTTGATGACCTATTACTAAATGTGGCTCCACCTCTGTTCTCGATGGTCAGTAGTTTGAGAACATGCTTATGTTATTTCCGCTATGTTAAATTAGGGGGTTGAACGAATACAGTTGTGTGTTCGTAGTCTGGTTGAAAAAGGGGATGAATCTTATGTAATTTCTGCTATGTTAAAATAGGGGTTGGAAAAAGTGGTCATAAAAGGGAACGAGTTCACCCCTTAAAAAGTGCTCATTGGAAACGAATTTGCTATGTTCGTATTTTTTCTTAGGGGTGGAAAAAGTGGTCATCAAAGAGAATGAATACACCCCCTGTAGACCGTGGGTGGACGGTTCAAAGTGTTCGATTATAATCGTTGCTATAATGTGCTCGCTATTTATGTTATGTTAAAATAGGGTTTGGAACGAGTACACTCCCGCTTTATGTATTATCTGCTATGTTCAAATAGGGGTTGAAAAAGTGATCATAAAAGGGAATGAATATTATGTATTCTCTGTTCTATGTGTTCGTAATTTCTGCTATGTTCAAATAGGGGTTGAAAAAGTAATCATAAAAAAGGAACGAGTTCACCCCCTTAAAATGGACTATGTTTAAATAGGGGTGGAAAAATAGGCCAACAGCTATGTTACATAGGAGTGGTGCGTTCTTAGTCTCTGTGCAATTTAAATGCTGATAAAAGGGAATGAACACACCCCTGCTATGTTTCGTAGTCTTATGCAATATGTGCTATGTTAAATAGACCGTTGGAAGATAGGGGTTGAAAAAAGTGTTCATAAAAGAGAACGAATACACCCTTGCTATGTTACGTAATCTTATGTGTTATCTGCTCTTCTATGTGTTCGTAATCCTATGTGTTATCTGCTATCTTAAAATAGGGGTTGAAAAAGTGCTCATAAAAGGGAACGAGTACACCCCTAAAATGTTACGTAGTCTTAGGTGTTATCTGCTCTTCTATGTGTTCGTAATCTTATGTGTTATCTGCTATCTTAAAATAGGGGTTGAAAAATATGCTCATAAAAGGGAACGAAGTGTTGCTATGTTCAAATAGGGGTTGGAAAATATACCATACTCTTTTATTAGCTGTGCTATGTTCGTAAGAGAACGAGTCTTATGTATTATCTGCTCTGCTATGTGTTCGTAATTAAAATAGGGGTTGGAAAATATGCTCATAAAAGGGAACGAGTTCACCCCTAAAAAGTGCTCATAAAAGAGAACGAGTACACCCCCTAAAAAGTGCTCATAAAGGGAATAAATACACCCCTAAAATGGAGGTCGTAAAAGACCGTGGGTTCACGGTGTAAGGTGTTCCATTTCCCAGGGGCTCCTGAGTTGGCCAAGTATGAGTTAGATTGTTCCAGATCGATCCATTTTCTTCTACTGAGTCGGGTAGTATCGGTATACCCATCTAAAACTTTAGTCCAATAATTTCTTTCGATTCGAGGTTTAGGTTTTCCGTCAGGAGCGATTTTCAAAAACCACCAACGACAATCTTTTCAAGAGAAGTAGCTCAAGTGGTAGAGCGTCGCTTCGCATTCGGTAGGTCGTGGCTTCGATTCCCGCTGCCAACCATCCTGACTGGTTTTCCTCAGTCCTACCAGGTAAATGCCGGGATAGTGCCTAGTAAACAGGCCCTAGTCGATACCTTCCCAAATCCTTTCTATTATTATTGTTGTTGTTAGATATGCAGTAGCTATAAAATGGCCTCTGAGCTGTATCTCGTGATTTTTGAATAAATAAAATTAATACGCACCCTGGGAAAAAGGAAAAATAGATAAAGGCAGAAAATGCTCTCCTTCTAAAAGTATTTCCTAAAAGAACTCGGTTCAGGTAGGTATTAAAAAGAGAGAGAGAGAGAGATACTCAAAAGTGCACACAAAGGTGTTTTTAAATTTCCCTTAAGAAAAAAAGAAAAATCACACCCCTTCGCCCCACTTGGCACCACCAAGTTTACCATCCGGTTCCAAAACGCATCTGGGATGCTCATTGGTCCATGCATGACTTGACCAATAAAAAGAACGGGTTCAATACGTGTTATATGAGCTTAAAAAGCGTTTAAATACACCACCATTCCATGGTACCGATTCGTACCATAAATCCTCAAAAGGTTAAAAACTACTAAGCAAATATTTTCGAAGTGACGGCTGTACCGAAATGATCAAAGATTGCTGTGACATGTTCATACGCTACAAGTCTTCCGTGACTCTTGTTTTCTACCCCTTCCTGTTAACAAATTTTCTTCAATTTTCTTTTTTACCTGAAAGAAAATGAAACGACGAAGAAAAATGTTTATTTTTACTCCGTCCCTTTTTTTCAGTAGGTTGAAGGGAAAACTATTTGGTCTAGGAATTAATTCGTGCGGTTGGTACGCACACATTGAAGCTGTAGTACAAACACAAAATACATAAATACCTTAAGAAAAATATTGTCCATCGCTAGCCACCACTTTCGCCCATCTGTCAGGCAATGTACGGATTCCGTGGCGAAAGAAGTCCTCATCCTTGGAAGCGATCCAGTCAGAGACCCATGTTTCGATATCTTCTGAAGAAGTAAACCGCTGTCCAATCAAATCGTTGTTCATGCAATCGAACAAGTAGTAGTCCGAAGGAGCAACGTCTGTTGAATACGGCGGGTGGGGTAAAACTTCCCATCCGACATTTTCTAAATAGGTTTTGACCGGTTTTGCGACATGTGGGCGAGCGTTATCATGTTGAACAATAAGTTTATCATGTCTGTTCTCCCATTCTGGTCGTGTTCTGGCCAGAGCTTGCTTCAAACGCATTAATTGTCGTCGATAACGTTCTCCATTCATAGTTTCACCCGGTTGCAGCAGCTCATAGTACACCACACCTTTCATATCCCACCATATGCACAGCATAACCTTTGCACAGTGAATATCTCGTTTTGGTTGTGATGGACCTGGTTCACCTGGTTTCACCCAGGCCTTTTTTCGTTTAGGGTTCTCGTAATGGATCCACTTCTCATCACCCGTAATAATTCGATGCAGAAACCCCTTTCTGCTCTGTCGTTGAAGCAGCAATTCGCAAATGGTTTTTCGTCTTTCAACGTCTCTGTCTTTCAATTCATGTGGAACCCAATGTGACATCTTTTGAATCATTCCCATGGCTTTCAAGCGTTTGGAGACTGTTGTTTGATCAACGCCTAATGCTGCTGCAAGTTGTTCCTGCGTTTGACACGAATCCTGCTCGAGCAATGCTGTCAATTCTTCGTCTTGAAATTTTTTTGGCTGTCCAGCTCGCTCTTGGTCTGCCAAGCCGAAATCACCCCTTCTAAACCGTGCAAACCACTTCTGACACCTTCGCTCAGCTAGAGCATGGTCACCATACACTTCCACCAAAATACGATGACTTTCAGTCGCACTTTTCTGCATGTTAAAGTAATGCAGCAGGACACCCCGCAAAAACACTTTATCAGGCACAAATTGCGCCATGTTCACTTAACTACAAACTGGTGTTGTTGACGCTTTAATCCACTGCCCTATACTACGAACGATACGCGATGACAGGGGTTTGCAACACATGTGTGGATACACGGAACTGTGGGACGCTCCGTTCGTTGCGCCATCTCTTGTCCACCCGCACGAATTAATTCCTAGACCAAATACTACTAGTACTAGCTTCTGAGTATTTATCGAAATCAATCGCTCCTTTCTTTGGTGTCAATTGCGGCTACAAATAAGCAGTACTAATCCGAGGTTCCCTGTTGTATTTGGTGGTATTGGGAACGACGGTGAATGCTTCAAACTAGACCGACGATAGGTCATATGTTTTGTTATTTTTGTGGAGGCCAACGATTTCTTGGCGCAAATATATTCATTTAATTTCCTTTTTAACTCTTAAAGGAAAGACCACATTCTTTTCGGAACATCCTTCCGCGATTAGAAAGCAAGTGGTTCCATCCTATATTGCCTTGCTCAAATTGTATCCAATCGTCAGAATTTGAATTGAATTTGGAATTTGGTAGGTAGGGACAACGCATGTGACATCTTGAGGGAAAATCACTGCATGTTCAGAGTGTTTTCCATTATAGAAGAGATTCTCAGAAAATTTTATTCCCACGCCCCGAAAACGCAAATATTTTAAAAGAATTTAGACATCATTCGCGGTAACAGCTTGGCGACCAGCAGTTTAGTGAGATTTTTCTTTTTTGAAATAACGTACGTGAAAAGCAGTTGTTTGTTCTAATGAAGTGAGTATACTATTAACTGAATGTAGCGTATACTCGCGTACTTCCTAAATTTTAGGTGGCTACGATAGTTTTCAAAAATTAGAGGTGGGTATACGCCGTATACCCACGTATATCCTCCATTACATCCCTGCTTGAACCACGTAAATGAAATCAGACTTGACTTGTTACATATTCTTTATTAAATAATCATGCATTTTAAAAATATTTTATCACCCTCCTCCCTGCATTGTGAATCACAAGCATAGCTTATTTTGTCTCTGTTATTGATCGGTATGTGTTTGTTTTCATGTTTGTATTTGTATGCTTTTTTCTTCACTTGTACTTGTCCGTGTGAGTGTGTTTTGTTAAAAGTACCACTTTTTGCTTTTCTTTTTTTTTTATCATCTTACTGTATACCTGTATTTTTGTTGTATGTAACCTATCTTTGGACTCAATTGATTGTATGTTTTTGTATAATTCAATGTACTTCCTTGACAAGAGTTACGTGGTAGAGCAGCAATATGCTGAACCTCGCCCGCTTGAATAAAGCCTTTTTTAATTCAATTCAATTCAATTCAACTTACGTACATTTTTGGGCAATCCTGCAGCAGGTTGTAGTAGTTCTTTCACCTGTCGATAGTTATTGAATCAATCTTCACTGACGGAAACGACAGGAGGTCCAAAGATCTGAGGTCACCTACGAACGTTCGCTGTCGATTGCGTCTCTTCACCAAAATAATCCGGCTCTTCCATGGAAACGTTTCTGCGGTATAGGGCGTTTTGTTGACAGGCGTGGTATTAGAAAGCCGAAACTCGTGCTTAAAACCATGGGCGAGTCCCACATCGTCTTCTGACCAACTCCATATATCGGCAAACTGATGATCAGGTCGTAGAAACGCTCCCGGGCTTTTGGAGACAAGTCTGGATTGACATCTATTCGTTTCGGGTCACACATTTTTCTGGACTCCTCCAACTTCTCTGGAGACGGCGAAGATTCTTCTGATGCTGTCAATGTCCTCCTTTCAGGTTCATCGGGCGCTTCCTCGAACTTTTCTCCCTCGCCTATGTTCGTTTTTTGACCTAACTTCATGGTGTTAACGGTGGGATTCGTTACAAACACCACTCGGGAATCAAAATCCACTATTACCCACAGGATAAAAATTCCCAACATTTCCTCTATACGTTGAGATGGTAACAGTAATGCCTTTTCCCCCGTAATATCCCAACACTGTAAAAGGGAGAGTCGTCGTTGCCATAGAAACCACCGTTCCTTAATTTTGAACATACTAGATTCGATTGAAACGAGAAAACTTTTTATCGGACTTCTAAAGAGAATGAAATAAAATAACTAAATACATGACCGTGTTTATTACATCTAGGATTCCCAGTCACGACCCCCTTTTCAGTTTTATTAAAAAAAAATAGAAGAAGAAGATGAAGAAAGGAAAAGGAAAATAGAAGAGGAAAGAGGTAAAGTAAGAAGGTAATAAAGGGGAAACTGTTACTGAATATTTTGAAAAAATATGGTAAAGAAAGTGAATAATTATCGAATTCCAATAGCTATTGGGTTAATATTTGGTATTCAGGTGATTAAGGGTAGACGCATGTTAACCCATACATCCCCGATCTAGATCCATTTAACCCCAACTACCAAATTATCCCGATCTAGATCTGAGATAGACGAGAAAGTTTAAGTTTACAGTTTATTCAATATTTCCAGAAGTTCTAGACTAATATCCAATATTTGAAAAATAAAAGACGAAGTTGATGGCATGTTAGAATCGACCACAAAGAAAGAAAAAAAAATTAGAGTATTACATATTCGTAGAAGATTTTGACTCTCACAGTTCTCCCATGCTGATCATTCGTTCAGGCTACTTCAGTCCTTTTTACTTCCTTCATAGAGCCAACTTAAGTTAGTATTAACATTCAATGAGTTTAATTGATAACTACCATTAATTATAATAAGTCACACATATATGTCAAAATAATGGATGCACTTAATAATGAACCTACATTTCACTCACACACACATTCATATAGGACAATGTATACTTTGGGTGGTATTTAGTTAAATTAAACTAACCTAACTACATTACTATATACATTTATTACATTTCAATAAAAGAAAAATTAGTTGGACATAACAGGGAAAAAATTTAATACATGGAAAGAATGTTTCATTAACATGCATAGAAATTCGCTAATTTTATCAAGACCAAATAACACATTTATCTTCCTATATATATATTAAAAGTTGCATTACATAAAAGAGAATTTGACAAAAGGAAAAGAAAAAAAATGAAAGACAAAAATAAAAAAAATTCAAAGATCAATACATTTAGGATTCAGTGTAATGAATATATATATATCGTTGCGGAAAAAGAAAGAAAAAATAAATAAAAAAAATATATATATATAATTGGTTAATCATTCTAAAAAAAAAAATACTTTAATAGCATTTTATTAGGTCTCTGTCCCAAGAGGAGACATTTCGACGATTTTATGAGTCTTTGTTCTCACATCGATAATAGCTCCCTTTTCCAACTCTCTTTTGCACTGTGGTTTGTGTCCATGAGAGTGTTTAATTGTTTTTGTTTTAGCTATAGACAAATAGTCGCTTCATATCACATATATATGTATATTTCTCATTTCGTCACTCGACGCACTCAATATAAAATTTCAAAGTTTATCAAGGTTAAAAAAAATTTTGAATCCAGTCACAGATATTGAGAACATATTTCCATATTCCGGTATTCACATTAAGTTATCAACTAAACTTCTCTTCATTAAATTTAAGACCAGTAATTTTCTTTATAGTATAGATCTTGTAGTCAAAAGATTCTAGTCACTGAATAGTTAAATTTCCGATCGTAGGGGAAGGATTTGTTTCAGAGTCTACTGATAGAAGATTCGTTGGTGGGGCACACTGTTTCGTAGGTTATTAATTTCACTTTGATCTTGCGAATAAATTTGGATGAGGATTAGGGTTATTTTACTTATCTTACGACCTGCTACTCGTTTTACTTACATGCGGTATTTAACATTATATTCAACTTTAATAGTTACAGACATCAATAACCACTCAACAAAATGTAATTTATTACAATATACGCGGTAACGCTATATATCACAAATAGTTGGTAAAGGTCGGGTGTCAAAAACCTTTGGCAACCTAAATAAAACCAGGGTAAATACCGAGCCCATTACATACATACTCGTATATATATATATTCATATTATTCAATACAATAAATTTCACTTTAATATCCATCGTAGTATTTCGTCGACGTTTAAATTCTACATAACCGTTCATATTCGACAAGTATTCATATTTTATAAATATTTATATTTTATTGGCTCAAAGACAAAACAAAAACCCTGACTATCAAAAATTCACTTTTTTTTCCTCATAAGGTTGCAACATTGTAATTTATATGTATAAACCCGATAATCAATAATCATTTTCAACTTACTAAAGATCCGCGTAGATATATAAAAAATAGTTGGTGTTATTTAATGACATAAGAGGTGGAAATGCAACAAGATGAGCAGGCACGTAACTTTTAAAACTATGTAAGCACATATATAGATGTATATAAAAAAAAATCAATGTTATTGGAAACTAGTGGGCCCAGACTACTAATACATACACACTATATGACCAATCAATAGAAATAAAAACCAGAAATCAGTTGTCAATGCATATAATTTGTATGATCCATGAATAACGAATGTTTCTAGGAATCCGAAAGCATAGTGTACCTTCTCGTCAGTTTCTCCCGTGGTGGATTGAATATCGCGAAAATGGTCCTGAGATGTGCTGCAATACCTCCACGAATTGCATCCCTCGATGTCTCAGTTAGTACATACGATCGAAATAAGTGATATGGAATATTGTACATTTTCATGAGTTTCAGAAACCAGGGGGGGGGGAAGGTTGAAAAAGTAAAAAAAAAAATCTCGAAGTAATGAAGACAGAGAGAGATAGAGAAGAAGGAAGACGAAGAATAGTGGCGCCAAAGACTTAAGTGGGAAATAACTAACGCTACAAAGACAGAAATCGAATTTCGCTCTCAACAAAATCCATAGCCAAAATATTCTTAACATGCCAAAAGGGTGGTCTACTCAAATACGTAGACTCAAGGAACGCCCTGCTGCCAAGGATGCAAGTTCTGTGTCCATCAGATCCCAATCCCACAAGTATTTGGTTGTAAGATTGAAATCCGATCCCCGTATCCGGCCCAAACCAGCAGGTTCCCGGAAATCGTCCGGAAGGTTAGAGTAGGCGTTGATTTAGAATTTCAAGAAAAAAAAAATCATCCGACCTCTTGGAAACTAGAAGATTCCAGAATAGGGATGAAATTAGAGTAATAGCTAAGGTATCCCTAATTAGTGATTTGCCAAAATAAAAAAAAATTAAATAAATAAACTGAATTTTGGATCGGTGATTTCAATTACCGAAACATCACCGATGGCTACCCAGCGCAGACATGCCACCGTCTGGGACGTCGTTAATTTCCCTCATCTAATTAAACTAAGAAAAGACATGAAAAATACTTAAGGGGACTAGGGGTCGACGTCCGGGTACGCTAATGACATGAATATTAGTTTAGTAGCAGTTGATTTAATCGGATAGTCCGAACTGAGTTATATGAACACTGCACAATAACTAAATAAGGTAAGCAAAAAAAAATCTCGGAGAGGCAATGAATGTTAAAGGTACAAATGACCGAAACCTGTACTCTTCGATGATCACAGGATATAGCAGTTGGTTTTCTTAATTATCATTTCTGTCAACCTTTAGAAGTAATTCCCACATGATGCTACCCTATCTATTGAAAGTTTTAAGATTCCGGGGCTATTATCATGAGGTACATAAATGCAAAGTCAGACAATTTCCCAACTACAATTTACTATTCAAGTAGCAAACTCGGTTGGATGAATGTACTGGTGTAGCAGTCAGAACGCGAGAGATCTTTTCTTTTCTTCGTAAACATATTCATATTTTCACTATAAAACATACACTAGGCCTATCCATTTAAATCTAGGGGTCATCATCTCATTCATATTTTATATCATATTATTAATATATCATTACATTCATTCATTATCTACTAATTTTCGCGCGAAGTAATATTTTATAGACACCCTATTTCATACATTTTACACGCAGGCCATACACATATTTACATTACACAGTAATAAATATATATAATTATCACAATCTATCACGCTCAAACCACCACACGATCACATTCATCGAACCACGTACTCTTTGTTTCGAAGCCCTCAAATTGTATTTACTTCGCAGGTTTAAAAACAAAAATCATACATGTATTTACTTAAAGTTAAGTTGTCAACGATTAATCTATTTGCTGTTAAAATTAAAGCAACAATGGAATTTTCTACAGCCACGGGAAAAGAGAATTTAATACTACATTTTGAAACAAACAGTAACAGCATATGGGCTTTACTTCTACTAAGAAAATAGGTATTCTTTATTTCGGCAGATATTTCAATTACTACTGAACCTAGCAAACTGAAATTTTTCTCATAGTAAGATCTCATGCTATTTTATACGAAGGTATACTCATCTGAACCGAAAACCATGTCCAATGAAAGTAATTTTTGAATAAATGACTAAAATCCAACAACCTAGATCACTAAGTTATGCGATGTCGTATTGTCAACAAACAATTGAGTACCGAAACCGGACGCTGTGGCGCTGTAGTGGAGGCATAATTTACCGTGTACTGAAATCTATACTTGTACTCATTAATCAGAAATTTAATATTTACTCTGGTTTATTTCTGTTAGGAAAATGGTACTAAATTAACACATATTTATACACTGTCCTAACCGAAATTTCACACACTCACACAAGACTACTAACTACATACACCACTGCTAATACTATACATAAAAACAACTAACTAAACCAAACATGCACCATTTAGTTACATGCATGTTGACAAAATAAATACTCCCTTCTGATATATACCGTCGGCTCTATTTAATTTAGAGGGGGCAAAATGAGAAAGATAACCACTAGGTCCAATTGACCTGACCAATTGTTTACATAATGACTACCAAAAGTTGATGCCCGGGGGCACCTTAACGAAGTTTATGTAGGGACCCTTCCCCTGAAAGGGGAAAAGGCCCTACAACGAACAATAACTAACCCATTCCCCCGCTAGAACTGGTTCAATTCAGAAAAGGGGATAGGAGCCCTTTTGAACTAACTTAAGCTGCCATTATGATTATTTACAGTACTATCAAACCTACTACATACATGCAATTACGAAATAAATAATAATAAATCACATTTACTTAATACACGACCAACATGCACTAATCAGGTCGTAATTTCCCTAATCCCTAATTGAATTTGGAATAACAAAAAAAAATAAAGTCACTCTTTCACTTCTGCTATTATAGCTGGGCAGCAAACATGGCTTCCTAGAAAACAGAACTGGATGCTTCACTAACTTATTGTTTCTTTACGAAAATGTAGGTTTTTTCACTGTTTTTGGGGCTTCTACACAGCCTTCAATGTTCAATTATGAAATTAAATCATATTTTTTTACCTGAATTCTATTAAAATCCTAGTCCTTTTACCGCAGATATGTAGACGAAAATATAAGCTGCGTCTCGTAAGGTGTCTTCGATTATTCTGATAACATTGCGCCGAAAAAGCCAGAGGTAGGAGAATTCCTCCAATCAGAACGAAAACTTTAGCCGCGGAAATTACAAAGCAAATAGAAATTTGGCAAATCCAGATATAACCGGATCTGAAAGTGACTATGGACTACTGAGAGGGGGGTGAGGGAAAGATTAGGTACCTGACTAAATTCTACATTGGTCTGAAATTAAGAAAATTTATATCCAATGACAGAACTATGTTTCGGTATGACGTCAGAATGGTAAACCTGGAAACTTTTCAACTTATATATCAGAAAATGGGATTTACACTTAATCAAAATATAAATAAATATATTATACAGTGGGAAATATGGTTATTAATGAAACCTTTCGATTCATTATATTTAATTCGAAGTAAAGGGAGTAAATAAATTGTGTAGCTAAACCGAAATTGAAAAAAAAAATTACTAGGTACAGGGTGCGTAAAAAAAAATTGCCATTACTTTCAACTGTAATGGTACATTACAGTTTTCCCCGGCCCATTAACAAAATTTTGTTAGAATAACAAAATTTTGCTAATTGGGAATACTAACTACTGATGCTTGTTAAATTAACACACTCATTCATCTCATTCAAACATTACCAGTCACACTAGGACAGTATATTATATCTACTTGGGGTATTGCGCGAGTAATTCATTACGTTTATCTTCTGTACAATTGAAAATCTTTAAATTTCGAAAATTGTGAGTTCCGATACTTTTTTTTTTTTTCAGTAGTGTTCACATAGCAATAGAACGGACAGAAGTTATAACTGAGAAATCGACAGAGACAATTCGTAAGGCTTCAGCCGTCGACTAGTATATCTGATGACATTAGGATCTAGTTTCCCGACTATCACTGCCATTCAATATTGTTCTAGGCTCACCGTTACCACGCACTTGCGAATGGATTGAATTCTGGGGTCGATTTACATTATTGTTACTATTATTGTTATTATTATTGCCCTGACTATTACCGTTCTCCCTTCTTCCGTACGTCCTGTTAAAATTCCTCCTGGTGTTATCGCCCTTATCCGGGTTCGATGCCATGTTGGTACGGTCATAGGGACGATAACTCCGGCGATTGTTGAACATGGGCCGATTCCTAAATAGTCGCCGGCCATTATTGTTGTTTTCTGAGCCATACCCACTAGGATAACGAGATCCAGCTTGGGTATAACTCAGGAAATCCGTCTGGCAACTTGCCGTTACCTTCGTCTTCGTCGGTTTTAGAATCTTTGCCTGTCGGGCGAAGTATCGTTTTGGTGGACCACCAACTTCCTTACCGCACAAGGCAGCTAAACGTGAGGTGACTTCTCGCACCGTTTGGCACAAGTGGGACGCTATGGCCCGGGACTCATCGGGTGGAAGAGCGTTAACTATAATATCTACCAGTTCGGCCTGCGAGGGATGTTCAGCTATCTGATAATATAGTTCGATAATTTTCCAAGCATAGTCCAAGAGGGATCCATACTTGGAGCGATCATACCGGAGTGATTGTAAGTTTCTTTTTTGGAGTCGTTCGATGTGCTCATTACAATATTCTTCTTTGAAAAGAATCAAAAAATCACCGAACGTCCGGATTTGGTATTTAACCGAGGCAAACCATGCGCCCGAAGCGGCGATCAAACATTTTTCAACTATTTGTAGGCGTTCTCCATCAGTAAGTTTGTACATGTCTAGATATTGCTGCAATCTTCGCAGGAAAACTCTAGGTAACCCGTTAGTAATGTTCCCATCGAAAGTGGGGAAACGTTCAATATCCCGGAGGGAAACTTTAGAGCTCATACTATACGGGGCAGGAAAAGAATCTAGTGGAATCAACGCATTATCCTGAGCGGTTGGGGTTGTCACCGGATTTGCCACCGACGGAGTGGTCACTGAACTGAACGCTCCCATATGACCAAGAGAGGTTTTATAATTAGTATTGACCATGTAAGGTTCGAATTTAGGACCCACCACTGCAGTAACTGACGGTCCGGCACATCTCCTTTCCCCTCCTGGCAGCACGCTGTAAGATTGTACCATTCCAAAGGTAGAGTGAGCATTTACGCTAGTGACTGTTGTAGTCACAACACTCGACTGCATCGGTACATCGAAATTACTCAACCATGATTTCGAGGTTGGCTGATGCGGGGGACAATACATGGTTGTGTCCCGTGCATCAGGCAACACTTGACTCTTTCCCGGGAGGACGTTACTCGTTTCTGGGAAATTTTTCCCTATAGAATCGCTATCAGGAAAAGGATAGGAGATGTCAGACTTGACGATTTCCAGTTTAGTAATCTTCCCCTTAATACTGTCTACCTCAGTTTGAATTCGACTAATTCTTTGATCAACCGACTCTAGTTTAGTTTCTATTGATAGGTCGGATATTACAACATTCAATTTACTTATTTCAGCCTGCTGCTGTTCAACCTTTCGTTCGATGTCACCAAATCTTTTGTTTGTACCCTCAAACCTTACATCTATTTCGTTTAATTTCTCATTTGTTTCGTCTCTGAGCTGCTCGGTAGACTGTTGGGCCTGGTATCTAACCTGCTCCAGTTCAGTAGACGTTTGTTCTTTCAATTTACTAATCGAAGAGGCAAAGTCTAAACAAATCTGGTCAAATTTGTTGTTTAATACCTCGAATCGAGCATCGGTCTCTCGTTTCGAGGTATCAAACTTTTCATTTATTTCACGTCTCATTTCTGCATTCTCACGCCTCATTTCTGTATTATTTTGTTCCATGTTAGAAAATTTTTCATGCATCATTTCCATCATCTGGCGAATTAATGCAGACGTGTCAGACCCTCCAGATGACATTCCTTCCTTCGGGTTTGCCGTCTGATCCCGAGAATCACTGTGATTTTCATTTTTTTCCTCATCGTCGAGGTCAGATATCTCCGCTGGAGATATTTGGCCTCGGTCCTTTTCACAGTCCTCACAATATTTTTCTATTTCGCCGGTTTGCACCTTTTCTGCATTTTCCGCAGTATCATCTAAATTGGAACAAGCAAAGTGGATCCATTTTTGTCCACAACCGGTGCATCTAATTAATCTTCGCGGGGCGCGAGATCTTTTCTCTTTTTCATTTAATGTGCATTGAGTGCACGTGATTTCACACTCGCCCTGTGACACCACAACCTTTTTTGTTGCCATAGCTTTGAGACACTTTACACTTTACAAAAGACAAGATATATATAGCAAAAATACACATATACTATAAAATACTTATTTGCTATCCAGACAAGTATTATTCATGACTTAAAGGACTCCCATTCTCTTTCCTTCCTTGAAACCCTTCTAGCGTTTAATTCTAATTTTAGAAAAATTTGGACACTCCTTCTCTTTCTCCCCCTTAGAAAAGGAAACAAAAATGACAAAGTAGCCAACGACTCTACTTATTTCATTTGACTATAAAATTTCTCTTATTAATTTCAATGTTGTAATCAATTCAACATGCCTTCAACCTCACTCTTTGACATTCTTAAAAAATTTCAAATCTATCGGTTGCCATTTAAACTGAGATCCGTTGCCATGGAAACAAACGTTGCCATAACAACCATTCTTATCGCGGTTCACCAACTCAAACTGATTGGCATGATAACTGGTATTATTCAATAAGCATTTTCAGATCCGTTACCACAGTAAACATGGTTACCATAGCAACAATCTTGTCACGTGTCGCCACTTTAAAACTGTAAAAGGGAGAGTCGTCGTTGCCATAGAAACCACCGTTCCTTAATTTTGAACATACTAGATTCGATTGAAACGAGAAAACTTTTTATCGGACTTCTAAAGAGAATGAAATAAAATAACTAAATACATGACCGTGTTTATTACATCTAGGATTCCCAGTCACGACCCCCTTTTCAGTTTTATTTAAAAAAAATAGAAGAAGAAGATGAAGAAAGGAAAAGGAAAATAGAAGAGGAAAGAGGTAAAGTAAGAAGGTAATAAAGGGGAAACTGTTACTGAATATTTTGAAAAAATATGGTAAAGAAAGTGAATAATTATCGAATTCCAATAGCTATTGGGTTAATATTTGGTATTCAGGTGATTAAGGGTAGACGCATGTTAACCCATACATCCCCGATCTAGATCCATTTAACCCCAACTACCAAATTATCCCGATCTAGATCTGAGATAGACGAGAAAGTTTAAGTTTACAGTTTATTCAATATTTCCAGAAGTTCTAGACTAATATCCAATATTTGAAAAATAAAAGACGAAGTTGATGGCATGTTAGAATCGACCACAAAGAAAGAAAAAAAAATCAGAGTATTACATATTCGTAGAAGATTTTGACTCTCACAGTTCTCCCATGCTGATCATTCGTTCAGGCTACTTCAGTCCTTTTTACTTCCTTCATAGAGCCAACTTAAGTTAGTATTAACATTCAATGAGTTTAATTGATAACTACCATTAATTATAATAAGTCACACATATATGTCAAAATAATGGATGCACTTAATAATGAACCTACATTTCACTCACACACACATTCATATAGGACAATGTATACTTTGGGTGGTATTTAGTTAAATTAAACTAACCTAACTACATTACTATATACATTTATTACATTTCAATAAAAGAAAAATTAGTTGGACATAACAGGGAAAAAATTTAATACATGGAAAGAATGTTTCATTAACATGCATAGAAATTCGCTAATTTTATCAAGACCAAATAACACATTTATCTTCCTATATATATATTAAAAGTTGCATTACATAAAAGAGAATTTGACAAAAGGAAAAGAAAAAAAATGAAAGACAAAAATAAAAAAAATTCAAAGATCAATACATTTAGGATTCAGTGTAATGAATATATATATATCGTTGCGGAAAAAGAAAGAAAAAATAAATAAAAAAAATATATATATATAATTGGTTAATCATTCTAAAAAAAAAATACTTTAATAGCATTTTATTAGGTCTCTGTCCCAAGAGGAGACATTTCGACGATTTTATGAGTCTTTGTTCTCACATCGATAATAGCTCCCTTTTCCAACTCTCTTTTGCACTGTGGTTTGTGTCCATGAGAGTGTTTAATTGTTTTTGTTTTAGCTATAGACAAATAGTCGCTTCATATCACATATATATGTATATTTCTCATTTCGTCACTCGACGCACTCAATATAAAATTTCAAAGTTTATCAAGGTTAAAAAAAATTTTGAATCCAGTCACAGATATTGAGAACATATTTCCATATTCCGGTATTCACATTAAGTTATCAACTAAACTTCTCTTCATTAAATTTAAGACCAGTAATTTTCTTTATAGTATAGATCTTGTAGTCAAAAGATTCTAGTCACTGAATAGTTAAATTTCCGATCGTAGGGGAAGGATTTGTTTCAGAGTCTACTGATAGAAGATTCGTTGGTGGGGCACACTGTTTCGTAGGTTATTAATTTCACTTTGATCTTGCGAATAAATTTGGATGAGGATTAGGGTTATTTTACTTATCTTACGACCTGCTACTCGTTTTACTTACATGCGGTATTTAACATTATATTCAACTTTAATAGTTACAGACATCAATAACCACTCAACAAAATGTAATTTATTACAATATACGCGGTAACGCTATATATCACAAATAGTTGGTAAAGGTCGGGTGTCAAAAACCTTTGGCAACCTAAATAAAACCAGGGTAAATACCGAGCCCATTACATACATACTCGTATATATATATATTCATATTATTCAATACAATAAATTTCACTTTAATATCCATCGTAGTATTTCGTCGACGTTTAAATTCTACATAACCGTTCATATTCGACAAGTATTCATATTTTATAAATATTTATATTTTATTGGCTCAAAGACAAAACAAAAACCCTGACTATCAAAAATTCACTTTTTTTTTCCTCATAAGGTTGCAACATTGTAATTTATATGTATAAACCCGATAATCAATAATCATTTTCAACTTACTAAAGATCCGCGTAGATATATAAAAAATAGTTGGTGTTATTTAATGACATAAGAGGTGGAAATGCAACAAGATGAGCAGGCACGTAACTTTTAAAACTATGTAAGCACATATATAGATGTATATAAAAAAAAAATCAATGTTATTGGAAACTAGTGGGCCCAGACTACTAATACATACACACTATATGACCAATCAATAGAAATAAAAACCAGAAATCAGTTGTCAATGCATATAATTTGTATGATCCATGAATAACGAATGTTTCTAGGAATCCGAAAGCATAGTGTACCTTCTCGTCAGTTTCTCCCGTGGTGGATTGAATATCGCGAAAATGGTCCTGAGATGTGCTGCAATACCTCCACGAATTGCATCCCTCGATGTCTCAGTTAGTACATACGATCGAAATAAGTGATATGGAATATTGTACATTTTCATGAGTTTCAGAAACCAGGGGGGGGAAGGTTGAAAAAGTAAAAAAAAAAATCTCGAAGTAATGAAGACAGAGAGAGATAGAGAAGAAGGAAGACGAAGAATAGTGGCGCCAAAGACTTAAGTGGGAAATAACTAACGCTACAAAGACAGAAATCGAATTTCGCTCTCAACAAAATCCATAGCCAAAATATTCTTAACATGCCAAAAGGGTGGTCTACTCAAATACGTAGACTCAAGGAACGCCCTGCTGCCAAGGATGCAAGTTCTGTGTCCATCAGATCCCAATCCCACAAGTATTTGGTTGTAAGATTGAAATCCGATCCCCGTATCCGGCCCAAACCAGCAGGTTCCCGGAAATCGTCCGGAAGGTTAGAGTAGGCGTTGATTTAGAATTTCAAGAAAAAAAAAATCATCCGACCTCTTGGAAACTAGAAGATTCCAGAATAGGGATGAAATTAGAGTAATAGCTAAGGTATCCCTAATTAGTGATTTGCCAAAATAAAAAAAAATTAAATAAATAAACTGAATTTTGGATCGGTGATTTCAATTACCGAAACATCACCGATGGCTACCCAGCGCAGACATGCCACCGTCTGGGACGTCGTTAATTTCCCTCATCTAATTAAACTAAGAAAAGACATGAAAAATACTTAAGGGGACTAGGGGTCGACGTCCGGGTACGCTAATGACATGAATATTAGTTTAGTAGCAGTTGATTTAATCGGATAGTCCGAACTGAGTTATATGAACACTGCACAATAACTAAATAAGGTAAGCAAAAAAAAAAATCTCGGAGAGGCAATGAATGTTAAAGGTACAAATGACCGAAACCTGTACTCTTCGATGATCACAGGATATAGCAGTTGGTTTTCTTAATTATCATTTCTGTCAACCTTTAGAAGTAATTCCCACATGATGCTACCCTATCTATTGAAAGTTTTAAGATTCCGGGGCTATTATCATGAGGTACATAAATGCAAAGTCAGACAATTTCCCAACTACAATTTACTATTCAAGTAGCAAACTCGGTTGGATGAATGTACTGGTGTAGCAGTCAGAACGCGAGAGATCTTTTCTTTTCTTCGTAAACATATTCATATTTTCACTATAAAACATACACTAGGCCTATCCATTTAAATCTAGGGGTCATCATCTCATTCATATTTTATATCATATTATTAATATATCATTACATTCATTCATTATCTACTAATTTTCGCGCGAAGTAATATTTTATAGACACCCTATTTCATACATTTTACACGCAGGCCATACACATATTTACATTACACAGTAATAAATATATATAATTATCACAATCTATCACGCTCAAACCACCACACGATCACATTCATCGAACCACGTACTCTTTGTTTCGAAGCCCTCAAATTGTATTTACTTCGCAGGTTTAAAAACAAAAATCATACATGTATTTACTTAAAGTTAAGTTGTCAACGATTAATCTATTTGCTGTTAAAATTAAAGCAACAATGGAATTTTCTACAGCCACGGGAAAAGAGAATTTAATACTACATTTTGAAACAAACAGTAACAGCATATGGGCTTTACTTCTACTAAGAAAATAGGTATTCTTTATTTCGGCAGATATTTCAATTACTACTGAACCTAGCAAACTGAAATTTTTCTCATAGTAAGATCTCATGCTATTTTATACGAAGGTATACTCATCTGAACCGAAAACCATGTCCAATGAAAGTAATTTTTGAATAAATGACTAAAATCCAACAACCTAGATCACTAAGTTATGCGATGTCGTATTGTCAACAAACAATTGAGTACCGAAACCGGACGCTGTGGCGCTGTAGTGGAGGCATAATTTACCGTGTACTGAAATCTATACTTGTACTCATTAATCAGAAATTTAATATTTACTCTGGTTTATTTCTGTTAGGAAAATGGTACTAAATTAACACATATTTATACACTGTCCTAACCGAAATTTCACACACTCACACAAGACTACTAACTACATACACCACTGCTAATACTATACATAAAAACAACTAACTAAACCAAACATGCACCATTTAGTTACATGCATGTTGACAAAATAAATACTCCCTTCTGATATATACCGTCGGCTCTATTTAATTTAGAGGGGGCAAAATGAGAAAGATAACCACTAGGTCCAATTGACCTGACCAATTGTTTACATAATGACTACCAAAAGTTGATGCCCGGGGGCACCTTAACGAAGTTTATGTAGGGACCCTTCCCCTGAAAGGGGAAAAGGCCCTACAACGAACAATAACTAACCCATTCCCCCGCTAGAACTGGTTCAATTCAGAAAAGGGGATAGGAGCCCTTTTGAACTAACTTAAGCTGCCATTATGATTATTTACAGTACTATCAAACCTACTACATACATGCAATTACGAAATAAATAATAATAAATCACATTTACTTAATACACGACCAACATGCACTAATCAGGTCGTAATTTCCCTAATCCCTAATTGAATTTGGAATAACAAAAAAAATAAAGTCACTCTTTCACTTCTGCTATTATAGCTGGGCAGCAAACATGGCTTCCTAGAAAACAGAACTGGATGCTTCACTAACTTATTGTTTCTTTACGAAAATGTAGATTTTTTCACTGTTTTTGGGGCTTCTACACAGCCTTCAATGTTCAATTATGAAATTAAATCATATTTTTTTACCTGAATTCTATTAAAATCCTAGTCCTTTTACCGCAGATATGTAGACGAAAATATAAGCTGCGTCTCGTAAGGTGTCTTCGATTATTCTGATAACATTGCGCCGAAAAAGCCAGAGGTAGGAGAATTCCTCCAATCAGAACGAAAACTTTAGCCGCGGAAATTACAAAGCAAATAGAAATTTGGCAAATCCAGATATAACCGGATCTGAAAGTGACTATGGACTACTGAGAGGGGGGTGAGGGAAAGATTAGGTACCTGACTAAATTCTACATTGGTCTGAAATTAAGAAAATTTATATCCAATGACAGAACTATGTTTCGGTATGACGTCAGAATGGTAAACCTGGAAACTTTTCAACTTATATATCAGAAAATGGGATTTACACTTAATCAAAATATAAATAAATATATTATACAGTGGGAAATATGGTTATTAATGAAACCTTTCGATTCATTATATTTAATTCGAAGTAAAGGGAGTAAATAAATTGTGTAGCTAAACCGAAATTGAAAAAAAAAAAATTACTAGGTACAGGGTGCGTAAAAAAAAATTGCCATTACTTTCAACTGTAATGGTACATTACAACACGAACGTAACTTGACTAAGGTGTGAAAACGAGGCGGTAAAACAGTATTCTCTAGGGATCTAAAAATAGCTATAGATTCCCGAACGATTCTCGATGTTAACACCTCAAATAGATTAACCTCTAAATTCCTAGGCGGTAACTTCCTGGACGGAGGACTTCCAAAGCGGTACAAAGGAAAATTTTGTTTGTCATAACTTAAAATAGCTCTATGGTTTTCTAAGAAATCCGCACCAATTAGAGGACTATAATCGAAATTCGGAATAATTCTAAAAATGTGTGTAAAACATTTGTTTTCAAGAAAAAATTTCAACAAGGCAATTGCGGACACACGGATAATTTTCCCCGTAACTCATCTTAATCTTGTGCTAAGACGAAAATGTCTAGCGTTCTTTGGAACTAGATTCTCCCCGAGACAACTTATTTGGTTTCCAGAATCTATCATTATATTAACTAGCTTACCATCTAAAAGAGCAGAAACATGTGGTAAATCACTCGAAGATATAATGGGAACTATAACGTACCTCCGAGCAGATTCGTCTCTGACAACTACTCTGTTTTCGAGTTTAAAGATGCCCTACAGTACCGCACAATATGGTTTGGCATGTTACATCTATAAGAAACCACAGGACCCTTACTAGGAGTCAAACCCTGATTCTGTGAAGAAGATTGAGCGGAAGAACCGGAGTTATTTTTATTATTGTTGTTGTTGTTAGCGCGATTTTGACGAGTACTATTTCTTTCGTTATTGTCCTCACCTACATTTCTTTACTGACCTTATCTCTTTCTATTTTGCGCTTTATCATTACGTTGATGCTCATTTTTCGAAGCTAATGCGGATATGTGTAAAGTCGTTTTGTTAATTTCTGTTGGAAGTCACACACTTGGTCGCTAATGCCTTAGGTTGCTGTTTTAGCACTGCCACTGTGCACAGATTTCTCTTGCATGTACAGCGGACTTTGAACTGCTGACTCCGCACTTCTATAGTTCTGATTTTCAATATTGGAGGAAGCACTGACGAGTGAAAGACCATAGAATTCTTTTTAAAGAATTTTCCCGACTCTTTCCGCTTAAGTAATAACCGTGGCTTTTCTTCCACTACCAAGTCGCTCAATAATGCAGCCACAGTGTTGTATTCCTTTTGTATGAGGACCTTGAAAAATTCGGGCAATAACCCTTCTATGATAAGCTGTATTTGCTTCTTCTCAGGTGCAGTAGAATCTGCTCTCAAATTGAGATCATGCTTCGCGTATACGTAATCAACAATAGACTCATCATCACCGTATACCCTTGCACGCATTTGGGCCTCTGTTAACTGAGGAACGAAATTATTCCTAAATGCTGCTATTAACACCTATTTAAATTGCTCATAGGACATCTGAGCAAAGTCCGGCTTCCTATCCATAGACGTAAATCAACATTCAGCTGAACCCCTAAGCAGATTTCCAAGTATTAATTTACGTCTCATCCCGTCCCAAAAATTAATGTCAGCTATTGACTCTTATTTGGGCACAAAACGTTCTACGTCTTCCCCTAACCTGGCGTAAAACGGTTCTGCTCTAACGATGGTGTTAAAAATTAGTAACGGTTGGTTATGACCTCCTGAAGCTATGTCTGATATGAGCTGCTCAGGAGTAATATCAGATAGGACTTCAGAAAATTCTTACTTTTTCCGAAGCTGGTCTAAATAATGTCTGGTGAATTTAGCCGAAATAGGGGATGAACATGTTGCGGGATCAAAATAAATCATGTCACTTAAATTCAAGAAATCATCACCCGGTACTAAAAGTTCGTCAACAAGACGTCGCAACATATATACATAAGATAAACTAAATTAGGCACCAGTCTAACGAAAAACACAGTGTACATGTATATTACTTAAGTTTAAATCATATATACAAAAAAGAACTAGAGAGAGGAAGAGAGATAAGAGGATATCTTAAACACAAGAGGTATTTGGGAATTCTCCACCACTCTTCAAAAGATTGAAGAAAAAAATTGCGAATATTAGACTTGAAAGAAAGTATACTAATAGCTTTATAGTAGTATAATACAGTGAGGGAGGAGGAGGACAAGCGGTAGTAAAAATGATTAGAAAAATTTATTGAAAGACAGTGATTCCACCATTTGACGGATGGAGAGATAAAAAATATTATAAAAAAGAAACAAGTATCTCCGGCAATTAGCTGGGCGGGAACTAGCTAAAGACAGAAATTAGCATCTCCACCATTTTACGGATGGGGGAGAGATAGAGAACAATTGTAAAGAAGGAACCAGCATCTACGTCATTTTACGGGTGCTTAATTTGAAATAGATAATCAAAGAAAGCTGTGTGGTCTACAAGATTTACTTGGGATGTTTCTCATTGGTAGATCGGGTACTGGAACTGGGCGACACCCGTTTCAAAACAAAAGAAATAAAAGTGAGAATTTTTAGACAACTGAAGAGGGTTTGCTGGTGAAGGGAGAAGAAAGAAAGGAATTCTGATATCATAGTGCCTGTTGATCCATTGTTTCAGCTGGGCTCCTCGTTGTCCTCTCGGTTATACAATCGGAGGTCTCACGTCCAGATCACAACAAAATCTGACTCTAGCCACCGTGCTAAAACTGCCGAAGACCGAATTGAAGTTCGTTTGACTAGCTAACTAATTCCTTCAAGTAACTTCATCGACTAACTTTCTAGACTAGCTAACTCGACGAACTCCATCGACTAACCCCGGCTTCCAACTATCTCCTCCGGCTATCGACTAACTCCCTGGACTGACTCGCTGTTAAAATACACACTGACACAATTCATTACATAAACGTAAACGAACACTTTTACAATTCAGCAACAAAGTCACAAAAACTACGAAAGAATACATAATCTGATATTCCAGACATAAATGAATTTCATTAGTTAGGACTGTCCTTTCATGTGTCTATCGTTCTTGAAACGAACAAAACGGCTTTATGTAATTAGGGGAAAAAAGAACATCTTCACGACATTGATGACAGATCCTAATGGTAAATAATGTTTCTTAGTCAGTCAACAAATAGATGAGTGGAAACTCGATACCAATCAATGATCATTAAATACTGATCTCTTTACACTATTGCAATGTAAATAAGCATACTGAAGTTGATAGGAAAAGAAAAAGGATAAGACATACTTTCGAAGGATTAGTGTCTGAAAGGAAACGAAGGGGGAGAAAGAAGGTGTCAGCTCGTGGGCAATATTAATATCTGAAACCACGGATGCCTAAACAGAAACTAAGCAGAATTTGTTTTCATCACGATACATAGTAACACGCTTTCTTTTAATAAAAGACTTTGGATTATGTATGCGTTATACTGATATTTTATCAAAATTTACATACGAATATAAAAAAGAATAGTTCCTGCATATAAATTTTGGTTGAATGATATATGAAACGTGTTGGAAATGGCGAACGAAAGTATTATTATTATTTCTAGAAGTGGGAGTAATAATGGAAGACGTTCGGAATAATTGCTAGGAAACAATGAGGCACATTAATGACTCATACTAGGCTCTAAGCATGACCCTTATGTATTCATGAATTATTTGCTAAACACGTTACGTTCAAAGTACATACAGTACGAATCACGGCAGTAGACAAACATGTGACGTCATATTGCTAGTATTTAGTCTGTGAAGAAAGTCGTTTCCACTCTAACTTGGAAGATCGTAAGAAATTGAGTATTTTTCTATTTTATTACACATCAGAAGTATGAATATTGTAGTTGATAAAAATTCCCTTAATTACCGCAGCTGGAATCAAACCCGTGACCTCTGAATTACGAAACGAATGCTCACGGCACATGTAAGATTGTTCTGCTAAGTAAGAGTTAAACACGCTCGTGTATATAGCAAATTGCACACGTTTACGATCACGACGAAACACACTGATTTCGCTCATGATAAAATTCTATAGTCGAGAGACTTCAAATTTATATTAGAAAACAAAAATAGACATACAAACACAGAAGGACATGAAGGAGTATCTGGTTTTAAGAGTAATTCGAACCCTTAACTGGAACCTGGTGCTTCAGACCACTCTCTTTTCTGATTCACCGAAAGTATCTTCGTAACTTGCCTCTATTATATACTTAGTAATACTCGTTTTACAGTTATTTCAAGTAACCTTAAACAACGGGGACACGAACACAGATACATCAAGGACACACAATTTCAAAGGATCTCCCACCGGGAATCGAACACGGGACCGCGAGCACTGAACTATATGAAGCAATGATGGCGTTGGTCAATGAAAACTTGACCCACCACAAACCCTGACCCACCACTCACCATGACCCACACTGACCCACTATAACCCACCACTCACCATGACCCACTCTGACCCACCACGACCCACTCTGACCCACCACCCACCAAAACACATCGTCATCAACTCTGACACATGATCCACGGCCGCTTCTCTACTTACTAAAGAGTTTATACTTGTAATAAAACCAGGTTGTAAAATTCTAACTAATCGGAGTTTGAATTTCTACCGTCAATCGGTCAAGCACCTCTCTGTTACAATAACGGTATATATAACCTTTACGATATAAAATGGTAAAGTGTTTGTCATGGGACAAATTACGAGGAATTTCAATTAAATTATCATGGTATAATTATTTCCTTCTTGAATTATTGATACTTGTAAGTGGAAAAACTCATGAAATTTGAAAGTCCCAAATCAAGGTAAGTAGAACAACGTAAGTCCAAACTTAAAATTTCCGTATAATTAGGCGTACATTATAAATTTTGTCTATTTTTCTCACAACTTTATTGCTTGATTGCCCTGTGCCCTAAGCGCTTGATATAATAAACATAAGCTTCAGCAATTATTATAGTAGAAAGCGCATAGTATGCATATATGGATATATAATGCGAATCATTGTGTTTTTTGCTTCTCAATATGTTTCTCAACTAATATCGATCGTTTTCAATTATTTTGCAAACCAACCCAGTGCCAATTTTGCATGTATAAGAAGTGCCACCCCGCTTCATAAAGAAGAATTTTTAAAAACGTTATGAGATGTTCTGTTCATTTTCAATAAAGAGTTAATATACTGAATTTCAGTTAAGTAAGTTTAACGGCTTGTGAGATATCTTTTCCGCATAAATTCGGATTCCCAATACCCCTTAAGCCAAGTAGTAGTATATGTCCTATTGCTATTATTGCAATTACAAATATCAATGTCCAAAAATGCCTGAAGTTATTTTCTCATTAGAGATACACATTTAAGGTAAGTAAACAGAAACAAATGAAAAAGGAATGGTAATGGAAGCCTTGAAAGTAAATCGTAGACAAATTCACCAGTGTTCAGAAGCATTTTTTTTAATGACGCTCGATCCTAGCCATAGGAGCTAAATACGCGGTTGTGATTAGTTGAAGTTATCCGTTTCTCGACACGTAGCAAAAATATAGCAGAAATCAAGCTCCTACTACTGTCGTTCTTCGTGGCCGAGAGTGATAGTACAACTGGTTAGTGATTATAATCACTTTTGACCTGGGTTTAAACCCGGGTCTGTTTTTTTAATTCTTATGTTTTATTTTTATTAAGTTTTCATAACCTTTTTTCATTAAAACCAGATAAATAATACTTAAGAAGTGATTTACTTACTTTACGCGTAAATAGTAAATTGAAAATTTAGTTCTGATCGCTGACAATACATTGTTGTAGATCAGCTATGTGCAACAGCCGGCCCGCGGGCTATATGCGGTCCGTATAGCCCTGTCTTCCGTTATTGTTCTGTCTTAAGTTGTTTTGTGTTATTGGGGTGTAACTTACGATGAACATGTTCCATCATTTAATACTATACTATTCAATTGTCGTAAAAATGATACGTCTACAGTGAGGCCCGCGACGCCATTTAGTGCTCTGTGATTGGTTCGCCCACTGTTCCAAGTTTCATACCCCTGTTGTAGATGAAGACAAGTTTTTTGTTAGGCTATGCCTGAAGAAATGAGATATCTATTATTTTTTATTTATTTTAATTTAAAAGAACGGCGTATGAAGTGAATAAATATATAATTCTTTATTTTATATATGCGATATTAACAAAGTAAATAGATTTTGAAATGTCTTTGAAACGCCCATTTAGTCCAAATTTCCAATCCTATATCTCCAAAGTTCTCATTCTTAAATAATTTCTTAAAAGATTTTGGGTCGCTGACGACAAGGTTGGCCAACGACAAGCCTAGACACATTCCTGAGATGTCCAGGCTTGTCAGGATCGATTTTGGATCGCTGACGACAAGGTTGGCCAACGACAAGCCTGGACACATTCCAATGGGCCATTTTGGTGCATTCAAAACACGTAGATATGGCAAATACAACTGTTTATTCACTTGTACGGGTGTACAAGGGCAGTTAGTGTTATCAATGTACAAGGGAAACTGTTCTCTCTGATTATACTGCAGTGTTATTTTTATACCACCGTGATATTCATAAAAATCGTAAGAAGTACCACAGACATGAGGGTTCAAACCTATTCAAGCCATCAGGCTTTGGGGCCGCTACGTTTCGACGACACCGTCTCGGCGCCAGCTCAGTTCGGCGAAAATTTTATGTACAAGGGCACACATCCCATTTAATAATTATTTAAGTTAAACGAAAATTTTGTAAATAATAATAATCTCTTTTAATAAAAGATAAATAAATTTAAAATAATTCGAAAATCCTCTAGTAGAGGACAGTAGCTGACTGGCGAGAATCAGCCAATAGCGATATAGATGCGAGCCATGCAACTCTATATTGAAGGGCATGTATGTATGAACTGAAAACGCCTTAACTGGTAGAGTTTGTTGGGACAGACATTTCAAATTGGGTTGTTGACGAAAGCCTGGACACATTCCTGGGGTGTCCAGGCTTGTCGGGATCGACCCCGAGATGCTTTGACATATCTCATTTTGGGTCGCTGACGACAAAGTTGGCCAACGACAAGTCTGGACACAAAAAAAAGTCCAGGCTTGTCGTCGTCCAACCTTGGCGCGGTCCCCAAATTTCCTGTTATAGTTTTCGATTATAGTTAGGCATAGGAATTACAAGTTTGAAAGGTACTCTCCACAATTTTTGGAAACGTTGGTAAGGAATGATGTCTCAAGAGTTATACGAAATAACTTTCTTTCACGTGGATTGCTCATCAGTCCAGCCATAGAGAGGGAGAAAATTTAGTTCGTGGGAATTTTTAATCTACTTGGAAAATTTCGTGGCAACGGACGGGAAATTTAATATTACGAAATTGACAAGTGAGAAACACTGAAATACCATATGATTTTGTAAAATATTTGTTGCTGTTGGCTTGGAGGTATGATTTGATTTTCAAGTTTTCTTCCTAGAATGTGAGAGGTATTCATATACTTTTGAACTCTACTTTTTATCGTGTAACATACGTATATTAATTTAATGGATGCTTTATACGTCTAGAACCATAGAGGAAGAATAAATGATCAGTGTCTAAAATTGTCAAATTTTGTTTTCTTGATTGGTATTAATTGGTGAAGATGTAGTTGGTTTAATTTGGACTTAATAGTTCGTGAAAAGTTAAGGAATACTGAGACAATGAAAAGCCATGCTAAATGTAATATTTAATTTCGTCCTGATTAAGGATGTTGTGGTGATGCCGTAACATTAGTAGTATACAACAGTTCCTCATCGTGTTCCGTACTCGAGTATAGTTCTTACTCTCGCACCACGTACAGAAATGGTGGCATGTCATGTACAAGTGGTAATAGAACACATAAGAAACCCAGATCATGTTGTACTCACACTGGAATATGCAGTATGAGTACACCGTGAACTGCGTTTCTTATGTGTGCTATTACAACTTCTACATGAAATACCATCACGTTTGTACGTAATGCAACAGTAAGAACTATCCACGAGCACAAGACATGCAATATGCGTTCAAGTCCCCCCCCCCCACACACACATAGTGAAATATAAAGTACAAGGGCACTACAGAGGCGCACATAAGGTGCACCGTACTCGAGGATAGTTCTAACTCTTGCACCACGTACAGAAATGGTGGTATGTCATGTACAAGTTTCAGTCGATAAGTAAATGAAAGTTGCTTTGTTACCCAATTTTCAAGTTCCTAGATCCTCAATGAATAATCCGTAAAAGACTGAACTTCGTGAGTCCTCGAGAAATGATGAGGAACTGTTGTATACTATATCCTTTTATACTAATGTAAAACCATGACAGTGCTATTGAAACTCGCATATTTGCCAAAATCCATTTTTTCACTGTTCTCGCTTACACGTATATCCACCATCGTTGACCCGCCTGCTGCCTTCGGACGCACCCTCGCACTGCCTTGCAGGCCCTCCAGCTTCGCCCTACCTTTAGTCGGTTAGGTAGCATACATGCTTTTAGTGACGACCTAGCACAGGTTGGTTTGTGCTTTTGCACTGTAGTTCTTATGCCGCACAACTGAAATACCGTATTTATACACAAATTGTAATTTTTCAACATTTATCTATAGCGGTCCCCTTGAATTTTATCTGTGCCAAGTGACATATTTATTGCCCAACGCAAATCTTTTAGGAGACAATATGAAGTAAATTAGTGAAAGAATTACTATTTTTCAACAACTATTTCTAGTGGTGCGCCAAAACTACACCTGCACGCAAACCGATAAATACCAATAAGGGTTACATCCTCCTAAAGTGAAGCTCCAGCAAATAATAGAACGAAACACTAAAAAAGGATTGATTCAGATAGTAAATTCAGATTCACATTTTGCAAAATTACAATAAAAAATTCAGTACTCTGCATGGAAAGACAATTGTACAAGGAACAATTTTCTGCAGAGGCCAAAAATTAAGGCGTATTTTTGGATTTGGGAGAACAGAATTTTTAAAATTAAAATTTCTTACTTTTTGGATCTATTTTCTATATTTTTTGTTGGTTCAGATTAGGCTAGGTTATATTAGGTTACGGTTTAAGTTCCAAAGTTGGTCGTCCGTTTCTAGTAAAATTTTGAAAATTTACCAGGAATAGATTAATAATTTGCTTCTTTGTGTGCTTGATAATGTATAAGGAGGGCGAAAGTTGTGTATATTCTCTTATATAAACGGTTCTATACATGGAACTATTTGGCAAGCGGAGGGAATTATTTGGCGCAAGGTTACTTCGTAGTAAGATTATGGGAATGAAATGAGCATTGTGGGAGCCTGAATAAAGACAGTATTGTTCTGTACAAGATTAGGGCACATGATCGGGGAATATTTCAGATAACTTTGAGTTTAAATAAATACGATACATATTAAAAATACGTGGCCAGTTTCTCAGGGTGGCATCAAACAGGAAAATGCAAGGGAATTTTAGAAATTACTGCGTCCTGCTAAGAGTTATGGGCTCTTTCGCTGATGGCGACTCTGCATGACAGCCACATGAACACGTTTTTAACGTAATACTAATTAATTTTGTTATTTTAATATACCTTACTCACAGTTACGCCTATTTCATTTCCCTTCTTCACTCGTAATTGTTAGTGATGGGCAGTTGGATTCGTTTTCCGGGATTGATTCCTTTCAGTCCATTGGAAACAAGAATTCGTTCCTCCGGATCGAATCCTTTGGTTCCGGTAAGTTGTGTGATTCCGAGTTTCTTGGATTTTCAATTCGGTTCCTCTAGACCAGGATTCGCTCCTATCTCTGGATCGAATCCTTTGATTCCAATGTATTGAATAGTTCCTAGTTCCCATCTCCAATGATTCCTTCTTGCAGCCAAACTAGTCAAACAACTTTTGTCATCTGATAAGTTATTTCAAAGTTGTATTTGTGAGGAGAGGAGGAAAACGTGCACAAAGGGATAGCTTTTTCGACACACACACACACAAAATTTAATTTCTTCTTGAATTCTAGCTCTTGTTTGCTATTTGCTGATCACTTATTGTATCAGTTTTGCGAGTCATACGGTCTTTAACGTACAAATGAATTATTTGCTTTTCGTACCATATACTGTAGTATACGGTGCGACTCCTTAACCGTATTAATAATGTATGGTGTTGCTAAAGTATTGGAGCAAAATGTGTTTTTTTCTGTCATGTTTTCTCTCTTTCTCAATGGCAACTAGTTCACACATTGCCGCAACCAGATATAGTGGTGCTTCGGGCACAAGTTCCCCTTTTTGCCTTTCAGTAAGTGTAATGAAATCGAGTGCGGTTTCAGGGGGGTGGCTCAGGAGGGATATTCACCCCGAAACGTATCTCTGACCGTGTTCACAGTGGGTTACCAGTATTTTTGCAGTACTACTTTCACCCTCCGTGTATTCAAAAGCCGGAGTAAGATTACCATAATTTCTGGACACCAATCCCGGACCTCTCTTTAGAATGGTTAGTGGCAATTAAGAAGTTAAAAAAAAGTCCAGCCCTAAGTTCCAAAAATGCTTATAGGCTACTCATTTTCTTTAATTAAATATATATTTTTATAATTGTCTTAATTATTTTCAAAATTTCCGAAGAACACCTTACCACTATTGATTTTTTTTTCATAAATATCCACACAAGACAGATTTGGAAGCCAACCACTTGACCAAATACAACGAAAATTCCCGGCTTTACATTGACTAACCCTGAAATTTGTGACATTACTTAATCCCAGACAATTTTCCGAACATAACCTTTAATTCCGGACTGTGGTAAGCCTACCCGGGCGAAAACTTGAAATCATCACTGAGTTTAATGAAGATGAAAAACGGAAATAAACCTATTACCTCAACAGCGAATATACATTCTATATTGTAAACAGTCGGTCGGTGCATTATGATGGATCTACACACTAGCAGATCCAAAAGTGTCGTTAGGTGAGGGCAGATTGGCTCCTCAGCGAATAATGTAGGCTTAAAATACTAGAGGTTTACATTAATTCAGAATAACGTGGTGTATTATTTTATATATAGACCTACAAAAATGTGGTCTTGGTTGGGGGAGGGGGAGCGGGGGCGAGGTCGCCTCAAGCCCTCCCCGTGGATGCATCAGTGGATCCGCATACGATAGTTTCATACCATCCCAAACTCCATGAGTTCTGTTCTGTACAGTTCGAGCCAGTGCCGTATGTGGAATTTCATCAAAGGGTATTCATGCAGTCAATATTATTTTACAAGTGTGATTTTTTTTCATGTGAGTTAACATAGTAAAAGTTTATTATTCTATAATATTTTGTTCAAGAGGGTTTAAACCTCGAATTTCTTATGTACGCCACTTCGATCCAAGGTACTAAAACTAACTTTAGTATTACGTTTTCAAATTACTATATTAATGCTCTTTTACTTTTATGTGCACAATTTCAAAGCAAAGCAAACATGTCAGGATACAGTTCCTTTTTTGTTTTTTTCATATTTAACTTCCAACGTTTATGCTCCGAGGCTAAGGAAGATGGTGATGATGGTAATGATGGAAGTCTTGGAATGAAGTAAGCGGGAAGAAACAAGAGAAGGTCGAGAAAAAAAACACGTACATGGTGTTTGTGCATCACAAAATTTTACTAGACGCGAGCTGAAATGAACATGGACCCTACGCACTAGAGATGTCTGTATATAAGCAATATGTTCGGACATTAAAATAATCCATTCTTATCTTGATTACGGATTTCGCGTTCTTTACGTCTAGCAACGTTGTAACGCTAATGCTGGTTGTAAAACAACTTTTACACACTCTTTTCGACAATATAGAATACGTTACTAAGCAGGGTTGGCAAAAACCATGGTTTTTATTAAAAAAACCAAAAAACCCGGTTTTTTTTGTTTTAAACCAGGTTTTTATGGTTTAAATAATTTGCTTTATATATTCATGTATATATGGACAGAAATAAGTTTGTTTCGCCTTGATGTTATTATGCAACAAGCGGGTTATGCTGGAAGGGGTCACATAAGCTTAAAGCGGAATAAAAACCGCTTCTCGAGTTACATCCGAGAGAAATTGTCCTCCATTTGAACTCGGAACCAGGACTAATTGGCCACAAATGCGATACGTCTGCCGACTCACTCACGAAGGAATCCTGATAAAAAAAAAATACGTTGTACTGATCTTTATATGCTTCTTAATATAACTGTCAAGAGTCATTTCAGGACAAAAAGATAAACAGTTGCACAAGTGAAACCATTACACAGAATTACATATGAACAGTTTCAAAGTACTACGGAGTACAGAAGAACTAATTTAGTTCAAGTTAGTTAACAACGACTTTTATTGGTCAAATTAAAGAAATACACCGACTTAATCTGCATATCAATAAGAAAAGTGAATAAAGATACGAATTATTTGAGTCCACTTTGGCTCAGACTCATTTATACATAAATAGATACCAAAGATACTTATTTCACTAAATGCCTCTCGTGGGGTCTGTATGACCCCCCCCCCCACACAGAAAAAGTACGGCATTTTCGATGTATTTTATCAATAGTAAACATTGAAACGAAACAATATTTAGAATTTTTCTTCGATTTCAATTACATAACAATAATAATAACTACAAAAAATCACAAAATAAATATTTATAAACTTATAAAAAAAAGTTGCTTTTGTATGTATAATCTTTTTGAGTAATGAATAGGGAATTTAGGTCTGAATATAATACGTGTTACGTGAATATAGAGACTAGATCGAAAATTGTTAGTGTTGTATTAAACGATTAATTTCAAAAGGTGTTTAGAAAGCGAATTCACGGAAACAATCCACTTTTAGAAACAAACAAGGTGAAGTGAAAGGAAAAACAGGAACTATTTGTAAAATAGAAACGTATACCTGTGACAAAATATTTGTGAAGGTAGACAAGGACTTCCGTACTGACGTCACAGAAAACAACCCTTTTGTGGTTAAGATAGTCCAGAAATAGAGAACAGAAAGATGAAAAGTGAAAAACAAATCGTGTATAAAAACTCTGGTAAAATCTACCAGAGGCAAGTTGCACTAAAACGACGAGACTATACGAGTCGCGTTCTCCGTAATCGTTAGTCGCGTATAACTTTGTACGGCTGGTTACTCTATTGTTGGATGTGCTATTGGAGACTAAACATGTAAGTTGGAATTAATCTTTATTGTTTTCTGACATGCATAAAATTATAACCGGAGGTAGCATTAGTCTAGATTATATTCCTCAAGCATCTTAGGCCTTTGTGCCAGGACTTATATTTATGTTTGTATCTATATTGGCATTTGTAGACTCATGATCATTTCATTTAATTCAGATTATTTAATTTAATAACCTTTCATTGGAAATGGACAGAGTCAAGTAATGATATTTTGATTTGGTTTATAAGTATTTATATGAGATAATTGGCTCCAGTTTCATGCCAACATTCAGGTCGTGCATTAATGTAAACTTTGATAAAGTTGTAAGGGCCAATTAAGCTCGATTAGATAACTTCTCTTGATTGTAAATAAAATGATAGACTAGCAATGAGTGTTATCATTAAACTTTAATAGTTGTTATTAAAATCCCCGTTCTCTCTCACGTGACAAGGTAATTAGCGATTTAGATGTAAACTTAGTTAAATAATTACATCATCCCAACCATTATGCTATCAAGTAATCACAATTAATCACGTGAATTCATGTAAAAATGTGTTATTTTATGTGTTATGGCTCCCCGGCGGGGAATCGAACCCCGGTCTCCCGCGTGACAGGCGGGGATACTAACCACTATACTACCGAGGACTGTATAAGATTCACACGCGTTCTTGCAAACATCCCAATAACACGCTACATTGCAACAAGGAAGTTCTGTATTACGGTGTTCCACGCTGGAAATTCCAAGGTCAAGATTTCCTACCCCCTACGATGTCCCTAGCCTATCTCCCCCAAGTGCTTTGCATGCTCGCTACTAATTTGCACGCATTATTTCCTGGTTCACTGAGATGGCAACCCCGTGACGTCATTGGTAAAGCTATGTGCAACTGACCTAATTTCAGCGCTGACAAGTATGAGAAAGTTACCAAATTATCTCCATCTGTAACAAGTTCTCTTCCCCCATATGGAAAATTGTTAATATTAGCTAGCTGTTTTCTACCCTCAAAAAGAAGCTCAGAAATAAACTATTATTTCCAATTTTCATTTTCCCTTTGTAATATGGTGTAAGTTTAGGCCTTCATATTTCAGGTAGAGTCATTCATTATATTTCTATAGATATATATATAAATAAAAAAAAAAGGAAGTCCCAGTACACGTCTATATTCCGACCATATTTTCCTTACAGGCTTCTCCTGTGGATCTTGTGGATACCAGTGGCGCAGGCAGCAAACCTCATTGACGCATCTACCTTTGTGATCACTTGTGCCAGTTTAGGTTCGTTGGCAATAATAGCTTCAGTAATTGCTTGTATTTGTATTTACAAATATGCCCGCCGACGGCCGCGATCACGATTCTATAATTCCAATATCACTTCTCAATACAGGAATAGTCCCCATAGACGGACGAATCCCGTAACTAGTGAAACTGCGGTGCTTATGTCGTCTTTACTAAGTCCATCAGAAGCATCCCCGTCCACACCTGTGTCCCCTGATTCCATGAATGCTCCCTTGACCAGCCCATATTATCATCGTTCTACTTCACGAATATGATTACCTATGTATATATATTTTGGTGTTGGGAAATTAAAAAAAAAAAAAAAAAAAAAAAGTCTATCATTTGTTGATATGGAGATTCATTTATTGGTGTCTTGATCCTACCTTGCATTGTTATAACGATTAACCTCTCATAGTCCAGAACAGCTAATCACCTTTTAACTATTTCTGTGATGGCGAATGTGCATTGGAGAGAATAGTAGACGCCTAGGGCATCTCACTTACTGGAGCAATGGTTGGTGCGAAATAGAAACAATAAGGAATTCATTTCCAACAATATATCTCATATATCGATTATGTATTATTTGTATATTTAAATTCGTAGTTTTAAGTATTATTTTTCATTTAGGTATCGATGTATATATGTTATATCATGCTAAAATACACATGGAATACTGATGTTTGCCTCTTGGTTCATAAACAATTGTTATAATATCTATTCAAATTCCAACAGATTTAACGTTTACAAAAGTGTTTCCAAGCTTCAACTAATGTTAAGTATTATGTGAAGTTGTTGTTTCAATACTTCATATGTTACATTTTAGACTATGTGGTTGGGTAATCTAAATCTTCCATACCATTTGTCTATTTTACGATTTGTGTAATTTTGTGTGTTGTTTTATTTGGTACCATTACATACACACAGTCTTTCACTTGCATTCTTTTGTGTTCTCTGTCTGGCATCTTATCCATATGCTGTGACGATCTGTCTTCGATCCCCTCTTGTATAAGTTTTTTTTTTTTTTCAAACAATTTGTGCTTCACTTGAACTGTATATTAATGTTTAAATCCACTTACCAGTCCAAACCGTATACAGGGTGTTCCACAAGGATTAGACCGAAATCAATTATTGGTGTCCATTTCAGGATCACTCAGTATTATGTTTTTAAGTGGAGGAGTGTTACGTGAATATAGAGACTAGATCGAAAATTTTTAGTGTTGTATTAAACGATTAATTTCAAAAGGTGTCTAGAAAGCGAATTCACGGAAACAATCCACTTTTAGAAACAAACAAGGTGAAGTGAAAGGAAAAACAGGAACTATTTGTAAAATAGAAACGTATACCTGTGACAAAATATTTGTGAAGGTAGACAAGGACTTCCGTACTGACGTCACAGAAAACAACCCTTTTGTGGTTAAGATAGTTCAGAAATAGAGAACAGAAAGATGAAAAGTGAAAAACAAATCGTGTATAAAAACTCTGGTAAAATCTACCAGAGACAAGTTGCACTAAAACGACGAGACTATACGGGTCGCGTTCTCCGTAATCGTTAGTCGCGTATAACTTTGTACGGCTAGTTACTCTATTGTTGGATGTACTATTGGAGACTAAACATGTAAGTTGGAATTAATCTTTATTGTTTTCTGACATGCATAAAATTATAACCGGAGGTAGCATTAGTCTAGATTATATTCCTCAAGCACCTTAGGCCTTTGTGCCAGGACTTATATTTATGTTTGTATCTATACTGGCATTTGTAGACTCATGATCATTTCATTTAATTCAGATTATTTAATTTAATAACCTTTCATTGGAAATGGACAGAGTCAAGTAATGATATTTTGATTTGGTTTATAAGTATTTATATGAGATAATTGGCTCCAGTTTCATGCCGACATTCAGGTCGTGCATTAATGTAAACTTTGATAAAGTTGTAAGGGCCAATTAAGCTCGATTAGATAACTTCTCTTGATTGTAAATAAAATGATAGACTAGCAATGAGTGTTATCATTAAACTTTAATAGTTGTTATTAAAATCCCCGTTCTCTCTCACGTGACAAGGTAATTAGCGATTTAGATGTAAACTTAGTTAAATAATTACATCATCCCAACCATTATGCTATCAAGTAATCACAATTAATCACGTGAATTCATGTAAAAATGTGTTATTTTATGTGTTATACGAATAATATACGGGAGTGAAACGTGATAACCCACAAATGTGTTCATCAAGATTTTACAAACACTTACACTTTTACGAACATTTTTTTGTTTTTTGGTTTAAACCACCTTGGTTTAAACCAGCCAACCCTGTTACTAAGTACTTTTTTTCTAAGTAATAAAGAAATTTACAGAGATATTTTATTGTTAGGCCTTTATGGCTGTGATAGAGCACTCACCACTGGTGAGTGGGGTCCTTGGTTTGATGTCATCTCTCATCTGTGTGCGGGGGTAACCTCGTTTCCTCCTACTTTCGTCATTTCACTATTATCATGCATCTATCTCATCATCGTCTCCCTTAGGCTTGGTGCAAAACCGTGGAAGATTAAACTAAGAAAAGAAAAAGAATGTTATTTGATTTCCGTAGTATTTTGAGAAATGTGAAAAAAGGAGGACGACTTATGAGCACTCTTCAAGGAGTAACTCTGCCATGCAACTTAGAGCGACAAACAATGAAAAGCAGGGTGTCCGTTTATTCTGAGCAACTCAAAGCAAAAGGAATAATAATAATAATTATTATTATTGCGTCTACTTGTTGCTTGCAGTTGCCTGATAGAGTTCAATAGTGATGTTTTTTTCGGCTGTACTAATTATTGGTAAGGGGGAGGGGGACAGTCGCGGTGTCTCAGTCGTAGTGTCACTCCTGGTGCGAACCCATACCATGAGAGTTCGTGATGGATAACATTGTGTTACTGGATTTTTCTTGGGATTCTCCTGTTTCCTCCCACATATTCATACCATCAAATTTTGTTAATTCCTTTTAACATTTACTTTCGTTAGGACCTTAAGAAAGGGACATGTAACTGAAGATTTTTTTTTTTTAATATTGGCAACCTTGGCTTAGAAACCTAGTCGTAGAAGGATCAGAATTTTGGAAAGTATATTAGTTAAATCCCGTGACGTACGCAGAGGTTCATAAACGGAGCTTCAAGCTCCCAAGTTTGTATAATTTCAGGTGTTTGTATTTTATATATATATATATATATATAATGTTTATTTTTCATTATCATCTTAGTCAAGGGAGGTTAAAACCCTGAAAACCCCATTACGTACGCCACTAATTCATCTAACGTTTAAGTATTTTCTCCCTCTTCTATCTCTTTTTTCTCGGTCTCAGTTTATTTATTATCTCATCTCGGTAGTAAGATCTGGGACAGGACTCTCAACAATCAAACAATCGATTGCGAGTGACGATGGATCAACATAGATTACACCGAAGAAAATCTATTTTTGTGCTCATTTTCTTAATTGCAATACAAAAAAAAAAAAAAAAATCAGTACACCTGGTAACCCTGAACACCTGTGGAAGAGAGAACAGTCAACGAACATTCTACGTAGTTCTCAACAAACTAAACTTCAGTATAATGTTGGTTCTTTAACGCTGAAGGATATGAAAAATTGAAAGTGTGAACGCACTTTTGTTCGCGTGCATACATAGTGCTTATTTTGAAATATTTTGCTAACAAGTCGCACATAAATTTGTACTAAATTCCCTTGTTGATTTTTTTGTGATGCCAAGGTGCTTCAATATTTCACTTTTTCCTTAGGTAGTTAGCTTAGAGCGAAGGTAGAATTAGACTAGATAGATAAGACTAGTAGCCACCTTTTCCACTCCCAGAGCAGTTTTGTGATCAGAATATTCTGAGAAGGGAGACAAGAGTCACATATAGAAGGCTTAGGCCGTGTCCAAAAGCGCACACTTCGAGGATGCACACTCGAAGTCTACAAATGGAGTGCACACTAAATAGTATACACTTCGTCAAATTAGCTTTTGATCCACACTTGTTTACAGCCCTCATCGTGGTGGAATGTTGAACATTGATAACAAAAGAAGGGAGAATTTCAAGTACTAGAAAAAATTAACTTTTTTTTTTTTTTTTTAGATAAATGACTTTCCAGTCATATTAAAGATAAATATGTCATACAGATTGACAATATGGGGTAACCATAAAATGACTTAAAGAGTTTCTTTCATGTATGCCAAGTGCTTCAGCTTTGTCGTATCTGCAAATATTTATCAGCATAAAAACCACTAAACTATTGGCGATGTTCTATTTTATTAGGCATGCTTGCGCGAGGGAATCCCCCGGAAGAAAAGTAGCACTGGTGGTTAGGGCGCTGATGACACTGTTGAGAAGTAGCTTAGCAATTTTATTGCAGGTGAAACTTGCAAGAGCGTTAGGACCAGAGGTGGCCATTTTCCACTGGGCTCGCTCGGGCTCGCGCTCACCTGTCTCAACTGGACTCGCGCTCGCGCTCACTTTTCTCAATTGAGCTCGCGTTCATCTCTCTGGACTGGGCTCGCACTCACTCGGGCTCGCGATCGCCAGTCTCAACTGGACTCGCGATCATTTCTCTCAACTGGGCTCGCGCTCATCTCTCTCGACTGGGCTCGCGCTCACCTGTCTCAACTGGACTCGCGATCACTTCTGTTGTGTACTACCTTGCAGTCATTTCGTAACCCCAGATATTTACTGCAGTATATCTTGTAACAGACCGATTAATGGTTGTTCACTTGCCTCGTGAACACAATCTTTTGGAGGAAGCTTTTAGCCATAAAATCTAAACCAGTGCGTGGTCGAACATAAGACTTGGTGAGCCTTTAGAACACATGCATAGCTCATTTATACTGAAAAATTATATTTTTTGAAAATACGTTTTCTAAGAAAATGGTGTCCAAATATGGCGGACTTTGCGAAAATGGCCAACTTTTCGTTGTTACTGCTAAAATAAGACACAACCTCTTTAAAGTATTTTTGCGTTAAGGGGCCTAGTCATGCCTACTCAAAGTTTTAAACAACAAATATATATATATTGTTACGGAAAAGAGGGGGAAAATTCCGAAATCGTGTAATTTTCGATTTTTTTTTCTAAAGTTGCCACAATTTTTGGACACCCTGTATACAAGACGGGAATAACCTGCTGACATCACAAGCTACACACAATTATCTATTAGACAAAAAAAATACTGCTTTATGTTAATTTGTTGCTGAGATATGCTTCGTCAAAAGTAGTACAAAATACTACTTTATGGTCTTCAGCAATTACCGACAATGAACTTGAGGAGGCAATATCTCAGTAGAAAATTTTTTTTCGAGAAAATAAGAAATACAAGTTTCTTAATTTTTCACAAGGAACTCACAAAACAAATAATTACCAAAATCCATTACTCCACCGGTACATTTTTTTCTTGACCTGCTTGAATTGAGATGGAACGCGTCAATATGTAGCGCCCTTGTTATATATGGCCATGCCATGTATATATTCGTATTTCAAGTTAGTAGACACAGAACCGTAAATTCTAAATTTGCACATTTTAAGATTTTCTATAAAACATTTCCAGTCTTGCAGCGTATTAACTACTTCTTGGTTCGATTCATCTGTTCAATGCATTCGTTTCGTAACATCAGTAATTTCATTTTCAAAATTCCATCTTTGTATACACACGAACAAAAGTGTATCCACACTTTCAATTTTTCACATCATTCAACGTTAGACAACCAACATTGCACTGAAGGTTGGTTTGTTGTAAAATACGTAAGGCGTTCTACAAGTGCTCTAGTTTGTTCAAAAGATGTCAGTGTACCGAACTTAAAAAAAATAGAAAAACTCCAAGTCTGTTTCTCAAATCACCCCGCCCGACGTGATATATATTCATAAAGTTTCAGTATGGATATTAAAACTGAAAACTAACAGAAATGAAGGTAATGTTGAAATAATGTAAAACAGCCTGAGATTTTATACAATACTGTATCAAGTAAAACAAAATAAGGTTTGAACAACATTGATTTTTCCTCGGTATGCTTAATGCTAAATAAAATCAGTTTGTAACTTTTTCATGGTACTAATAGCTCTGTAAATACTAAATGGTGTCTTCTCGATTTTTATTTGTTGCAGAAACTTGGATTTTATTCTACTTTTTTGCAGTTTGCTACACTGACACCTGTTGAACAAACTAGAGCACTTGTAGAACACCTTACGTAGTTCTCAACAAACTAAACTTCAGTATAATGTTGGTTCTCTAACGCTGAAGGATATGAAAAATTGAAAGTGTGAACGCACTTTTGTTCGCGTGCATACATAGTGCTTATTTTGAAATATTTTGCTAACAAGTCGCACATAAATTTGTACTAAATTCCCTTGTTGATTTTTTTGTGATGCCAAGGTGCTTCAATATTTCACTTTTTCCTTAGGTAGTTAGCTTAGAGCGAAGGTAGAATTAGACTAGATATTGTTAATTATTTGAATGTCGTGTGTGTGGCGTTTCTGTGTAATGTAATATGTTGTATCGTACGAGCAGATGGTCTTGTTATAGAGATAGTAATTAAAACTGCAAAATAAAAATGAGAAATGATATTACCCCTATGCAAATAAGTAATTAAAGAAAATCAAACACACAGTGATTTCACACAATTGAAGGTGGCAGAATTTAAGATTGGAAGTTTAAGGTTAAAAATGTAGATATAAAGTCAAGTAATGTCATCTTCTTCGGATTGTTGCTGGAAGTAACGGGCTTTAGCCCTTTGAAACTAACCACTTTGTTATTCACAGGTTGTTAAAAAATATAAGCAGGTTTCAAGATATCAATTCCTTCAAACTGCAACCTCAGGAGGAAAGAAACAATGTCACAAACAATGCAGTATAATGCAAGAAAACTTCTTCTTACTATATATCCAACTTTAATATGTCAATAATGAAGTAATTTTCGGGAACAATAAATTAGTAATTTCTGCCATCTTTGAGCATTATGTAAACTACTAATTTTGCTCGTTTAGCAATAAGAAACGAAACCAAGAGAAATAACTGATTACTTAAATGGATATTACTTTGGGGTCTTTTACGACCCCAGTGGTATACAATCATTTTCTACATAGCAACAAACAATATTCTGTTTTCAATGTATTAAACACATACCAAGGAGAAAATATACGAACAGACGCTTAGATACTAAAATTCATTTAAGAGATTGTTACATTCTATTTGAATTGGCTCCCGGATTGTAATGTTTACCCGTGTTGAAATGTTTACCGGTTGCTTATGCAGCGTTAAAGTTGGTTCGTGTATTTTAAAACTGCACCCGAGTGCCTCCAAAGATTCGTTTTAATGGTAATTTATTTTGTTGTCAATGAAATAAATGGCACAAAAGAGTTATTAGTTTTATATGCGATACGCAAAACACACGTAAACACACCAATAGTTTATCACAAAATTTCGAATTATTTTCTTTCTACAATGTTTTCGCGGTACTGTAATAATTCCATTTAGGTTAGAATATATTGAAAATTTGATTTATATTTTACTCTACTTCCATTTGCCTTAATTTACTTTACCTCATAATAATATCAATCCGAAACTTCGATCATAAGACAATTCTACTGATCAGGTCATTTTCCGCTGTTGCTCTTTGTCATTCTTTTGTCAAGAGCATAGCGATCATTTCGATTGCGGCCACAAGAGGGCGTTCGAATCACTATTAGAGAAAACGAAATGCTAAAAGATAATAATGGCGGATTGAAACGCAGTTAAAATTCTTAGTTACCGGGGCGACTGGTAAATAATGAGCAGGAAGAAGTAAGTGCTTATTTTTAAAATTAATAAATATAGTTCCCAGTAAGTTAGAAATTAGAAATATATATAAATATTCGTGATCTTTAAGGTTAGATTCCTGTATCGATATATAATTATGGTAAAACTGTGTTAATTACAGTTGAACATATAATATTTAAAACCGCGTTTATTAAGGTCTGGTAAAGCGAAGGTGATGACGCAGTAAAACGCCGTTCTTACAATAAGAAGGATGATGGCTTAAGTCGGTTCCTCAAAAACAGAAATTTTGTGATCAAAAGTGTAGAAATTTGGACGTTAACCTATTACAAATTATTTATTGGAAAACCTAACTTAGTTTGGGAGAAATAGAAACACTGAGGAACCGACAGAAGTGAAAATTCTATAAAACGATTTTGGTTAAAGCCATCAAGTGTTACTTCCGCCATTACGAGTGATAGCGTAATGTGTAGGAAATAAGTAGTTGGAGATCATCTCGTCAAATACAGGGACCAAGTCCCATATTCAATAGGACTTGGAACCAATATCCGAGGAGATAACCTGCAACGTGTAGCTAAATAGGTTTGCTAACCTATTCTGTCCTGTGAAGCCAGGAATCCAGGTGACAAGGAAGGAACCTCAGCCAGCTGGGTAACATCTATCCATTTTATCTTATTTTTCTTTCTTCTTGTTCCGATCATAAACAGACTCACTAATTCACCAAATGGAGTGCTTCGACATAAATATGTGTAATTAAAGTAAAAGGCGTTACGCGTTTAGACAGCTCATCTCGTTACACTCAACAGAATGATACCATAAAAGTATGTGATCAACATTGAAAAATTGTTGGTGAACTTTACTTTAAGCGCACCGCTTGATGCTAATATTTTCCATGTGAGAATTGATACGATTTTCTTGACGGTTAGATTAAGTAATATTTTCACTTTGAGATGTCATTTTTAACGGGTGCTTTATTAAATAATGTGTTTAGGTTGCTTAGGTTAGGTAAGATTTAAATTGAACGTGTCCCACGATATACAGCCATTTTGATTGTTAGGTTAGGAAATTAGAGTGTGTGTTTACTATTAAACAATGTCATACTATGTTGTCTCGTGATATATTTTGGAAAATGTATATTTCGATTGCTTGTTTAGGTTAGGAAATTAGAGTGTGTGTTTACTATTAAACAATGTCATACTATGTTGTCTCGTGATATATTTTGGAAAATGTATATTTCGATTGCTTGTTTAGGTTAGGAAATTAGAGTGTGTGTTTACTATTAAACAATGTCATACTATGTTGTCTCGTGATATATTTTGGGAAATGTATATTTCGATTGCTTGTTTAGGTAAGGTAATAGTGTCATATTATTTTGTCTTGTGATATATTTCGGGAGATACATATTTTGATCGCTTGCTTAGGTTACGCAAATTGAAATTGTGTGTTTACCGTAAAATGATGTCCTGTTATTTTGTTTCGCGCGTAGGTTAGGGCTTTATGTAGGTTAAGGAATTATATTTTGAGAATGATTTCGTTCATATGACTCGGGTCTTAAATGTGAGAAGGGTTTTGATAATTTAGGATATTAAATATACCGGTTTCTCGTTATTGTTGTCTCATGATATGCGAGTGCATACTCAATCTATGCAGTGCATACTCGATCTATGCAGATTTCAGCTAACCTTCAGTTGTAGTTTCTTTTATTTTGTTTATACTTAAGCTCTTGTTCGAATATGCTTCCGTGCGAGACTCTGTCTTGGGCATATATTTAGTTTGAAGGTGCCATTCATGCGTCATGAAATTTCTTACATATTTGCCTCATCGGAAGTCAGCGTAGTTAACTGATGTTCGACGTTACTGACAAGTAAATACGTACTTACATGTATTCAATTTGTCGATCTTACACGATTGTGAAACTTATTATGTGTCCATTGCTCTTGAAAAATTACTGACATTATGTTGTGAACTTAAAAGTGATAATAATGTTGATAGTGACGTTCCAGTTTAAATAATACGTAAACCCTGGCGTAGAGAGGTAGAAGTAGAGCATTTTTTTTTTTTCATTTGTAAATATATCATCTCATTAATATTAGATTTTTTTTTTTTGTTGTTTGTGTAGATGTATTATGTACGATTGATACATGCTACTTGATTGTTTTAAAGTACAATGAGAATGTAGTAGCAGTCATGTAGGCTTATGTTGTCGCCTAACTCAAATGATATGTACAGGGTTACGAATCGTGAACGTCTATTTAGTAATAATTTTAATAATGATAATGTCATTTTGTCAAATGAATAATTAGAGCATATGGACTGTCATTCTTAAGTGATCACGAACTGAATATATATTGTAAAGATATTGAAATGTGAAGATTAATACAATTTTGAAGTTAAGTCAATGTAATAACATAATATCGTAATTGTTTGAACGTACTGCGATGTAGGCAAATACTTAACAGACTTCATTCTGTTGCTCTTGATAATTACAATGTAACTGTTGACAGATTGGCACAAATAAACAATCACGACCAAATCTCAATTTTATAATTTCGAATACTGCTCATAGAGTTAAGCATATGTAAGTTAATATATAAATTTTTTTTTTATTCAATTTAAATTAACGACGTTGAGTCTTTCATTCCGATTAGCCACTTAACAAGAATTTGGGATCTTTTGATAAAATTTGTTGCGCATGCTTGAACTGATTTTTTTTTTCTTTCTTTCTCGAGATTTTCTCATCCCTGGAATAGAATGATATAAATCGGCGACCCTTTGCTATAATATGTGAAGCTAGGCTGTAATAAATTGGCTTCGTTCAGTCATATTATTGATTTTGATGTTAAGTTAAGTGACAGCAGAAACAGTGTTGTTATAATTGGCGACTTCAGCTTCAGGATATTTGTTTACTTGATAAAGTATTCTGTTTTGTGTGCTAACCGAGATGAAAGCTAAATAATGAGTGGATATAACGAGATGAGTTGCTAAACGCGTGACCCAATTAATATGATGTAAAATGAGTGAAACAGATATAATGCATGAGACTGAAGAATATAGTTGTTGTAATGGTGCAAATAGTGTTGAGAACGCGATTGCAATTTGTTGCGAGAGTTGTGACAAATGGTACCATATGAATTGTTTAAACATACCGGAAAAGGAACAAGAAGTGTTGAGACACTCAGAGGAAAATTGGTATTGTGCAACTTGTGTAGGTAAACAATCTGTAGAGTCAGACGGGGAAGAAGTGAGACGTACACAAAACCCAAAGAAAGTTGCTCCAGAAATTGAAATTGGTGGAGGTCCGCTTCTAGATAAGTTAGTGGACATAATTAAGGAACTAAAGTCTGAAGTTTCTGAGGTACGGAAGGAATTAAAGTCTGAGGTTTCAGCAGTAAGAGTAGAACTGATTAATCAGATGACCGTTAACAAAAATGATTTAAAGGCAGAAATGAAAACTGAATTAAATAAGATGAGTAGTGAAATTTCGTCCTTGAAAGAATCTTTTGTGTCAGTAAAAGGGGAATTAAAAACCGAAATATCTAAGTTAAGAATGGAAATTGATGAGACAAAAACTAATTTAGGACAAACCGTAGAAAATGTACGCGATAGTTGTATGATGGAAGTAAATAATGTAAAACAGGATATGACTAGTCTTAGGTTAGATTTAGATAAAGTAACTGTAGATGTTAGTGAATTTAATGAAAATGTGAATTGTAAATTAGAAGCTACTACTAAAGAAGTGTCAGTGTTGACAACCCAATTCAGGAATATAACTTCCAAATTTGAATCTGAATTGAAAGGTGTCAAAGAGCGACAAATTGATGACTATAGGAAATTCCGGGATGTGAACGAACATACCGTGAATATGATAAAGATGTTAGAACGTGACATGGTGGACGCATATCGTCAAAATCGGGAACGATGTGAGCGGAACACCGATACTTTGAAAAAAATACTCGAGTCGGGTGATATAAATGTAAATAATGAAAACTTTCCTCTTGAAGAGAATTTGACGGCTAGTAACCGAGGTCATCAAGATGATAGGGAACCTTCAGTTCCAAAATTAGATGAAAGTCGATATAAAGAAATTATAAATATGACTGAGATGTCCTCCTCGTCCGATGTGGAAGAAATTAGGAATAAACCCCCGCACAAACATAAGAAAATGAGACAAAGAAAAAAAGAATCGCGTTGTGAAACATGCACTGAGCGGTGTCCTCCGTTAGATCTTGTTATTAATAATCATGAAACCGAGGATATACCTAAATTAGATTGTGAATATAGAAAAGATGACAACAGTCCTTCGTATAAAAGAAGTGCAGGAACCTATCTGAAGGAATTGCATCATTTCCCAAAATTTGATGGGCAATTGACCCAGGGAATGGCAAAATTCTTCCTAAATGATCTTTTACATACAATGAACATGTATGTTCTCACGGATAGGGATAGGATGTATATAGTGGGACGAGTTTTAGAGAAATCTGCAAAGATCTGGTATCATAGTGTTGCTTCGCAGATAAAATCTTTCCCTGACTTTTTGCGGCTTTTCAAACTGCAATACATATCGGAGCGATTAGAGAGGGCACAGAAGCGCCACCTCTACTCGCTACGATATGACAAATCGAAACATTCTTCCTTGCTAGGGTTTGTGCGGCATATTGTCGAAAGATATAATTCAATAGTAACTTCACCTTCAGATCAAGAGTTGAAGGATCTGATTTTAGATTGCCTTCCTGAGGAAGAAGCGAAAATTTTGAAGTTAGGTTCAGTCAGCACAGTGCAAGACCTGATGCTACGAATAGCTGAGTTAGAATGTAGTCCGACTCCTTCCTTAGGAAATCAGGGTAGTTCGAAATTTCCACCTAGGAAACCACAGGTTAGAAAAACATTCTTTTTACCTAATAACATTAATCGAACCGACAATGCAGTGCAAACGGAGCCGATCTGCAATGAAGGTAGTGTAAGAGAAAATAGCTCAAATTTTCAATTTGGAAACAAACCTCAAAATTTCAACGGGAGATCATCCCGTAATAGCTGGAAAAGAAACCGAAATCAGAAACAGGCATGGGAAAAGAATAGAAATAATAACTTTAGACCCATGAACGGTATCCAGCCGGTTCCGATGTATGGGGGTGTACCAGTACCAGTACCCTACACGGTACCGGGAATGTATAATTTTAGTAATATGAAACCGGTTATGATGCCAGGTCCTTCGGTTACTATGGTAACTTCTTCGTTTCCCCAAAGCTTACCTGTTGTGACTACTGTCACTTCCGCTTTACGTCCACCGTATCCTTCGGTGACTGCGGAACCGACAAATCCGGTTGTTGTTTCGGAAAACATGTTGAGCAGTCGTCACTAGGGGGAGACGACGGCTGCTCTAACCAACTTCTCTCCCCGAATCAAAATGTTAGTTCTTTGGAAAAAGAAAATGTGTCGATTGAAAGTGGGTCTTCTTTGAAATTATTGACCTATTTTGTGTTAAAGGAGGAAGAAGGGAATATGTCCAAACAAGATTTCGAGATATTTCCTTCCCCCTCTATAGGTTGTAAGGTGGGAAAGATGCAAATTAACTGTATCCTGGACACTGGGGCAGAGTTGAACCTCCTCAATTATAATATTTGGCAAAACCTTCAAAATTCCTTCCGTTCAGCGAAGCTTAAACCAGTGCCCAGTGTACATTTGACTGCTTTTGCAGGTAAAGATAATTTTCCTGTGAAGGGATTGCTTGAATTGACTTTAAATATACAGGATAATCTTTTTAATGTTCCAGTTTTTGTTGTGAAAGACATGAAGGCTGGACTGTTATTGGGCTCGCCATTTTTCGCTAAGTTTCGAGTCACTCTGGATAGTCATAACAGAAAATTAATTTTGAAAAATAATAATGAGGAAGAAGTGACTTTGGATATTTCCTATCCAAAGATACTCCTTGTTCATTTAGATACTAATTCAGAATTACGTGAACCTAACCAAATTCTTTCTTCTTCTAGCGAACAATGTAGAGATTACGGTGAGATTTCGGAATTAGAAATTAAAGAATATATTAAAAGTCGTGATGATTTAGATGATGATACAAAATTGAAATTAGAAAATTTGCTTCTTAAATTCAAGCACTTATTTTGCGAATATCCCAAACCCATCCGATGCGAACCTTATAAAATAGAATTGACAGATCAAGAACCTGTGGTCGGAAAGATCTATCCGATCCCTCAAGCTATGCAAAAAGAGTTTGAGGAAGAATTGAAGAAATGGATAAGGTTGGGGATAGCTAAAGAACATCCCAGCAGTTATCGCAACCCAATTCATTGCGTGCGAAAATCCTCAGGGGGTGTTAGGCCTGTAATCGATCTGAGATTACTGAACTCAAAGGTCGTAAGTCCTAAATACAGGTCGAACCCATTAACGAAATTCTTACTCGCATCTCTGGAGCTAAAATTTTTAGCTCCATGGATGCGACAATGGGATATTATGGTATTCGACTGCATCCAGATTCCTTCGCATCCACAAGCTTTATATATTTAGGTCGACAATATGTATTATGTGTCCTTCCAATGGGTTTAAAGTCGAGTCCTAGTATCTTCCAAAATGTGATGAACTCATATTTTGGATTAGATACTAGACATTTTGTGGTAGTCTATCTTGACGATTTAATGTGCTTTAGTTCTACTTTCGATGAGCATTTTATCCATTTAGAACAACTCTTTGAAATTCTAACCTTTGGAAATTTTGCGCTAAATTTCAAGAAGTGTCAGTTCGTCAAGTCTGAAATTTTATTTTTGGGACACATTGTGAATGGGAAGGAATTAAAGCCGAATCCCAAACACAACGAAGCGATAAAGTACTTTCCGATACCGAAAACCAAGAAGAAACTTAGATCTTTCTTAGGCATTCTTTCTTGGCGAAGGAAATTCATTCCTCAGTTTGCGGCCTTAACAGCGCCATTTTTCGATTTGTTAAAGAAAGACAGAAAATATTGTCTAACTGAGGAATTGTTGAGTAGATTCCAACAATTGAGAGAATTGTTGAGTGAGCCTCCAGCGCTCAATCAACCTAATTTCGATCAACCGTTCCATTTATTTTCAGATGCATCACTAGAAAATTTGGCTGGCTATCTGGCTCAATATGATGATACTGGAGAGCTTCTTGTTATCGGATATGCAAGTAGAAAATTAAAGTTATATGAAGTTTCCTATTCGATCTTCCAACTGGAGTTACTAGCAGTATTGTTTCTGTGCGAGCATTTCTCATACTATATTTTGGGTAGAAAAGTCACGGTTCATTGTGACAACAGCGCAGTGACATACGCTTTCACGTTACAGAACCTAGATCCCCGAACCACAAAAATTTTGCTGAAGTTACAGAGGTTCGATCTTCGGTTCGAGCACATTAAGGGAGTCGACAATAAAATAGCCGACATATTGAGTCGAAATACTCCGGAACTCCCTGCCGAACCTGAAGAATACCATGTTAATTCTGTTAATTTTGTTAATTTTGTTTGTTATAATGAGAGTACGTGGTTCACTGTGGATGAGTTAGTGCAAATGCAAGAGGGTGATAGGTATTGTAACGAATTAAAAGCGAAAATGTCAGACAGTGTCGATTCTCGAATTCGTCTAGTCAACAATTTGGTTTATATTCAAAATTCAAAAACGAAACGTTGGCTGCTAGTGATCCCAGAGTTATTGATTGAGAGAACGATTAGGAAGGTTCATGAAACGGGGCATTTTGGCGTTAGTAAATGTTTGAAATTAGTTCAGGAATTGTTTTTCTGGAAAGGACAAAAACGTACGTTCCAAAAGTTCATCAATAATTGTGAATTGTGTGCCCGAACGAAGTTCTCCAATAGAATAATAGCTCGTGAGGAACTACATATTGAAGCAGATAAGCCACATATCAAATTATGCATAGATCTCGTGGGAAAATTGCCATGTAGTTATGGATTCTACTACATCCTCTCAATTGTTGATGTCTATTCACGGTTTCTATGTTATTTACCGTTGAGGACTGCCACAGCTGCTGAGATTGTTCGTACTCTAGAAAAGGAATATTTCTATCTCTTCCCTTACCCAAATTCTATCATATCCGACCAGGGCCCACAGTTCCTCTCGAACACGTGGAAGAATTACTGTAAGGATCACCAAATTCAGCATATTTTGGTCTCGCCATACAACCCTTCTGGGAATGGCGTCGTTGAACGTTCGCACCGGGAACTCAATCGAATTATTCGATTATTGTGCAGCCATAACCACACTAAGTGGAAAACAGTGCTAAAGACGGCACAAGATCTGTTAAACTATTCTTATAATAGCACCATTGGATGTACGCCTGCTGAGGTGTTCATTTCTTTTTCGGCTGCTGATAGATTTCGAGAAAAATTTCCATGGCCTTCAGAATTGAAAACAGTAGAAAATTCTAAACGGCATATTCAGGTGGAACCCCGTTTGTTATCGAAACGAAAACGAAAGTCGCAAAATAATGTGATTGAAATTAAGGAAATGGATTTGGTTATGGTTAAAACCCATTTTCAATCGGATGCGTTTAAGAAGATCACACATAAGTATATGCCTGTATTCACGGGGCCTTTTGTTGCGACTCGAGTGCATCACAACTCAGTTTCTTTAAAAGATTTGGAGGGGAGAGAAGTGCCAACTCAAAATTTATCCAATGTAAAATTGTTCAATTGCTCTCCAGAAAAGAGAGAAGAGTTGTTAAAAGACTTTAAGTAGTCATAATAAAAAAAAAAAATAAAAAATAAAAAAAAAAGAAAAAAAATATAATGTTAATGTTTTAAGTAGTTAAAAAAAAAAATTTTTTTTTTCTAAAGCCGCCGGGAAAAAATTATAACAACACTGTTTCTGCTGTCACTTAACTTAACATCAAAATCAATAATATGACTGAACGAAGCCAATTTATTACAGCCTAGCTTCACATATTATAGCAAAGGGTCGCCGATTTATATCATTCTATTCCAGGGATGAGAAAATCTCGAGAAAGAAAGAAAAAAAAAATCAGTTCAAGCATGCGCAACAAATTTTATCAAAAGATCCCAAATTCTTGTTAAGTGGCTAATCGGAATGAAAGACTCAACGTCGTTAATTTAAATTGAATAAAAAAAAAATTTATATATTAACTTACATATGCTTAACTCTATGAGCAGTATTCGAAATTATAAAATTGAGATTTGGTCGTGATTGTTTATTTGTGCCAATCTGTCAACAGTTACATTGTAATTATCAAGAGCAACAGAATGAAGTCTGTTAAGTATTTGCCTACATCGCAGTACGTTCAAACAATTACGATATTATGTTATTACATTGACTTAACTTCAAAATTGTATTAATCTTCACATTTCAATATCTTTACAATATATATTCAGTTCGTGATCACTTAAGAATGACAGTCCATATGCTCTAATTATTCATTTGACAAAATGACATTATCATTATTAAAATTATTACTAAATAGACGTTCACGATTCGTAACCCTGTACATATCATTTGAGTTAGGCGACAACATAAGCCTACATGACTGCTACTACATTCTCATTGTACTTTAAAACAATCAAGTAGCATGTATCAATCGTACATAATACATCTACACAAACAACAAAAAAAAAATCTAATATTAATGAGATGATATATTTACAAATGAAAAAAAAAATGCTCTACTTCTACCTCTCTACGCCAGGGTTTACGTATTATTTAAACTGGAACGTCACTATCAACATTATTATCACTTTTAAGTTCACAACATAATGTCAGTAATTTTTCAAGAGCAATGGACACATAATAAGTTTCACAATCGTGTAAGATCGACAAATTGAATACATGTAAGTACGTATTTACTTGTCAGTAACGTCGAACATCAGTTAACTACGCTGACTTCCGATGAGGCAAATATGTAAGAAATTTCATGACGCATGAATGGCACCTTCAAACTAAATATATGCCCAAGACAGAGTCTCGCACGGAAGCATATTCGAACAAGAGCTTAAGTATAAACAAAATAAAAGAAACTACAACTGAAGGTTAGCTGAAATCTGCATAGATCGAGTATGCACTGCATAGATTGAGTATGCACTCGCATATCATGAGACAACAATAACGAGAAACCGGTATATTTAATATCCTAAATTATCAAAACCCTTCTCACATTTAAGACCCGAGTCATATGAACGAAATCATTCTCAAAATATAATTCCTTAACCTACATAAAGCCCTAACCTACGCGCGAAACAAAATAACAGGACATCATTTTACGGTAAACACACAATTTCAATTTGCGTAACCTAAGCAAGCGATCAAAATATGTATCTCCCGAAATATATCACAAGACAAAATAATATGACACTATTACCTTACCTAAACAAGCAATCGAAATATACATTTCCCAAAATATATCACGAGACAACATAGTATGACATTGTTTAATAGTAAACACACACTCTAATTTCCTAACCTAAACAAGCAATCGAAATATACATTTTCCAAAATATATCACGAGACAACATAGTATGACATTGTTTAATAGTAAACACACACTCTAATTTCCTAACCTAAACAAGCAATCGAAATATACATTTTCCAAAATATATCACGAGACAACATAGTATGACATTGTTTAATAGTAAACACACACTCTAATTTCCTAACCTAACAATCAAAATGGCTGTATATCGTGGGACACGTTCAATTTAAATCTTACCTAACCTAAGCAACCTAAACACATTATTTAATAAAGCACCCGTTAAAAATGACATCTCAAAGTGAAAATATTACTTAATCTAACCGTCAAGAAAATCGTATCAATTCTCACATGGAAAATATTAGCATCAAGCGGTGCGCTTAAAGTAAAGTTCACCAACAATTTTTCAATGTTGATCACATACTTTTATGGTATCATTCTGTTGAGTGTAACGAGATGAGCTGTCTAAACGCGTAACGCCTTTTACTTTAATTACACATATTTATGTCGAAGCACTCCATTTGGTGAATTAGTGAGTCTGTTTATGATCGGAACAAGAAGAAAGAAAAATAAGATAAAATGGATAGATGTTACCCAGCTGGCTGAGGTTCCTTCCTTGTCACCTGGATTCCTGGCTTCACAGGACAGAATAGGTTAGCAAACCTATTTAGCTACACGTTGCAGGTTATCTCCTCGGATATTGGTTCCAAGTCCTATTGAATATGGGACTTGGTCCCTGTATTTGACGAGATGATCTCCAACTACTTATTTCCTACACATTACGCTATCACTCGTAATGGCGGAAGTAACACTTGATGGCTTTAACCAAAATCGTTTTATAGAATTTTCACTTCTGTCGGTTCCTCAGTGTTTCTATTTCTCCCAAACTAAGTTAGGTTTTCCAATAAATAATTTGTAATAGGTTAACGTCCAAATTTCTACACTTTTGATCACAAAATTTCTGTTTTTGAGGAACCGACTTAAGCCATCATCCTTCTTATTGTAAGAACGGCGTTTTACTGCGTCATCACCTTCGCTTTACCAGACCTTAATAAACGCGGTTTTAAATATTATATGTTCAACTGTAATTAACACAGTTTTACCATAATTATATATCGATACAGGAATCTAACCTTAAAGATCACGAATATTTATATATATTTCTAATTTCTAACTTACTGGGAACTATATTTATTAATTTTAAAAATAAGCACTTACTTCTTCCTGCTCATTATTTACCAGTCGCCCCGGTAACTAAGAATTTTAACTGCGTTTCAATCCGCCATTATTATCTTTTAGCATTTCGTTTTCTCTAATAGTGATTCGAACGCCCTCTTGTGGCCGCAATCGAAATGATCGCTATGCTCTTGACAAAAGAATGACAAAGAGCAACAGCGGAAAATGACCTGATCAGTAGAATTGTCTTATGATCGAAGTTTCGGATTGATATTATTATGAGGTAAAGTAAATTAAGGCAAATGGAAGTAGAGTAAAATATAAATCAAATTTTCAATATATTCTAACCTAAATGGAATTATTACAGTACCGCGAAAACATTGTAGAAAGAAAATAATTCGAAATTTTGTGATAAACTATTGGTGTGTTTACGTGTGTTTTGCGTATCGCATATAAAACTAATAACTCTTTTGTGCCATTTATTTCATTGACAACAAAATAAATTACCATTAAAACGAATCTTTGGAGGCACTCGGGTGCAGTTTTAAAATACACGAACCAACTTTAACGCTGCATAAGCAACCGGTAAACATTTCAACACGGGTAAACATTACAATCCGGGAGCCAATTCAAATAGAATGTAACAATCTCTTAAATGAATTTTAGTATCTAAGCGTCTGTTCGTATATTTTCTCCTTGGTATGTGTTTAATACATTGAAAACAGAATATTGTTTGTTGCTATGTAGAAAATGATTGTATACCACTGGGGTCGTAAAAGACCCCAAAGTAATATCCATTTAAGTAATCAGTTATTTCTCTTGGTTTCGTTTCTTATTGCTAAACGAGCAAAATTAGTAGTTTACATAATGCTCAAAGATGGCAGAAATTACTAATTTATTGTTCCCGAAAATTACTTCATTATTGACATATTAAAGTTGGATATATAGTAAGAAGAAGTTTTCTTGCATTATACTGCATTGTTTGTGACATTGTTTCTTTCCTCCTGAGGTTGCAGTTTGAAGGAATTGATATCTTGAAACCTGCTTATATTTTTTAACAACCTGTGAATAACAAAGTGGTTAGTTTCAAAGGGCTAAAGCCCGTTACTTCCAGCAACAATCCGAAGAAGATGACATTACTTGACTTTATATCTACATTTTTAACCTTAAACTTCCAATCTTAAATTCTGCCACCTTCAATTGTGTGAAATCACTGTGTGTTTGATTTTCTTTAATTACTTATTTGCATAGGGGTAATATCATTTCTCATTTTTATTTTGCAGTTTTAATTACTATCTCTATAACAAGACCATCTGCTCGTACGATACAACATATTACATTACACAGAAACGCCACACACACGACATTCAAATAATTAACAATATCTAGTCTAATTCTACCTTCGCTCTAAGCTAACTACCTAAGGAAAAAGTGAAATATTGAAGCACCTTGGCATCACAAAAAAATCAACAAGGGAATTTAGTACAAATTTATGTGCGACTTGTTAGCAAAATATTTCAAAATAAGCACTATGTATGCACGCGAACAAAAGTGCGTTCACACTTTCAATTTTTCATATCCTTCAGCGTTAGAGAACCAACATTATACTGAAGTTTAGTTTGTTGAGAACTACGTAAGGTGTTCTACAAGTGCTCTAGTTTGTTCAACAGGTGTCAGTGTAGCAAACTGCAAAAAAGTAGAATAAAATCCAAGTTTCTGCAACAAATAAAAATCGAGAAGACACCATTTAGTATTTACAGAGCTATTAGTACCATGAAAAAGTTACAAACTGATTTTATTTAGCATTAAGCATACCGAGGAAAAATCAATGTTGTTCAAACCTTATTTTGTTTTACTTGATACAGTATTGTATAAAATCTCAGGCTGTTTTACATTATTTCAACATTACCTTCATTTCTGTTAGTTTTCAGTTTTAATATCCATACTGAAACTTTATGAATATATATCACGTCGGGCGGGGTGATTTGAGAAACAGACTTGGAGTTTTTCTATTTTTTTTAAGTTCGGTACACTGACATCTTTTGAACAAACTAGAGCACTTGTAGAACGCCTTACGTATTTTACAACAAACCAACCTTCAGTGCAATGTTGGTTGTCTAACGTTGAATGATGTGAAAAATTGAAAGTGTGGATACACTTTTGTTCGTGTGTATACAAAGATGGAATTTTGAAAATGAAATTACTGATGTTACGAAACGAATGCATTGAACAGATGAATCGAACCAAGAAGTAGTTAATACGCTGCAAGACTGGAAATGTTTTATAGAAAATCTTAAAATGTGCAAATTTAGAATTTACGGTTCTGTGTCTACTAACTTGAAATACGAATATATACATGGCATGGCCATATATAACAAGGGCGCTACATATTGACGCGTTCCATCTCAATTCAAGCAGGTCAAGAAAAAAATGTACCGGTGGAGTAATGGATTTTGGTAATTATTTGTTTTGTGAGTTCCTTGTGAAAAATTAAGAAACTTGTATTTCTTATTTTCTCGAAAAAAAATTTTCTACTGAGATATTGCCTCCTCAAGTTCATTGTCGGTAATTGCTGAAGACCATAAAGTAGTATTTTGTACTACTTTTGACGAAGCATATCTCAGCAACAAATTAACATAAAGCAGTATTTTTTTTTTGTCTAATAGATAATTGTGTGTAGCTTGTGATGTCAGCAGGTTATTCCCGTCTTGTATACAGGGTGTCCAAAAATTGTGGCAACTTTAGAAAAAAAAATCGAAAATTACACGATTTCGGAATTTTCCCCCTCTTTTCCGTAACAATATATATATATTTGTTGTTTAAAACTTTGAGTAGGCATGACTAGGCCCCTTAACGCAAAAATACTTTAAAGAGGTTGTGTCTTATCTTAGCAGTAACAACGAAAAGTTGGCCATTTTCGCAAAGTCCGCCATATTTGGACACCATTTTCTTAGAAAACGTATTTTCAAAAAATATAATTTTTCAGTATAAATGAGCTATGCATGTGTTCTAAAGGCTCACCAAGTCTTATGTTCGACCACGCACTGGTTTAGATTTTATGGCTAAAAGCTTCCTCCAAAAGATTGTGTTCACGAGGCAAGTCGCGGGATATTGAAATTTGATGGAAGACGATGCTTCGATCGCCGATAATTCATTTCTCACCTTTGCGAAGTTCGCAGAACATGTGCTGATACAGTACATTAGTTACCATCGTTAAATTATGTTGATCGAAAAACAGAAAAGGACATTGATTCGCAAAATGAGATCGACTATGAATACTGCTGCACAGTCGAAATCTGTGTTACCCATCCAGTAATAACGCAATGGAACAATTTGTGTATAATGGAACAATATGCCAGCATGCTTACAAACACAAATGTTTATATGCAAATATAAATACTTACCACTAGTGTGTCCTCCATGAAAAGCGACAAATGGTTTCCTCAGTATCAAAAACACTTATTTTGTGTGACCTTCCAGTGCTGCTGTAACCACTGCGTGTAATATGGTCGCTGTTCGTGGTTCGTGGTCCTACCAATAAGTATTTTCCTGATACCTGAACTTACCTGGATAGGACGATGAAGGACCTCTCCAAGAAGGGTTACAAATTGTTTCCAAATCGCTCGTCGGTCTCAATGATGAGACGAGCATTAGGCGCCGAGAGGTTCGGGTGTCTCTTCTCGAAAACCTCACGGGCGATCAGACGGTCATCCAGACCATAACGCACACAAACATCATTCACACAAACAACGAAAACATCCTGGATTAAATAACACTATACTTATTTATTAGAATACTATTATATTTAAAAAAATAACGAAGAGGAAGGAACACAACACTGAACACAGAATATGTATAATAATTTTCATCACTAAAATCGCACTTTGCCTTTCTAATGCACTGTAGCCCTTGATATATATGATATTATAATTCAGATTTCACTGCAAATGCTTCTCTCACACCAGTGACGCACTTGGGGGATTAGCACTGGGGGAAAAGTTGTCGGGATAATCTCACGTAGGAATCCAGTTGCTGCGCCAAACAATCCTGCAGCGTAAAGATGAGTCTTCAGCAAATTAAAAAAAAAGAAAGTAGAATGCTGATGTTGGAGGACGCGTATATAACTGACATGTACGCACAAGGTCTGCGGACCTGGGACTTCACTAGTTGGGGGCTAGCCGTAAGAAAACGTCCTTCGCCGGCTAATAGTTTATGCCCCTTAACACAAAATCATACTTGATTCCCGACGCAACGTGCGTGGTGGCTGCATACAATACCGGAGTCAAACTCCCTGAGCACCAAAGCTCAAGGTACGAGCCGCAGTGGTTTACTGAAGAGTGTTGGCAGTTTATTCCAAAAACCACTCAGTTAGATCACCTGTATGCACATGCAAACGGAATACAGAAAATAATTTATGTTAATTTTAGTCTACTGGCTACGATGCACGAGACACTGCGATAACTCGGGCGTGAGAAAGTACAGATAACGAGCTGCAAAACCAACGTGACTGGCGTCACTCTGGTCACTTGAACATCTGGTCAGCCAGTATTTTTCCAAACTACTGCAATATTTCCATAAGTGATAAAAAAAAAGCACTTAATTTAGTTCCATATAACTTCAGTATATATACTGTGCATAATAATAAGTCAGGGAGAAACACTGAAAAGGTTCGTCGCTGACAAATATTCTCACCAAAAAGCAGTGTTTTAAATATATATATGAGAAAACGATGAAAAACTTTGTCCAATTGTGTGGGAAAGAAGCAATTCCCACCGAAGAAAGAACGCAGAATGAAGTATAAATCGAAAAAATAGTAACTGTCTTTACGAAATATACAGAGCGTCCACAAAAAATACTTCTATAACCTGGTGGCTGTTTATACTGCCTACCGGTACAGGTGTATTAACGACTTTTAAAATGTTTGTTAGTGGGATAGAACATGTATTTTCTTCCTTCATGTGCTCAGCGGGAAATCTACAACCTCCACAAGGCCCATGCGGTAACATAAACATGACAGTTACATCACGAAACTCATAGTTTACCGTTAAAACTTCTGCCACCCACCATTCATTGTCATAAAAACAAGTAACAAAGCAACCAGACTTAATATCATTTAACTGCACAAAGCCATCCCCAACATACTTTGTCCCAATGTTCTCTGGTTCGTGGAGATCATGATTGTGCGAGATAAGTATATTTTGTCGTCTTGGGAAAGCAAACGATGACATTTCTGAATACCTATAATAGAACGAACCTTTTGCCACGCCGACACTTTCTGTTTTCGAAAATCTTCCACATCCGAACTTCGTAATAATATAATTTTAAATAAAGGTACATAATCTTGCACAGTTAATGCAAAATCTTGTGCATTCTTGATCACTTCAGTAGCGCTTTTGCTGAGATTGTGATGTAGCAAAATGTTTTACAAGTCCCCCAATGCCATCACACGGTCCAGCTGCCATGAAAAGCCATTGTTTAAATTTATACGAGTGATTTTTCAGTTCCTGAAACTGAAATCGGTTCTTGAAGTGGCTAGCTGCTCCATCGAACACAACTGTCAAGTTCATTATTTCTGCTTGGCTTGCCAATTTAACGTGCTCCTCAATTTTTTTCATAACGTAGATAGCATGGGCGGTGTCATGTACTTTATCGTCACTAACAACAGCGTAGGATCGGGTTTCATTGCCACTGTATGTAACTGAGGTGAAAATTGAAATTTGGTTGGATTGCCAGTGGTAACTTTGTATTTTCCCAGGCAGTAATATAGACCAATTTTCTGCAAAATCAACCTGCATTACTAAATAACTACTATCGTCACGCACCTTAAATTTTTTAGTAGCTACAGCTTTCCTTTTAATTTCCTTCACTTCCTATGCACAAGAACTTTAATTGTGACTGCACCAATGTACGTGACGAAACTTTGCAGAGGGACGGTTTATGTCATTCTTTTCCCAAACTGCACAAGAAACCTCTTCTCTTAGGTATTCTTCCAATTCCAGAGAAACCATGTGTTCTATACCAGGGCAACCGGCACATTCTCGTAGCTTACAACTTTGACTGTCAATTGAGCATACCACAAGTGAAAAGAGCTCCTGGAACTTCTTCTTTTCTATTTTTTTTTTCTCAGATTATTTAAAGCAATAACTGCAAGTTCGAAGTTCGCACAGCAGACACAAACACAAAAGTTTCTATAGGGTTGGGGTATAACCCATTTCGGCCGCAGGTTATAAAATTTTGAGTGGCTCATTTTCAATTCTGGATTTTCTCTTCTAAAGACTTTATATATTTCCTCAATTGACCGTGTTAGGTATCGCTTAACATTCTTTGTCTTAATACCATCTTCTACCACAGTGACAACTCGCTTTTGTTTGGGCTATGACGGGAACAGTCAAATTTGTCACATAGATAATACTTCAAAGCCCTTTCAACTGTGTTCTCATCAATTGGATGGCCACAGTATGGGTCGGGATTTCTGTAAATTCCTGTGGTTTTTATTACTGTTCTTGACTTGTTAATTAAGTATTTTGTCATGGAAGGGAATAATTCTAGTGCCTTTGACCTGGAAATGGAAGTTGGTATTATCGTAGCCAATCGTACCTTTTCATTGTAAGATGTTGCGCTAAAGCCTTTATTGATATTTTCTTCCCATGCTACACATGCAGAACACTTAATGAGACTAACGGTTTTAGTTGGTGTAGGGTCGACGTCGCACACTGAACTTACTGTTTTCGCTACAACTTTTTCAAATTCTTGAGACAGTTTACGACTTTTTTTTTTTTTTTTTTTTTTTTGACGCATATGACATTCGTTGGTGACTTTTGAGACTTGTCGGTAGGACAAGGGGACTAGTGTCTATTTCCATTACTCGTGCGGCCAAATTTAAAGAATATGTGAGAGCTGCAGGATCTTCATACCTCTGCTCATCAGTACCAGGTGATATTGCCGTGGGAGTACTAGGCTGAATATTCAGTGTGGATGGTTCAGGAAGGTCTTCTCTTGCACTTAGATAATACTCAACACACCGCGAACATAAAGTATCAACATCCGAAATAAGAAGTTGAGGATGACAGCGTTGAATTACTTTAACCAGTCCTAACTCGCCAACAGAACGAAATTTTCTTGACTTTGGTTGATAAATCACTTTTTTTGTGCCGTTTTGCATAGTCCGCACACTTTACACGGTATTCTGTAAACGTACTCATTATGAAGAATTACGATAAAAATAGGACCGGTTAACAGCTTAAAAACGATTGCCTAAATGCATATATTTGTGAAAGTATACAAGCTATTTAATCACTTCCACACAATGCACCCAATATTTTCACTGATACGATCACTTTTTATTCTTTTTAAGCAATGACGTAGTTTCAGAGGCCAAGAACGCCCAAGTATTTTTCTTTTCAAGATTTATCTGTAAACTCTTCCTCGATAAAACTATTAACCACGAAGAACTGAAAATTACATAATCATATGCACGAGAGAGACAAATTATAATTCTACAAAGCACTATGTCAACAACTTTGTGTACATGCTGTGTCTTAGCCAGACTGTACATGTTTACAACATGTTCTCACGATTACGTAAATTAATGAAAATTCCAGTCTTAGTTTAAATTTTAAGAGCTCGTATAGTCGAAAACACAAGTTCTTCAAACTGCGAACCTTAAGAACGTATTCAGTTAACATTCGAAGGCACTACAAAAATTACGTTGCAAAGTGAATGAGCAGCAAAACTAACCACCCACAGCACATTCCACGACATTCACACTCGAAATGATCTGCTTGAGAATGCGTTTGCAAGACGAAGTGCTGTCTTTAGGACTTCGGGAATTTCCCAATCTTTACAGTCAAAACCAATGACTAACATTAGAAAAAAATCCCGATTTTGCAACCGTTCGGTAATGGCCTCTATTTAGGAAATGTCCCGTTTTTGTTAATAAAGGGCCACAGAATATTGTATAATTTATTTTTCCATTGAAACATGTTGCATAGAAGTGGTGGCCTCCGCTTGTTTGTGGAAAACTAGAATCAGTTGGAATATACTAACTACAATAATAACTCCATAGCACGAAGCCCTGAACAGCTTAAGCCGGCCAGACAGCTTTTCGCATGGGTGAGACGTGGTCCCCGCCTCGGCTCCCACAGTTGTATAACCTGGCTTTCCAAACAAGAGTCCGCTACCTTTCTATTCAGATAGTTCCCCAGTTGTCCTTACGATGCAGGGTTAACACCGAAATTTTTGAGCACCCGGGAATCGAACCCAGCACTGCTCACACTGAAAGCGAGCGCGTTACCGACTTGGCCACGCAGTATAATAATAATCATAATCATAATCGTCATTGTTATTATTTTATTTAGAAGCTTTCAGCATAAGACGGAGTTACGAAAAATGTTGGAAAGAAATACATCAGGACTTAGTTTGAAGGTACTATCCCGGCATTCGACTGGTGTAGATAACGATAATTGGAAAATATGTAGAGTTGAAAACTTCTGGGTTCGAATACATGGCCCCCTGGATAAGAACTCTCTACCTCCTACTACTACTACTGGAAATAGCAATTTATTACTATATTATTATTATTATTAGGAGGAGGATTTATTGATTGATTTTGAGTTTTGCGCCCGTTCAGCACCGAGGCTGTTTGAAACGTAGACCTACTGATTAACGTGGAATCCGAACTACATGAGTTCCCGCCGGGAATCGAACCCAAGTCTCCCCCTATAGGCGCGTACGCTAACCGCTTAGCCACGAAGGAGCTCGAGGAGGAAGAGGAGAAAGGGACGACATTAAACATGGTAACTAATGTATCAGCAGATGTTCTGCGAACTTCGCAAAGGTGAGAAATGAATTATCGGCGACCGCAACATCATCTTCCGTCAAATTTCAATATCGGCGACTTGCCTCGTGAACACAATTTTTCGGAGGAAACTTTTAGCCATAAAATCTAAACCAGTGCGTCGTTGAACATAAGACTTGGTGAGCCTTTTCGAACTAAGACTTGGTCACAACTTCTTTAAAGTATTTTTGCGTTAAAGAGCCTAGTCATGCCTACTCGAAATTTTAAACAACAAATATATATATTGTTACGGAAAAGAGGGGAAAAAATCCGAAATCGTGTAATTTTCGAAATTTTTTCTAAAGTTGCCACAATTTTTGGACACCCTGTATACAAGACATGGGAGTAATCTTCTGACATTGCAAACTACGCACAATTATCTATTAGACAAAAAATAATTACTTCTTTATGTTAATTTGTTGCTGAGATATGCTTTGTCAAAAGTAGTACAAAATGCTACTTTATGGTCTTCAGCAATTACCGACAATGAAATTAAGGAAGCAATATCTCAGTAGAAATTTTTTTTTCGAGAAAATAAAAAAAAATACGTTTTTCTTAATTTTCCATAAGGAATTCATAAAAAAATAATTACCAAAATCCATGACTTGACCGGTACATGCCCTGCCTGAATTGAGATGGAACGCGTGTATTGCAAAATATATCACAACTATTGGATGTGTTGTGTACTACCAGAAATTTACCTTCCACTTTCCTTTTTACCCGAGAATATGCGTACTACATGTTGTAGGTGATTATGACCTTTGTACCAATTGGGAAAACACGTTAGAAGCACATATTAAAATGCATATTGCACTGCAGACACAACTGATTCGAACGAAAGAGACTGATGAAACTTTTGTTCATGTTCACGATAATTTGGAAGTTCAGTTTGAAACAAACACCATCGAAATGACTACCATACACTTTCCGAAAACAAACGATGTCTACGGAACAGTAAAACAAAATATACATTACTAGAACTGGATACACTTCTCCAGATCCAAAATACCTCTGGTTTCTTTCCGCAGCTTCAATTGATTTGGCTTCATAACGACTAAATGGTAATTGGGCTAAAAGCGCTAAGTTTATTTTATTTTATTTTTTTTATTTCTATTTATTTATTTTTTTTAAATGGTACAAAGTAAGAATGAAGAAGTAAGTACAATTAAATTAGTGAAAGTTCTACAACAAAATCATCAATCATCGCAGTTAACATATCTGTGATTGAACCTGTGAATTTTGACTTCCCTGGGTTACCGTGACTTGCTTGAAAATAAAAGCAGAGAGCAAATATATTTTTTTAGAAAAACTATGATAGTGTGGTCTGGTAGTAGGGGCTTGTAATGCACCTTCTGATGACTATGCGGTGCAGGTAAAGTCTGACTGCATTCAGTACCTCGTCATTCACACTTATGGTCGCCCACTGCAGAGTTCATCACAAAATTTCAGGTCTGCCGACTTGAACTTCTGATGTCAATGCCTAGCGGTGCATTCATTCACAGCATCTTCCTCAAATGCCTGACGTATTCGACGACTTGATGCGGCTGCTGACAGGCCTACCTTTAAGTCATATAGTAAACAATCGCGAACCAGCTGCTTCAATATTTCCATTTCTCTTCTACACTAGACGAGCTGAGATTGCTTGTTTGTTTGTTTTTGTATATATATATATATATATATATATATATATATATATATATATATATATATATATATATATATATATATATATATGTATATGTGTGTGTGTGTTTGTGTTTGTTTTTGTTTGTTTGTTTGTTTTTGCGCAAAGTGTCGTATTAACGTAGGCCAAGAGTACACTGCTCCTGCATCGCTTTTCCGGCACATAAGTCACTTTATTACCTCTATGCGAGCGTTTCATCAAATGGAACGTCAAAGAGCAAAAACTTTTTAAATTCGTTTGTATACCTGAAATCATGAGGAAGACCCACAGTTTTTCTTGGTATCAAGTAATGATTTTACATTGAGTACTTACAAGATAGAAGAGATTTTTCATCCGTTTACATGAGCATGCTCACGCTATTCTCGATAAACATGCAAGTGAATGTGGGACATTGTGACAGTAGACTTAAGAGCAAAAGGAGCACAACTTCAGCGCTGCAAAACAATCACGTCAATGGCATCTTCGTAAAGAAGAGCACTCCTGGAGTAAACTGGATATGTAATGAAAAACATGTGGTTGTAGAATTTATTAGGTAAAATTTAGCGAATTATTCCAGATAACCTATGAAACAAACACGTAAATCCTTCAATGAGGATAATATGTTCTCCTATGTATATGCTGGTGAGACTGGGAATAAATAACCACTGTTTACTTGGCCTTGCAAGCTGTATTCATAGAACATTTGTCCAGCAAGGTACCGCTAGACCACACATGGCAAATGTCATCATCCAAAATACTTGAGATTTCGAATATTGGAATGCTTTGTTCCGCGTTCTCTTATCCATACTGTGCTGAGCTGATATTACTAATTAATGATAAATACCTGTCATATTTATTAAAATTAAAATTGGTATTCAGATTTTCACATTAAACACTAATTTTGAAACTGCAATTTGTTTCAGGTCCCTGGAAAAGTGAAAATGAATGAAGTGAGTCAATCAATCGGTGCTGTTAGTCCTTATTTAATAGTTGCACAACACAAGCACCAGGTACAACAGTTAGGTTGGCTGCAGCTCAGTGAAGTGTGACACCAAATATTACAATGCCTACAAATTTCACCATACTGAATGACACCAGTTTAACGCAACAAGATCAACCTATGGCACTACCTCCATTTCAGCCCCAACTACAACCACAGTTATCCATAACACCTGGTAACACGCAGCAAGTTCCTCAACCAGCTACTTTACCTGGTGTACAAATTCTTGGCAGTGGAGCTCCAATTCAGAGTCAGGGTTCAGCTCAAAAACCAAACTCTGAGATATTGAAATCCATTCATGAGCGTTTGACGTTACTGTCGCATGCTTACAAGTGCCAGAGAAGAGAGAGTCAAGCAAATGGTGAAGTATGGCAGGTAAGTGTACCTTTTCTTCAGTATTATAGTGAAAACAAGGAGTTGTGAAGCTTTACCTAAATCTACCAATTTGACCACCTAATAGAACACGAGGCTGTGTTCCGGTCGTCAAACCCTATCCATAAAATTCTGCCAGTGTCTCCCATCGCGCTATATGGATTGAACGTACAGTGTTGTTGGATTGTAGCTAAGTTTCTTTTTTAAAATTTTTTGTTGTTTTATATTTTCTCTGTTATTATTGTTACCGTTTTATTCGAATAATTGTTACAATTCGTGTTATAGTTATTTATTTTTTTCGTTCATTCACTATATCTGCACTTGTCCTGTTCGATGTTTTCTCAAGTTTGTGTTCGGAAGAAAGCTCGACGAATCGTATCAAAATCGTCCAATATATTACGCGTGACGCAGAACATCTGTGCAACTGGTGTAGAGCCAGGCTTCACAAGTCGTTGCAGTCATTGTAATTATTGTAAAAATTCTTTCCCTGAAATGAAAATAGTTTTCGTATAGCTACAGTAATGTTGGAAGAATTACAAAATACTGTGCTGAACAGTATCTTAAAGAAAAACATACAAGAAAGCATGGCTGTAATCTGATTGAATCCTCTTCGACCTGTTCAATTCAGTATTTTAGGTAGAAAAAAATTACTCTTCTGAGTATTTTTCATTTTCGTTTGAAGTATCATAGCATCATTCGTTGGTACGGAATCGAGTGAAGCCAGAAGTCAAAGGCGAAGACAGTGCTCCCGTGTTTCTACAACAGTAAAGGTATCATTCATCATGAATTTGGACCAGAAGGTCATACAGTGAATGCCCACTTTTATTGAAGTGTTTTGGAGCGTTTCAAGAAGAGAATTCGTCGTGTTCGGCCTGAATACTGAGTCCCAGGTAGTTGGTTCCTTATCAATAACAATGCACCCGCGTACCGGGCAGTAATTGTTCAGGAATATTTGGCCAAAAGCAAGTATACTGCAGCAACCCCGCTATTCTCCAGATATGTCTCCCCGCTTCTATTTCTTTTCCCTAAACTGAAGTTACCACTAAGAGGACGACTTTTTGACAATGCTGTAGACATCCAAGGAGCTGTGACGACAATAAAGGCTTGAACGAATAACTTTGTCGTGCAGTTTATATGTATAAATAAAATAATTGAATTTTCTTGGAGCAAATAGTCTTGAATTTTTAATAAGTCATAGATGAAGTTATAAATTCCATTTTTTTCATAGAAATGACATGTTCAATGAAAATGAAAACACATGAATTTAGTTCTGTATTTTGAAGAGAATTCGATGCCAAAAGCAGATCCTTTTATAGATGGAAAATAAGATAATATAGTGGAACTTTACGTTTGTGGGATAGTTGTTGATATTTTTGCTTGCAAATTCAACAGTTAGGAGAGCTAAAATGAATCCAAGTTCCACTGATGGAGTTATCTCAATGGATAGTGCGACAATATTGTTGTTATTTTTTACCTAGATAGGTTGTGCAAGTGCATACAGCTTAAAGCGTAATAAATAGCTAATATTTGATAATAAGTTTAACTTAGAAATAAACTTTCATGAAAACCATTTCTATCAAATATTTTCCCGAATTAAATTTTTTCCCGAAAGTCATTAACTTACTACTTAGCAATAGCGAAATATTTCCTAGTGTTGCACTGATATTGTCACTAAAAGTATTGATTCTTTTCTTTTTTTTTTTTTTTTTAATAGTGTAATTTGCCTCACTGCAAAACGATGAGAAATCTTATAAACCACATAACGACATGCGAAGCAGGGGAATCATGTTCAGTTCCACATTGTTCATCATCTAAACGAATTATTTTACACTGCCAGCGATGTACACGTAGTGATTGTCCGGTTTGTTCACCTGTAAAACAAGCTAACATCAAGAACAACCCGAATGGTAAGTACTTATTTACGCTTGTCATAAAAGTAAAGATACAAATGAAAAATATGATATACAAAAATGTGTTGAACATAAAAAAGCTACAATGGGTATAATGTTACAGAGGCTATTTCTACATATAAGTGTCACCATTGTTCAAACACGGAACAAGTTTTTGTATCCAAGAATCTTAAAAAATCCGTCGTCTTCTTCTCGTACCACGTTGTGGATTCTTCCCGTATCTCATCGTCGTCTTAAAAGTATTTTCACCAATATGTGTCTTTAGGTACAGGAACAAAAGGTAATCGTTGGGTGCGAGGTCTGGGCTTGTGTGGCTAGTCCGACACTTTTTCTTGTGCGTGCAAGAATCTATAATGCTGCGCACTTCACATCTGGTAGGGTTCGATATTCGGTGCTGCCATTTCCAACGCGTGCCCTCTCGTAGAAGACTCAGCGCATTACTGAAGAATCACTTCCAATTCGTTGTATAAATCAAGGTTACTGTCAGTTTTGCCAACTTTGGTACACATTTTCCCCCTAACGTACAAATATGTTTTTGTATCTTTACTTTCCTCACAAGCATCGTATATATATTGGATTTGAGTAGACTAATGGTGCACAATAAATTGAAATAGAAAGAAGTATCTTGCTCTAAGCGATATCATTATCTATATTGTGTAAGCGATGAAATCTGCGTGGGTCAGGTGAAGTTATTTCAGAAATAATGCTTGGAGAAACTAAGTCAAATTCTTACTGTAAAGCAGAATATGTACGTAGAGGTGAGATAACCATGAAGTGCAGAAGGGCTGCGCCAAGATTGTTGCACAAAATGGTATCATAAATACAAACCAATAAATCTTCTCCATGCAATTTACGAAGTATTTTTGAAAGTATTGATGCTCAAATTAGAAACCTGACTTCACCGCTTCAAAAGAGTAGACTGAATTTAGGAGTAGATGTGACACACTTAAATCATATTCAGGTATTGAGAAAACTGATCAAACGCATATTCTTGTGTGTTTCGTTCATTAATTATGAAGAAAAATCGATTCGGTTAAGGACTTAGTTATAAATTGTCTTTAAAGTTGTAGCTAAAAAGTTGTGTAGGTTGTGGCCAAACAGTTACCGATACTGTTTACAACCAAATCATTGCAAATATCCAACTGCTTGGCCACACAAAGACGATATGAATCGAGAAGGGGCACGGTAGGGTGCTGATTTTTCTTACAAACACGCACTTCTGTTAAATGTTACTGATTTCATTTTTTTTATTTTATGAAACTTACACTCGTATAAAATCAAATAAATATATGCACAATAGAGAATTTTACCGACCTTTTTAAATACTAATTTGCGTGCCAATGTTGTTTCACAAATCCGATATTTTGAATACTTTCACTGAGTATTTATACCCGGGAACCAAAACAGACATAAATCATATTATGTTCTTATTTCGTCACATGATGGTTGCATCGAACACCAATGGAATTACAAAATACACACTGATGTTAACGTTAGCTTAAAGCTTCTATTTTCAAATTTATAATGTTGGAACACATTATAGCACAATAGATACTTGTATTGATCTTTTTTAATATCCTTATGCAGACTACATGATGAAAGTATCCAGAATATCAAATTTATGAAACAACAAGACGCACCTGAATTTTGGAGACAATTTTTCGAAGAAAAAAGTGCGTCTTATAGTCCGCCATAATACAGTATGCCATAATAAGTTTCTTAGATTATAGTAGCAGTTAAAAACTATTTACGTTAGAGCTGTATTTAATCCTATTCGCATCAATTTTTAAGGAGCTAAACCAAACTCCTTATATATTTACCCTGTCCATATGTCCGTCCGTCTAGGAGGCTAAAAAATCTCTAGAACTACTTGATGGATCAGCACCAAATTTAGTTAGAATGTAGACTGTCAAAAGTTCGGAATAGAGTTCGGTTTTGGAGACGATGTTCAAACCTAAAGTGATATAAACAGGTATTTCCGATTTTCGCGTTTATCACTGTAGTACAAAAACAGTAATAGATAAAGAAGTTGTTTTCTGCAGTCAATTAAATGTCTCAAGAATACATTTAATCTCCATCCTTTACTCTCTCTGCTGAAACTAGAAGTGGTAGAAAATTTACAACTTCCGGTTTCAGTATTGACCTATATAGAAGTAAAACAACAAGAGATAGCAAAAAGCGTTTTCTTTTTTGAATCGATTTCGCGTTCCAAGAAAAGGTACGGTCTTCTGTCTTAACCCCGTATTCATTACCGGAAGTGACAGAAATCAATCACTTCCTGTTGTAACATTGAACGCCATAGAATAAAAATGCAATAGATAGCGAGAAGCGGTTTTCTGTAGTCAGTTATGCGCCTCAAGACTAAATTTCATATCCAATATAATCTGTGTACTCAAACCGGAAGTGGAAATCAACTACTTCCAATTTTAAGGTTGATCTTTGTAGAGTAAAAACGTAATAGATAGCAAAAAGCGTTTTTTTTTTTTTTTTTTTTTTTTTTTCAATTAAGTGCCTCAAAAGTATATTCCCTTTGCATTCTAATCTATTTATTAAAACCGGAGTTGGCAGAAAATCAACACTTCTGGTTTTAACGGTTATCGCTGTAGAGTAAATAACTATAATAGATAGAAGCAGTTTTCTGCAATCACTTAAGCGTCCCAAGAATACATTTCGTCTGTAATTTAACTCTATACTAAAACCGGAAGTGATAGAAATCCACTGCACTGCACTGTTCTTGTTTCTATATAGCTCTGCATAAAGGAAAAAGGATAGGAGATAGTGAGAAGCGATTTTTCTGTAATCGATTTAGCGTTCTAAAAGTAGGTACCATCTTCTCTGTTAACTCCAGATTCAAAGTACTTTCAGTTTTAAATGCCATCTCCAGACAATAAAAACAGTAATAGATAGAGAGAAGTGGTTTTCTGTAGTCACAAACCAAACTCCTTCACGTGATGTACACATGACACTTCTACTTGTTAAAGACAATATTTCATTCGCTTAATATTTGCGTTTTGACTCGTCAGAGCTTACAGTTTTTTATAGCAAGAAGTACAATTTTCCTTTATATATTTTCTTGCTTCCATCTTCTTTGTGTTAAATATCTAAAACTTACACATCAAAATCTATATGAAAACATTTTAATTATTAGTTTACCTCTACTACTAGAATGTAGCTGTTATTTTGTGTGTTATGATTTGCCAGGAATCGGTTGACAATGATGTGTAAACTTATTAACTCAATTACTGAACTTTTATAATTGAGAACCTCGAGACAAGGTAGGGTGTAATATAACAAAACTATTTGTGCCGAATTCCTGCGCACGCATTGAAATTGATACTTTTTAAAATTGGCAGAATATTAAGTGGACGGAATATTGAGTACAAAAATTGGTCTGAATTGGATTAAATGCAACTCTTACTAGGGAAGGTCGCGAGGTGTTGCTCTTGTCTTCATGTCAATACTATGCTCAATCTACTCGTTTTTACATATGAAACAATTACGCAAACGGAGAAATCATCGATCGCAAGCGTGTTTGAATTACAAGCGTTAAAACTTCAAAATTTAACAGTTTATGCAAAAAGTTTGAAGTAACTATTTTTGAGATGCACGCTTCATTTTTGGAATTGGGAGGTTTTCTTGTTTGTCCCAATACGGTGGTAAGATCAAAACGTACGCATTTTGCAAGGTATTAGGGAGGAGGTGAAGGGCAATTGCGTCTTCCAACTTGTCTTCTGTTTGGCAAACCGGATCGATAGGCTGATAAAATGTCTTTGCTACTCCTATTCGATTGTATGATTATACAAATGTCACTTTTCTGTGTGGCCGCGGAACTAACTTAACGGAACTCCGAATCCAGTCGGCCTCTGCTTATGCATTGTGGAAGACGGTGTTTCAATACCTTATCGCTAGCATTTTAATTTTTTTTTTTTTTTTTTTTTAAATTTTCAACGGATTTTATAGGCGAATGTTGGAAAATAGTGGCCAAATTTCAGAGAATATTTTACGACATTCGGCGATAAATGTGGCTAAAAAAACAAACAATCGACTATCGACGATGTATGCAAACATCGATTTTCTCCAGAATAAAAGCCACAGCTGTGAGCGCACATTCCTCCTAATCATTTTTTTTTTTTTTTTTTAAATTTTTCGGCCTGTTCTGTCGCTGAATATCTTCAAATATTCCCTGAAGTTTGATCAATATATTCCTATAATCCAATATATTCCCATCGTTTAGTTAGTCATGAACTGGGATGTGCCAATAAGGGGGTACCAAACTCTACACAATACAAACTTGGTGAGTTTCTGGTTCTTTTCATATATCTTTCTGTGTGTACGTGTAACACTTTTAAAAATATAGCCTTTTCAAAATGAACGACTCATTTATGCCGACCCTGTATAAAATAAATAAATGCAGGTTATAACTATGTGGATCAGGAGTAAGAACTTCTTATGAAAAGTGCTGAAGTAGCACTGAGTTGAACACGTTGTGATAACTAGTGGTGACTGATGTTCAAAATTAATTTTAAGATGTATTGTTGTAGGGGAAAGTTAACCGACACTCATCCAGCAGTAAATTCACGACGATTAATAGTTGAAATAAAGGAATATCAAAGCGGGAATGGAAATTGAATTGCTTAACAGGAAATTGTTAAAAAATGAGTACATAATATTTCCCTAAATGCCACCTCACATAGGGGAAAAAAGTAGTTGAGTTACATCCAGGTGCGTGATATGTTTTAAAGACAAAAACGAACCTATTAAGACTCACTCTTACAGAGATAGTGTTTCTTGATAAAGAATTACTGTTTATTAATTGGTATATCAGCCATTCCATTCTTACGGACGGGACATTTTGGCATATAACAGAACAATATTCTAACAGAAATTCTAGTCCTGCGAAACATCTTAATAGACTGTGCAAGAAAGCACCATGAGATGATACCTGCCGTGCCTTAGATCTTTTTCCATGGTGTTTGTTGGAAAATGGTACCATCGATGCTACAGCGCTTCTTACTAATACCTGTGTAGCTGCTGTCGAAGACTTTGTTCCTGAAGAAACAGCAGAAATCATCTAAGTTTCCTTCTTGGTTTGATGTTGAGATTCGGTCTGCTTTGAAAAACAAGAAGCTCGCGTGGTCACTCTGGAAACAACATCCAAACCAGTTTACTTACAATAGTTTCTCGCAAATCGTCGATACGCCAAGTTCCTACTTAGAAAAAAATACGAAAGTTACATCTCCAACATTGCAACTTCGTTTTGTTCGAGATCTAACAGCTTCTCCTCTCTCATTAATTCAAGGAGAAATAAAACTAGTATACCGATGAACCTCAACTATGGTTGGAGCACTGTTACTGGAGAACACAGAGCTGAATCATTCAATGATTATTTTTACAGAAATTTCTCCACCCAGACGGTACCAAATCCTCTACCTGCTCTTGAAGCTGTATGTTCGCATTCCCTATCCTTGATTTCTACTACGCCCGCTGAAGTCAGGTCACTATTAGCTCTACCTGATCATCGTGCTCTTGGTCCCGACAATATTTATACAATCTTCCTTCGCAATACAGCCTCGTCAATTGCTTATCCTGTTTATTATTATTATTATTTAATAGACGTTTTACAGAAGGCTTTTTTCCCCCAAACTTTGGAAGCAGGCTGACATTATTCCAATCTATAAATCTGGCAGTAAAACTAATGTATGTTCCTATAGACCCATTTCTCTTCTCTCTCCGTGGTCAATTCTTTGCGAGAAAATCATTAAGGACAGACTTTACAAGTTCACAGCCTCTTATTTGAACATTGCACAGCATGGCTTCCTGCAACAGAAGTCCTGCCTCACCAACTTATCAGAATTTCTTATTCATGCTATAAACTATTCCAGAAACCTCTCAATTGGATGTAATATACTTAGATTTCTCAAAGCTTTCGACAAAATTAACACCTATATGCTTCTTTACAAGCTATCCAACAGATTTAATCTTCATGACAAATTCCTGTCTTTGCTAAAGGATTATTTTACTAATCGTATGCAACGTATTGTTATGCCAGATGCTTCATCGAAATTTGTCTCAGTTCTTTCTGGAGTTCCCCAAGGTAGTGTTCTAGGACCACTGCTATTTCTTCTTTACATGGATGATCTCCCTTCCTTCCTGTCTTTACCATCTACGAACATTCTTCTCTTTGCTGATTATTGTAAAATTTTCATAAAATCTCTATCGTAGATGATGCCCTACTACTTCAACAAATTCTTACTAAACTTACTGACTGGTGTACGACTTGAAATTTAAACGTAAACCCTCAAAAATGTTGTACTCTTAGTATTTCTTTGAAGAAAAATAAAATTTATCACAAATATTGCATTAATAACAGTCCTACAGATTTACTGAAATTCGTGATCTCAAATCACTCAGCAAATTCTTCAAAGCTTTTGTATCTTCTAAAATCGAATATTGCTCACCGATATGGAATATGGCCTGTGCCTCAAACTTATCCCGTTTTGATTCTGTTAACTTTTTTCTTGCCATTGTCAAACGAAGAGTTCCTTCAGTGCGTAGTCTTAATAAAACAGAGCTCCTAAACAAATTCAATATTCAGACTCCACTTACTCGACGTATGGTGGCGGTCTTGCTGTTCCTCCATAAAACTATCAATGGGAAAATTAACTCCGAATTGTTTGTCTCCGTTCTCAATTTTCGCGTACCTTCTCGCCTTACTCGCTGTTATACGTTACTTACATTTATAACGCCCAGATTATCAATTATACAACGTTCCTTATACTTCAGGCTGGCATCATTGTATAATAGTTTATTGTCAGATGTTGATATTTTTGACTGAAAATATCACTTTGAGTCCACTTTGGCTCAGACACATTTATACATAAATAGATAAGAAAAGATACTTCTCATTTCGCTAAATGCCACACGTGGGGTCTGTATGACCCTCCCCCTCACCACACACAAAAACGTACGGCATTTCGATGTATTTTATCAATAGTAAACATTGAAAGGAAACAATATTTAGAATTTTTCTTTGATTACAATTATATAATAATAACCACTACAAAAAAATCACAAAACAAACATTTATAAACTTATTTTTAAAAAAAGTTGCTTTAGTAGTATAATCTTTTTGAGTAATGAATGGGGAATTTAGGTCTGAATATAATACGATAATATACGGGAGTGAAACGTGATAACCCACAAATGTGTGTTTATCAAGATTTTACAAACACTTACATTTTTACGAACATTTTTCGTTTTTTGGTTTAAACCATTTGTTTTTTTTTAAAAAACCAGCTGGTTTAAACCACGTTGGTTTAAACCAGCCAACCCTGAATAAATATATTTTTGTAATATTTTATTTAATTTTTTAAATTTTTTCTTTCTTTTTTGTTATTTCTTATATACGTTGTTACATTGGTTCAGTGTAAAATGGACATTGATGTGTATCTGAAACATTTGTAAGTAAATAATTCTGCGAGACATTTAATAAGAATTGTTGATAGTTGTTAAAATGTACAATTCCGATAACTCAGAGTGATCACCAAAGACATTTGGCAGCTACAGTCTTATTACTATTAATAACGGAAATATTTTAGAAAATTTATAATCATCAGTAATTAATCTTATGGACGGTACAAAAAATATCTTACGGACGGGACAAAAGAATTGAATGCATAAGACCTCTTTTAACGTGCTGTTTATTGCATTTATCTTAACTGTTATCCTAAAAGTAAGTAAAACTACACTTAATATTTCCAAAATTAAAATACAGTATGATATTATACAGTCGAAACGTTTTACAAAAATTGCGTCACATCATTTAGATATGACATTGCACTTGCAGTAACTCTGCAACTTCTAATGTCACCCTGTTTGAAGGTGACCATCAGTGGAGTCTGAATCTGATGATACTTCTTTACTGTGTTTCCACACTGTGCACTGATGTTTCTCTGAGTGAACAGTTCTCCCAGTTTCAATGTGACGTTCATCAACAGGGCGAAAGTAATGTCGAGACTGAACTTGCGGACTAGAACAAACATTAATCCACCGTTTTTCTAGTATTTTCCGCTGTTCACCCACAGTTTCATCACCAACAAAGAGTTGAATTCTTTGAGGTTTACAAGGTTCACTGCAACATTTGTAAAATATCTTGTTGTGGAAATATCCATTTGCTCTGTCCTTACTATTTCTCAGACTATTCTCTTCAATGTGGCACCTATCCCACCGAAAATTCCTTTCCCGTGTGAAGTTGCAAAGAAACTTTATTCACCAGTTACATATTTTGACTTTGTACTTCTTTCATTGTTAAAATAGCTTACTTGTTTCACTGAACTAGTAAACCTTCACAATGAAAAAATATAAAATCAACAAATCGGTCTGAAAGTTTGTATTCTCTTGGTTAAAATTTGTAAGAGCAATTTTGATTTTTCGTTAGGCACAAAAAAGTACATGGGAAAGACAAGAAGTTCTCTTGCCATCTATCTATAGATGCAACTGCTTTCAAGTCATTTTATTACATTTGGTTTCTGAGGTTTGAAGCAAAGGCACTAAAAATAAAAGCCAAACTTCTTGCGGCAAATACAAATGTAATCAAACAGCAATTCTGATAGTACCGGGTAGTACTTGCGGAAGGGCCACACGGGACACAATTTCAAAAGCCTTTCACTTGTTAAGTATGACCAACAGCTTGATTAAACTTCGAGTTTAAATTGATACTAGGTTATTTGCTTTGCTTACCTGTTTTCAGAATGATATTAAAATTTTATAATATAGAATGAAGTTTCTCACTTCTTTTCTTACGGACGGGACACCAAATGGAGCGACAAGTTCGGAGCCATTTCCAAGAAAACCACAAGCCTTTTCTTGCAAACAACAGTGTCTGGCAATAGAACACAGAATGGCTGTTTCCCTCCAAAACTTGCCGTTCAAGTTCAGTCACATGACTGAATAACTGTGTCGGAAACTGACGTCCCCTACATGTCTCAGAAGAATCTCGTCAGGCTCCATGTTAAGTTAGACGGTGTAACATTCAGAAAACAAAACAAATAAGCGGATTTTTTTTTCTACTTCAATAATCAGAATATTTATCGCCCTTATCAGGTACTTTTCAAATTAATGCAAACAAAATTAAAATTTCACTCAAATGTTTACTTTGGCGCGGAATGGCTGATATTCTTTTAAAAACCAGATAAAAATAAATTTTGTAGTTCACATTTGAATGTAACAGTTTTTCGTGTCGTCTTGTTTATCTTGACGAATGATTTATTGCAATATTAAGATGGAATAAAATGATTAGTGATTTCTAATGCAAAAAGTATCACAAAAAATTCTCAACGTCACAGTTGCGTCTTATAGACAGAAATATTGATGTCTTCATTTCGTCTTCGTTGCCCGCTTTTTAATTAATTTATTTATTTTTCAATACAAACGCCTGAACTGAAAGGTGTATTTTGAAATCTAGTGTAAATAATATAGTCCAGTAAAGATAGCCCATTTTTCTGCCAAGAAAGGAACAAATTAGTAACAAGCTAAAAATTGGTATGGAAGTAGGGGGATGTGTCAGGAATAACATACTAAAAGTCCCCTAAAATCCCACTGTAGCTTTTCCCGTAATTTTGAAAAATGTCCGCCATCTTTAGACGACGACAAGAAATTTATGGAAATCGTCACCCTTTATGTTTATTCCTCTAGCCACCGTTCTAATTATCACAAAGCCATGAATCATATATGGTTGCAAAGCTTGAAAGACAGAAAATCTAAGTAAATAACATATATGCCCATCGTGCTAAATTTCTAGAAGAAGAGGAAGAAGAAAACAGCTTTTTTTTATTTAAAAAAGATATATTTTCAGAAATCATGAGAAGTTTGCAACACTGACAGTTATTGCACACCAACGAAACACCACCAACAGATGTCGTTGATATTTATCTCAATCATAGCCAACAATGACACAAATCGGTGCAATACAAGCCGAGAAAAAAAATATATCTTATGTTACTTTCTGACCTCTTTGTATAAAAGTGCATAAGGTGACATACACTTTCACGGTTCTAGTCACCTTCTTTTATCACATAGAACCAAGAGTTATATATCATTGGAAATCTTAAGAAACGTAAATTCAAACGATGTAAAATTTATACCAATCAAGTCCAATTTGTGGAAGAAGCGCAAAACTCAAAATTTCGGGACAAAACGTGATTCTCGCAATAAATTCTTTATAACTTGCAACACTGACAATTATCATATGTTAACAAAACTCAGTTACCGTTTTCACTATCATCATTATTAATTTACTCTTAAAATGGCCAACGTTTTTCCCAATGGAGTTAGCTTTCATGATACATAGTTTTACATCATTTAAATATAGCACAAAAATCATTTATTGACAACATTAGAAAGTAGCAGAAATTTGGTAGTCTCCTATTCATAGGAAAATCGTAATTCACACACTAAAAATAACTCTCAATTACAGTAGTCATTTGAATGTAATTTTTTAAAAATGTCTTGTTTATAACTAGAATGCAATTTTCCTCCTAGTATTCTTCAAATCAACTTAATATTTACATTACACGTTAGTATGCACTTTAAGAACATACGAACTTATTTTATTAGAAATCGATGAGGTTATCATTATCTCGTTCATCTCTATGGACTTCATCATTTCGTTTTGCATTCATGAATCCAATTCCTCGACACTGACATAAATTAGAGCACACAATTACTGCTTTTCGACAACCGTACAAGCTTTCACAGCCCTTTTTACAGTTACAGGATATTACACGGAGCGGGTTCCTTGGCCATTCTTGCTGGTACGAGGATACCTCCTAATGTTGTCCATCCATATTCAGTCGCTCGCAAATCATTTCCACGGTACAATTGAACCTGATGATATGGTGTTTCGCAGCATCACTGGTTGGTGGCAATTTTGCCAATTGTATTTCGTTCTGAATGTTGAGCGACTTACTGCAAGGATGTATAAACGATACTGGAATTCATCCAGTAAGGTTACTATTGCTGGAGAATGCTAGTGTACAGTCGTAGTGTAGTAAAAATAATGTGCCAGCTTCATAGATTGTACACTAGCATTATCATGGTTCAAAACTTCAAGTGATCGGCATAAATCTTCCCGTTTTTGAAGTAATCAGAATGGCTTCTTCTTTCCCTGTCGATACAAACCACATGCATGATGTGTCGCATCTAGTTAAAGCATGGTAGCTGAGCAAACCAGTTAGTATCTTTGCCTGTGTATCTTACAACTTCTTAGTACTAACTTTCTTACTCACGTCCAAGCTTTCAAATTTTGATGTCGTGCTGATTATTACCTTGTTCAAGCAAAATGATTAAAATTTCAACATCCTCGCCAATTACTACGACGTGCCTAAAAGGATTTAAAGACTTGGCTACAGCAGTTTTAGCTATAAGTGCGTCATTATCACTTCTTGCTTGCTGGGTTTGAATTCCAGCTTGTGTCAAATGAACCATCAACTCACGGGCGAAACAATCCTTATTTTTGAAATTACCTAAGAATTTATCTTTTTTTGTTAATAATGTGGTTTCATTTGTGAATAACACCAAAGCTGATTGAACCTTTGACTCACGTTGCTCCCGCTCAGCGGCTTTTGTACAGTTTTCAGTGCAATACCCATAAAAAATAATTGTTACTTTCGTTCCTGAGTTTGTGAGTACATAGGATACATACGAGTTGTGCACGTCAAGGTATGTTCCATATTGTGGCCAAACAACATGATGTAGAAGCCAGCTTCCACCTATAACGTACACAGTATTTTCAAATTGAGTTTTAAAATTTGTCCGATATTCAAACATGTCGTACAAGGCGGACTTTTTCGTTTTTCCCATGGACATTTCTGTGAAAAGAGAAAGTGAATAGGGTGCAAGCTCGTAAGAAAAACAGTGCTGGAGTTCTTCTTCGGACTTCTACTCATATGATTCAGTTGAAGTATGGTGTTTACAGCCAGTGGCTCATCACGAATACGCATCTTTTTGTTTAAGTTTCACATTTCCAAAAGTCCGTCCAAACATTCCTTCCATAGCAGCCAATCCGATTTCCTTAGAATTATCAGTTGACCATTTCATTACCTACCATGCCAGTGCTTAGAGACGCGAGCTCCGAATATGAAGGGAATGGAGAATGCAGGCAAAACCAACGCAAGAATTCCTTTAGATGTAATATATCACGCGATTGACTGCTTTGGTACAGGTCCACATGCCGACCAGTGTGAAGTTCATGCCTATCTTTGTTTAATATTTTTTCAAGATATTCTCGTAAGTGGCACGCTGCTGGCATACTTGACACACACCTAGATATTATCTTTTCAGTTATGCCTCTCCCATGGTCAGTCCACCGCTGCTCTTCATTGCTCTCGCTAAAACCTGCTCAATCGTCATATCAAACCATGTACCACTCCAAAATATATATTTTCTACGAATAGTGAAGTAACCGTCTCCTGTAAATAGCTGGAACTCATGAAGATCCATTTCATCCTCCAACCGCAACATTTCTTGTAAGTACAGATGTGCGTACTTGGCATACAAAAGATGCTCAGCTGCATAGAAGTATGGTAACATTTCTCACATGCAGTGAAGATGAAGATTGAAGTCTCCAGCTCTTTCGAACTAAAAGACGCATAATTTCTACAAGCTGAAAGTACAGAGCGAATAACTTAGAGATACGGCTTGTTTCTGCAGCAGCGTCAATGAATAACTTCAGGTCATTTGCAATCTTGATTGACTATGTTTGGATGTTGAACCACTACATCAGTATCGATATCTTCTTCAGTCATCAGAGGAATACAAACATCTCGCAATTGACGCTCAAACTCCTCAGTGGCGTCTGATTCATTAAATAAACAGTATATATTGCAATTACTAACTGTGTTTAAAAAAAATAGCTCGCAAAGCACGACCAATAAGAATGGCCTGGCTTTATCTGTGGCATAGAGTTACTAGCATACACACAAGACCAAAGTTGTTCAATGCCACTACCTTTCATTATATATGCAACTGTTTCCATAAATGACATTATAGTGTGGAAAACCCCCAAGTCTAACAATCACTGACGGTAATTCACCAGAATTTTTACATGCTGCTACAATGTCGCATGCTTTAAAGTACAAAGGTTGATCCAACGTGACTAAGCACGCTTTTTTGCTACTTTTCTGCACATTCTTTGCTGGCAAACATAAGCGCCGAGTATACAGCATCCATGCTTATTGGTTGAAGATTGATGAAAGATTGAATTACTACTTAATATGCTTGGTACTTATGGTTCTTGCTTGTCACCAGCTGCATAAATCCATTCCAATTCGGGCAAGTAGGTGTTTTCAACGCCTTGAGAATCATCCATGTTACATCGTACAGAAGGTGGATTTCAGTTTGGATATTCAGAACACGAAGGTATCTTATATCTTCATTGATTAAATCCGAAAGTACCTTTGCGTGTGTACGTTAAAAGTGGTATATTCCATTCATTCTTTCACAGTGTACGTTTTTTGAGCCCAGGTATTGCTCAATGATATGGGAGCGACTGAATATGAATGGACAACATTAGGAGGTATCCTCGTACCAGCAAGAATGGCCAAGGAACCCCCTCCGTGTAATATCCTGTAACTGTAAAAAGGGCTGTGAAAGCTTGTACGGTTGTCTAAAAGCAGTAATTGTGTGCTCTAATTTATGTCAGTGTCGAGGAATTGGATTCATGAATGCAAAACGAAATGATGAAGTTCATAGAGATGAACGAGATAATGATAACCTCATCGATTTCTAATAAAATAAGTTCGAATGTTCCTAAAGTGCATACTAACATATAATGTAAATATTAAGTTGATTTGAAGAATACTAGGAGGAAAATTGCATTCTAGTTATAAACAAGACATTTTTTTAAAAAATACATTCAAATGACTATTGTAGTTGAGAGTTATTTTTAGTGTGTGAATTACGATTTTCCTATGAATAGGAGACTACCAATTTCTGCTACTTTCTAATGCTGTCAATAAATGATTTTTGTGCTATATTTAAGTGATGTAAAACTATGTATCATAAAAGCTTATTCCATTGGGAAAAACGTTAGTCATTTTAAAAGTAAATTAATAATGATGATAGTGAAAACGGTGGCTGAGTTTTGTTAACATACAATAATTGTCAGTGTTGCAAGATATAAAGAATTTATTGCGAAAATCACGTTTTGTCCCGAAATTTTGAGTTTTGCGCTTCTTTCACAAATTGGGCTTGATTAGTATAAGTTTTACCTCGTTCGAATTTACGTTTCTTAAGATTTCCAACGATATATAACTCTTGGTTCTATGTGATAAAAGAAGGTGACTAGAACCGTGAAAGTGTATGTCACCTTATGCACTTTTGTACAAAGAGGTCAGAAAGTAACATAAGATATATTTTTTTTCTCGGCTTGTATTGCACCGATTTGTGTCATTGTTGGCTATGATTGAGATAAATATCAACGACATCTGTTGGTGGTGTTTCGTTGGTGTGCAATAACTGTCAGTGTTGCAAACTTCTCATAATTTCTGAAAATATATCTTTTTTAAATAAAAAAAGCTGTTTTCTTCTTCCTCTTCTTCTAGAAATTTAGCACGATGGGCATATATGTTATTTACTTAGATTTTCTGTCTTTCAGGCTTTGCAACCATATATGATTCATGGCTTTGTGATAATTAGAACGGTGGCTAGAGGAATAAACATAAAGGGTGACGATTTCCATAAATTCCTTGTCGTCGTCTAAAGATGGCGGACATTTTTCAAAATTACGGGAAAAGCTACAGTGGGATTTTAGGGGACTTTTAGTATGTTATTCCTGACACATCCCCCTACTTCCATACCAATTTTCAGCTTGTTACTAATTTGTTCCTTTCTCAATCCTATCTTTACTGGACTAATACGAATAGTTGTAAAATTATTCACAATTGTAAAATTTTTACAGGTTCCACACTTCAGGGTAAAGTTTTAAGGTAGAAATTGCATAATTAACGTTAGCGCTATTGCCAAATAATATACATAAGGAAAAGTAATTAGACACAATATAAATACTCTGACGTGCAGATTGACGAGTTATCGACACAAGGAAAATAGTACAAATATACGATATTTTAAAAGGAGAAATCATTATCCACATCTATCTGTCATGTACTTAATAGTAATTCTGTTTGACTCATTTACATTTTTTACTTCCACCTTTTGTAATATGGTTGCACAATCATTATGACTAAAATCTTTAATAAATAAATAAATAATAATATTAATAATTTTAAAAAACAGGATTGTATCTGTGTGTTTGCTGGAAAGTTTCAATCTGGACCAGATTTAGACCCATGGACATGCATCAGATCTTTCTTTATATCCCCTATTAACTTAAAACATGTATTTTGACAGCACAACAAGAAAACATCCAATTATGTGTTGCTCAGCATAAATTTTAAACAATGTTAAACAGTAATTCTGTTCGCATTTGCAATATTACTAAATTAAAATTTTCCAGAATTATTTAAATTAATATCCGGCAGTGAATAAGGTAGGTGCACTTCAAGTCTTAACCTAACCTCAAAATGTATAAATACACATGATATACTGTATCATGAGAAACATTTCACAGGACGCGTGTACTGATCGATTTCACTTTCAGTGTTTATCATATACTTAATAGTATTTAACATATTATTTACCTAATCGATTTTTCTATCTGTTTTTAGAAGTTCCATTCATTGAAAATGTTCAAAAAGGTGAAAATACTTTTACTCCAATCTGTGGAATACAGAAATTAACACATCATTATTTTCGCTTTGTCTGTAGGCTCTTACCAGGTATTGTTAAGAGAATCAAATGGCGATCGTCATGGCAACGTGGAGTTCATGACGTCACATGATTTCAGTTGGTTGCGTCATTGGCAATTAATTATTTCTAATGCGGGAAGTATCACAAAAGAAAGAAAAAAAGTCAACATCACAGTTGCATCGTTACATAACTTCAGAGGATATAAAGGATTGTCATTGTATTGTGTACGTTGTGATATTCGATAACATGTGGCCCCACGTCGTATATTTGCTAATAATCACGCCTTTGGTGTGAGCGATCCCAGTTTCGATTTCCATTGGGAACAGTCGGTCGAAAAAATGTAAAAGCTTTTTCAGACCAGTCATCTTGAGTAAGGAGGCCGCAGTGGCTCAGTGGTAGAGCGTTCACCTCTGGTGCTTGGGGTCCTGGGTTCGATTCCAGCCCCCGCCAAGTGAACCTTGTGGTGGACAAACACCGTGTGCGTGGGTTTTCTCGGGGTTCTCCCGTTTCCTTCCACTTTCTTCATTCCACTATTTCATTCTTTTCTCATAATCACCGTCTCCTTTAGCCTAACCGGCATAACCGTAGGACGTAAAACTCAAAGATTTCATTTCATTTTCATCTTGAGTAAGTCTTTTTCCTGGGTTGTCCAGATTCACATCAGTTAAATGCCGGATGGTTCCTAATATAATGATTCCAGGCCACTTCCTTCCGCAATTCGCTGGCCAAAAATGGAAAAGTTCGGTTTAATGTTAAAATGTGGGCTTGTGCCTAACACTGCTCAGTTAGAATCGGACTATATAGTATTTAGTGTGGAAGTAGTTCAAATAATCGCCGAAAGAATGCATGTGGGCCTATGTGCCGTCAGTTCTAAAGTAAAATCTGGCCTTTTTTTTCAACATTTTCATTTTGGCATTAGCACGGATTTTATAGTCAATATATATATATAGGGTGGCCCATTTTAATCTTTCTACAGAAATATCTCGAAAACGGTTGAACATAAATAAACTAAACAAAAACTCAAATAGGAAATGCCATGAGAAAAATCGAATGGTGATGTCGTGGTGCCATCCAGGTCCGCCCGTCATGGGGTCCCGGGGCCCAACTTTAAAATTTTAAATGGAAACAAGGGGCGAGTGATACCTCGTTCGATAGATCTTTAAAAAGCGTTCTGGCAAAATATTTTTCATATCGGTCACCGTATTCAAAATAGCTGCCAAGATATGTTGAATGTATCAGACAAAACTTCCAGTACCACTAATATGAAAACGGTTGAACATAAATGAACCAAACAAAAACTCAAATTGGAAATGTCATGGGGCACATCGATTGGTATTGTCGTGGTGGCTTCCAGAGCCACCCTTCATTGGGGCCCAGGGCTCAACTTCAAAATTGTAAATGGAAACATAGGGTGAGTGATATCTCGTTCGACATACGTTTAAAAATTAAAGAACACTGTTGCGAAAGATTGTTCATATGGTCATCGTTTCCAAAATGACCATCAAGACATGGTACCTGTATCAGATGAAACGTCCAGTACCACTAATATGAAAACGGTTAAAGATAAATGAACAGAACAAAAATTCGAATAGGAAATCACAGCGCGTATTTATCATTCCACGGCTCGAGAATGTTGCAACAGAGTAAAAGATGATTAGAGTGAAAGTGTCATAATGCAAATTTGGAAATCTAGTTCCTAGAAAATTATCGATCCAACCTCCCTCCGTAAATGGGTGAAGTGGGAAGGAACGGTGAAATTGCAAATGAGAACCTTAGTTTTTGCAAATTGTATCTACGAAACAAAGTAATCTGAAGTGTGTTTTTATAAGGGGCAGATGTCTCTGTAATGGGATAAAGCATGTATAATTCTTGTTAAATAGTATCTTCCATTTTGATAGCAGGCAATGATATGATGCAAAAATGAATCAACTGAAATGCGAAACAAATTTGTCGAACAATACAATTTTAGAACAATGTCTACAAACGTTGGTTTTGTTCAACAGTCGTCTGCACGATATTGGTTCGATTCTTTTCCTTCTATGTCTTCTTGTATGTGATAGAATATGAACTTCACTGAAATGTTGTCCACAGTTAATTCTGAATAACTTTCAGCTATAATCTCAGTTGTGATCCTCAGTAATGAAACGGTACATACTGATGCAGATGCTTCCCAAACATTTTGTACGCATTGCGTTAAATTACTAGGGGCGAAGGGCGAGGTAAAATGTTTGCAAGTTCCAGAAATGTATTATAAAAATCTTTGCTTCTCATTTCAGTTGCTTCTTTTCTTCCATCCAATCACACTTTGCGATATAAATGGGTATTAAACTTGAATTTCAACTTCTTTTTATTCACCTTATTTAACCTTATTTTAAATCACCTTATTTTTATTCACTGCAGTACCAGTCACTTGTACACACAAGTGTTTCAGACAAACCATACTTATTGCAAATAAAAGTGGGGTTCTCATTTGAGATTTTACCATTCATTCCCACTTCACTCACGGAGGGAGATCGGAAAGATAATTTTCTAAGAATTACATTTCCTCTTTTGCATTGTCAATTATACTTTAATCATCTTTTTCTCCGTTGCATTATTCTCCAGCCGTGATAAATACCCTCTGTGATTTCCTATACGAGTTTTATTCTGTTCATTTATCTCCAACTGTTTTTTCATATTAGTGGTACTGGACGTTTTATCTGATACAGGCACCATGTCTTAGCGGCCATTTTGAAAACGGTAACCCATATGAAAAATCTTTGGTCATGACACTGTTTAGTGTTTGAAGATCTAGCGAACGAGGTATCACGTGACCCATACTTCCGTTTAAAATTTCTAAGGTGGGCCCTGGACCCCCATGAAGGGCTGCCCTGAGGGCACTGCGAGAACATTATTTGACGTGCCCCATGCCATTTCCTGTTTCACTTTTTGATTGTTCATTTATCTCCAACCGTTTTCATATTAGTGGTACTGGACGTTTTATCTGATACAAGCACCATGTCTTGGCGGCCATCTTGAATACAGTGACCGATATGAAAAATCTCTTGCCACAACGCTTTTTTAATTTTTAAATATCTATGGAACGATGTATCACTCGCCCCATATTTCTATTTAAAATTTTAAAGTTGGACCCTGGGTCCCCATAAAGGGCAGCCCTGGGAGGCACCGCGACAACACCATTCATTCGGTGTGACCCATGGCATTTCCTATTTGAGTTTTTGTTTGGTTCATTTATGTTCAACTATTTTTGAGATATTTCCGTGCAAAGATTAAAATGGGCCACCCTGTATATATATATATATATATATATATATATATATATATATATATATATATATATATATATATATATATATAAAAGAGAGATACTTTATTGAACTCACATAACAATTATGGGGTACCTATATGTTAACGCAAGAGTACTAAAAATTGATCAACGGCATTAGAAGCAAAGCGTGGAATGTGAAAGTAGAATTAACTTGTGAACTATCGACACAATTTTATTTCTTTGAATTCCTCCTGCTGGGAATTCATCTCATATACATTACATTACGAGGGTTGATTGAAAAGTTTTGATCCTTCAGGAAACTGCAAGAGGTACAGATTTAATAATGTTTTAATTTTAATCATAGTTATCTTGTTCATCGACATACTTGCTCCATTTGTGCTGGAGTCCCCTTATCCCAGTATAAAAAGTTTTTTTAGGTTGCAATTACAAGAATTGTTGTACCTCTGAATTGACGTCAGTATCAGTTGCAAAACGTCGTAAAGTTAGAGCATTTTTAGATTCAGAAATAAATGGAAGTCTGAGGGTGAAAAATCTTGGAATAAGGTGTATGAGGAACAAGTTCAAATCTACTTTCATGAATAGTTCCCATGGTAACTGCTGAGGTATGACCTGGAGCATATCCTTGTGGTAGAAAATGGTGATCAGCATTAGTGATCTTTTTTTTATTGCAAGGGTCAGTATGATGTCCTGTGATGGTGGGACCCTGTTAAACTTTTTATCTTAACAAAGAGTATTATATTTATTTGACGTTCAATTAACGAACCAACACAACTTCCTTTAAAACTAAGTAACTCTTCTGGTCAACAAACAATATATATCAACTAACCACAAACTTTTCCAGATACTCTTTATTCCAACTACAATTAATGCTATTTCTTTTCTCCAATCTAATTACATACACTTCTCAAACTTGGTACATGTTTGAAACTTCCATAGACTTCGTATTTTAAACCCTAAAATATATTACTCTAACTAAGTCTTCTTGTTGACACTCTTAGCAACCATTCTACTACATCTTCTAACCTCTTTTTCTTTTATCATCTTCTCTTTTTATTATAGTACTAACTCTAAAATACTTTTTGCCTTTACAAGCTTCATTTCGTAACAACTCCTAACACGTAACAACCCCTAACAGACCATTTGAAGGTAATCAATTCTAGACTGCGCGAGAGAAACAGTATAAGTCAGAAATTGGCCAAAATGAGATAAGTTAAAATTGGAGATCTGTGTGTCATGCTTCACATCTGGTTAACTTGGTATAAATGGATTCTAAACGTGAGTTGAATAAGCGCCTCTTGGTGCTGTTAGTATAAGTGATTCATACTTATGCGTTAAAATAAAAAACCGTCTCCTAAAAACCTATGTTTTGTGACTTACACTGTTTCTCTGGGACGGTCTAGAATTAATACCACATCTTGCTCTCGCTGCTTTCTAGTGGCCTTTGGTCCACTTGGTCCCGATGGGAAAGCACAAAAAATTTAATTTTACAGTCAATTTCTTTAACCATCCGTCTTCTTTAGTCTAAAGGGCATAATCGTGGGACATTAAACTAAAAATGTTACATTTCATTTCATTTCAGTATTATACCTTAGTAATCCCAAAATCCTGATGCAGTCGGAATGGGTGACTATCTTCTTTCTAGGGGCGATGAAAGACTATTCCACTGGTTCAATTACTGTTCGTTTTCAGGTTGATAGTGATGAGCTGAGTATTTGTCCACAGTAATGAATGGTGACGACAATTGTTCACATGACGTTAAAAGTACAGTTTAAAATTGTCCAATGATTTTGTGTACCGACTCACTTTTATTCAAGAGTTAGAAGACCTGGGACCCATGGAGCTGAAATCTTTGAAAAACCAAGTTCATTTTTTTAAGAATGTGATCTGCTTGCTCCTGTGAAGTGCCCAGCCTGTCTGATCCGTTGCCAATCGCCCATCTTGCATGAGCATAATCAAGTACAAGGGAAGTTATTGCTGGTGATAGCAGTTGATTCCCTAACCTCGATTCAACACTTTTCCTGCCTGCTTGAATTCTTGCACCCATCTTTCGATGGTGGCATACTGCATAACAGCTATGTACTGATTTTTTTTCTTTCTTTTTTCCATTTTCCCAATTTCTGATATTTGACACTTAAAGAAACTGTCAACGACTAAAAGGCTTAAAACTTTTCATTGCTCATATAAATAGAGGACCTTTGTATTTTTTTTAGTTGAATCTCCGAATTTCTACTTAATCAGTTCAGATAGTACTTTCACCATTATGAAGGACATTTTTCTCAAAGGGTTACAATATACGTAGTGTCACGCTTTTGGCCGATATCGTAAATGTTGGAATGAACAGCTACGAAACTTCGTATGTGGGAGGCCTTTTCATACACTGAGTGTATTCAGTTGTACAAATTTTAGAAATTCTCCAATACATGTGTTGGAAAAAGGGAGGAACTTTTCTTTTTCCCGCTGGACTTAAATCATAAAGCTTATTATACTCATATGAAAAAATAGGAGCATTTTCATAATAGAGTACGAGTATTTTATTCGTTTGCACCCATTTAAACTCCATCTCAAAGGACAAATGAGAAAGTGGAGGATAAAGAATTTCTGAACTGCTATATTGAGGAGCAACTTTCAGAAGGAAAGTTGTCACGTCATCAGTTAATTGGAATTCGCTTCACTATGTTTCAACTGTTAACGTCAAATTTAGTGTTGCTGTCGAAGAAGAGCGCTGTATCAAATCTACGTATGTATATATAAGAGGAAATCCTCTGATTCATCCCATGTACCCAAGACCGACGATAAGATGGAGTTTCTTGGTATACGATTTCTAAAAGGGGAAAGGGGGGCTTTTTTCACCAGAACTCCAAGACTGTTAGGTATAGAACCTTGGAATTTTGTATAAATGTTCATGACTCCAGGCTGGCGATGAGATGGAGGGCGAACTGTGACTCCCTGAACGTTACGATCCCGTACGAAGAACAGGAATTCTGTTAGTTTTAAGTATAAAGGATTTTTTTTTTCCATTGGTATTGAGATAGGAGTGAGTGATGTGCTTTTGCTTATACGAGCAGTCTGAAATTTTAAGTCTTCCTTTTAAGGGCGAGAGAAATACTACTGTTTTTCTTTCCCCTCCCTGTGCATAAGTTAAGTTATTATTTGTAGTTATTTATTATTCATCTTTTATTGTGCACTTATCTCTAATTTCCCACACAAATTCAGGACATGGTCATAAATTACTCTGATATGTTTACAGTAGAGAAGTTTGAACAAATTGATTCGAGAATAATTTCCGATGACACGATAAATAAATGGAGCTGGGTTAGCTGTATAGTGTGGGAATCGGATTTTGCATAGGTTAGTGTATATAAAAAAGAACTGCAACTGCACAATTTCGAAATCGTGTTCTGATAATACTAACTATTAGATTGGCGAGATTACGTAATAGCTGTGTGCAGTAGTGTGTAGTAATTTAGCATGGATGGGTACACAATTTACCAATATATAGGAATCATTCGAATTTATCATCAAAATAAGTACATGGCCAACATAATCGACCTAAAGAACACTCGATTTACTGATTTGGGCAGAAGAAAATCCACATGCAATTCACGAAGTGTCCCTTCATTCTTAGAAAATCATTGTGGTGTCACTATTTGGGCCAGTGGTATGATCGGTCCTAATTTTCTGAGGACGAACATGGCATCACATCACTGTCAATGACGAGCCACTTTTTGCGCCCTCAAATGGCAAATTATGACATAAGCAATGACTTATACTGCACGGAAAGTTTCTCCGACGCATTATGCCGAGAAATAGTAATGTGAACTGACCGCCGAGATCAAGTAATCTCTCCTCCTAAATTACATTCTATGGGGTTACGTTAAATCTCATCTAAAGCCAAGAATAATTCGTGAAGTGAAAGGGAACAGTGAATGAGCCCTTGCAAATATGTGTCTAAAAATAGTGCAAAATAGAACTTTTAAAATCCATTGCACCCATTGAAGGAGAGGAGCACATTTGAACGACATTATCTTCAAGATATATTGCCATCGATTGCTTTTCACAACGAAAAATCATATATTTCATTATCACTTGTAGTTTTCATTCTATCGCATTCTATCAGACTTCCATTCCCGTAAACCTTCTGGTTTAAGATCTTTTCTGTATTAGATTTACAAATAACGCTCGCAAAGAAAAGCTGTACTGTTGTTCATCTATTCATAATTAAGAGAAAAAGAAAAATAGAGATGCCAGATGCCAGAATTTAGTTTAAAAACTTGGAATGATTAAAATTAAATTAAAAGCACGTTTAGATTAAAATTGAAAGAACACCAAAATACTTATATCCTGATAGTTTCAAATTATTTTCGGGTGCAATGTTGACTGCTAATAGTGATTTAATAGGTTCAGTTAGCTATCATAAATTAGTTGACTTAGTTGTGAACATATATATGAAGCAAAAAGATGGTTAAGAAAATAAGGTTGGAGACCAAACATAAAATTTCATGAAATCATTAATAGTGACAATTGAGCATAGTCGTTTAGTTTTTAGGTTTGTCATAAACTGAAAAGATATTAAAGAATTATTCTCACAGTTTAACTTACAGAACAATTTGGCCAAAATTCGTCAACAGACTATTTTCACTTGAATTTTGATTACAATGGAACAAGAATATAGACTATTCAGTTAGTTAAACAAGAATGATTGTAGTAACTGATGAATTGATTGCGATAATTTGTGAAACTGCCATGTTACACTATTAAAACGTAAAACCGAGAGTAACATTATAACTTCAACGTAATGCATTTACTTTCAGAAGGTAATGTATGCAGATGTTACAGTAGAACGGAATATGTTGGTATTGGAGTCTGTCTCACGTCTAAGGACTACCTATTGTGAAGACTATGATTGTTGTGTACTCGTATATCCGGTTTAGATTGCTTCGATAGTTAAGTGTGTATATTTCATTACTTCTAATCTGTATTGCTGTTTTTGCACCAAATATAGATTATTACACTTATTTTTTATTACTCCTTCTCATATTAGAAATTTCATTGAACTTGTTATTATTGTTGTGTTAGAAGAAATGGAAAATATACTATTCTAATACCATGTTGAGCTTCATGTGAAACAGCCTTCCTACCCTAATGAAGTTTTGTAGATTAATAAGATAGATAACTATATAAATATAAGGTAATAGATAAATGGTTTGCATATAAGATATTTACAGGAATATTTATCTTTGAATTGTTAAATGATGGATGTAAGATAAGTACAGTTTTCAAAACTGTGTTAACGGTGTTTTGAAGAAGCACTGCCTTCGTGTTGAGTCAATACTATATGTAATTTGACCTTAAATATTATTAGATAGTACAGTTGAAATAACAGTTTGCTTCATTATTTCCAGCATTATCGAGTCAGTCTACGAACACGCAACTAAATCGTCTTCCAACTCCTCGTAAAACATATGACGCATTAGGAACTCAGTGTCTTTCTGGTAATTTATTACGGAATATGGAGCCACAACTCCTAGGGCCAAGTGCTTCATCGGGTGTAGTGAAAGAAGCACCAAGTGCACCTTTCATGCCGAATGCTGCTTGTGTTAGATCAATTGCACCTACTGCAGCATCACAAGGCTCAGCACCCAATGTTAGAGTGCCGTTTGTTGGTTATCAGGCGTGGCGAACTTCAGCATCAATTCAAGTAATAAATTTCCAGAATTTGTATGCAAAAACCCCAGTGAATCAACAGAATCAACATAGAAATGTAAGTATTATACGTGGTTTTTGTATTAGTCTTAAGTACTTAAAAAGTATTTTACTATTTTATTTGTAACTTAGTTGGCTGTTACTGAAAAAGAAACTAACAGAAATGTGCAAATAGAAATATTTGCTTCCTGGTGGTAAATTTAAAATGCATAGTATGCCTCATGATACCAGACGATCAGGACAGTCTTATTCACTTGGTAATTCTATGGCAATAAGGATTGTTTATTTGGATTGAGACTTGTATGGTTTGAGTAAACTATTGCAATTTCCTTAGAACTTAATTGCGTCCAGGAAATGGAACATGTTTATATTTTGACTCGTATGCTGGCGAACAATAACCATATTCTGATGACTACATTGAATCTTGTGCAGCAAACCTGTTATGAACTACAGCTTGAAGTAAACCTCTTTGAGATACTAGTATTTCTATAATCTATCTGAAACACTTTCACAATCTTCATGCAAGACGTATATGGTGCGTCCGACCTTGTCTTGGTGCTCCTACTGGCGAGCAAAAGAGCATACGGTATAGATCTAGATTGCATATACCACCACGGGTGAGTGTATGATTTTCCTACCTAGGTAATATCCTTCCCAGAGAGCCTAGCAGAGTTACCATTCAGTGGACTTTGAACCTTCCCTTCAACACGTCCACGCCTTTCTCCTAAGGATGATAGCTTCCGAATAGAGACCATGCTCGTCTGGTCTGACTATCTGGAAGTCAAAACTCTTCGGACGGAGTAGGCAGTTTTTCCTTGAAAACAAACGCAGTCTAACTGAAATAGTGGTTCAGTATTGACATCCTATACATTTCGGAGAACTTTGATCGGAACGTTTATGGTGTATGTTGAAACAAAGGATCATTGACGATCTGGTAGATAGTAAACCGTAGGTAGTGCAAGTTCGCATCAGTGCCAGATGAGGCGAGATATTACACTTCCACATTATCAGAAAAAGTTATTCGTTAGTGTTTTTTGTTGTTCCCAATGAAGAGAGTTTGTGAGCAGTACAGCGGTCTGCTTTCTACTTCTATTCTTCCGACACTAGAGTGCCTGAGTATGTATATATATATATATATATATATATATATATATAATAGAGCTGTGAAATTAAACATATTCAAAGGAAGCATGTGTAATATAAGTGTTAAAAAAAATCAAAATGCATTTTCCCCCTGCTGGGAGCAGAGAATGAATTTTATCAGGAGTGTGATGCATATTGGTGTTGCGCTTACAATCACCAATACCCGCACACGGAAGTTTGGATGTATAATATGTATAATTAACGTGGAATCCGAACCACGTGAGCTCCTGCCGAGTTGAACCCGGGTCTCCCAGGCTAAAGGGGAGTACGCTAACCGCTTAGCTACGAAGGAGCTCGCATTCAAATTTGTTATCTGTGTCATCATCATGAGAAACTTGAGAATCGTTAAAATTAAGTTTTAAGCATAATTAACATTGTCCTCGAGCTAGAGTTTTATCATATTATTTCTGTTAAAATTCATAGGAAAAGAGAGTTCAAAATTTATGCCAAAAATAAAGTATCTCGCGCGATCTTTAAGTTAGCAACATGAAACTAGGTGTATAGAGTCCTAATTTTAAATAAGTAGACATGTATTCCAGCGTTTTAAAAATTCCACTTTAAGGAAGGGAAGGGACAATTTCTACAACGATTCTCTTTATATTCGAATCAAATACCGTCCCACTACCATGGAAAAAATTCTGAATAGCTCAAAATTATTTTTAGAATAGTTAGCACTTCTCTCGAATTGGGCTTTTATCTTGTTAGTATCATTAAAATATGTATCGATGGGGGATTAGTTTCATTTTATACATAATATGTATTTTAATTATTTATCTATTAAAAATATTTCAGATGTAGCGAAAACGTATTTTACACTGAAATATTAACAACAGAGAAACAAACTTTTAAAGAAAGATTGCCAAGGTTTCTATATTAAATGTATCCCGCATTCGCCTGGTGAAACTGCAAAATCACCAGTCAGGATGTTTGGTATCGAAATTAGAACCGGGGAACTCTGGATTGCGAAGCGCCAACACTAACCATTAACCTGCGTATGCTCGGTAAATGTTATTAGATTATTTTTCTGCAATTATTATGGTAAAATGCTTATTATTTTCTTAAAGCAAAGTGTGTTTTTTTCTATTTGGATTGAGAACTTCCTTTACTATACTTTTAATCAGCAACTGATAGTTTACATTTATTATTTCTGCCCATTTTCAACATGTTACCTGCAAAGACTATTCGGAGTAAATGTTTTATTTTAGTAATGTTTTGTTAAAGTTCGGTCGTAGGTTCATTAAAGTTTAAAATACTTAAACAGTTTCCCTTTCTGGTTATAACAATGACTAAAACGAAACTTCGTTTTTTCATAAAATTCTTCATAATTTTAACATTTGTAAAGACATAATTATGAATTGTGTGCAAATATTCATATAAACTCTTATTAAGCGGATGATACTAAAGACACATTTTTGGAACAAAAGATTGTTGTTTAACGATCTTTCTGTTAAAATGTTATATAAATGGAACAGTGTGAACGACAGATGCAAGCTATTAAAAAAAAAGTTTACTTTAGAGTATGGGACTTCAGTGATGATGATGGGAAAATGAAACAAGTTGAGAGTACACGTTAATCACTTACTCTACAAAGGTGATTTAAAATTTCCTTACTTGCTAAAGGTATATATTCAAATCACTAACACAAAATGCCTGATCGCTTCGCATATTTGGTGGCTTATTTCTATTTAGTCCTTTGTTCACGTGTAAAATCTATTCATATTATCTATTCATATTAAGACTGTTCCATTTATATAATAACTAACACGGTGAGAAATTTACGTTGTATTTCTGATAAAATGTAAAATGCCCTCTCTCTTCATAATTTCACTCTGTATTTGCCACGTTTACAAAGAACGTAGAATTTGGCAATGAAAGTTTCTGATTTTTTTTAATGCTTATTTTAAAAATTTTCTCATGAAATACCGTTTTGGATTTTTTTTTTTTTTTTTTCACATTTTCAAGAGGAGACATGAAATTTTCTCTCATCAGAGAGTTATTTTTATTTATGTATTTTTTAAAGACATGCGACACACATTGTCGACATGAAAGTGCCTATTAAAACACGAAGTAGGGAAATTTTTAAAGTTAGTAATGCAGTTTTTAACATTGTAATTTACGTTGCACAAGCTGGAGTCAAAATCTTGATGTACAGTCAGAAACAATATACTTTAAAATATGTATATATAAAAACTGTATTTTCTTCAACCTGGTACATCTACTTATTTTTCTGTTACCAGTCTTATTAGTTATCATGCTCACTATATGACTAACTTAAATATTGTGTATTCAAGACAGATGCAAAAGCTATATTTAAGTAAATTTTGTGAATATATCCTGTCGAGTTTGTACAGTGTAGATATTAGTTTTATCCTAAATTAAATAAAAATGTCATGGGTCTTCTTATATATCATTACATCGGATGTAATTGCTTTTAAAAGAAAGTTAAAACGAGTATTTATTTTGTATAGCAAATAGCAGCAGTTAATGCAGCTGCTGTAGAGAATAGGTTTTCTCGTAGTTTGCAGATCCTTGCTGACTTACATTCAGGCGAAGTGACTTCTACCTCAATTCAAGGAACTAAGAAGTGGCATCCGTCTGTGACACCAGTCCTCCGAAATCATCTTGTCCATAACTTGTACGTATTCGTTATGTTTTGTATATATTTACCTATCTCACGAGTAATTTGTGCTAGGATTGCTTCTGTATGAATGAAACTTTACCTTATTATTATGGTACGAATTAAGTGAATTAAGTCACATATGATATATAAAGTAAGCGCTTTGCCCAATATAAAACCTGGACATTTGCTGAAATTTCACTCTTCTGGTTAGTTTGCAACAGTTGGAGTAATTCTGTTTAAACGAGTATTAAATTATTATTTTCTTTGTAAATGGTAGTGGTATGAGCTAAGACAAGGAATTCCGTTAAGAAATAAGCCTGGGCTTCAAATTCTGGTTGGGCATCTCTATTTAGGTTTATTATAAAAGAACACAGCGTTTAAGCAAGCTAAAAGTAAATGAAGTGGAACCGGAGTTGCTTATATCTTTTCATCATATGATGTACAGAAGGTTGATCGGTTTATATTTGACCGATTTGGAAATGCTGTCGTCACGCCAGAGGCATGAAATCGTTGTTGTCAGTTTGGTGTCTCTGCTTATGCGTGCCGTAGTTTCGTATTGATGTTACTCAAATACTGTCGAGAGTAAACTCTTACTGGGAGGGGTACATCATGTCTCTTTTTCATCAATTTTTTTCGTGCACCATAATAGTGAAATATTGTCGGCAAAATGGTTTAACCATCAGAGTGATTAGAGCTTGAGACATCGTGGCCAGGAAACAGAAATGAGGCTTATCCAAAAAATATTTGCCAACGAAAGTGGCTCATTCGCGGTTTTCAGCTGTAGTATCGTGTGAGATACTTCGTAAAATTCGTTGACTGGCAGGCCAAGAGAATCTACCAATTGAATGGTAATGCACTCTCGGCATTTTGTTGAACGTAAGACAACTTCCACTAACTGTGCGAAAGACACTTAACGGGATCAAAATGAAAGATGATTTTCACATTAGATGAAGCCTACATTATCTCACGCGGAGTTACGCATTCGGGTAATTACATACCGTGACACCTCTAGCAAGGAATGTACTGAGTTTCACGATGAATTAAAAAAAAAAAAAAATCATCAGGGATTAATGTTGTTGCTGGATAGTATTACGAGGACAAGTTGGAGGTGCGTCAGGTGGTGGAGAAAAAGGAAAGTGAATTCTATCCATTTCCAGAAATTCATCGTGACCCCAATTTATCAAAAGGATATCCATCGTTTGTACGAAGCCAACAAGAACTATGTGCGGATCCACATGGACAAAGCGTCCAGCCATACTTACAGATCATCCCTCCAGTTTTATCATGACTTGGAGCAGAAAATTAAAATCCGTGATATTTCCTTTCATGACATTCCTGTTTAAAGCTCTAACACCGATACTGAAGATCCGATACAACAAAGCTGGTGGTGGTGGCACGAGTTTTTATAGGATAAATACACTTTGAAAATAGATCAGGTACAAACCGATCAACCTTCTGTATTCTTCTTTTATATCAGCGATGCAAAATTCCGGTAAATCTCAGACTATCAGGCATTTTGTTGTTATTTTTAGATTCTAAGGAAATCTTCGTATCCCTTCAATTTTGTCATACTTGAATGAAACGAAATGCTGTATACTCAGAATAGATCTTTACGATGGAATCATTGTATTTGTTATGAATTGTGCAAGTGGCATATATCATGTGATAAAAGTTTGGAAGGAGGCTTTCCCGCTTTAAATTAATCTTTGATATCATTGTATGGTTAAAGAGTAGAGACAAACTTGAAAAATCGAGAAATATCAGGGAATTTGAGAAAATAGGAAAAAAAATAGTGAATTTCGATTTGCTAAAAATGGGATTTTAAAGTCTTTTGAAAATGAAAATTTTAAGACTGTCTCAGATGTGGTTGAGTACTTGACTTTTATGTTCCAACTTCAAATATAGAAGAAAGTTACGTTTCCTACTGAAGATATATAACAAATTTATGTACTAAAGCTGTGCTCATTGCCTTATGCTTTTCGCGTATTTCATCAGTAAAATACCATATTGGTGAATCACCCAAAAAATCCAATTGAATCAACAGTACAATGACAAATCCATTTTCGATGCAAGTATAATTTTAATTTTTCTTTTTCCTTTCCCACAAGTTTCGATTTTTCGGAGTTTCCTGTTCTGCAATAAGCAAAGGTAGTTCAACGCATAAACGAATGTATTTTGGAAAACAGTTACTCGTTTTTGAGCTTGCGTTTTCATTGTCTCTCTCTTGTTCACCTCAACCATAGGTTGGTGGGCAACATGGAAATTTTAAAATCTCTCTCTCTCTCCCTTGGGAGAACTGTTTTGTACTTTGATAAGGTCTCTTCTTCGCAAATACATCTAAATATTGTGTCCTCGGTCTTTCTCCTCCTGGTTTTCCTTCTGTCTTTCCCTCTATCAGTCTGATAATCCAATCAGAGTGCCGAATAAGATGGCCAAGCATGCTGTTTGTTCTTTTTCCTATTATCTTCATGATCTGTCGTCCTTCATTAGCTTCCTTTAGTACGTCTTCATTCCCTTTCCTTTCGGTCCATGATATGCGCAGCGTTCTGCGCCAACACCACATTTCAAATGCTTCCAGCTTGAATATTTCAGCTTTTCTCAATGTCCACATCTTTAATCCGTAAAGCGCCACGCTCCATACCAGGGTCTTAATAAATCGTTTACGAACATCCAACAACACATTTCTTGATGTTAACAGTCCTCTTTTGCTATTGAATGCTTGTTTAGCCTGTGCTGTTCTTAAATTTACGTTTTTTTCGCTTCTTCCGTCCGAGGATATTAGACTTCCTAAATAAGGGAGCGTCTTAACGTCTTTGATTTTTTCTCCATCTAGCTATACGTTTGCCGCTTTCTGGTCTGCTCTTGTGCACTTTATCACTTTAGTTTTCTTCTTATTTACCTTCATTTTGCATGTTTTTTCCAGTTGGTCGTTCAAGTTTGAAAGTGCTTCCTGCAAGTCCTTTTCGTTCTCCGCTATCAGTGCTATGTCATCAGCAAACCTTATTGTACTGAAAACTCGGCCATTTACTTTTACGCCTTTCTCGTTTTTATCAAAGAATTCTTTCATACCTCTTCTGTGTTGACGTTGAACAGGAGAGGTGAAAGTCCACATCCTTGCCTTACTCCTTTACTTATTTTTGCTTCCTTCTGATCTCTTCCTATAACAGCTGTCTGGTTCCTGTAAAGCTGGTATATTATTCTTCTATCTCTGTAATCCACTTTCAGATTCTTCAACGCTCTGAACACGATATTCCAATCTACGTTGTCAAAAGCTTTATATATATACAAATGCTATCACAGTTGGTTTGTTTATTCTGATGTGCTGTTCCATGATTAACCGTAGACTCAGTATTGCTTCCCTTGTTCCCTCTTTTCTCCTGAATCCAAACTGGTCCTCCGATAGCCGTTCTTCGATTTTCCCTTCTTTTTTATTCGTTGTGCGATAATTTTGCACAGTATTTTTGATGCATGGGAAAGCAAACTTAACGTTCTGTGTTCTTCGCATTTCCGTGCGCCTTTTTCTTCGGGCTAGGGACCAATATGCTTTTCTCGAAGTCTCTTGGTAATTTTCCCGAGATGTACATTTCGTTAATAAAATTAAATAGTTTCATCTTTGTTGCTATTCCGAGATTCTTAATCACTCCCATTGGTATTTGGTCTATTCCTGGGGCTTTACCATGTTGAATTTCCTCCAAAGCATTATCAGATTCGCACTGTAAAATTGATGGTCCTAATTCATTGTCATCAACGTCTTCTGCCTTCTCTATCTCTTCTTCGTTCACTCTGTCTCCTTTTTATAGTTCTTCAATGTATTCCTTCGATCTTGTTATCTGCTTCTCTTCTATTAGCGCTGCTCCGTTCTTGTCTATGATAATGTCTGCGCGTTTGTTTTTTTCTCACCGAACTGTTTTCTAACCTTTCCATATGCCGTTTCTGTATTGCCTTTGACTGTATTTTCCTCAATTTCCTTGCACAAGTTGTTTATCCAGTTCTCTGGCCTTCTTTACTTCTCTGTTGAAGTGATTTCTGCACCTTCTATATCCCTCTTCATTGTTTATCTTGAACTGTCTTCTTTTCTCCTCATTTCCAATATTTCTGCTGTTATCCAGGATTCTCGCTTTTCTTCCTATGTGCTCGTCGTACATCAATATAAAGTTGTACATCAGCGTATTTATTGTATCAATACTCAGTGAATATTAGGATTAATTTCATCCGACCATTGAGTCTTAAATGTGATCGACCTATAAATAATAAACTGAACTTTCTGCTTTGTGCCTATAATACAATATTTATCGTTATACATTTGTAGGTGCGTCATTCTTCATCAGTTATACATTCGTACTGATTTATTAATAGTGATGCGCCCCACAACTTAAAAAAATATTGTCTGTTCTCTCACTTTACAAATATCCGGATACTTAAAATGGTGGTGTATTGCGAACAAACTTTATGTAAGTTAGTTCAAATGAAGTCTCTCTCTCTCTCTCTCTCTCTCTCTCTCTCTCTCTTTCTCTTTGTCTTTCTGTTTTTTTGTATTTATTTTTATTTTTTTTTTTAAATATATACACCATTCTTTGAGCCAAATTTCTGTGTGCTTTTTTAATGCCAAACCAAATGTTCCAAGTTTCATAAAACAAGATTCAGACAAGACATGGAAAAGAAGTTTTGAAACCGGAATGTAGCTTTTGAAGAGGGCGTGCTATGTATGGGGACACCCTTGTTAGCACTCCTCTTTAAAATCAAGTAACAAAGACTGAATTTCATAATTTAGCAATTTGCAATGAAATGAAATGAAAAAAAAAAAAAAAAAAAAATAGTTGGAATTTGCGACTCAAATTCTCGTATGGTAATATTCATTTGCTTCGAGTACACTGTGGACTTCTTCTGCAAACTACTACTTACAGTGATGCTAGTAGTGTACCAATATAAAATTCGGAAGAATAGGTTTATCTATGTTTAAATTATCTTTCATTATTTGATAAAGCCTATTCTTTTATTCTTCATAACAATTTAAAGAAGTACATTAGAAACCGCTGTTCGGAATGCATCAACAGCTGCTTTAGGCGACACAAATCGATCACCACGCATCTTATTTTTCATGTGAGGGAAAAAAAAATCGTCAAGTATTAAATCAGATGAGTACGGACAATGAGTCAATAATTCGATATTTTTACTGGGAAAAAATCAACAGTTCGTTGTGCTGATTGTAAACTGGCGTCGTCATCGTAAAGAATGATTGGACGATTGGGTTTATTTTACGCAATTCATTAATGACCTCTTGCAAACAAATTGATATCTGTCACTCAACATTTTCAGTCCTTCGATCTTTTAAAGTTATGGCTGCCACATGTCCGTTGTAACCAGAGAAGCAAGCAATCATTTGGTTTCTTTCTGCCCACTTTGAAACACCCAAATAGCTATTTAGTGTCATGTTCGTATGAACAGATGCAATTTTAAAGGAACGATGTATTTCACCAAATTTAATTGACCTCGAGTGAATTTTTTGAGCATTTCGGTGCACCAACTGACACAAGTCTAGTTTTGAACTTCGGTCAAGTTGTGTGGAATTTGAAAATTTCGGTACGTTTAAATGACCATGGAAATTCGTATGTATTGTTTCCATGTCAAGTGCAAGAATGACTGAATCTCACTGCATGTCACATGCCGATCTCTCAATCACTTCACGCACAGCGTCAACATTACTGGCAACAATAGACGGGATAGACGGCCATCATGAAATTCATCGCTGAGAAATATGCATCCACAGTGGAATTCAGAAACCCAATTGTACACAGTTATATTGGATGGTGTTTCAGCCCCAAAAGTCAAATGAAGTCGCTTGATGCATTGTTTCGGTGTTAAAATACGGTAATAACTGTAAAAAAATCATTGCGCGAAAGAGTTCAGGAGGAACTCCCATTTCTCACAATAAAACTGCTGCTTTAAACCACTGTGAAAAATAAATTAATAGATTTAAGCGAACAATCAAAGATAAATTAAATATAGAAAGGTCTGTTCTTCGGGATTTTATTAGTTGAGCATTAGCGTCACTAGTACTTTGAGGAAACTTTTAAACAGACCTCGGACAAGAAAAGAAATGTTTTAAATTTTATTTCATTATTGCATTTTACTAATTTTATTTTAGTTTTATTTATTTATGTTTTTAATATTCAATCAAAGGATAGTGGTAGACAGAGTTTTCTAGAGATTAGTATTGCAAATAGCTCACAATTTGTGACATAGTATTTTATAAAGGGTAAACACACACACATATATATATATATATATATATATATATATATATATATATATATATATATATATATAAGATGCTGTTTTGTTCACCTATTAGTTTGAAGCATCTTATAAAGTGGTTTGTATAGATATCTTCCCTTGCGTGGCAGAATAGCCGTAATCTAATAACGTTTAATTCTATTAATAATCTTAATGTGGTCTTGACTGAACATTCGTACTTTTCAGTTTTCCTGAGATTGATCCCAGTGCAGAATTCAGTGAAGGGCAAAGACAACATATCAAGAATCATAAACTTTGTAATGCAGCTTATTTTGGACATGATAAAGAATTGCGACAACTGTTGAAGAAATGGGATGTGCAAGACAGAATAGATATGAACTGTAGACCATTACACTATGCAGCACAAGCTTCTCAGTTACATTGCATGAATATACTGATAGATCATGGACTTCCAATTAATCAGCCAGACTGCCGTACGTGGAGACCTCTTCATCATGCAATCGTTTCTGGCAGTTTCTACTGCGTTGAATATATTCTACGAAAAGGTATGCTTTATGAAAGTATATAATATAAACTGTATGATACAATTTATCTTATTTGTAACAGATCAAAATCTACATTATAATGATTTTTCATAAAGATATGAATAGGGAAAGATTAAATTTAAATGGTGTATTGTGAACATTCATCACAATGTGTGCTTGTTTATAAACGTGTCGTACGGTACGATACAAACATTTTCAAGAAATTATGTATTACTAAATTAACGAAGAATTGTTAACAAAATAAAGATAGCAAAAATAAAAGAGAAGTTTATAGAAAATGAAAGGTCGAGACCAGGAGCGGTTCGCAGATAAGGTAATAACGTGCCTTCTTATTTCCGTCTGAGAGACATGGGAGAGTCTGGGGAAAAGATTTTGAGGATACTTACGCACAGGCGTGGTATAAAGAACTCTTGTGGTCCATTGTATGTATATTTAATTTTTCAATCCTTTTTTTCTTATTATACACATTATCCCTTTCGTTTATTATTCCCTCGCTCTCGTGCATTCTTACATTCACTTTTCTTCTTGTATTAGTATCTGTTTGCTTTCAAACTGGTAACACCATCACATGACCTTGCATTCTAACGTAGTGCCTGCCTAGACGCTTCGTAGTTACTTCTCTGTTCTCTTAAGTTTTTTTTCTTCCTACTTCTTCCTATCCGTTATTTTGTTTGGAGTTGTTAGTTAGTTTGGAGTTTAATGTTCCTTTCAGCACCGAGACTATATGAGACGTGGACCCACAGGTTAACTCGAAGTCTAATCCAAGCAGAGTTCCTACCCATCTGAAAATCCTAGAAAACCTAGAAAATTCAGGGAATTCAGCTTGCACATAAAAACAGTCGTGAAAAAAAATCAGAGAATTTCATGAAAAGCTGAAAAAACATGGAAAAGTCAAGGAATTCTAAATACAGATTTTTACTTCTCAGAATCCATTTTTTCCTTACACAGCTTTTAGGTAGAGTATATTTTATGAAATAAATTAGCTTGTTTTGCGAAACTTCTCTACCTAGGTTGCTATACATACTATATATATATATATATATATATATATATATATATATATATATATATATATGTACGTGCATGGTAGATGGGAAACTGCCTGATTAGGTAGAATATACTTCTTTTCTTACGTTATGTATGGACCTTAAAATTTGCAAATCCTGACTCGGAATCGGACACTTTCCTTCTGTAGTAGTTAGATGGTATATTGTATTTTAGAAAAATCAGTATGTATGTTTTTATAAAATCAGTTATTAGTTACATAAAATATGGGAATCATTGCAAGCATTTAACATTAATTTTTATTTCAAAATAGTTCCGTTGTTTTACATATTCTGTTAGTTGATCAGTTCTGAGTCGAACCAAGATTTCTCTGTTGGTTGCAGCGCGAATTAACTTTTGATAAACGAAAGAGTGAGATAATTTTTTAAGAGTGTGTTAGATCAACAGGATGCATATATATATATATATATATATATATATATATATATATATATATATATTCACATTTTCACGTAGAGTACAATCTACAAATCCCTTAGATATCTGTCGTATATCACGTAAGAGTTAAATTTGAGGCTGACTGTTTAAAGCAAACAATAACCGGGAATTCAGACAACTCCTAAGCTTCATTTTCTAGAAGACAAGAGATCAAACTAGAATACGTAGGAAGAGTTCGATGTTGTTTTACTTAAACATAGACTGAAGGTTTAAAAAAAATTTTTTTGGTATCCTTTTCAGATAAATTATATGCATATGGTGACCTTTACAGCCCTTTATTAGTTGCCTTTTCTTCGAAGTCAATTTCAGTACAAATAGTGAAGCGGCTTTTGGAAAGAGGTGGGAATGTTAACGAGAGGACACCAGATGGTCATTCATACATATACAAAGGCAAGTAAAAAAAATCTAATACTGCTTTTTAAAACCTCTCTCTCTCTCTCTCTCTCTCTCTCTCTCTCTATATATATATATATATATATATATATATTCAAAGCAAAAACACTGCCATGGGGTACCTACGTGGCCTTTTCATACACCAATCTGTTCGGGGGACGTCTGGAACAATAAACATTTAGCTCATAACTATTTCGATGCCTGGCTTCAGTTGATAGACCTATAGCCAACAAAACAGAAACTGGTTCTAGAGTCTGTAAATAGCAAGTGTTCAGTTAAGTTCATTTGGCCCTTCTCCAACCATATAGACTTGAGAATGGGCGTCTCGGGACTGACCTATGCATTAAACCTACCAACATTAACTAATACTTCGTCTTCAAAAGCTCCCACTCTCAACATATCATACGTTCCCTACTTTTGCGTTGACCCTGCAGGTTAAGTGTGGCTAGATCTGTCCTATCACATTTCTAGATCCCATCAGCAGCCCGAGATAACCCCGAACCATATTTGCAAACAAGGCAGTTGTGCAAGAATCCCCAGAATGAACAAGATGCCTCTGTGGAATCCACGATTTTAAAATTTCTTACTCCTACTCGAGCGTTCATTCGTTATAGAATTTTATCTTTTATATATATATATTATTACCTATGCCGATATAGCGTTCTTTCAAGAAGTGACATTTGATGACTTTAGTTTTTTATCCACATTCAATGTTAGTGTTAACATTGGGAACCATGGCAGTGGTACAGCTATAGCATGTAAAAAGAGAATCGTATTCACGAATGCTAAACGTTTGTCCAGTGGTCGTGGACTGAGTCTATGTTGTGATGAACCTATACTCTACGTCGGAAGCACAAGAATATGGCTAGAACGATTGCAATTTTAATCGGACATACTTGCACTTTTACCAAGCGACATTACTATAGTCTGCGTCACCCGAATCGGCGTGTGGCATCAGCCAATAAGCTTGCAGTGCGCTGTTACTAAACCTTCAGGGAGGAATTTAATCATTCATAGGGACCGCGGTGGCTCAATGGTAGAGCGTTCACCTCGAGTTCAAACCCTGCTCCCGCCAAGTGAACTTTGGGATGGACAAACACCGTGTGCGTAGGTTTTCTCGGGGTTCTTCCGTTTCCTCCCACCATTTCATTCATTACTCATCATCACCGTCTCCTTTAGCCTAACCGGCATAACCGTGGGACATAAAACTCAAAAATTTCATTTTTATTTTTTAATCATTCATAATTGATTTTTTTCGTATTTGTGGATAATTATGAAATGATTAGATTCCTCCCTTAAGGTTTAGTAACAGCGCACTGCGAGCTTATTGGCTGATGCCACATGCCAATTCAGGTGACGCGGACCATCATCTTATATTTACCGATGGCTTCAATTGTGTTTTACAAGCCCGGGATACGAGTGCTAACTACCAACAGTGCATAGTAGCTCAATGTATGATTACCGGTTTCCAGGTAAAAGATGTCTGGTGGCGTATCTGATCTTTTTTTCCCAAATTTACGTACGTATCTTCGGAATACCAATCACATCTCGACAGGTGGTATCTTCCTGCTGAATATTTATCAAGAGTAGTAGATATTGATATTCGTTTGTCGTCCTTTACAGATTACGTTGCCATTCTGTTAACTTTGAAATATGCACATCGGATATTACCAATATTGTTTCCGTTCTGTTAACTTTGAAACATGCACTGGGGTATTACCAATATTGGGGACAAATTATTCGAAGATAAATCTTCAACTCAACAAATGGCGATGCCGGCTTACCCCGAAGAAATATTTTCCTAGCATTCATCAGTGGTGGAACAAATATAATAAACAGGAATGTAAAAAGCTTTTCCAGTACCATAGGCAAGAATTTTTACGAGATCATGAGTGCATGCAGGAATATTATTACGCTTTGATTAATGAATTACGGTTACTGAAAGTTCCCCGTCCAACGGACGGAGATTAAGATGATAGCCCAATTAAATCGCTTGCAACAAATGGACATTGCACGATATTCTGTAAGTTTACGGATAGGAGCTCATACTATTAGAGAAAGGAATTCATTTTATCATTATATTCAAAAACACAAGCGAAAGGCTGATCGTTATATTACTACTCTATATTCTCCGACGCAGGCTGAAATTCATGATGTTAATGATATGCTGCGTATCTTAAGTGCATCTTATCGTATCGCATCACTTCTTCCATTTCAGTGTGATTTTTCCTCATTACCTGAATTTGGAACTACTACTCCCATTAGTGCACGCCTTGCCGTTTCCGATTAATTACTGGTTCTTATTGCAAGTGAAGAAATTCTGAGCTTTCTGAAACAAACTCACCTCACTTCATGTCCAGATTCTAATGGCCTCTCATATGGTTGCTACAAAATGACTTGAGAATATTCTTGGTCCATTCTTTCTGAAATATACAGGGTGTTAATGAACTATACCGACAAACTTTAAGAGGTGATTCCTTACATCAAAATAAGAGAAAAAGTTCATATGGACCTATGGCGAAAAGTGCATAGTTTCAGAGCTAGGGCTGTCCAAAATCGCGAAAAAGCCAAATTTCAAGTGGTCCTATTTCGAATTTGAAAAACTGTGGATAGTGGTCCTTATCAGCGTAAAGAAAATCATACATACGCAGTCCAAAACTGCACATTTCATTAATGTTCAATGGGTGTACAGATTATTCCCTGCAGGTTGAAATTTCCAGGCATGCAATCAACCGAATTTTGAGATATGCTCTGACTTTAAGATTGGTCCAAAGCAGGCAAACGATAAGCCTTGATAGCAGTGAACACGGAATCCTTTAGCGCGATGTCGGAAGTGTTAAGGATCGTCAGCAGCACGGCTTCTTGTACTCGGGAAAACGTATGCTGCGATGTTGCCTTTCAGGCTTAAAAGTGAAGAAAACGTGAAATATACCTGACGAAATACATATCATCACATGTTATTCCGAACACAAAAAAACATGGAGCTGCTTGTTCCTAACACTTTCGCCTTCCTTCGGAAGCATTGGATGTTCATTGTTGTCAAGGTCTACCATCTGCCTACTTTGGATCCTTCTTGAAATCAGAGTAAATCTGAAAACTCTATTGAAAATATATCTGAGAACTACACCCTGTAGGGAATACCCTCTACACCTATTGACAATTGATAAAATATGCATTTTTGGATTGTGTATACGTAACTTCCTTTACGCTGATAAGAACCACCATCCACAATTTCTGGAATTCAAAATAGGGCCTATTGAAATTTATCTTTTTCTCGATTTTGGACAGCCCTAGCTCTGAAACTATGCATTTTTCGCCATAGGTTGATATGAACTTTATCTCTTATTTTGATGTGAGGAATCACCTCTTACAGTTTGTCGGTATAGTTCATTAACACCCTGTATAATGATTGGTGACATCACCCTTTACTTACCCACAATGATGGTGTAGTACTCATACCTAAGATTATGAAAGCGAATACAACTGACCAATTCAGATATGTTACACTTCTTAATAATGATCTCAAACTTTTTCTTAAGATCATAGTCTCCAGAATTAAAAAATTATTCTCTTTTATCTGTAGCCCACATCAAGCTGTCTTTCACAAAACAAGGAATGTTTATTCAACGTTTTTGACTTTGCATGATCTTATAAGTTAATTTCAATTTTTGACTTCACATGATCTTATACGTTAATTTCAAGTATCTCAACAGAAAGCTGCAGTTTTTTCCTTGGATTTTCAACGTATTTTTGACACTGTCGGCCATGTGTATTTATACCAGATTTTGAAATGTTACAATTTTCTGCCAAGATTTCGTGATCTTTTGCAATCTTTCTAATGGTGACGGTAACCATTTGTTAATAGCTTTGCCTCTTCTCCTGTATCGCATCGTCGAGGTTGAGACAGGGATGCCCGCTATCAGCGCTTCTCTGTACATTCATTCTTGATCCTTTTTTATATCGTCTGACAAGAGTTAATCAGGACAGTACGTCTTCATTTCACAACTCAACGTTCAAGCTTACGCACATGACTTGACAGTGAGTTTTACATCCCATCTGCAGTTCACTACCATGCTGCAAATTTTGGACCAACATTTAGGGCATGTAGGTAAATTATACCCAAAATGAAAATGATGATTTTGGCAATTGGTCACTTTTACTTGAGTGTCAGATAACACAACTTATAGCTACAGTGGATTAACTCAAAGGGGTTGAGCATTGTTTTTATTAAACATGTTACGGCTCGGTATGATGGTGTGTGGACTCCCATTCTGCACAGTTTACAATGTGAAGTTGCAACAATGAAAGGACGTGATTTAGACCTTATACCTCGTATTTGGTACCTTAATACTTATGTCGGCGAAGCTGTGGTATGCAGCTCATATTTATCCCTTATCAGGATATTATCTTCGAAAAGATCACCGTCATCATCATCAGTTCAATAAATCTGTCAAAGAAACTTTAACGGTAAAAAACACGTGGAAAGGTGAATGAATAAAAGGTAATTTAGTTACCTTTGAATCATCTTTCATCCCTTCACCATTCCATATGTTTTTAACATTTAACTTTTAACCCTTTTCAAGCCTGTTGAAGGTGATAATGAGGAGCGTGATCCTCGAGAAAGCTTTCGTAGTTTCTTTCTTATTTTTGTTATGAATATGAAAATTTTCTTTGATTTGCTATTGTGGCTATTACCACTTCTCACAATCTGTGACTTAGAATATCTACCAAACTTCGGAAAATATGAGATTAATTAGGATTAAAAGTCAAGTATAAAACTGGAAGCAGTCTTGAAAAATAATGTCTGATTTGAGAATTACTACAAGGATCTGCTTTGTTCTTCGGGTGTAGGAAGTAACATGTTCTTGTGGCCAATGTTATGTGGCATGACTAAGAGAAATATATACAAGAGTGGAACTCTTAAAGTGACCTGTCCTTTTAACCTCTGAACTAATTCACAGAAAAATACGAAATTTGGTTCCAAGCAAATATTAAGAGGGGGAAAATATTCCACTGAAAATAAAGCAACTAAAATGAACAGAACGATGTATATCCAAAGCAACTTAGTGTCTGATTCCATGATATGATGCATTTCAAATAAATAGGAATATTCGCAACATTGCTTAAAATGACATATTGTGAAAAGTTTTAAAAATGATTGTTCCTTTCCTTTGCTTTTACATTTAACATTATAGCAATATTATTTCTTAGATGTAATTACACAATTTTAAGCAATGTTTATCATACCTCGAATTGGTTTGAAATGTCAGATTGCTGTAAACAGTATTATGATGTTTAGTCCTTTGATAACCATATAATTCCTTGGATAAGATACTTATCTCAACACTTTTTCAAAATGAAGCCCTTATAAAAAAAGACAAATTTTCAGTTCCCCTAATTTTGTTCTTATTTATTTGAAATGCATGATATTATGGTCATAGCTTCCGATACTAAGTTACATTGCATCTGCATCACATTGTCCAGTTGCTGTATTACTATTGTAGAGTCTATAATAACACTATCCATGGCTGTAGATTGGATATTGTATCAAAAGAAATACTAACCAAAGCTTCAACACACACTGTATTATAAACTATAATGTGTTACGTGGGATGAACTAAATTAAGTGGGGTAAAACTGTAGTAGATAAGAGGAGAAAATGACAAGAAGGAAATGGAAAGAAGCGGATTGGATAAAGAAGGCAGGAAGAGATAAGCTGATGAATTGGACAGGTGACTTACCTATCAATGAATTATGGCAGAGAATTTTGGATAGCATAGATAGGAAGATGGAATTGAAAAAGGCCCTTATAAGGACCAAAAGTGGCGGCACGTGATTGGCAGAAAAATGGACATGGGGACTACGGGGTTGCCTGAAAGCTTCAGCCAATAGACCGTAGACTTTTTCATAAGGATGATCATATATATATATATATCTTCATTTATGTTCTATAGTGTCTGATGAAGAATACGGTAGATATCCGAAACTGTAACACATTAAAGTTTATAATACAGTGTGTGTTGAAACTGTGGTCAGTATTTCTTTTATTATAGAGTCCTCTATAATTTGGATGTTTATGACACTGTAGCATCCTTAATTGGTAATATCAAATACTAAATCTGGTATTGTAAGTTTTAGTTTTACATCATATTTGGCTAGTCTTTCGTATTGCCAAGTTTTTCAAACTTATGTCAAACTAAGTTTTTCTCTTGATATTCGCTTGGTATCAAATTTCGTCTTTTTCCTGTGAATTAGTTCAGAAGTTACAAGGAAGGATCACTTTAATTGGTTCACCCTGTATACATATATATAAAACACATTTGGGTACGGTAGTGAGTACGAAATTCATTACTATTTCCACTTTAAAAAATGAAATAAGGACACATAGTTAACGACTAGTTCTACATAATATACAGTCAAAGAAATAATATTAAGTAGAGGTTGGAGGTATAAGAAATCATAGCTCCAACCTGTACTAAATATTGTTTCTGACTGTACATGAAAACATTTAAAGGGAGAGGGGGGATAGCAAGTAAGCATCGAAAGATACTGTTATAAATAATAAAGAATCAAGAAAAAGACTTTGAACTGAATACTAATGTCTAATAGAAATGAAAGTAAGAAATATGTTGGTCATACATTAATACAAATGTTATTTACAAAACTAAACTAATTTAAAAATAGTTGTTAATAAAATATTAATGAAGTTTTATTAAATAGCAAAGGATTAAAGATCTGTCACAACTAACATTATGCCGAACATGACGTAAATTTTCATGTGAATTTGTTTGCTTAAATACAAAGATGCTCAATATAAGTAGGTACAAACGAAATTTATCTTCATCTAGAACAAATGATAAGTGAATGATAATATTATGTGTATTACTTGTATGAAAATATCGTATATGTATGAACATCCTAAATGAATTCTGTTGTACTATTTATGTGCCACTTCTTTTTATAGCTGCTCAGAATAATAGATCAGATTTGGTGGAGCTTTTGCTGAAACGAGGAACAAGAGATGAGTATATAAGAGAAGCATTTTCTGTTGCACTAGAGAATGTAAGAACTTTTCTTATATAATAACTTAAGATGATTTAATTTTACAGTTAATATTTCTGTATTGCTGAATATACAAACGTGGCTTTACGAAATAAGTATCAGGTTGTCTAAAAAGTATTGAGCGTTTGGAATTCACAATTGAAAATACATTTATTATGCCTGAGATTTGAAAATAACACAATGAAACCACATATGCAACATTTTGCTCGATGACCTTCTGTTATTTTCTCGCAACACCTTAATCCCGTTGCTGTAGAATCTCTGTTTCTTAATTTTTTTAAATGGTTTTCGTAGGTCTCTTTTGAAAGTTACTAAACACCATTCAGGGAGCTCTGAAGAAACCGAAATAAATGAGAGTCAGACAGTGATTAACGTTCTTCAAAAGGAACTGATATAGGCAACCGGATTGCGTATTAAATAACATTTTTAACAAGCAAACAGATCAGTATTTATTTATTTATGTAATAAATAATACATTAATAAGGTGCAACTTAAACAAAATCAACTTTATTCATCAATTTGAAAACAGAACATTTCTCAGAACTACCTAGGTAAATAAAATGACTCAGAAATAACAGTAAAAATTGTCTAGGTTTGGTTACTAATTAAAAATTCAATAAGTCGGTTGGACCTTGTAACAGAAACAAAAGAAACACTATTATCGATAATGGATATCGGCAGTTGATTTCAAGTTTTCTGTAACAGTTTAATGCTAGTGCAAATCAAAGGAATCTTCGGAAGGTTCATGATTTTGAAATTAAAAGTACTGAGAAAATACATATCGGCATGTGTTTCCCTTAATAGGAATCAGAAGCAATTGAGTTGTAAGTTGAAATTTATATAATATTGTAAAGTTATATTCACAACAGGATTTTTACGAATTTTATCAATGCTGAACACAGTTCTATAATACTAGTTCTACATTTCATGTGTCATTACAAAAGAAGTTGCAGTGCAAAGTTTTTGCAGTAGTATATCATTCAAAAGAAGAGTTCTTCGAGTACAAGTGCTTTACATTAAGAAGTACAAGGGCTTTACATTTCGTCATTTTTCAACCCGCAAACACCACACAAATGCAAAATAACATTCGAGGAAGTAGGAATAATAATAATAATAATAATAATAATAATAATAATAATAATATAATTATTATTATTATTATTATTATTATTATTATTATTATTATATTTCCAATAGCTAGAGAAGCAACAGAGATAATTGAAAACAGAGAGCAGAATTAAAGTACAGTTTGATACGTAAGTTGTGATTTTTTTTCTACAGATTAACATTACATACAATACTGTTGCACTTATTCAGACTACTGTACAATAAATCTAATAGAAGTTTCGATAACCAGAGTTTAAGGGAAAAGTGTAGGTTTTCTTCCAAAGTGTTACTTCTTAACGGCTTTGTTGGTGACGTAAGCCCACATGACCTAACATGTTATGTAATCGACAGTACAAGCAACTCTACTGACACGGATAGCAGTATTATTTTTCGTCAGGGTATTAAGAACTTAATTTTTGATTTATGTACAGTGTTTCATATATAACTAGAAGGCTGTTTTACATTGAAAACGTGAACAGTGGAAGGTACATGGATGTTTTAAAGGAAGTCTACCAAAGCCTATATACTAAGTGGTCATTCTTTCTGTCATTCACATGGTAGGGCTGAGGAAACCCTGAGAATAATGGGATGCCAGACCTAAGGATTCTAACCTAGGATGTCCTATTATAGATGAAAACGTAAACAAACTGAACAATAATACAAACTAATTGAAGTAATATACAAAGAGATGGAAATGATTAATCGAGTTGGAAGATGTAGAAGCCATACAGTAACGAGTGATACACGAAAATATACAGAAACTGTCCAAGTTTGGTACATACTGTTACAAATGTTCAGTGTGACTTCCTTTCGTCACACGGCATACATCACCCTAAGTTGTTGACAGCGTTGTTTTGTTTAAAACAAATGATTAAAACTTGTTTTAAACAATTGATTTTGTTTAAAACAGATTTTATATACGTCTTAAACATTTTGTTTTAAACACTTGTATTTTTAAGACTTGTTTTAAACATATGTTTATTTTTGTATCAAAATCTGTCAAAGAAAGAAGATTGTCTAAAAGTACTTCTCATTCAAAAGACAATTTTCTTCCCACGTGAATGTTTTGATGATTTCTCATAGCTACAGCAGGTGAATGTGATGATCTACAATTTATTTTCTCTCTTTTTTTCCCTTGTTTTTAATGTTTATTGTATTGTTTAAATGCTTATGAGTTAACTTGCGGAAAAGTGTCGTGGAAGGTTTGACTACTTATAGAACTGATATTTAAAAAAAAAATAAATAAAGCAGTTATCATGGAAACAAGTTTTTGTGTTGTATTCAGAAAACAAACAAAGGGTTCTTTGCTAAATTGTGGTTCTGAAATATTGCAAGCATTCGTTGATACAGCACATGTTGGTTCTCAGTCTTCATGCATACATACTTTAGAGAGAGAACGAATCGGAAATGAAAGAAAGAAAACTACGTAACAAGGTTCAATCTAGAGTTTTATATGATTATCGCTAGAGAGGGGCGTCCGTTTAGAGGTCATCCGCCCCCTTGCCTGAATTTCAGATTTTGCGAGCAGTAATGCAGATTTAGAAACTCTTTGTTGCTCAAAGTCCACAGAAAAAAATATGAAGTCATTATACCGAATAAATACAGACTTTGATCGCCATTTCACGTTGTTTTAGTTACATTTATTTCGGACTTTTGACTGCGAAGATATTACGTTTTGAAAAAGAATTCATTTGCTAAGCAAAATTGAACCTTATTGAAAATGGACTTGGATCTATTGTAGAGATCTGAGGAGTACAGCGCTGAAGTAATTAATAGGGGATGAATGAAATGAAATGCATGTTTTCTAATAGAAGAGATCACAGAGACGCAAAGGTTAGGAAAGGAAAGGGTCTTACTGTACCTCAGCCATTTCGATGTGATGAGCCTCTTCAAATATCGGGTGAAGCCTTATCCTCCAATCCGTTGAGTGTTTCCGTCTGGTATCGATCCCGGATCTCACGTTCGAGAATGAAGAACCTCTCGACCTCAGGGCAACAGCTCCCAGATGTCCTGGCCTCTTCGGAATGACACCTCTGTCATGCAGTGGATGGTGAGGGCCCAGACGTACCGAACGTCTGTCAATTGCTGTTAGGACGACTCTTCTGAATAGCGGTCCAAAGTGTGTTTCTGGCGGCCCCTGTCACACTTCTCACCTCGAGGGTCCCGTGTCCCCTCGTTTTGTTCTACTTCCCTGATTTCGCTTCTTCCTGGTGCTCCGCACGTGGGTGACTAGCTCATCAAAATTATCTTGGTCAATAGGGAAGTTTGTTAATTGCTGAAACGGCGTGGCTGAGTTTGTTTTGATGAAGTTACAGAAACTAGGAAGAGAATGGTAAGCATGAATTTGTATTGGGATGAGGTGACAACATAGTGAAGTCTCTTCTTTATTATTTAATAATTACAATTTCTTGTTTGAAGAATAACAACAACATACAGGGAGAATTCAAAATAGGCGCTAAGTCTGATATCCTCTATAGTATTATGCTCTGAACGCCCAAAATATTACTTTTCTTCAATAAATTGTTGACTTGAAAAAAGCAACCAATTACATAGGCTTGCAGAAAATATTCTAAAGTTAATAAAACTTGAAGTGTGCTTCAAATATTACTTTTCGAAAATTTATTATTTTAAAATTTATTAGCATCAGTGCTCTGAAATAGTAATCAAATTTTCCAACTAACATCCCATCCACCTCCACGAAACGTTTGCTTTCCGGTAAAATTCTAGCCTTAAAGCATATAACATGACTCCCTTTGCATTTAAAATTTTGAATTGCAATCAAAGGTGGCCGCCATGAAGCTTGATAGTATCATCTGATGTGTCAGACCACTTTCAAGTTTCATCATTCTTCCTCAACCATTCTCAGCACGCAAGTGTGGGAGGACTTTTATTTCAACATGTATGTGATAGATTGTGTGAGATCTTCATAGTAGGCAGATTTTAAAATCTACCTAAAAAGCTTATTACAACCAAGAAAGTGCTTATAAGGGTCACTGACAAGAGAGTGTAATAAAAGGGGTCGTGATATGAAGTAAGTTGAAAATTACTAATCTGTACTGAAATATTCGGTACCCACCACAGTGTAGTCTTAACAGGGATGAAATAAATGAAAAGGTCGGTTGCAGACAGTGCTACTATTCAGTCGGTTCCGACCGGTTCGCTAGTTGTTAAAATATTTCGAGTTAGCATAACCGTTTGTTATACACAGACATAACAGTAAATTTTATCCAGTTATATCCAGGAACATTAAATTTCAGTTTAACTATCTTTGATTTTAGAAATTCTCACAGCTAAAGGGTTAAACTTTTGATTCGGTAGAACAAAGTATAAGCGATTTATTTCTTAATCTCAAATGCTCAGATATTCAGAATGAAAACTGGAATCACATGAGTGTAGTGATGAGGGTTATTTATATTTGAAACGCATACATATCATTATCAACACTTGTCGATCCATTGCTGGATTAAGATCTTTCCAATGCTTTTTGACAACCATCTATGTTGGATAATTTGTTTCTGAGATGTTTGCAGTAGTACGTAATTTCGTCACACCACCTTGTATTAGTATGCTATGTAGGTCTCTTCCTGTCACTTGTGATATACAGTAAAAAAAAATAAATGCTTTTGTCTACCTTGTACGGTTTGTTTCCTAAGAGAATTATATGTATTTATCTACTCTCTCTCTGTCCATATATATATATATATATATATATATATATATATATATATATATATATATATATATATATATATATAGGGTGTTAATGAACTATACCGACAAACTGTAATAGATGAGAAAAAATCATACAGACCTATATCGAAAAGTGCATAGTTTCAGAGCTAGGGCTGTCCAAAAGCGCGAAAAAGCCAAATTTCAAGAGGCCCTATTTCGAATTCGAAAGAATGTAGATGGTGGTTCTTATCAGCGTAAAGGAAGTCACGCATACATAATCCAAAAGTGCATATTTCATTAATTGTCAATAGGTATTGAAGGTATTCCTTACAGGGTGTAATTCTCAGATAAGCTTCAATATAGTTTTTAGATATACCCTCATTTCAAGAAGAGTTCAAAGGAGGCAGGAGGTAAATCGTGACAACAATGAACATTCAGTGCTTCGGAGGGAAGTCGGAAGTGTTAGGAACCAGCAGCTCCATGTTTTTTTGTGCTTGGAATAACGTGTGATGATATGTATTTTGTCACGGTATATTTCACGATTTCTTCACTTATAAACGTGAAGGAAAACATCGTACCATGTGTTTTTCTGAGTACGAGAAACCGTGCTGCTGACGATCCTTAACACTTCCGACATCGCGCCAAAGGATTCCGTGTTCACTGCTATCAGTGGTTATCGTTTGCCTACTTTAGACCAATCATAAAGTCAGAGCATATTTCAAAATTCGGTTGATGGTATGTCTGGGAATTTCACCCTGCAGGGAATAATCTGTACACCCATTGAACATTAATGAAATATGCACTTTCGGATTGCGTATGCGTGACTTCCTTTATGTTGATAAGGACCATCATCCACAGTTTTCAAATTCAAAATAGGGCCTCTTGAAATTTGACTTTTTCGCGATTTTGGACAGCCCTAGCTCTGAAACTATGCACTTTTCGCCATAGGTCCATATGAACTTTTTCTCTTATTTTGATGTGAGGAATCACTTCTTAAAATTTATAGTTCATTCCACTGTCGGTATAGTTCATTAACACCCTGTGTATTTGTTAAAAAATTAGAATAACATCACTGGTTGCTACCAAAGAGCAAAAAATCTTAACAAATACGTTATTACTCGATTTTGAAATATATGTTTTAAATCAATTTTAAACAGTTCAAAATGTTTAAAATGTTTTTTTCGTATGTGTTTTAAAACAGTTTAAAACATTTTAAACATCTTTTTCATGTTTTAAACACATGTTTTGTTCTTTTTTTTTAAAAAAATAAAACTTTTTATTCCAACCCTGGGTGTTGATAGTGGAGGCACATGCAGTGTCTTTCACAAGCCCCGATGAAAAAAAAAAAATCACAAATTGTAATATCAGAAGATCTAGGAGGCCACGGGAAAGCGCTAAGTCATCTTCGTCTTTAGTACAACGGTTTGGGAATTCTTTATTCAGGTAGTGATGCACTTCAGTGTGCCAATAAGACGGTGCGGAATATGAGGTTATTGGAATCCTCTTTCATTGTGGAAACAAATACAACTGTAGCGTATCGAAGAATGGCATACTCCTCACAGTATTTCCTGCGAAGAAAAACGAACCATACACATTTATTTAGACAGTGCAGCAAACACATTCACTTTTGAGGAATCTTTTTCATATTTGTAGCGTGTGTTATTGAGTACCCCACATATGAACATTATCGCGATTAACCTTATCACTCAAATGAAATGTAGCCTCGTCACTAAACAGCAGAAGGTAAAGAAAATTATCGTTCTGTGTAGAGGTCTGCATAGAATTACAATATCGTTTGACAAAGTCGTCCGGTTACAACATTTTCAATAACTGTATGCGGTAAAGTTTTAGTCGCAATGAGATTTGCAAAATCTTCCTGACAGGTGCTTGCAGAATATCAAGTTCCTAACTGATATGCCGTGTTGACTTCTGTAGGCTACATACGAAATTCATCCTAACTCGTTTCGTCGTGGATGTCCTATGATTTAACCTAGAGACAGCCAGTGTCCTTAAATTGTTGATATCATTCTGGACTGCTTTGGTGATGGGACGGTACAGTTGCAAACTTTCTACGGAATGTGCGCTATATACAGGGTGGCGCACGAAATTATCCACCATTTTTTTTTTAATCATTTCAGGGAAACAAGAAATCGCAATGTACACTTTTACAGCAGTAGCAGTGCAGTTTGGAGAAAACAGGTGAAGAAGAAATTGACACCTAACTCATCCTGCCGCCGCTAGAGGGCGTTTTCAAGATGGCTGACAAGAGCAGACTGGCCACAGAACAGCGCTCAACAATCGTACTTTTGTAATAATGAATCAAAAAGTGTTATTGTTGCTCAAAGACGGTTTCGAGAGAGGTTTAATACCCGATGGGCTCCCTCCAACAAAACCATCCACAGATTGTATGAAATTTTCAGAGGGAAGGAACAATATTGGAGCCGAAGCGTCCTCGACAGAAGCCTGTGTGTTCGACTCAGAATATTAAAGCTGTTAGAGTTGCAATGCAGAGGAGTCCCGGGAAGTCGATAAGAAAGGCAGCAGTGCAACTTGGCATATCAAGACGTTCGGTTCAACGAATTCTGAAGAGTGACCTCCATTTTTATCCATACAAGATGACCGTTGTGCAACGACTCACAAATGATCACAAGCAGCAGAGATTAGTGTTCGCGCAATGGGCAGAGGGTAAACAACGAATCCTTCACAACGTTCTGTTTTCTGACGAGACGCATTTCCATTTGGACGGAATGGTCAACAAACAAAATGTGCGTTTTTGGGCCAATGAAAATCCACGGTTGATTCATGAAAAACAACACCACACTCCCAGGATTACAGTGTGGGTTGCAATTTCTAGGCGTGGACTGATTGGGCCATTCTTCTTCGAAGAAACAGTAAACAGTGAGCGGTACTTGAGTATGCTCCGGAATAACTTTGTCCGGCAGTTGCTTGCTACTGCTTTGCCCATCAACGCAGTGGTTCATGCAAGATGGAGCCAAACCGCACACTGCGAATGTTGTCTTGGATTTCTTACACGAAATTTTTCACATACGCGTTTTTTCTGATCGGTTTCCAGACCGGTTTCATGCTGGACAATCTTGGCCATCTCATAGTCCAGATCTTAACCCATGTGATTACTTTCTGTTGGGGTATTTGAAGGAAAAGATTTTTCCGAAACATCCCAACAATTTGGTAGAGCTCAGACGACTTTTTGTTCAGGCTTGCAGTGAAATTGATGAAAACATGTGTCGTCGAGTAGTGAATAACCTCACTGTTCGATTAAATGCAGTTCAGATTAACAATGGCGGCCACATTGAACATGTTTTGAATTAGAACATTTCTCCACAGTACACTCTTCCTTGTGACGTGCATTTCTTTCTCTTCTGATTGTGAATAAAGTTTTTATTTAAAAAGAAAATGGTGGATCATTTCGTGCGCCACCCTGTAGTAACAACGGAAAACATTCCTCATATTCCAAAACACAGAGTGCTTTCTGTTACATAGATGCCATTTTGGAAACCAAGCTTGTGCCGCTATCTGTCATCACAGGCCAAGATTACGAATATAAGAAATTAACCTTTCATTGCATTATTAGCAGAAACCAGGTTTGGAAAGAAAACTTAAAAAAAAAAATAAATAAATAAAAGTGTTTAAAACATGAAAAAGATGTTCAAAATGTTTAAACATGTTTTAAAACACACACGAAAAATACATATTTTAAACATTTTGAACAGTTTAAAACATGATTTTAAACACATTTTAAAATCGCGTAATAATTTATTTGTTAGGATTTTTTGCCCTTTACTTGCAACCAGTGATGTTCTAATTTTTAACAACCGGTTCTGTGTATATATATATATATATATATATATATATATATATATATATATATATATATATATATATATAGAGAGAGAGAGAGAGAGAGAGAGAGAGAGAGAGAGATAGTAGATGGATAGGTAGATAAATAGATATAATTCTCTTAGGAAACAAACCATACAAAGTAGACAAAGCAAATTTTTTACTGGATAGTACAAGTGAAAGAAGAGACCTACACAGCATCCTAATGCAAGGTGGCGTGACGAAATTAGATACTACTGCGAATATCTTGGAAACAAATTACCCAAGATAGATGACTGTCAAAAAGTACTGGGAAGACAATCCAGCAATAGATCGACAAGTATTGGTGATGATATGTATGCGTTTCAAATATGTATAACCCTCACCGCTACACTCATTTGATCCCAGTTCTCATTCTTGATTATCTGAGCATTTGAGATGAAGAAATAAGCCACTTATACTTCGTTCTGCGGAATCATATGTTTAACCCTTTAGATGTAAGAATTTCTTAAAACAAAGATAGTTAAACTAGAATTTACTGTTCCTGGATATAATTGTGTAAAATTTACTGTTATGTCTGGGTATAACAAATGGTTCTGCGAACTCGAAATATTATAACAACCTGTTCTATCGAATCGGCTGAATAGCATCACTGCTTGCAGCCGACCTTTTCATCTATTTTATCCTTGTTAAGACTACACTATGTTGGGTACAGAATATTTCAGTATAGATTAGTAATTCTCAACTTATTTCATATCACGACCCCTTTTATTACACTTCCTTGCCAGTGACTCTCATAAGTACTTTCTTGGCTGTAATAAGCTTTTTAAGTAGATTTTAAAATTACATACTACGGAGATTTCACTCAATCTATCAATATACATGTTGAAACAAAAGTCCTCACCACCCTTGTGTGTTCAGAACGGGTTGAGAGAGGATGAAACTTGGAAGTGGTCTGACACATCAGATGGTGCTATCAAGCATCATGGCGGCCATCTTTGATTGCAATTCGAAATTTAAAACGCAAAGGGAATCATGCTACGTGTTGTAAGGCTAGAAGTTTACCAGAAATACGCTTGTCCGGTTACTTTAGCCCTAAAACTAGTCATTTCGGAATTATTGCTTCTGAAAGTTTTCTAATTATGCCCGTAGGGGCTAAGCTCGCGTTTCATGGAGGTGGGCGAGATTTTAATTACAAAATTTGATTACTATTTCGGAACACTGATGCTAATAAAATTATTTTAAAATAATAAATTTTCGAAAAGTAATGTTTGAAGTACACTTCATGTTGTGCCAACTTTAGAAAATTTTATGCAAGCCTATGTAATTGTTTTTTTTTTTTTTTTTTTTTCAAGTCGATAATTTACTGAAGAAAAATAATATTTGGGGCGTTCAGAACACAATGGATCCAAGTCCATTTTCAATAAGGTTCAGGTTTGCTCAGCAAATGAATTCTATTTGAAAATGTAATATCTTCACAGTCAACAGTACGAAATAAATGTAACTAAAACCACGTGAAAGGGTGTAGAATACTTTTATATGACAGCCACTAGACAGTCAATGGGGCAGTAGTGCAGTCGCCTCCACCCCCATCATAAATTTCAGATGGGGGTGGTAAGGCAGTTTTAGAAACCTTTTGATAAGCAATGTCCAACAGAAAAATAATTGATGTCCTTACACCGAGTAAATACGGAGAAAATATAGATGACCAAAACTGGAAAGTTGCTTAGGCCCAATTTCCAGAATTTTAAGCAGGCCCGAAACTCGAAAATAGAGCTAGCTTTGGAATCTTTGGGCCAAAAAATATACAAGAGAGCAATATAAGCCTATAGCTCCTTACGGCCAATAGAAATGGATTATAACTGATGAAAGTCCGTATTTATTCGGTGTAAGGACTTCATATTTTTTTCTCTGTGGACTTTGCTCATCAAAAGGTTTCTAAATCTGCATTACTGCTCCCAAAATCTGAAATTCAGGCTAGGGGGCGGATGAACTCTAAACGTATGCCCCTCTCTAGCGGCAATCATATAAAACTCTAGATTGCACCTTGTCACGTAGTTTGTCTTTCTTTCATTTCGGATTCTTTCTTTCTCTAATCAACGAATGCCTGTGATATTTTAATTTCAAAACCGCAATTTAGCAAAGAACCCTTTGTTTGTTCTGTGAATACAACTTGTTTTAATGAGAATTCTTTTCTTTTCTTTTTGTTTTTTTTAATATCAGTTCTACAAGTATCCAACCTTCGACTACGACACTTTCTCCCAGGTTAACTGATAAGCATTTAAACAATACAATAAACGTTAAAAACAAGGAGAAAAAAAGAGACAAAATAAATTGTAAATCACCACATTGATCTGCTGTAGCCACGAGAAATCAAAATATTCACATGGGAAGAAAATAGTCTTCTGAATGGGAAGCACTTTTTGACAATTTTCTTTCTCTGGTAGATTTTTTTTTTAACAAAAATAAAAATATGTTTAAAACAAGTCTTAAAAAATACATGTGTAACTTTAAAACCAAGTGAATCATTTATAGTAGGCTTGTACGTATTAGGTCGTACCTTCTTTGTAACGGATGTAAGTTTTCAATTTTCTCGTATATGTGTTATATATTATAACCTTATATATTAAAATGTTAGGATTATGTTTGTGGTCAAGAAAAGTTTATTGGCCAATTCTTTTAAGAATGATATCTTGAAAACAACAAGCTCCAAAAAGATACCATTTTCACTGATCGATTGCAAATTTTGTGTGGATTGTTCAGTTCTAGTTGAATATTTTAAAAAGGCCGTTATTTGTTTATTACATTGTTTAAGGGTACACTGGAAGTATTAAAATTTTAAAAAGCAAAGCATCTTATCCTACGAGTTACACATTCCAACACCACATATTTGCATACGGGGTTAGTATATTTATCCGGCGTTTGTTTCATGGTCAAATGATAATGAAAAGCGAACGATAAACATTTTTCCAGTCTAAGATATTTATTGTTTGAAGTATTTTGACCAATCAACACCATATATCACCGACATTGTAAGTAATTATGTGTGTAATGTATTTGCGTATTATATACTGCATGCAAGAAGAAAGAAAACACTGATCGTACATTTAGAAACTTAAAGCAGAAGTAGACTCAAATCTTGCAAACGGTTTGAGATATTGGAAAAATAATCGATAAAGTGCCCCCTTTACGATACTTCTTGTCGATTTATATTAAGACGTCCTTCGCTTGTGTCTGTAAAGTGACATGTACAGGTGTTGAGAGGAATGACAAAAAGATTCATGCTCATATGTGAATGTGAGCGCAGGTTCAGCTAGTTATGATATAAAAGTGTATCACGTTATATTAAAACGATTTTTGTTTGTTTGTTTGTTTAGTTAGTATGTAATAATCCCTAACAATTTGTAGTGATATTCTCGTAATGGAAATGGCTTTTATAATTGTAGGACTTTCCCGATGTGCTTATCACTCTCTTGGAACATAATGATTTGGCCTTATATGAATTGGACGATCAGTCAGTAGATCTATGGACAGAGAATGGTCCTCGATCTATTTGTGCGGTGTTTGAGATATATGAAGGCGAGAGACATTCGCATGAGGTTGACAGGTTTGTAATAATTTCTTCTTAAATACTTTGGTCAAAACTTTTTAACACTGTGGTTCTTTCCGAATAGCATGGTTGCAACTAAATCTATTTATGTTGGCACGATGGCTTAGTGATTGAGCACTCATCTCTGGCGCGAGGGGGGGAGGGGGTTGTTTGTCTTCAAGCCATGTGGAGTTTGCGGTGGATGTCATCGTAAGTTTTCCCATTTCCTCCAGGCTCTCTCAGTCCTCGAATTCTTTCATGATCCATTTACTTTCATTAATAATCTGTGTCCTTTAGCCCAAAGGACATAACCATGCTACGTAAAGCTAGAAGTTTAACTTCAATAAAAATGTCTGACTTGAATCTGCAGTATGAACCTAAATAATAGGATGGGCCAAAAAAACTTTTTATTTATTTTTTTTAAAGTCGCTATAGCGCGGAAAAGTTGCCTTTGGTACTGATCAGAAAAATTAAGAAAAAAAAAATCGAAATCGGTTAACATCTTCTGTTACGCGCATTGCAGTTCAAGTTTACCAAAAATGACGAAAATCTTGTGATTTTTAATTTCTTTTGTCTTATAAATAAATAATATTTAATCGATTTCATGATTTATTTTCGTTAATATAAATTGTAGTAAAGTATAAAAATAGTTACAGTGTGTTGTTTTGTTTTGTTTTATGTTTTCCAATTGCACAACTTTACTGAAAACTTTAAAAAAAAAAAAAAAAAAAAAAAAAAACTTTTTCATACTTTAGGTCTGGGGTAATTTTGCACATATGAGTTAAATGATTGGTTTAAAAGACAAGCAGATTGATAGGGAAATATTTCTCCGCAGTCCGACAATTTACTGGATTTAATCCCACTTCTCCTCCCCTTCTGCTAGATAGCTTGACTTTGAGAGTGTTCGAGCATTGTTGCTGAATGCTGAACGCTGCAAGTTTTGACACGTATTCCGTGTCCGTCACGTCCTCGTCATTTCCTCACTTAGTGATTAAGTGTGGCGTTGTGCAGAAGTCCTCTTCAGTGTTAGCTGTGTTATTTCATTTGTATTAATTGTTCTTTATAATCTTGAATTGTAGTGCTTAGTATTTTTGTTGCATTCCGTGCGGTGATCTTTCGTAGCGCTACAATGGCAGCTTCGAAGATGATTACGAGGCAAAACTTTCAGTGTCCTCTTTTTGGTCATCCCAGAGATTTGCCACTAACTAAACTGCCTACATATGAAGATGTACTTCGGTGTTGTTTTCACGAAAGACTACCCACAAACAAACAATGCAAAAGTGAGCTTTTCAAAAGTTGCTGGGATAGTAGGAAGAAAGAAACAAACAAACAAAAAAAAAAAAAAAAAAAAAAAAAAACTTTTATGACAGAGCGTCTATTTCTACCGTTACTGAGTACAGGATCGTGCAGCTTGTTGCGTATCATGATAGTTACTATAAACTGAGAAAATCATACGGTCGTGATTTGAACAAGCCAACATTTGCAAAGAAGATTGCAGACTTCAAGCAAAGATCATTGTCGTTATTTGATGTGGCAGCATGCAAATGTCCTATCATTTTGAATTGTACGTGTGATAAGACAAAAGATTTGTGTGAATGTTTAATTTCTATCAAGTGCAAGTGTGAAAAGTCTAAGAAGATACCTGCCTTTGAGTTACGATTCATCTATTTTCAAAGGAAGTGTGGTTTTGGCAAAATTGGATCAATAGATCTTCAAGAAACGAAAAGGTTAACTTCAAAACTGAGAAGAAGGAACTACAAACATAAACGTGTTTTTAATGATACGCCTTCGAGTTTATCAGCTACTTTTGAAAACGACCCTACAGATTGTTTCAGTTCAAGACTTCAACAAGACGCTTCGGGCTCTTCCGAGTTCTGTGAAAGTGAAAATAATGAGTTCGTCTCAGATATCCTCACCAAAACTCCATCAGAATGGCAGATGAGAATAAAACTGAAGACAACGGTACTAAATAGTGATAGGTTTGGTGTATCTGACTGTCCTACTGCTGCAATTGCTTCCAGCGTTCTACAAGATATTGGAATGGTGACAGACACGGGCTATTCTCACGTGGTCGATAAAAATAAAATACGGAGAGAGAAAAGTCATATCTGATCTTTGCAGTGTAAACCTGATACTTTGCTTCGTGGCCTATACTTTGATGGGCGCAAAGATGATACCTTGAAGAACGTGATTCTAAGTTATTTCGTAGACTTCAAAAAGAGGAGCACTACACTATCATTCAAGAACCTGGGTCGACATATATTGGCCACGTTTCTCCATCATCGGGATCTTCTACTGATATCGCTTCCAGCATAATTTCCTACTTGACTGAAGTTGACGTTTCTTTGGACGAATTAGATGTTGTTGGCTGTGATGGTACTGTTACCAATACGGGATGGAGGAATGGTGTAATTCGGCAAATTGAACTTCATATAGGTAGACCGTTGCAGTGGGCTGTATGTCTTCTCCATTTTAATGAGTTGCCTCTCCGCCACTTATTTCAACACGTTGATGGGGAACCAACAGGTCCTAAAACCTTTAGTGGGCCGATCGGTCAACTGCTTAATGGCTGTGAAAGATTACCTATAGTTGAATTTGAAAGAGTTGACTGCATAATCCCTGAAGTACGAGTAGACCGTCAAATTCTCAGCAAAGACCAGTAGTACCTTTTGGATATTTCAAGATCAGTAAATGCAGGGGAATGTTCAAAAGATTTGTCCTATCGAGACCCTGGCCCTATGTCGCACTCAAGATGGCTGACTACCGCAAACAGAATTCTTAGGTTGTACATGAGTACTGAAAATCCCTCAGAAGGTCTTAAAGAATTGTACTTTTTATATTGCGTTCGTACGTGCCTTGTGGTTTAAAATCAAAACAAGTCATTCTTTTTCAGATGGTTCGAAACATCTTTTTGAAGCAATTGCTACAACAAGATACCTCCCTGAAACTCTTCGGCAAGTGGTAGAGCCTGTAATTGAGAGAAACGCATTTTTTGCCCATCCAGAAAACTTGCTCTTAGACGAATAATAAAGGCAAGACAGGCAAAAACTAAAGGAAAGACAATCAGGAACTTCATACCACCCAAACTCAATTTTGGTGCTAAAGATTGTACTGAAATGATTGACTGGTCGACCTGCAAAGTATCTTCTCCTGCATTGTTGCGTCGAATCAATGATGATGAAATCAGATTCCTTATACAGAGTGGCATGGTACCCGATTGGGAAGTTGTAAGAGTATTCCCTTGCCACACACAAGCTGTCAAGAGACATGTAAAACTGATAACAGAAGCAGCTGCCAAAGTATGTGGTGCTCAGTCAAGAGATGGATATATCAAGGCAACTCCGCAATCCAGAGCTATTATGCCACACTTCAGCCAAAAATCTCATTTCAAAGTGAATCCTCGTTGCTAAAACAAGTGAAAAAATCCACAAAAATCAAGGATTAACTAAAAACATGTAAAACACACCTGCATTGGATGGTTGGTTGGGAACGGTGTGGGTGGAAATCAAACTGAAGCCACCTCCTCATGGTGAGTTCTGTGTCATTCCTGTTTACGAATGGGCGAAGTGCTGCAGATGAAATTATTTAAATTTTAAGTACAATTTAAAAAAATAAGAATAACGGTTTTACAATGTTCATTTTGCTTTTTAAACCAGTCATTTAACTGAAATAATCCAATATGTTATACAAATGAAAAATGTTATTTTTTGGAAAATAATTTTCAGTTATGTTGTGAATTTCAAAAATACAATAACTATTTTTTACAGTTTAATAAATTTATATTACAGAAAATAAATCATGGAATCAGTTAACTATTATTTATTTATAAGAGAAAAGAAATTAAAAATCATAAGATTTTTGTCATTTTTGGTAAACTTGAACTGCGATGCGCGAACGGAAGGTGTTAACCGATTTCATTTTTTTTCTTAATTTTTCTAATCAGTACCAAAGGCAACTTTTCCGCGCTATAGCGACTTAAAAAAAATAAAAAGTTTTTTCGGCCCACCCTACTAAATAACTAGAGATTTGGAGTTCATGTCCGTTTTCGATACCAAAACTAAGATGGAACCCATAAGTCAATGTGGGATTCAAGAAGATAATGTCCTCAGCTAAAATTGAAGATAAACTCTTATGCATCAATGTTGGTCATTGAACTACTCGACAGTTCAGCATCTAATTGTGTTGGTTAGATAATTTTATTTATTTATTTTTTTGTATTTTTTAAGATGAGGGTTGGTAGGAGTGGATTGTGTTCTAAGCATAGAAAAATAAAATTGTGAAGGATGTTGGAGTTTTTTATTGCCATCTACCGAAGCACACAGAACTCGAAAAATTCATTACTTGTTTTTCGACACTTCCTTCAACATTGTCTTTTAGAGTCCGACCTCTCAACTTTTTGTGCCATCTTTAGTTTGTTACGATACACATGTGCTGAAATAAATAAAATTCTAGAACTAAACTTATTTTGAGTTCGAAATTGTTATGAGAGACTTACTAAACTAATCTTTAATTAAAATGAATTATATGCACCTGTTTCAAAACAACTTGAACAATTTCAGGAACTATTGTAGACATATGTGTAACAGATTATTGTGATTTAAAGCAATCATTAGTTGAGTTGATAGTTATGATATTTTTAAACTTTAAGGAAGATTCCACTGTAACAAAAACTTAAAATAAGTACTTATAATACTTACAATAAATAAATATTTACAATAACTACTTAAATAAATAAATAACAGATTTCAGTAACAGCTAGTACACTAGTTTTAAAAATTTACAGATATTAATTGTTGAGTATGGGTTTAAGTTGACCTACCTACTGGAACAGGTAGATAGAACTACCAGTATACATAAATATACTGTGTGATTTTTTTTTTTCTTATTATGCCACTCTGGAAATACAAGAACAATTTAAAGATTACTCTGTGAGGCCTTGTGTTCATATTGGCAAACTAAACACAATTACTCACTGAGCAAGGCTACGTGATAATATATAAAACGCAATCACGTAACAGTTTCAAAACAATGACTGTGTTTTCATCAAACTACCATTCTGGTGAAAACACAGCTATTGTGTTGAAACTGTTACGTGATTGCATTTTTTTATATTATCACATAGCCTTACTCAGTGAGTTGTTGTGTTTAGCTTGAATTTAAAGATTCTAAATAAAATAACGACTTAAACTTTGTGGCCCTGATGAAAAATGCCCAAACAATGTGTAACGTACCGGTTTACCGGTAGCGATTACATTATATTAATACCGGTATGCATATATTGAAACTCGTTACATGTTTGATGGCTCCCGTATTGTGCATTTGTGCCATTTTATTTTATTATTGTTATGTTCGTGTGTTTGTGTTAATTACATAGGTTAGTTGTTGTTAGGTCGGTTGTTTGGCACACCTTGGCAAACCTTTGCTTTCTCTGATATTTCGTAATTATATAGATTTAGGCTATTATTCTATATCTGAGCACACGTTTGACTTGTAAAACCTATATTGTTAGGCGGAATATAATTATGTATAAATAAATTAACCGGTGTCACAATGTGCATTGTGCTGAGGAAGAACTGCATTACGGTAATACAAATATAATTACGATAATAATAACGAAACATTACCAATGCACTTCAAAATCATATTAAATAGTTGAATAGAAAAAAAGGGGGATTTGTATTACACATTTTATTAATTTGAAAAATGTATTAGTATTACTCACCGAGATTTAAATCTAAAATTGTTATTTTAAACTTGAGAGCATTAGGCCTAGCGTTAGGCCTAATAATAATGACAATTCAGTGAAGCTTTAGTGAAGTTTTCTGCTGGGTACTACCAAACTCAATTGATTAATAATATTAGAAGTATTAGGATTATATTTATAAACAGTAAAATCACTAAATTTGGAAGAAAGCAAACATAATTCTAATGATAGTTGTTGATATACTGATTTTTCTAAATTAATGCAATTAACTATAGTGTGAATTAATAAATATACATAAAATAGGCAATGCACGAGTAGTTAGGTATAGAAGAAGAAGAAGAAGAAAGTAACACACCAGCAGGAAAAGGGGGTGAGAGAACTCGATGTCGAAAATTTAGTATATTACGAAATTATTGGATTTGTGCCATCAACCTATATACAAAAAGTGATCTGGGAATAACCTTAATAATCTCTTTCGGTTGCCGAGTTCTCACCAAATTTTTATTTAACCTTTTCTGATCCACCCCCGCTGGTCATTAATGTTTGCAAATCGCCATGATAGAAGCAGACATATAACCTCAGTATGAGAAGACTGGTAACGGCCGAGATTCCCGGCTTTTGGAGAAGGGAAAGTGGGCTGTTATCGGGCTCCTTAAGACTGTAAGTAATTGTACCTGGCTTCCAGGTAACCTGATTTTTCTTATTTTGAACAATAACATCTTTATGGAGATAAAAGTTCGTCTTCCAAGATGGCGTCGGTGACGTAGGAGTGTATTGTGAAATTCAACAGTTTGAAAAATTTTTATAAAAACTAATAACTCTTGGAAGTAATCTTGCGAAAAATGATCAATATAAGTACTATGGATAGCTAAATTTCATTTGCGTTACGCATCTCGCTTATCTGCCATACATGTCTCCACGTTACTATTAATCTTTACAGTCAATTCAAAATTTTGCATGATAGAATGAATCTTAGGTCGGAATGCATTTAAATATAAGCGAATTTATCCTTATTGCGTATTCGGTACATGTTCTTAGTTACTGTAAACTCACGGTATGATTAGCTTAGCTTCGGAATATTTTATGAAGGTTGACTTCACCTTGTGGCTCTTAGATTTATATGACTGACAAACTAATGAATTGATCCACCACATTAGTATGAATTCTCTTGCATGTTGTAAAAAAAAAGAAAAAGTAGATACATAAAACAATAACGTTCCATATTAGTATTGAGAATATCCTGTCACGTACTTACGTTTCTTATCATCAATCATACCATCTGTACATAATTCGCTGTCCATTATTTTTTTTTTCTTTCGTTTCCTTTCTTTTCTTTGTAGTGCATAAATAAAATATTTAATGTGTTGTCCGAGGGCGGGCTAAATGCTTAAGCCATATCTGATATATGCTACAGTTTTAGAACTCAGTTGGAGTTATACAGTAGCAACACAGATTGGAGGACATTGTAGAATATGAGTGACAGTTAGATAATTATGTCTTCAGAAATGGAACGTTCAGTTTTTTTTTCATAGATAATTAAAAAGGGGATGGATCAGTATTTGGTAGATTTTTTTTTTTCTTGTCTGTAAAACCAGTCATGATACGAATTTAGTCGAAGAGCAATTATTGTAAAGTTCCGTAGTTGGCTACTTAAGATCAATCCTTGTCTGATATATTGTAACTAATGTACCGATTCGCTGAAACTGTCTTGTGATTATCAAATATATCAATTGAAGTATGGATATGCAACTTTACGAAATTGTTATGAGATACAATTGTTTTAAGTTATTAATCAAACTAGATTTTTTTTTTCAAACTTGTCTCCGTTTTGTAATGATAAACCGACCTAAGATAATAAAATTGTTATCCTAACTTGAGCTTATGATTTCGAATAAACTAATTTGTTAAATAGTAATATGAATAGTGATACATATAGAGGTTATAATAATACGGAATCTTACTGCTGGTTTACTGCTTAAGCAAGAACCTAAATGTCATGTTCTAGAACCGAGTCAGTTGTGCGTTATTTCGTTGGAACAAAGCAGTATTACATAACTTAGTTTTTTTTTCTTTCTTTATTACCTATTCAAAATTTGTAAATTATCATAGTGTATAATATTTAGAAATACTCATCACTCTGTTTTAGTGGATTTTAAGAATCTTTAACGAAGTGGTAACCCAATTCAGGAATTTTGATTTATTTTCGAGATTTTCTCATCCCGGGAAAAGAGAGCGTTTTACAAAGTGGCGACCCAAAGCCAAGGATGATTATTAACTTCGCTGTAGTATGTAATACTAGTGTGAGATTCTGTAATTACAGTGGGGATAATTATGGTAGATATTGGAGATGCGTGACCCAATTACTATGTAGAAAAATGAGTGAAGTATCAGTGAGACGACACGAACCAGAAAAGTACAGTTGTTGTGATAGCAGTAGTGCTAAAGACAATGTAGCTATTTGTTGTGAAAGCTGTGACCAATGGTTCCATATAAAATGTTTGAATATGTCATCAGCTGAATTAGAGATTCTAAGACAATCGGAGGACAAATGGTATTGTGTTACATGTAAAGTGCAAGAAAATAGAGAAGTAAATACTGAAAGGAATGTACAGGCTGAAATCAATGCTGTTGTAGGTCAGGATGACATTGTTGTTACTGGTAGAAAAGAAAAGCCAAAGAAATCTGTCCCAGAAATCGAAATAGGGGGTGGTCCTCTTTTAGATAAGTTAACAACGATTATTGCAGGGTTGAGATTAGATATGTCCTCATTTAGAGCAGAAATAGCAACAAATATAAGTGACTTAAAAACAGAAATGTCATCTATCAGAACGGAAATTAGTAATGAAATGACAACTAATATAGGTGAATTAAAATCAGAAATGTCAAAGATGGGTAATGACATTGTATTTCTTAAGGAATCTTTTTCGTCTATGAAAGGGGAGTTAAGAAATGAAGTATCGCAGCTTAAATCTGAAATTGAAGAAACAAAAATTAAATTTGGAGAATCTGTAGTCGATGTTCAGGAGAAATTTTCTAGGGAAATAACTGATATTACTAAAGATATGGATAAGGTTAAGTCTGATGTAGGTATTTTAAAATTAGCTGGTTTTACAGACAAGAAAAAAAAATCTACCAAATACTGATCCATCCCCTTTTTAATTATCTATGAAAAAAAACTGAACGTTCCATTTCTGAAGACATAATTATCTAACTGTCACTCATATTCTACAATGTCCTCCAATCTGTGTTGCTACTGTATAACTCCAACTGAGTTCTAAAACTGTAGCATATATCAGATATGGCTTAAGCATTTAGCCCGCCCTCGGACAACACATTAAATATTTTATTTATGCACTACAAAGAAAAGAAAGGAAACGAAAGAAAAAAAAGATAATGGACAGCGAATTATGTACAGATGGTATGATTGATGATAAGAAACGTAAGTACGTGACAGGATATTCTCAATACTAATATGGAACGTTATTGTTTTATGTATCTACTTTTTCTTTTTTTTTACAACATGCAAGAGAATTCATACTAATGTGGTGGATCAATTCATTAGTTTGTCAGTCATATAAATCTAAGAGCCACAAGGTGAAGTCAACCTTCATAAAATATTCCGAAGCTAAGCTAATCATACCGTGAGTTTACAGTAACTAAGAACATGTACCGAATACGCAATAAGGATAAATTCGCTTATATTTAAATGCATTCCGACCTAAGATTCATTCTATCATGCAAAATTTTGAATTGACTGTAAAGATTAATAGTAACGTGGAGACATGTATGGCAGATAAGCGAGATGCGTAACGCAAATGAAATTTAGCTATCCATAGTACTTATATTGATCATTTTTCGCAAGATTACTTCCAAGAGTTATTAGTTTTTATAAAAATTTTTCAAACTGTTGAATTTCACAATACACTCCTACGTCACCGACGCCATCTTGGAAGACGAACTTTTATCTCCATAAAGATGTTATTGTTCAAAATAAGAAAAATCAGGTTACCTGGAAGCCAGGCACAATTACTTACAGTCTTAAGGAGCCCGATAACAGCCCACTTTCCCTTCTCCAAAAGCCGGGAATCTCGGCCGTTACCAGTCTTCTCATACTGAGGTTATATGTCTGCTTCTATCATGGCGATTTGCAAACATTAATGACCAGCGGGGGTGGATCAGAAAAGGTTAAATAAAAATTTGGTGAGAACTCGGCGGAAAAGTTCGGGGGGTGTAAGACCTGTAATTGATCTCAGATTACTAAACTCAAAAGTAATTAGCCCAAAAATTCAAGTAGAGCCCATTAACGAGATTTTATCGCGAATTTCAGGAGCGAAAGTCTTCAGCTCCATGGATGCTACCATGGGATACTATGGGGTGAAGTTACATCCAGATTCGTTTAAGTACACTAGCTTCATTTATCTTGGTAGACAATATGTACTATGTGTTTTGCCTATGGGACTTAAATCGAGCCCTAGCATTTTTCAAGAAGTTATGAATTCTTATTTCGGGTTGGACACTCGACAATTTGTAGTGGTCTATCTGGACGATTTATTATGTTATAGCTCGGATTTAACGGAACATTTCTATCATTTGGAACAGATATTCAAAATTTTGGAATTTGGTAATTTCGCTCTAAATTTTAAAAAATGTCAATTCGTGCAATCCGAAATTTTATTCTTAGGTCATGTTGTAAATGGGACAGAATTAAAACCCAATCCGAAACAAAATGAAGTCATCAAGTATTTTCCGGTTCCGAAAACTAAAAAGAAATTACGATCCTTCTTAGGAATCCTTTCCTGGAGAAGGAAATTTATCCCGCAATTTGCTGCGTTGACTGCGCCTTTCTTTGATCTCCTGAAAAAGGATAGGAAATATTGTTTAACAGATGAACTATTGGAAAAATTTCAAAAGTTAAGGGTGTTACTAAGTGAACCTCCGGCACTTAGCCAACCAGATTTTTCAAAACCCTTTCATTTGTTCTCGGATGCATCCTTAGAAAATTTGGCCGGTTATCTTGCACAATATGATGAGAATGGAGAGTTACTAGTCATTGAATATGCTAGTCGGAAGTTAAAATTGTGTGAAGTATGTTATTCTATTTTTCAATTAGAGTTATTAGCAGTCTTATTCTTATGTGAACATTTTTCTTATTATATACTAGGTCGGAAAGTTACGGTGCATTGTGATAACAATGCAGTAACGTATGCATTTACATTACAGAATTTGGATCCGAGAACCACAAAAATTTTGTTAAAGCTGCAACGATATGATCTCCAATTCGAACACATTAAGGGAGTGGATAATAGTATAGCCGACATTTTAAGTAGAAATACTCCTGAACTCCCTGCTGAATCGGAAGAATATCAAATAAACTTTGTAAATTATGATGTAAATACGTGGTTTGACATAACAGAACTTGAACAAATGCAGACATTAGATAACTATTGTCGTGATCTAAAGAATAAAATAGATGCCGGAATGAACAAAAATCACATTCAAATCGTAAATAACTTGATGTATATTCAAAATGTTAAATCGAAACGTTGGCTGCTAATAATTCCTGAGTTGTTAATTGAAAGAATAATAAGATGCATTCATGAAACGGGACATTTTGGGGTAAACAAATGCGTAAAGTTAGCACGAGAGTTATTTTTTTGGAAATGTCAAAAACAAACCTTTAGGAAATTCATTAATAATTGCGAAATATGTGCTCGAACAAAATTTTCTAACAGATGCATTGCTCGCGAGGAATTACATATCAGCGCAGATAAACCCCATCACAAGATATGTGTTGATTTGGTGGGAAAATTACCATGCAGTTATGGCTACTACTATGTTCTTTCAATAGTTGATGTGTATACTCGCTTCATCTGTTACTTACCTTTAAGAACAGCAACTGCTGCTGAAATTATTCGAACTCTAGAAAGAGAATATTTTTATTTGTGTCCATATCCGAATTATATTGTGTCTGATCAGGGCCCACAGTTCGTTTCTCAGAGGTGGAAAACCTTTTGTAATGAGCATCAAATACGTCATATCTTGATTTCTCCATACAACCCAGGGGCTAACGGGATCCTGGAACGTTCGCATCGCGAATTGAACCGAATAGTAAGATTGTTGTGCAGCAATAATCATTCAAAATGGAAAACGGTGTTGAAGACTGCACAAGACTTACTTAATTATTCATATAATAGTGCCATTGATTGTACGCCTGCTGAATTATTTATTTCTTTTTCGGCTGTTGACAGATTTAGGGAAAAATTTCCTTGGCCTCCGGAATTGCAGAATATGGAGAATTCAAGACGTCATATTCAGGTTGAACCAAGATTGTTTTCGAAAAGAAAAAGAAAATTACAAAATAACGTGGTAGAAATTAAAGAAGGAAATTTAGTAATGGTTCGAACACATTTTCTATCTGATGCGTTCAAAAGAATTACTCACAAGTACATGCCTGTTTATACCGGGCCTTATGTTGCTACAAAAGTGCATCATAACTCTGTTTCGTTAAAAGATTTAAAGGGGAGAGAAGTACCTACACAAAATTTACAAAATGTGAAACTTTTCAATTGTTCTAATGAAAAACGGGAGGAGCTGTTAAAAGATTATAAATAGTTATATATATAAAAAAAAATGTTGAAATTTTTTTTTACAGGCCACTGGGAAAAATGTAACGTACCGGTTTACCGGTAGCGATTACATTATATTAATACCGGTATGCATATATTGAAACTCGTTACATGTTTGATGGCTCCCGTATTGTGCATTAGTGCCATTTTATTTTATTATTGTTATGTTCGTGTGTTTGTGTTAATTACATAGGTTAGTTGTTGTTAGGTCGGTTGTTTGGCACACCTTGGCAAACCTTTGCTTTCTCTGATATTTCGTAATTATATAGATTTAGGCTATTATTCTATATCTGAGCACACGTTTGACTTGTAAAACCTATATTGTTAGGCGGAATATAATTATGTATAAATAAATTAACCGGTGTCACAATGTGCATTGTGCTGAGGAAGAACTGCATTACGGTAATACAAATATAATTACGATAATAATAACGAAACATTACCAATGCACTTCAAAATCATATTAAATAGTTGAATAGAAAAAAAGGGGGATTTGTATTACACATTTTATTAATTTGAAAAATGTATTAGTATTACTCACCGAGATTTAAATCTAAAATTGTTATTTTAAACTTGAGAGCATTAGGCCTAGCGTTAGGCCTAATAATAATGACAATTCAGTGAAGCTTTAGTGAAGTTTTCTGCTGGGTACTACCAAACTCAATTGATTAATAATATTAGAAGTATTAGGATTATATTTATAAACAGTAAAATCACTAAATTTGGAAGAAAGCAAACATAATTCTAATGATAGTTGTTGATATACTGATTTTTCTAAATTAATGCAATTAACTATAGTGTGAATTAATAAATATACATAAAATAGGCAATGCACGAGTAGTTAGGTATAGAAGAAGAAGAAGAAGAAAGTAACACACCAGCAGGAAAAGGGGGTGAGAGAACTCGATGTCGAAAATTTAGTATATTACGAAATTATTGGATTTGTGCCATCAACCTATATACAAAAAGTGATCTGGGAATAACCTTAATAATCTCTTTCGGTTGCCGAGTTCTCACCAAATTTTTATTTAACCTTTTCTGATCCACCCCCGCTGGTCATTAATGTTTGCAAATCGCCATGATAGAAGCAGACATATAACCTCAGTATGAGAAGACTGGTAACGGCCGAGATTCCCGGCTTTTGGAGAAGGGAAAGTGGGCTGTTATCGGGCTCCTTAAGACTGTAAGTAATTGTACCTGGCTTCCAGGTAACCTGATTTTTCTTATTTTGAACAATAACATCTTTATGGAGATAAAAGTTCGTCTTCCAAGATGGCGTCGGTGACGTAGGAGTGTATTGTGAAATTCAACAGTTTGAAAAATTTTTATAAAAACTAATAACTCTTGGAAGTAATCTTGCGAAAAATGATCAATATAAGTACTATGGATAGCTAAATTTCATTTGCGTTACGCATCTCGCTTATCTGCCATACATGTCTCCACGTTACTATTAATCTTTACAGTCAATTCAAAATTTTGCATGATAGAATGAATCTTAGGTCGGAATGCATTTAAATATAAGCGAATTTATCCTTATTGCGTATTCGGTACATGTTCTTAGTTACTGTAAACTCACGGTATGATTAGCTTAGCTTCGGAATATTTTATGAAGGTTGACTTCACCTTGTGGCTCTTAGATTTATATGACTGACAAACTAATGAATTGATCCACCACATTAGTATGAATTCTCTTGCATGTTGTAAAAAAAAAGAAAAAGTAGATACATAAAACAATAACGTTCCATATTAGTATTGAGAATATCCTGTCACGTACTTACGTTTCTTATCATCAATCATACCATCTGTACATAATTCGCTGTCCATTATTTTTTTTTTCTTTCGTTTCCTTTCTTTTCTTTGTAGTGCATAAATAAAATATTTAATGTGTTGTCCGAGGGCGGGCTAAATGCTTAAGCCATATCTGATATATGCTACAGTTTTAGAACTCAGTTGGAGTTATACAGTAGCAACACAGATTGGAGGACATTGTAGAATATGAGTGACAGTTAGATAATTATGTCTTCAGAAATGGAACGTTCAGTTTTTTTTTCATAGATAATTAAAAAGGGGATGGATCAGTATTTGGTAGATTTTTTTTTTCTTGTCTGTAAAACCAGTCATGATACGAATTTAGTCGAAGAGCAATTATTGTAAAGTTCCGTAGTTGGCTACTTAAGATCAATCCTTGTCTGATATATTGTAACTAATGTACCGATTCGCTGAAACTGTCTTGTGATTATCAAATATATCAATTGAAGTATGGATATGCAACTTTACGAAATTGTTATGAGATACAATTGTTTTAAGTTATTAATCAAACTAGATTTTTTTTTTTCAAACTTGTCTCCGTTTTGTAATGATAAACCGACCTAAGATAATAAAATTGTTATCCTAACTTGAGCTTATGATTTCGAATAAACTAATTTGTTAAATAGTAATATGAATAGTGATACATATAGAGGTTATAATAATACGGAATCTTACTGCTGGTTTACTGCTTAAGCAAGAACCTAAATGTCATGTTCTAGAACCGAGTCAGTTGTGCGTTATTTCGTTGGAACAAAGCAGTATTACATAACTTAGTTTTTTTTTTCTTTCTTTATTACCTATTCAAAATTTGTAAATTATCATAGTGTATAATATTTAGAAATACTCATCACTCTGTTTTAGTGGATTTTAAGAATCTTTAACGAAGTGGTAACCCAATTCAGGAATTTTGATTTATTTTCGAGATTTTCTCATCCCGGGAAAAGAGAGCGTTTTACAAATGTATTTGAAATATCGACGAAAAAAAAAAAAATACATATTGGAAGAAATATTATTCAGGTTAGTAAGATAATTAATATTACAATGTGTTCCAATACGTTATATTAACAATTATGTTCTTGCGTATGAATCGTTATTTGAAACGTTTGCTGATTAAATTTCGATTAAAAGAAAAAGAGTATAGATGTTTCATGTTTTCTAAACATCTATTTGGAAAAAAAGACTTAAAATAGGGTGTATTTTAGGCATTTATTTTAGAGCCACAATAAACAATTGTAACGGCAAACAATTTGGTAGGAAGAATTTGATGTGATGAAGCGGCTCAATTGAACAAATTTTGATTGGAACTCCCTAGAAAGAATCTCCCTCGTGTATTATTTTAATATGTACAGCGTTCCATGTATGGGTTTTTGAGTCATTTATTCAAATGTATTTTATTTTAGTTTATTATTATATTATACCAAAATACAAACAGATTTTCTTATATTTTGAATTCTTTAATGTTCTTTACACACTTCAGTATTGGTCGAATTATATTACTTAATTAATTAATGTCTTGAGTTTAACCGAACTTGTTTTCTTTAGTATAGTTATCTATTAGCACATATTCCTTTCCTTTGCAGCCTCGAGTTCGCACTTCTTACAGCTTCAGCTAAAGGAGCCGTTTCTTGTGTAAAAGCTTTATTAGAGAAAGGAGCAGATCTCTATTGCATATGTGAGGGTGAAATGCCGATACACAAAGCAGTAGCAAAGGGTCAACCAGCGTAAGTATCATTAACTTATTAAACTATAACTATAATCCTGCAGTGTGTGGGAGGGCACATAAGTGTGTAAACCTTGCACGAAAGGAAATGAATATAGTTCTATAGTAAAGTAGTTCGTTGATAGAAATAAATTATTTGTATTTGGAAGCTTTAATTCCTGATGATACAGATAACATATTTTACTATCGTGAAGAAAAATAATTAATGCAGGTACAGTGTTACTGTCAAAAAAATTAAATCAAATAATAAATGAATTTATAAATTCCAAATTTGATAATGGTTAATAGATCTGACCTAGGGAGCAAGGTGTAAACCAACATAATCAACTCACTTTTTTTTCTATCAGATGAAGTAAAGTTATGTTTCCGTCAATAATTCTTCTAGTCGTCAGTTTTTACTGATGTTATTTTGCAGTAAGTTTTCAACGCGCTGTATATTTAAAAAATACGACAGTATCTTTTGTAATAATGATAGAAAGTAATTATAATAACATGCCTTATAGAACGATAGCATATAGAGAACGAAAATATTTTTGGTCCTTAATAATTTGTGCACTAGGAATCCAATTGGAATGAAAGTGAATCAATTACTTCATATTTAAAAGGCAATGATATTTCTCGGGAACACCCGATATAGAATATTCAAATAGACATAAAGACTCGTAACCTCAACTATATATAAACATCAGTTCCACATACGGTTTCAAATTTAGCTGATGAAGTTTTGCTGCTAGACTGACTTCATATTTATAGAGATGTCATTGTGATAAATCCTAAAAATTTAAAATATAAAAGCTGATTTTTGGGTGATTTGTATGCTCGTTTTCACTCTTTTTAACCTTGTTGGATAATTGTCGACGTTCACTTTTCTTGAACATTGGTTTCTTTAAACTCAAAGATATTCACTTTGCGCGTCCAAATTCTTGATTGTTGGGATTGAAGCTTAGCGTTGCTTTCAGCATCAAGGCTATAATGAGTCGTGTACCTACAGCTTAACGTGGGACGAACCACATGAGCTTCCACAGAGAAGTGAATTCGGGTCTCCCCCTTACTCACATAATTGTAAATTTTCAGTCCTCAGAAGAAACCACTCTTAAACAACAAAACACAACACTATTTTTAGCTCCAATAAATCACTTGGAGTATTCGTGAAATTCCAAGTCTCACAAGCTTTCTTTTTCTTATGTTTTTGGTTAAATAATTCGTGGATTGCGCCAATAATCTAAAAAGTGCACACCCACGTGTATATATGGTTAGGAAGATACGGCTTTCATTCTCGGTGAGATGTCATGTGGTTCAGATTCCACTTTGTCTTTAGTTTCGAATTTCATCAATTTTGAATAGAAGACCACACTGAAGAATAGTCCGATGCGCCGTTAGTTAAATAATAATAATAATAATAACTACCGTTCCCCTTTATGTAATAACAAGAAGAAAATATTCTTAGAACTCCTATGGAGTGGGTGAAGCTATTTTAAATTCAACGTGTGGTTTACAGTCTTATTCTACGCAAAGAATTGGATGCAAAAACTATAAAGAACACTGATTTATTATTATTATTATTATTATTATTATTATTTAGAACAGGAAGTAATATACTATTGTATTTCGAAAATTTGAGTCCAGATAAGCTTTTTAGATTTTAGGTACAGCATCAAAATAGTAAGGTTTTTACATCCACAAACTATTTAACTAAAGACGTAGAAAGGAGGAAACGATTCTGACACGGAATTTTATTCATCCATGAAATGATATATTGGAATTAAAATTTAAATTATGTTTTGCTGTTAACGAGATTTAAGTGTTTTTTTTCTAAGGACTGAAAGTTTACCATTGTGTAAGTTCATGAATCAATGTAAATGACAAATGGGCATCGAAACAAGTACAGTAGACCTAGACTTACCTTTCGTACTTCGGAGATACCCTATTCTTAATGGATAATTTCAATCCATGCTGTGATCTTGATCACTATCACGTCTGTCTGTGTCACTGGATAACTAGTCACTTCCACATCAGTTTATATGATTTAGTGTTTACTTAATAATTTTTACGTTATAACTCGTAACATAAACGTGATGGGAATACTGTTTTCTAAAAACAAGTGTATAACTTCTTGCATATATTTATCAATCACTTGGTTTATAATTTTGTTTAATTAATTACTGTCCTCTTTACGGACTTAAAAAAAATCGGCTATCCGTACATTAAATCCTAGTGAACTTTATATTTTGATTTAAACTACCAACTAAAGATTCAGTATTAACTTTTTAAAAAAAATAAAATAAATCATAGTCCGATTATTGTCAACATTGTTCAAGGTTTGGATTTTTAAACATTGACTCAACGCGGAGTTCGACAGTCGTTTCCCTGGCCAGTTCAGATATCCGGAATAAAACCGTATATAAAACATTATTTAGAGGAAACTATTTGACAAGAAGCATATTGTACATAATATTTATATATTTAATATTGGTTGTATTCTGTACGTAAACACAAGTGTTGTTCACTCGTTACAATAAAAACTTGCTAGTGAAAAATTCTTAAGTAGTTCAAATCAAAATATCAAGTTCAATAGAATTTAATGTAGGGTTATTAAAAAATTTCGTGATCGCCAAAGAAGTGCAAAAAGTGATACACTGATTATAGCTTTCAGAAGATTCTTGTGTTCTCACATTTATTTCACTGGTCCCAACTTCAAAATAATCAGTTAAATATTAATGGCCGTGTGCAGTAACGAAGTTCAACTGTAGAACAAGAGTCATAGCTAAGTTCAGTGAAAGCGTGTGTTCCACAAACAACTTTCAATGTTAAGTCTCGCTCAAATGGTGAATGGATTAAATTTAACCTTGAACGGTCGATTTTCGGGATTTAACTTGGTTGATTTGGGTTGGCCTATAGTAGCTGTGGAGTTTGTGTACAATGTCGGACAATGATATTAGACGATTTAGAAGATATTCGCCCAGAGCTAGTATAAAAGGTCGCTGCGATGATTTGGTGACATTTGGCTGGTTCCAGTGAATAACGGCTAAGTCGACTTTTTTTCGAAAATTGAGATTTTACAGGTATAAGCTTCTTTTGGTTAGTTACATTGAGTAGAAGCGGCTAAGGCGAATTCATAGAATTGAGGAAGTTACAGCATTTTGCATAACCAGTTATATGAAAATTAACTAGGTAACTGCTGTAAACTTTACCTTTAAACTGCTCTCCTGTAAAATTTACTTTTCCCGACCTAGCCGGTTATTCACTGGAACCAGCCATTTAAGAGTCTAAATATTTAAGGAAAAGATTCAGTTTAAGTAAGAGAGTAGCTTTAATGTTGGAAGAATCGAAGAACAGTTAAGTATCTTCATCAGAAGACACCGTGGTGTTTCAGCTTTACATAATTTATGTAATGCACAGAGTTTTATTGTACAGAAACGTTTCATTGTATGGTTAGTAAGATAGCAGGTATTGATCGATTCATTGTCTTCATAAAACTGCCTGTCTGGTAGGTGATTATATCAAATTCCCAAGAACACAAGAAAAAGAGTTTAACATATTTCGATATTCGTGGTTTCTTAGTGTGCTACTTGCAATAGGTTGTACTTACATAGCGATTGAGTCATCCATAGATCTTGATATAAAATTATTTAGAAATTGGAAAGGATTTTATTTTAATATATCCTACAAACTGAATGATGCAGAACTGCTTATAAGAAATATTGCTGCTCCGTGGTTTGGTTCTGCTAATGAAATCACCATATTCCGAAATTATTCCCTGTGTGCTGCTTTTGAAACTGGTGATATTCCAGTTGGTTTTCTTATGGGTGATAGTGCATAATTCCAGTACAAGAGGAGATTCGCGATTTTGGTGTTATACTACTGTTTATAATGGAGATACAGTTTCCCGAGAATCGGTTATCGTCACGCGCTTTTTGTTAACAATAACAAAAAATGTAGCAAATGTTGGGCACTTGGGAAAAGGTGACACACAGACAGCAGTAGCACGAGCCATCAATGTGCCACAAAGTGTCGTGTCTAGGTTGTGGAAACAGTTTTTCGACACCGAAGACCGTAGGCCCGGTGGAGGACGTCCACGAGTAACAACTTCACAACAGGACCGATACATATCCGTAACAGCGCGTCGGAACTGGACCATGCCTGCAAGACAACTGTCAACTGAGCTTGCAGCTTCTCAGGGGTGAGAGTGTCACGCCAGACTGTGTATCGGAGAATGTGAGCCAATGGTCTGCATACCCGACGACTAGCAACATGCGTTCCACTGACTCAGGCACACAAAAAAAACCCGTTTACTGTGGTGTCGAGAACATTACCAGTGGACTCCCAACAAATTGGGCCGCGATTCCCATCGCACTCTGATCTGGCGCGAACAGGGAAATACCTTACAATCCAAGAACATTGTGGAAAGAAATCGGTATGGTGGTACTGACGTGCGCATCTTCGATGCTGGGTCCGTCATGGCCAGAGGTACAGAGACGAGGTTTCGCATGCCGATGTGCGACTTTCCAGGCGCGCAGTTGGCCTAGAGTTTTTGTTCATGGATTACAATGTCCGTCCCCATCAAGCCAAACTGGTGGAAGAATACCTAGAGACGGAAGACATCCAATCTATCATGTGGCCAACGCAATCTCGTGATCTAAAACCGATTGAACATGCTTGGGACGTAGTAGGAAGACGTGTTACAACCCGCCAGCCGCCTCCCAGGACACACCAGGAGCTCTGTACTTCTCTTCGTGAGGAGTGGAATCAGCTACCTCAAGAGCGCTTCAACAACTTGAACTTAAGCATGGAACGTCGTTACCAGACATGTATGGCTGTTCGGGGCGACCATAGCCCATATCAACCTGTTTTTGATGCTGCCACTGCGCCTCATAGTGTTTTTGTGGTATATGTATTTTGGTACCAAGTTTTGAGTTTGTGTTGTGTATCCCCTTCTACCATGTTTTCTTTCAAATTTGGCTTGTTTCGTGTAGTGTGGCCTTCACTGTGGTCTGTTGGTATAATGGTTCCATTTGGTGTGACTTCTTTACGTTCTTCGTGCGCTATGTACTCGAACAGTCATTATGCTTAATTTTTGAACACTCGTATATATATATATATATATATATATATATATATATATACAGTGGACTCTTTTTAATTCGAAGTCCAAGGGGACACGAAAAAATTCGAATTATCCAAAATTCGAATTATCCAACAACATTCATTTTCACATTTATAACAACAAACAAACCAAAGTACTGTGCATCAAAAACATTCATATAGTGTAGACTTTACATTTAAAGCAGCTTATTATTTGCGTGATCGAATACCACAAACTAACAAACGATATTAACTCCACATAATTCAAACTACGTGTACAATGGAAAATATAGTATTTACGTACAACACTACAACATACATTGAATAGCCCAAACAATTAAACACCAGTAACAATTTGAATATTCTGTTCTCACTTTTAAGAAGTCGTAAACCTCATTTGCTTAAATTTGATTGTTTTTGTACGGCCAATAAATCTTGAAGTTCATGTATTGCATGGAATACGATATTAATAACATTTGGTTGACTTTATCAATAATTCATCTTAAATTTTCAACCAATTCTGAAACAAGATGAGATTGGCACAAGATCTCTTTCTTTACTTCTTCCCCAACTCACCTTCATCTTTATCATTACATAGATTTTCTATTTATCTTTTTTATTACTCTTCCCTATGGCTGCATCTGGATAACTGAAAACACGTTAAAACTGTATTTCTCTGTTTACATCTGTCCAACATTAAAAATTTTCAGTTGTATTTACTTCGAATTATCCAAAACATAGGTTCAAAAGTTCGATTTATCCACGATTTTTTACTATTGTTTTCAATACAGTTTTCAAGGGGAATGGACTTCTGTTCGAATTATCCAATATTTCGAATTATCCAAGTGCGAATTAACGAGACTCCACTGTATATATATATATATATATATATATATATATAGAGAGAGAGAGAGAGAGAGGATGGATAACAATATGGAAGAACCTGAAATATTGCACATTACCTTTATTAACAGCGAGTAGGACCAGCTTTGGCACGCAGAACGGCGTGCAGTCGATGGGAATGGAGAAATACAGGTCGCATATGGTTGTCAAAGGAGTGTTGTGCCATTCTTCTGTCAAAGCAGCTGCAAGTTGTAGAGACGACGGTGGTGGGTAGCAGGCTCGCTCCTTGATCTCTAAAACTGACCACAGCGGTGGTCTCAATGATATTGAGGTCTGGCAATTATGGGGCCCATGACAGGTGTGACACTTCATCTTCGGGCTCATCAAACCAGTCCTGGGTAATGTGAGCTATATAAACAGGAGTTCTGTCATTTTGAAACAAGGCATTACCATCTGGGAACAAAGTTTACACCATGGGATGCTGTTAGTCAGACAGAATGGATACGTACTCCTTGGCAGTGACATGTCCATGCAGGGTTGTGATGGATCCGGCAGAATACCAGAATATGAGTGCCCAAATTATCATTGAACCACCACCATGCTTCACTCTTGGTAACAGACATTCAGTATCGTAGGCTTGTGCTGGCGTTCTCCACACGTAAACTCAACCAGCAGTTGGAAATAATGTAAAGGAAGACTCGTCGGAACAGATGACAGTATTCTACTGTTCCATTATCCAGTTTTCTGAGCGTTGTACCACTGTCTTCGTATAGCAGCATGGTCAACAGTCATGAGTGATTTGGGAATTGCTGATCTGCCATAAACATCCTCCTTGTGGAGTTCTCTTCTGACTGTTTTGGCTCTAACAGGTTTTGTAAGCATTGTATTCAGTTCAGCTGTGACTTTTTGGCGCCGTGGTGATCTTCTGCTTGGTCAGAATCCTACTCAAAGTGCGTCTGTCTGTCACACAACATACTTGCGTCCAGGCTGGTGCTTCGCTGATGCGGTTTTCCCGGAACACTCGTAGGTAGTCATGATCTTTGAGACTGTGCCTCTTCATACACCAAACACATCTGTTACTTTCTTTACAGAAGTTCCCACCATACGCGCATCCACAATTTGCCCTCTTTAAAACTTTGTCAGCTCAGACATGATTCACGATAACCTGCGTGGACCAGCCACTGAACTGTAACTGGTCTGTGTTCGATTGGCCAGGTTGTATACCTGACAGGAAGTGTTGGTGACCACAGCGACACCTACCATTCAAATGCAAGTCATGTTTGAAAGGGCTACCTCTTTTATATCAAGTGTTTCCATACTTTCGTCCATCCCATATATATATATATATAATATAATATAAAATATGGGTGGCCCGTTTTAATCTTTCCACTGAAATATCTCGAAAACACTTGAACATAAATGAACCGAACAAAAACTCAAATAGGAAATACCATGGGGCACATCGAATAATGTTGTTTTCCCCAGGGCTGCACAAAGCATTGAACAAAACCAACGTTTGTACACATTGTTCTAACAACTGATTTTTCGGCTAATTTGTTTCGCATTTCAGTTGATTCACTTTGGCATCTAATCATTGGCTAAATTAAAATGGAGGGTACCATTTAACATGAATTTTACCTTACTTTTTTCTTATTACTGAGACATCTCTCTCTTATAAAAATAATTTTCTTGCATAGATTCAATTTGCAAAAACTAAGGTTCTCATATGCAATTTCACCGTTCACTCCCGCTTCACCCACTTAACGGAAGGAGGTTGGAGCGACAATTTTCTAGGAATTAGATTTCCTTCTTTGCGTTATGGCATTTTTACTCTAATCATCTTTCCGTCTGTTGCAACATTCTCGAGCTGTGGAATGATAAATACCCTCTGTGATTTCCTATTCGAATTTTTGTTTCTTCATTTATCTTTAACCATTTTCATTCTATGAGCACTGGATGTTTTATCTGATACAGGTACCGTGTATTGGTGGTCATTTTGGAAACGGTTACCCATATGAACAATCTTTTGCCACAGCGCTCTTTAGTTTTTAAAGGTCTCTCGAATGAGGTACTCGACCCATATTTCCATTTAAAAACTTAAAGTTGGGCCCTGGGCGCCCATGAAGGGCAGCCCTGTGGGGCACCCTTACAGTACAATTTGATGTGCCCCATGGCATTTCCTATTTGAGCTTTTGTTCGGTTAATTTATGTTCAACCGTTTTCATATTAGTGGTACTGGACGTTTTATCTAATACAGGCACCATGTCTTGGCGGCTATTTTGAATATGGTGACCGATATGAAAAATCTTTTGCCACAACGCATTTTAGTTTGTAAAGATCTATCGAATAAGGTATCAGTCGACCCATGTTGCTATTTAAAATTTTGAAGTTGGGCCCTGGGCCCTCATGAAGGGTGGCCTTGTGGGGCATGGCGATAGCACCATTCGATGTGCCCCATGGCATTTCCTATTTGAGTTTTTGTTCGGTTCATTTATATTGAACCGTTTTCGAGATATTTTCATGGAAATAATAAAATGGGCCACCCTAGATACATATATCCCATGTGACCTAGGCTAACGATATCATGGAGTTTTACAAAATGTGGCCACTAAAGGATGAAACGGGCTAGAGTTTAAGTAACTCCTCTTGTATCAGCAACTATTTTGAAACCCAAAAGATTTATACCTAGTTATTCAGTTTCAAGTACTTTTCACAAACCTTATTCTTCTCAAATAAAAGAACAGGGATTCTGCTACTTATTTTATAATTAAAACTAGATGTGAAAATCATTATGAAACGTGCAGATTGTTCCTCCTAAATCAAAGTTCTCGTATTTTCAACATTTACCACACTCTATGTGATAAGTATTCTGTATTTTAGAACTTTCTTAATTATAACTGTAACCCGTTAAGCTATTTGATTTCTTTTTTTAAAAAAAATTACTGTCAATGACAGAATATACCGTACTACGCGCTTTACTGAAACTCATTCGATCTGAATGAAACTGGGAATGTAGCTAGCCTTTGATTTGCATAGTAGCATGTAAAATATTTTCCTATGCAAACTCACGGTTCCCGATGAATTTGTCACCAAACTTGGAGTTTAGATTTAGTCAAATTTTACTACAAAAAAAGAAAAAGTAATTATGGAACAGACATGTTAAGTGGTAAGTAAAACGCATTGTGTACTTCTAACAAAAATTTACTAAAATCAATGAATTGCGAATTTTTACTGCAATCGGAAACTAACTACCAGTAATTCAAATAATAATGACAACTGGAAGGCTAAAAGAAACAATTTGTGCACTGCACCCAAACTATTGCTTGGGCCACACAGTTGTTGAAAGAATAGCGATATGGAATAGATTATGTGCACCTTCCAACTAGAGTTTCACACGTAGTCCAATGTTCGCGTCTGTGCAAGCCACAAAATAGCCAATTTATGGTTAATATTCGAAGTTAAAACTTTGTTAGATAAGTTATTTCCTGTATTTGAAATATGTTAAATAACTTCAACGCATTATTAATGCGGCGAGAAGGATACCAAAGGGAACATTGAAACCCTTTTTCCACCTACCCCACACGTATATGGATAGGGAGGCACATTTTGTAAATCTGTATATTATAGTCTCAAAGCCTTGTGTATAATAATTATAGCATTTTTGTTTGAAATAAGTATAAGAATACAAGGCATTTTAACGAAAGTTAGGTGACTAGGATTTTTTCCAACATGACACTTCTAAAATTAGGTAATTCTAGTGTGTTGATCATCCAACAAACATAGGCCCAGTATTTTTTTTTAAATGTTATTATTTAATATAACTTTCGAATGTGAACGAAATTGAATGATTTCCACATATATTATCGTTCATCTATAAGAGAGATAAAAATCTTTCATTTCTGTACAATCATTCTAAATTGTAAATATAGTACCTGTAATAGTACGCTAGCAAAATCAATTAAGTTAATCAATTTTCATGTGATAAGGAAATAGTTGAGCTTCAAACTTTAAATAATTAAGCCTTCAGTTAATGAGTATACGTATTTTTTCATACAAGAACAAAGTTTTATTTTGTTTAAATATATTTGCTTGTATGTTCCTTCAAAGAGAGATATGGGCTGAAAGTTAATTCTGTTCCTGGTAGCAATAAGCGTGGATATACAACTGTATATAAGAAGAGAGCAGGGTGTTGTACAAAATTTGTTTCTCAGATTTAGTTTTGAGCTCCTCCTTGGCTAAGCGGTTAGCGTACGCGCCTTTGGCGTGGGAGATCCGGGTTCGATTCCCGGCGGGAGTTCATGTGGTTCGGATTCCACGTTAATCAGTAGGTCCACGTCTCATATAGCCTCGCTGCTGAAAGGGACGTTAAACTCAAAATCAACTCAACTCAGATTTAGTTTTAAACGACTGTGTAACAAAGAACTACGAAGAAATAAAAAATAGTATTTTCATTTTTTCATTCTTTTCCTGGCCTTAGAAACAAATGTAAAAAAAAAAAAAAACTTTTCTTCTGGAATTTTCCTTGTTTATTACTCTTTACAACACTAGTAGGAACATTCTTCTATGAAATCCTCTATACTAAGTTACACCACATAAGAACCATTTTTCAAACAGTCGACATTTATTTATGTATAAAGACACGTGACTTAGCGGCAGAGCGCTCACCTCTTTTGATATACACTGTGATGAATTTTTTGATGGTCAACATCATGTCCGTGAGTTTTGTCAGTGTTCTTCTGTTTCCTGTTTTCCTTCTACCAATTGTTTCATAATCATCCCTATCCTTTAATGTAAAGGGCTTAATTGTTGAACATAAAACTAGAAATTTCACTTACGAATATATACGTATATATGTACAGGGTGATTAATAAAACGGGAGATTTTGAAAACGAAGTAATTTCATGAAAACAAATGTTTAAAAATAAATTGTGTATCTCATTTAATAGTAAAGATAATGCCATTTTAGAATACATACAGTACGATTTATTTTTTTGAAGATAACATCTTGCCGGTGAACTCCTTCTCTACGCAAACATTCCTGAAGTTTCTTCGTTACATTGTTCGTGATTTGATATAACATCTTAACTGGAGTTTCGGCAATTGCTTCTCGGATTTTGGCTTTCAATTCTTCCATTGTATAGCAGGTCGTCTAAGGAACACTTTGCTTTTAAGATGACCCCGCCAAAAGAAATCACAAGCTTACAAATCAGGGGATCTGGGAGGCCATTCAATATCACAATTTTTCGAAATTACACGTTCCTCAAACAATTAGCGTACAGCAGCCATCAATATTCGTGCTGTGTGGGACATTGATCCATCTTGTTGCAACCAGGGTGTGTCAATAATGTGTGGATATCTCTGTAGTTGTTGTACAACAAAGGTTTCAAGCATGACGACGTAACGATTCGATGTGACTGTAATCGCATGGCTATTCTCATTATAAAAAAATAAGGATCCATTACACCGTATGATGACATAGCACACCACACAGTAACTTTGTTGCTGTACAGTGAACGCTGGTGTAGTTCCAAATGATTGTCTTGTGCACAATATCTAAAATTTTGATCGCGCTTTCATCGCGAAAGCATGTTGCGCACCACTCCAGGCATTAGTGATAACTGAATGGCAGTGTCTTGTTGACAGGCTGGCGTACGTTATTCAGTGTTACCAAACGCCATCTGTTGCCAACACAATTTTCAAAGTTTTTTGTTTCTTTGAATCACCCTTTATATATATATATATATATATACAGTGACGGATCCAGGATATGATCAAGGGGGGCTAAACCATAGTTTTCCCTTTATCCAGTGTAAAGCAAGATTAAAGCCCATTTTATCCACTGTATATCTGAGCGTCAGGGGGGCTATAGCCCCTACAGCTCCCCTTGAATCGGTCACTGTATATATATATATATATAATACAGGGTGTCTCAAAAGTCCCCTGACATAGTATAACTGTGTTATTATCAGAGTTACAGCAAAATGTAAGAGGAAGAAAATCTCCAAATATGATATTTTCAATCAAAAGTGAAGGATTTTTTTTTTTTCAATCGGACGAGCCGTTTGGGCTGTACACTCTTTATGCACCCAATGTTAAATAAAATGCAAGGTTGCCATTTACCTGGACCCACAACATAAGTAAATGAAGTTGCTGTTTGAAGTGGGGGCTGGCTATCGACATGATTGCGTAAAAGATAGTAATTCCATTCACTTACGTTGCGGGTCTATGTAAATGGCAACGTTACATTTTAATTTAGCATTGGGTGTATAAAGAGTGTACAGCCCAAACGGCTCGTCCGATTTATAAACTTTCTTCACTTTAAATTGGAAACATCATTTTTGGAGACGTTTTCCCCTCTTACATGTTATTGTAACTCTGATAATAACAGAATTACTCTATGTCAGGGGACTTTTGAGACACTCTGTATATATATGTCTGTTTGTGTAACGTCATAGTCTTTAAACTGCATCTTCTGTAACATTTTATTTTATTTTATTTTTTATTTTATTTTATTTATTTATTTATTTTTTTTTTTTTTGTTTACTTGATACTATAATGAACTTAATGTTTAGGCTCTCCCACTGGGAATCGAACCTGGGACTCACTGATGGATTCCGAGTGGGCTGTTATTGGTCCTCGTGGGAAGGTTCGCCTTAAACGTTGACATCTTCCAGTATGGCGCTTCTTCAGTGGAAACTGAATGGTTTCTGTAGTCACCGTGAGGAATTGACTCAACTAATATTTTACCACTCGTCGGTTCTCAACGGTTTGCAGGAAATGCATTTTAAACCTACCCAGTCTTTCCTTCTTTCTGGGTACACTATGCATCGGTGTGATAAGCTTGATGGTGACCACGCTGCTGGCGGCGTGGCAGTCTGTATCTCCGATTTTTTCATTCTCGGGAGATTCACATTGTCTCCCGCCTGCAAGCAGTTGCGGTGCGAGTATACTTCCCTCGCCCGCTTACAATTTGTTCATTATATGTTCCTCAGTCAGAAGCCTTTACAACCGCCGATCTGCTTCAGCTCTTCCATCAGCTCGAGCCGCCAGTCTTGCTTGTAGGAGACCTTAATGCCTATCATCGTTTGTGGGGTTCTGTCCGTACTGACGGTCGTGGCCGTCAGGTAATGGAATTTCTTGAGGAGAGTGGCTTGCTCATCCTAAACGATGGCAGTCGTACTCATTTCTCCTCTGCTTATGGCACATATTTCTGTATCGACCTCTCCATGTGCAGTGCTGGTCTCTTGACCTTATTGACATGGAGAGTCAATCCTGATCTTTGTGGCAGTGATCATTTTCCCTTGTTTCTTGATGGTCTCCCTGTTACTTCTCCTTTACCTCTCCGCCGCTTCAATCTTAAGCGTGCTGACTGGCTGGCATAACTTTCGTGAGTTCAGTGAGTTTCATTGTCGTAATGATCTCCCTGTAGGTGCTGTTGCAGAGGCTTTTGAGCAGGCTGTTCTTGATGCTGCTCATGGTTCCATCCCAGAATGTGGTGGCGGCGTGTTTCCTGGTGATCTGCGGACATTCGTGAGGCTATCCTGGCTCGTCGGCGCGCTCTTGCCACCTTTAATCCTCATCCGACTGATGAAAATCTGCAGCGTTTCCGTATTCTACGTGCTCGAGCTAGATGTCTTATCAAGCTTTCAAAGCGCCAAAGCTGGAAGAATTACATTTCGTCCATCAATAGTCGCACAGCGATGTCCACTGTGTAGCGTCGGGTCCGCTCTCTTACTGGCAATACTCCTACTGTTGATGTTCCTGCTTTATCTGTCAATGGTGTCCTAGTTACTCACCCTTCGGAGATAGCTAACACTTTGGGCCAGTATTTTGCATCTATCTCTGAGTCTGAACATTATCCTTCAGCATTCGTTCCCATTAGGGGCCGGTTAGAGCGGAACCCGTTAAACTTCCGTACCGCAAACAGCGAAGATTACAATGCTCCTTTTACCCAATGTTGAATTCGCTTCTGCTCTTCGTAAATCGTCCAATACTGCTCCAGGGCTTGATCGTATATCCTACGAAATGTTGCGCAACCTCTCCCGCGATACCCAGCTTGCTTTATTGCAACTGTATAATCGCATCTGGGTAGAGGAGTTTTTTCCACCGGCTTGACGTGAAGCTCTCGTTCTTCCTATCTTAAAGCCAGGCAAAGTCGCAACTAGCCCCACGAGCTACAGACCCATTGCTCTCACGAGCAGCGTCTGTAAGCTGTTTGAGCGCATGGTCAACAAGCGCCTGGTTTGGTATTTGGAATCAAATTCACCTTTGAGTAAGTTTCAAAGTGGATTTCGTTGTTTCCGATCCACTACAGACAATCTCGCTTATCTTGAGGTTCAACTTCAAGGTGCCTTTCTCAACGGAGAACATCTTGTAGCTATATTTTTCGACTTAGAGAAGGCGTATGACACTACATGGCGTTACGGAATCCTAAAACAATTATATGACTGGGGTGTTCGTGGGCACGTGGCCCAATTTATCACGAATTGTCTTCACGAGCGACATTAGAGTGCGTGTTTGATCTAGTTTCTCAGAGCGCTTTGTGCAAGAAAATGGTGTCCCACAAGGCAGTGTCCTTAGTGTCACGTTGTTTGCTGTCGCAGTCAACGACGTTCTTTCTCAGATCCAGGCTCCTGTGTCTGGTCTGCTTTATGTTGACGACCTTGTCATCTTCTGTCGCTCCCGCCACCTTCGCGACATTACTCGGCAGCTTCAACTGACTCTCAATCGTCTTGTTCGCTGGTCGAATGAGACAGGATTTCGCATTTCCACCGAGAAATCCCAATGTGTTCATTTCTACAGGCAGCGTACTTGCATTGTTGACCCGGACTTGTATCTTGATGGCACCCGTTTGTCCTTCGTTGACACTGTCCGTTTCTTGGGTCTGGTCTTTGATCGTCGTGAGCACCACATATTCGGAATAATCTTAAGTACTCTTGTCTTCGAGCTCTGAATCTCCTTCGTGTCCTTCCCCACCGCACATGGGGTGCTGATCGTAATGTTCTGCTTCGTTTGTACCGTAGTCTAATTCGGTCCAAGTTAGACTATGGCTGTATTGCCTATGGGTCTGCTCGTGAGTCTCTGTTGTGTCAACTTGATACAGTGCATCACCTGGGTATTCGGATTGCTACTGGCGCCTACCGTACTAGTCCCATTACAAGCGTGTATGTTGAAGCCAATGAACCTTCGTTAGCGTATCGTCGCAGCAGACTACTTCTTAATTATTCTGCGCATGAGCGTTGTATTCCAGACCACCCGTGTAGACCATGTCTCCGTGGTGGTCGGATATACAAGCGCTATGCTGCACATCCTCGCTCTACACGTCCATGGTACATCCGTGCGTGTGAGAGTTTCCTTGGCGACGATTTCGTGTGGCCCTCTCTTTCGTTGGTTCACTTTTGTGCTATTCCACCATGACTGCTTCGTCTACCTCCCCATGATTTACGTTTGTCTATGCATTCGAAACAGCAGACTGGTTCCCAGGTGTACCAGCAGTAGTTTGCCGCACTGTTAGATCAGTACCCCGATTTTAATGTGTTCTTTACGGACGGTTCTATAGATGGGGATTCTGTAGGCTGTGCCTTTATCACTGACGAGGACAGCTCAGAATTTCATTTGCATCGCCTGAAGCTTGCCTTGGACCATGCTCTCACTTTTTCATTACGTCGTGTGCTTGTTTGCACCGATTCTCAGAGCGTGGTTCTGAGTCTACAGAATGCCTTCAGTATGAACTCTCTCGTGCAGAACATTCTTCTGAGATGCCATCAATTGCAGCAACAGGGTTGTGTCGTCGTTGTCTGCTGGGAACCGAGTCATGTCGGCATTCGGGGAAACGAACTTGCTGACACAGCTGGCAAGACCGCAGCCTTGGCCGGATTTGCACTGGAGCATAACTTTCCCTGCTCCGATCTTTGTCGTCATTTTTCCAGCTTAATGCGCTCTCACTGGCAAGCGGATTGGGACCAGGCAATTGGGAATAAACTTCACGCAGTTAAGCCGATCCTAGGAACGTGGCATACATCTGCTTCCTCTTGTCGTCGAGATGAAGTGCTTCTGGCGCGTCTGCGTATCGAACACTCTCATCTGACGCATAGTTATTTGTTGCGCGGATTAGCCTGTCCGTATTGTGAGGAGTGTATAGTCCCCCTGAGTATTCAACACATTCTTGTTGAGGGGGCGCGGTGGCTCAGTGGTAGAGCGTTCACCTCTGGTGCTTGGGGTCCCGGGTTCGATCCCAGCCCCCGCCAAGTGAACTTTGTGGTGGACAAACACCGTGCTCGTGGGTTTTCTCGGGGTTCTCCCGTTTCTTCCCACTTTCTTCATTCCACCATTTCACTCATCTCTCATCATCACCGTCTCCTTTAGCCTAATCAGCATAACCGTGGGATGTCAAATTCAAAGACATTCTTGTTGAATGTCCTGAATACTCAGATCTCAGAGAACGTTACGGACTGCCTTGTCTCCTTACCCGTACTTTGGATGAAGATCGTGAAGTTGTTAGACGGGTACTTCAGTTCGTTTCTGATTGTAGAGTTGTTCACGTTCTCTGAGCTGTTTTAGTCTGTTGTGATTGTTTTATTGCTGCTAAATTTTTATATTATCTATCATCTTTTATCTATTTTTTTCTGTATATTGTTATCGTTATATATTTTAACTTATTTATTCTTTTATCTCTACTTTTGTTTGTTTTCTTTTTTTCTTTTTATTTAGCAGCGCTTTCGTTCATTTGAACTGTATTCATTTTAGTTTGTTTTCCTTTTAATTTGCAGTCCTGAGCAACGTTGTTAATCGAGACGGGGACATATAGCCTCGATGCTGACGTCCCCATTAATCCCCGTGCTCATACTCATACTCGAACCTGGGACTCCATGCTTTAAAGGTGGAGGTTCACTGTAATTTCTTTTACAGTGAATTTCACTTGATGTTGCAAAATATCAGAGAATCATTAGTTCACAATTAAAAAAAAAAAAAAATAGTTTTGTTAATTTCGCGTAACGAATGTGCTTATTTTATTTTATGGTAATAGCAAATTCTGTAAATTCTTGTTACGCAAGTGATAGAAGTTCGTGACTTCTGTTTTGCCAATGTTTAACTGTAAATTATTTACATCGAGATAAAAAGATAATTAATGCATTGCTTTTTTTAATGTTGTTGAGTATGCATATTCCATTATCTTGCTTTATGGCTATGCACCTGTCATTTGCTAATATGACTATGTTCAGAGGTTGTTCATGTGATGTTATATGTTATATAGATGTGCACGTATTTTGTTTGCAATGTGAGTCTTCACTAACTGTGTAAAATGAAATAAAACCTTAACCTTTGTCCGGGCAAGACAATTTTGTAACGTAGACTGGTAACCGGGGCCTGTCAGGCCCAGTATATATTTTAAGTGCAGAACAAGCCAAATTCAATGCCTATTGTCACATACTGTTCCGACTAATCTAGAATATATATTTTTTTGTAATTCAAGGTATATTTATTTTAAATGTTATAATTTGCAATATACAATTATGTATGTAGAAATGAAGTTATATATGTACATAATAGTTTTTCTTGTTTTCAACCTTTGTATTTTTTACTTGTTTTTCGTATCAACCTTCAAGTGTCCTTATTCACACATGTGTCTTGCATCCAGACGGAGGAATTTCTTAGTCTCTTTTACATTTTTTACAAGTTACTGTTGTCCTGTTGTGTTGCACACGGGCTTACTGCAAACGTGCCAAACTTGCTTTTGTTTGCGGCTTTTAGTCCAGGACAAAGGTTGCATTTCTTCTTCTTCTTCTTCTTCTTAGTATCCGCCATTGTTGATGATGATGGTTGTATATCAGGCGAGATTTGCCTTATAGTTATGAAAATTGTATTTTGCAGACCCTTGATCTTCTTTGGATATGATCTAGCACAAGGGGTGAATATTTGTCCACACAGCGTAAACAGTCACGCCACAGACATCTAAACAATTCATAAAAGATGCAAAAGTCCATCGATTAGTTCGCCTTTTTTGGCATATGCATATACAAGCTGGTCCAAGAAATGCACCTCCCTTGGCTTTGTTATACTGTAGAATTATCTCTGGTTTATTATCCTTTTCCTATGCAATAGTGTTGTCATGGTGTCTTGTAGATAGAAGAACCATAGCTTTATTTGCCTTCGAATTGCCTGATTGTAATCCTTTCAACAATGGTAGTTACGCACTCATTGTTAATCAATACTGTGGCGTGGAAAATCAGCGCCCCCGTACATATAAGTGACGTCGGCATACCAGCCGCGAAGGGCCACCATGGTTGACACGAAGGTTAAGAAAATTTTCAGAAATAAACCCTGCTTTTAGTTGTTTTAGAGCACTATTTATTACTTTTTTCTTCCATTTTATACAGGGTTTTCATAAAGTCTGGACGGATTTAATTTGCTCATAATTTTCATAAAAATGCTCATAATGAAATCAAATAAAGTGCAAACGGTAGCGGAAAGATTAAATTTTTAGTTGGCAACACTGTTAGATAAGCGGCAACTCTGAACACGTTGAGAGAGGGAGAGGGAGGGCAAGGGTCAGTTTCTTACCAAATTCCATCCATTGTTGTTTTCATTGTTGTTTCAATGTTGACTGTTAAAAGTAAGTTGTAAGCTGTATTGGTGTGTGTGTGTCTTTTAAAGAAAGAAATAAATGAAAAACTCCTCTAGAAGACTATTTTTTTTACCGTATCAAAGATGGCGTCGGTGAAAGAGAAAGCGCAATGTGTTCTGTGGTACGCAGAGCTAAAATCACCAATTCTGGTGTGTCGAAAGTTCACCAAAGAGTTCAGAAAGCCGGCACCGACTGAGAGTGCAATCCGAAAGTGGCATGCTAAGTTCTTGGAGACAGGAAGCGTCCTGGACCGTCCTCGAAGTGGGAGGCCGCCAACATCGCCTGCAACAGTGAACAGGGTAAGGGAAAGTATCATCAACAGCCCACAGAAGTCGATTCCTAGACGGTCCAAATGGCGCCCAGTTGGAGGTGTGGCGATGAATGAACTGAGCTGGTGCAGATTACAGGTAAAAATTTAATCCTTCCGCTACCGTTTGCACTTTATTTGATTTCAATATGAGCATTTTTATGTAAATTATAAGAGAATTAAATCCGTCCATACTTTATGAAAACCCTGTATATGTGCACATGCATTTTCCTAACATGAGTAACATTATATATGAGAATTTTGTGCCTCCTTATTCGGCGCCCGGGACCGTCGCCCCACTCTTTCCTCTCATGGCACGGCACTGTTGTTATCACAACAAATATAAAACAAATATTGGTTCATTATTTCTGCTTGCTTATTCAAAGCATTTCTGCGATGCAAGTAAATAAAATAAAATAAATAAATAAATAATATCAACACATGCTGTTAGGTTACAATACCCACGTGTTCAATATATAGGCCTAATTATGTGACCATTTGATCTTATATTTCACAGGAATTGCATTTAAGTTATACGGGGCCTCTTGAGCCCCGGTTACGTCAGGAAAAGGTTTTCAATTTTTAAAAAAATCATTAGCTTTACCAACTCTATATGTTCATGATTTTAACTTCGATTAATGATAGAAGAATTCAGAATTTTATGTCATCGAAATATGTATGGTTGTTGAGAAATTCGAAAAAAATGAAGCTACTGGGTCTGGGAGGACCCGGTTGCCCGGATACGGGTTAATGCCGAAGTTTATCTCAATATTTACTCTGCATTAATATATTCAAGATCATATCCAATATAATATCATACCATATGTCCTATTTTTCTAATAAATTTTAGTAATTTGTTTGAAAAGTAATTTACATTATTTTCATTATTATTCAGTGATAGAGTGAAAATGAAGTTTTCTATAAATATATTTTGTGTGTATATGTGTTGCTGGTGTGAAACTAAACACAACAACACACTGAGCAAGGCTATATGATAATATATATAAAAACCACAATCATGTAACGGTTATTGTGTTGAAACTGTTAAGTGATTGTGTGTTTTTATATATATATATATATTATCACATAGCCTTGCTCAATGTGTTGTTGTGTTTAGGTTGACAATAACAAGGCCTGATAGAATATTTACTGATTCAATATTTTGCATAAGAAACTTCCTTTCAATTACAGAGTTGTGAAACTCCTGCTCCAGATAATGAACCCAGAGAAACTTCGACAGATCTTTGCTTCTGAAGTATTGAGCAACCTTGCTTTAACTGCATTACGTGCTAAGGAAAACTGGTAAATTATTTCCGTTACTTTAAGGTCTCATGTCGTAACGTAATATTGCATGCAAAGTATAAGCAGATATGATTTTAAATCTATACACATGAAAATTTAATTTAATTTTGTTCCCATTAATAGAAAGTGAAATCAAGATATAACTACTCATGGAAAAATTTCTTTTATACTGACATTTCTGTGATAATCATAGCAACTAAAATACCATGTACGTACGAAATCTATGTCGTGATGGAACTGAAGCATAGTTGTTGTAGCAATCAGAATATGTCCAGAACAAAGTTCGAGTCTCTTATCGTTCTGTTCTACCACATGGAAGATGAACTGTTAGTGTTAAAGAAATTTCTCCCGTAGTGTAGCATAATATACGTAACAATAACTAAAGAAATAACGAATTCCTTAAGTATCCTTGAGACCGTAATAGGCCGGAATCTGAGAGGGATTGAGCATGCATGGAAAGCCTAACGCAATTTTATTTCTGATTATTGTTATAGGCACGATAGTGATCGCGAAAACTGATGTTGTCGCCCCTTAGCGTGGTCGAAAACTTGGGGGGAGGGGGAAAGGGGTGGGGTGCAGAAAATCGTAGACTTTCACGATGGTGGTCCTAGTAGCCCTCCTACTTGTCACAGGAACATAAACTATACCTCATTGGAAAGCTTATAGAACACAAATTCCAACGAGGTAACTTTTGTGACCCCCGTGCCCAATACGTAAACGAAAAAGAAGAAGAAAGTTAAAAAAATGGAAGAAAAACACATTTTTGTAAAATTTGTGGGACTCTGGCAACATTGTTGTTTTTCGTACGCAGTAAAAAATAATCTCACACGTGCATCATACATTGGCAACAATCATAAAAAAGTGAAGTGTGTAGATACAATAGCAACAGAGATAAAATTTCGGAACTTCGTACCTCCGATGGTCACTCTGTACATATTTTTCGATTTACTGTCGTCACGTTGCCAGCTCTAGAGACGCCCCTAATTATCACAGGGATATGAACTATACCAGTTTGGAAAGCTTATAGGACACAGATTTCAGAGAGGTAACTTTTGTGCCCTCCCTTTTGTGTACGACAAACAACAGTGTTGCCAGAGTTCCACAAAGTTAAAATTCTTTTTTTTTTTTTAATTTTTTTCTTCTTTTTTTTTACAGGTTGGGCATGGGGGCAGAAAAGTTATCTAGTTGGAATCTGTGTTCTACAAGCTTTCCAACGAGGTATTGTTCATGTCCTTGTGGCAAATAGGGGCGTCGTTAGGTATGCCAGACAACGTGAAGGTAGACGACAAATATACAAGGAGAGTGGAGAGTGGTACGACTTCCCAATTTTTATCTCCCTTGCTGTTGCACCTACGCCCTTTATTGTTTTTATATGACTGTTCCCAATGTCTGGCGTACATGTGAGATTTTGTTCCTGCGTACGACAAATAACAGTGTTGCTAGCGTTTCTCAAAGTTCAAATATGTGGCTTTCTTTTATAAAAAAAATGTAAACTGGAGAATGGGCAAATTCAATACCTCCCATTTACCCTTCGTAAGCCCAATGACCAAATACAGGGTATCACTAGTTAGAATATTCATTTATATATATTGATACCAAATTTTTACCTTTGTAGCTCCTTTGGAATAAGTTTAACGATAATTTGAGTTTGGTAGGGTAACATTTTTTGAAATGCATCTTCAGTTGTAAAGCCATTATCATATTGTTAATAAATGTAACTAAAATAAAAATATAATATTAGTATCACTACAACTTTATATGCATTTACCTTCATTTGTTGAACATCTGTGTTTCTGATATTAATCCAGCAAATTTCCAGTGTCTGGTAGTTTTAAAAACGAAAACGACTGTTACCTAAAACATGAAGATTAATTAATAAGAACGTATGAAAACCTGGAAACTAACCAAGAATGAAACGCACACAAGAATTTTTCTTCATGGATTTGATTCAGTTAGAAACAAAGGAAGTATAATTCTAATAATTCACAGCCCAGGCACGGGTGTGTTCGTGTTAGCCATATCATACTGGCATGATTTGAAAGACGTCTGTTTTGTCATAGTTTGTGGTTAGTCGCTGATGTTGGAGAAACGAAAAGAGCTTTAGGATGTCATATAGCTTCAGAAGCACTTGGGATAAAATTCTCCAAAAGTTCACCAGCTCTTCATGTCTTTACAGGCTGTGACTCGACGAGCAAAGAAGGAAGCAAACACTATGCTTTCAGTTTAGCAAGAAAATCAGATTCTATTTTAGATGTGCTACAGTTGTTAACAGCAATAAAACCTGAAAGATACTCAACTTCACCAACTAGAGTTTGTCTATTTAAAGATTGTTAAGAAAAAAAAATTCTTGTGATAAATGTGGATATATATTCACTTCCTGTCATCTCCATCAGCAGTTGATGACATTGTTTGTTTACCATGCACCTCCAACTCTTTCCGACAACATGTGCTGAGATGTACTGCTCAACTGAACTATTGGAGTAACTCCACCATTCCCTTTGCAGAGCCTTTAGATTTAACCAAGTTTTTTTTTTTTTTTTTTTTTTTTCTTAGACGACAATAAAACCATACGTCCGCTTCTGATGACACAGCCTGACGTACCAGATATCTTACTTCCATCCTGCACATGCAAAACCTGAAAAACACTGTCTTGCAGGTGTTTTGTAAGTAAGTCGTCTTGCTGCAGTTATTGTGCTTGTACGGGCAATTGCAAAAATCCTGTGACAAAATATTACTGCGAAAAAACCGATAGTGACTAAGTAAATTATACTCAATTGCAATAATTAAGAAGAACAAACCATTAGTATTAGATTTATTTTTTAAATTGATATGCAAACTTGAAAGCAACAGGTGCAATACGTTAGGCCTCAAGTAATTTATGTTTAGTTAAAAAAAAAAAAAAAAAAAAAAGTAGAAATTTTGAAAATCAAGAACAGTTCGTTTGTGAAATGAAGAAGTGAAGATGTGGGCGTTATTTGTCACTGGAAATTGGCTGGATTAACATCAGGAACACAAATGTTCAACAAATGAAGGCAAGTGCAAGTAAATACTAATAATATATTTTTATTTCAGGTACATATACAGGGTGTCTACTGGTCATGAAAGTCATGAAAGTCATGAAAAAGTCATATATTTTGCTTAGTGGTCATGAAAGCCATGAAAAAGTCCGATATTTACCCAACTGGTCATGAAAATCTGAAATCTCAGAGTATATTTTTATACTTCATACTTTTATACCTCATACTGCATGTACTGAAACAGTTGTATCAGATCAGTAATTGTGAGAATTTCCCCCACCAGTTAGTGCTGGCTAACTGGTACTTTACTGTCTTCCTAGCTGCTGCCATTTCAGTTTCTAGTCTCTGTAATATAGTAACAACTTTTTACTGTCCAACTTTCTAATCTGCTATTTCTTTACTTCTAAAAAATGTAAATTGTGTATTTTTGGGCCTTTAGACTTATGCAAATAATATATGCAGATTTTAAATTTGATGATCTATTTTTTTAAAACGAATTTCTTTTACAATTTGTTTTGTCTTTGGGCAGTTCTCTGAGTGCTTAATTTCAGACAAATTTCTGCTAGATGGATAATTATACTCAGAATTAAAACTTCAAATACAGTATAGAGTGATTCACTGGTAAGAGCAGGCCCATATTTAGGTAAGTGCTATTCTGTGCTCGAGCACAAGGCGGCAGAATTTTAGATTCTTTCTTTAAGATTCACAATAAGTTATATCTAAGACTAGCAACCCGCATAGTTCCGTGCAAGCACGAGAAAATATGTTAATGTTTTTAATTCGCTCTAATTACAGTAGTTACTAATTAGCTATCTTATCTGAAAAAGTCATACTCTCCTACCCCCACCCCAAGGGGTGACGATGAACTTGAACATCATGAAAACTGATATCGTTAAATTCAGAGACCTCGAAAACTATGAATTTAACACTAATATCCGTCGTTTTTGATTACTTTTAAAATCTCGCCCCCTCCCAACCTCACTCCTAGAGAGTGGAGTATGACCTTGAAGTTGAGTTAGATTAAAATGTCACTATCTCAGCGACCCCTAAAATTATGAATACTTTGGAAAGAGCTTAAAAGTATATGACTAGCTTAAAAGTATATGAAAGTATCCAGACTCTATGTAAACTAATATAATTTTTTACATATAAAGCTTTATGAAATGTTTTTTACTAAACTCACTATGATCTTTAATTATGTGATAAGTTCAATCTTTAATTATGTGATAAGTTCTTTAATTATGTGATATTCAATCAAGATGTCCATTTTTGTGTTCGCTTTTTTTTTTTTAAGTTTTGATGTGATACTAGTATGCAGACTGTGATAAAAAATATTTGTAAAAGTACCCTTGAAAAAAGAGAAGAAAGAAGGCATTAGACCCCATCCAGGATGAAGGTTCCATTATGAACAAATTCAATAGGTTTTATCAGTATGTTTATGTACGCTAATTTCAAATATGACACGATGGAAAAGAATTGTATATTTACGTAATCAGTCTTCTCTTGTAAACGAAAATTATAAATTTAGAATTCAGAGTACATAAAATGCAGATAAAAAACCTAGCTGAATGTAACGGGACTGTTCACAAGATTTTTTTAAATCTATAGAACCTGGTAAGCCTTAAACCCATACTTGAACCGCAATTAAAAATTGTACTGCCTTTTAAATTGCTCTTGCATTTTAAAATTAGTTGTCAGCTAATCGACATTATGTACATTAGACAAATAAGAACATAATGTGATCTTCATCTTAACCGATGCACCACTAATGGTAGGGGTTTATTGTTACTAACGGTAATTTTTTATCGCCATGGTCATGAAAATTTGAACAAAAAGGTCATGAAAAGTTATGAAAAAGTCATGAATTTACTTTCTGGTATTCCAGTAGACACCCTGATATATTAACAATATAATAATGGCTTTACAATCAAAGATGCATTTCAAAAAACGGTATCCATTCCAAACTCAAATTATCTTTAAACAAAGGAGCTACAAGCATAAAAATTGGTCTCAATATAAATAAATGAATATATAGGTAACCAAGAAAGTTCTGTCACTTTTTCACCCACCACATTCGAACATCGATATGTCACCTAAGACTACCACGAAGATCAAAAATAGTCTCCATCAGCATCGACGACCTTCTGCCAACGTTATAGAAGACCATGGATTCCATCGCGGTAGAACTTAGTGGGCAGTGAAGTGAAGAAGATATCAAGTGAATTTTCCACCTCTAATAAGGATTTAAACTGGCGTCCACTAAGGTGATTGTCCAAGGAATAGAACAGGTAATAATCGGACGGTACAGTGTCCGGGGAGTATGGCGGATGCAATAGTGTTTCCCATCCAAGACGTAGAATGGTGTCCCTGGTCATCCTAGCCACGCGCGGCTTAACGTTGTCGTGTAACAGGAGGACCCCTCAGCTCCAGAGTTTTGAGTTTTTCTTGAACACGGCTCAACTGCTGACAGTACATAGTTGTATTGATGCTCTGACCAGCTGGTAGCAGTTCCCGATGCACGATGCCGCGAGTAGTCCACCAAACACACAGGAGGACTTTCTTCTGGTGCAGTGCTGGTTTCGGCTGTTTTGGAACCTGTTCATGGGATGCTAACCAATGATAACGGCGCCGTAGAGCTTCGTGCAGGATCCACTTCTCATCACATGTCAACACCCTGTCCAGAAATGCCTCCTTTCTCAGACGAGACAGCAAAGAAACACAAGTGCCTGCTCGCGCTGCCTTCTGGCCCAGAATCAAATCGTGTGGGACCTATCGAACCAAGTTGTAGTGCTTCCCAAGTTGATGGAGGTGCTGTCGAATGGTTTCTCCACTCACTCTGAATTGTAGTCTCAGTTCCTCACATGTCTGGCCACTGTTCAGCTCAATCGCTGCCTGAAGATCTTCATTTTGGACATGTGTTGGTCTTCCGGCACGTGGTGCGTCTTCGAGTGTTTCGTCACCGTCCTTAAAACTTGTTAAACCACCGCTGCACTGTTCGCGTAGTCACAACATCCTCGCCAAAGATCTGGCATATCTTCCGCCTCGCTACAGCGCCGTTTGACCCCAGTTCGAACTCTACAGCATACATGCCCTTATGACGCTCTGTGGAGGTTCTATGTTCACTCTGTCCTTACTCAAGTTCGCAGTGTAACTGAACGGCCACAACCATGTAGTATGTTGGATGTACCCACACCAACAACTGACCTTCGCCTTATCTCCATTAGCATTCAACTCATGGTGTGAGGTCCAATGGAACACAGACCTCCACAACAAGCGACAAAACTTTCTTTGTTACCTTTATACTAACTAGTGATAGCCTTTATTTGGTCATTGGGCTTACGAGGGGTAAATGGGGTATTGAATTTGTCTATTTCTCCAGTGTATATTTTCTTATAAAAGAAAGCCACATATTTGAACTTTGAGGAACGCTGACAACACTATTATTTGTCGTACGCAGGAACAAAATCTCACATGTACGCCAGACATTGGTAACAGTCATATAAAAACAATGAAGGGCGTAGGTGCAATAGAAAGGAGATAAAAATTCGGAAGCTCGTACCACTCTTCACTCTCCTTGTATATTTGTCGTCTACCTTCACGTTGTCTGGCAGCCCTAACGACGCCCCTATTAGTTACAGGAGCATGAACCATACCTGGAAAACTTATAGAACACAGATTCCAACTAGATAACAACTAGGTAATTTTCGTGCCCCCATGCCCAACTTATAAAAGAAGAAGAAGAAATTTTAAAAATTGAAAGAAGAATTTTAACTCTGTGAAACTCTGGCAACACTGTTGTTTGTCGCACGCAGGAGGGGGGAGCGCAAAAGTTACCTCTCTAAAATATGTGTCCCATAAGCTTACCAAAGAGGTATAGTTCATGTCCCTGTGATAATTAGGGGCGTCTCTAGGGCTGCCAACGTGACGACAGTAAATCGAAAAATATGTACAAAGTGACCATCGAGGTACGAAGTTCCGAAATTTTATCTCTGTTGGTATTGTATCATGTATCTATATCCTTCATTTCTTTATATGATTGTTGCCAATGTATGGTGTACATGTGAGATTATCTTTTCCTGCGTACGACAAACAACAATATTGCCAGCGACCCACAGATTTTACAAAAATGTGTTTTTCTTCCAAATTTTTTCTTTCTTCTTCTTCTTTTACGTGTTGGACACGGGGGTCACAAAAGTTACCTCGTTGGAATTTGTGTTCTATAAGCTTTCTAACGAGGTATAGTTCATGTCCCTGTGACAATTAGGAGGGCTACTAGGACCACCAACGTGAAAGTCTACGATTTTCTGCGCCCCACCCCTTTTCCCCCTTCCCCGCAAGTTGTCGACCACGCTAGGGGGCGGCGACATCAGTTCTCACAATCACTATAGTACCTATAACAATAATCAGAAATAAAATTGCGTTAGGCTTTCCATGCATGCTAAACCCCCCTTAGATCCTGGACTTTAAGAAGAGTCCACACCAACAAAGAATAAGTTGTGCAAAATCTTTGCTTCCAGTATCTTAGACTGTAGGACATTTGAGTATATAGTCGACAACATCGTTGGTTTTACAAGATTCATGTGTTTCCTTTTACAATTTTCATTCCAATGATTTTTTTTAATCATTATTCACTTGCTTGTGTGACGTAAATATATTTTTTTTTAAAACATCTAATACAGCATTACATAATGTAGAGTGTTTATGGGATCGTAAATAATTGTTTAGTGTAAACCAGTTCGGATTTAGGAATAAAATTGGTACAAGATCTTTGAGCACTATTAAAGATCTGTTGAATTGGGAAATAGATTTCATAAAATAAATTGAGAAAAGAAAAAGGTGGGAGTTTCAATAGATAAAGGTGTTTATTGCAAAAGAAAACTCACAGAAGGTAGAAAGTGGAAGAGGCCTATAGCAAGGATGTTTTCTGTCACACCTACTTTCAAATGTGTTTAGAAAAAAATGTAAAAGAGTGCTCTAATGAATATGATGAGAGGAAGGTAGGTAGAAGATAAGTAGTGAATTACATTTACTAATGACGTGACATTGGTGCCAGAAAATGAAATGAAGAAATTATTAAAAAATTAATGGTAGTTATACAGGGCATTGGATGAAAATAAATAAAAATTAAACCAACATTTTATAGACTAGAGATAGATTCGAATCTTATACAGACTTGGTAATAAAAGTAATGTTAAACTGTAGAGCCAACCAACCAATGAAGCTGAAGGTGCAGAAAGTGTAAAAGGTGACCAAATTATAAGTTGATCAGCTAAAATACTTGAGCTCATGAATTGATTGTAGAGTAATATAGGGATAAGACAAAGAATAAGTACGGTTCAGGAAGCTTATAACAAACTAAGAACAGCATGAGAAAAAGCAGAAAGGCCATTACTTATCGCAAAAAAATATGTAGGAGAATTTTCTTCTACATGCAACAGGTAGCGCTTTCGGAAGATACAACTTCCTTCTTCAGCCTGTGGTAGACTTCAAAAAGGATAAAAAACATGAAGGAAGGTTTAAAAATGGTTAAAAGAAGAGCATGTTTTACAAATTAGAAAGTAGACGGAAAAGATGGCTAGTAAAATGTTCGAAGTGTTTATCCTTATGGCTAGGGAACATCGAACCTTACCGACTGATGTATGGGTGTAGCCATGATGGAAAGACTACAAGGTGGATGTAATGCAGTGCTACATTCTTGTAGCTCTGGCGCATTACGTCATCTTGGTCGCAGACATGGCCAGCGAGAGTCAGATGAACTTGTAACAAACGCTTGCTCGCTTGTATCTTACACGCAAACTTCTTTTCTATTTATAGTGATCTTCATCGAAGTAAAATTTTTAGTACAAACAATAATTATATAAACGTAATGCAATCAATGCTTGAGCTAAGTGAATTCAAAGGAAGATATTTACAATAGCAAAAGAAACAGCAATATCAGTTCATATTAAACAACTTTGAAGCGTGAACAAGCCAATATTACTCACTACATTTTCTGCTTTTTCTTTCTTTTCTTTTCTTTCTTTCTTTCTTTCTTTTCTTTTTTAAACATCTGAAGTAATACACTCGAGTATGTATAGGCCTGAATAATCTATAACACAGTGTGTCGTTAATGCGTTTCATTATTATATATTTATGTATGCTCAAGTATATTTTCGTAACACATTGATCGGTTTTGATTTACTATTATTATTATTTTGCTTGAAAGAGAATTCTTTACTGATGACTGCATATAAATTTTGAGAATATCTCAAGGGAAAATTCATGGTTTTCGTAATGCACGTACGTATATTTTCGTTATGCTTGGACAGTTTTTTTTAGAGGTTGTTCCCACGTAAGTTTCGTCAGAATCTCAGGGGAGGTTAAAAACTTTATTGAGCAGGGACGCACGTATTTAATATTTTAAACATCGTTTTTATTTTTGATTTATAAAAAAAATAATCTTATTTGAAATCGCTGATCGCTTATTTACAGAATTGGTATTTAAGCAAAAGGTTTGGTGAAACTGACAGTTCTCTGAATATTAGTGTCAAAATTTACGCCATAATAAACTGTATTATTAAACATTTGCACGAAATAAAGCGTTACATATACTATTGTGTTCTAAAAATATATAGAAATAAATATGTATATACAAAGCACCTCAAACAAAGAAATTGCAACTTGACTATTTCAAGCAAGAAACAATATACTAGGCGTAGGTGAAGACGATGTAGGGGTGTTACAGCTAGACTATAGAAGATATAAACCATAAAATTACATAATTTTCTTAATTTTCTTGATAAGTTTTCTCTTTTCTGTCCCGTGGACTAAAGAAGACAAAAGATAAATGCGAGTGAATGATTATGTGGAATTTGGTGGAATGAGAATACGGGAGTACCCCGAGAAACTCACGGACACGATGTTATCCACCACAAACTCACTTGACCGAGAAGCGGACCAGTATCCCTTGCACCAGAGGTGAGCCTTCTGCCACTGAGCCACCGTGCTTCCTTGATTGTTCGAGAATCTACTATATTTTTATATTTACTGTAGTCATTGTTAACTTTGTAATTCTGGAGGGGCACCTAAATATGTATATGTAATTATCCAAAGTTATGATTAAAATGAACAAAAATTTCAAAATCTGAGTAAAAATGTCCCGACAATGTCGCCCTGACGTGGTAGGTGGATACTTTATTTTCTTGATCTAATACATTGTTATATATCTTTGTAAACGTTAATCGTCATTACGAACCTTCCATTCGTTAGTTAATTTGAAGTGCAACGTCCCGTTTTAGCACCACGGCTACAGGGAATGCAGACCTCCAGAATGAAATGGGACCTAAACTACTTTAACGCGTTCAATGCTCTCCATTTGCGTAACTCGAGGGAGGTAAGTCTCCTAGATCATCGTGTCTCCCTTCTCGAGTTACATGCCTACCTCTGTGGGGAAAATTTTGTCTCAATATCTTATGTAGAAGGAAATGATGATAGAAATGATCACCTCTGTCGGTTCCCCTCCCTCATGATTTCGAATCCGGGTCTTGCCTCAAAGTTCGTCTTTTTTAAATCGTACTATTGGATTTTTGTATGCAATATCAACACAAGCTACTGTAGCCCTATATACTATTATTACATACTATTAATACTAAAAAGAAACTACATAATGAAATAGTTTTTTTTTTTTATAATTTCATTTAACATTGCATTTATTTATTACTTTTATGTAAAACTTACCATATTTTATGTTCATTTTGTCCTGTCGCCTGCAAGCTAAAATCCATTTCTGGAAACTTTCCCCCTCTTTGTGAGAAAATCTAAAGTATTTTATATTAGTTCCCTTAGTTTTTCTGTAATAATTACTACAGCCGTACACTGCACAGTTAGGCATTCTCGATATCATTTAAAAGAACAAAGTAACAAATAATTTCCACTTGTCACTTAAAGCCGCGCCTTTTACTGTTGTCTCTTGCAAACCAGATGACGTCACAGCCACGACAGCGCTCCGTCGACATGCGCATGCAACCACCTTGTAGTCTTTCCACCATGGGTGTAGCTACTTGTATAGTGAAGATTTGAAAGGATTAAATGGACAGATAATATTACTAATGAAGTATTTGGAGAGTCAAGAAGTCTAGTAAAAGAGGGAAAGCAGCTTCTGGGCCATGTGTTGTAAAGAAATTACTTTCTTAGATGCATAGTTGAAGTAGTTACAGAGGAGAAAGGAATATGATTGATGGTCTTAAGATCGGAGCTTGTTATGGTAATCTCAAAAGAACACTTTCAAGAGATAAGAGAGGACATTTTGCTAAAACCCGATTCAACAGAATGTCAGTGGTAACGTACAGGGTGGCCAGAAAGTCCCTTTACACCCGAACTAAATGCGTGTAGCAATGTAAGATGTTAAGATATTTAAGATTTGAACCTCCCATCCTGACCATTGATATGACATTAGTGTTCCTCACGTAAATTCCCACGTAATTGCCTTGTGGGGTATGATCAAATCACACGTCACGAAGAAGCTGTACGTGGATAATAATGCTGTGGGCAAGTGTGTTTGAAGTCTTCCAGTGTGTGATGCCGCAGCTGCTAAAGCGGATGAGTAGGAAGACATGGAGGCGTATGAAGCTGTGCAAAGATAATGAAGGTGCATATACGAAGTTTTGGACATATAACTGTAAGTATTATCAATTTATTAATTTTAGGATGAAATAAGTTCAGATTTAAAGGTACTTTCTGGCCACCCTGTAGAGAAGGAAATAGACCTACGTCTAATATTTAGATAATAGTAAGAAATAGAAACGGAGTTAACAACAGAGAAGTAAGAATATGTTATCACTCCAAATAAGATCTATCTACGTGACTAGTATCAAAACAAGTAACTCTTTGCGGCACGGAGTTTCGCAAACGTTATGTAAAAGGTGGTATAATATAAGTACCACCATGCTTCAAAGAGTTAAAAGAAGAATTCAATTAAAAGCATAACTCTTCCCGTGAGTAAGTTTATTGTAGTTCTTAATGTATTTTTTCAGCACCGAGGCTATATGAAACCGTACATAATACTTAAAGTGGATCCATACCACTACCTAGGTTTATGTCCAAACCAAGGACTCTCACTCAAGAATCGGTTCTGAAACTACGTGCGTTAACTGTGAAGAGCAGTTTAGTTCTGCCCGTTGTATGAGTCAATCCTGTGAATGACTGAAAATTGGCCTGAATGACTGACCAATATTCATAAAATAAAAAATGACTGAAAATTATTCATATAATAAAATATTATTACTCGTATGCTTAAAAAAAGAAAAAAGTGTGAATAGTTAAGACAGAGAAACATTCAAGGGAATAAGGTAACAAGTTTTGTAATACAACGCATGAGACACGTATTAAAAAAAAATCATTAAAACTTGCGTGTTATGTCCGAGGATATATTAGAAACTGATAGTTTAATTGCTATTGCACTGTAATCGTTTTCCGTTTTGTTTTGGATGGGAGAATAAAAACTAAAGTAAGAATAAGGAAGAGATAATGAAAATTCCATTTCCGAGACCTTGCTCAGTTGAGGGATACCTACCAACATTCAACATATAGCTTGTGTTTACGTACCTCGTGTAAACTATGGTTTCTGTCTGGAAAAAACAATCGCGATAAGAGACACAAAAAGTAGGAAAGTTTTTTGAGAAAGCTGTCTGTTTCCATAGAATCCGCGTCATCAGTGTCCTTTTTTATGTTAGTGTTGTTGTTGCATGTGATAAACATTTTGAAAGAAGGTAAAACCATGCTAGGACAAAGAATTAAAATAATAATAATAATAAATAAACAGATATATAAAATTCTCATAGAAAGGAACTTAATTATACATGAACTCATGTGTACGCTTATATTTCGTAGGGGAGAAAGGGAAAATTTTATGTATACAGGGTTCTGCGTAACGTAAATTCTTATCTTTATGTTTTTCAATGCCAAAATACATACAAAGTGATATTTTAAAATAGCCCTGGTAAGGAGTCGGACATGATATCTTGGATAGGAATTTCAATAGTTAGTTAATTGAACGATCAGTTCTATCGCCTATGGAATCATGAATTTTGTTTGGATCCCACATCTAACAATAGGTCCATGTGAACATAACTGGTTACTGGCTAATGCGCGAATTTTCTGCGTGTGGGTGCCCACATTTAATTCCTGGTAAGAATATTTCTCACGGATACAAACCCGAGCAGTAGATTGGGTGTCACATTAACCAACAATTTGTTACTTAATTTTGAAGAATCCTCTAAGCCAAAATAAGAGTTCAGCTTATGCTGATATCAACATTTAATAATCACCAAGCAGATTAAATACGTTAAATCACTGATGAAATGAAAGGTACTTTTTTCCGTATGATATTTTTCCAAATTATTTTATAATATATTTTCTTCAGCAAATCTAGTTCAATACTTCTTTTGAGCTTTACTAATTACACTTCAGTTGTCAAATTTGTCAAATTTACCTTACTTTTGATGAAATTAACAAACTGTTGAATATATTCAACGGTCATTAACCACGACTGTCGCCCATTTGAAAAAAAAAAAAAAACTCTCAACTAACTAATCTCAACCCCAGACGTTCCTCAAAACAGAATTTCACACACACACCTATTTCCATGGCAACGTTTACATTAAAATATGGAAATGTAAATAAATATATATACAATGGCTGTGAATATAATCTTCAATTTGTAATAATCATCGGGTTTTCTGATTGAATAATTTTGAAAATATTTATCCCAATTAAAGAAATAGAATATTTAAAATATGATAATACTAAAATGATATAAATTTACGTAATTTAGAAGATCTTTCAATATATATATTTCAGTGGATTACAAAATTGATCATTAGTATCACTACGCCTACCTATAAGCTAGTCAAATCAAGACATGACTAACTATTTGACATAATTGAAAAATTGGAAAGATTGAATAATCATTATTAATACACGAAATTGCAACAAATTATAATAATGCTATAAAAATTAACACTATGGGAAAATTTTACAAAATAAGAGTCCTACACAGTCTGTTCTTAAAAATAAACTTACTTTATTAGCACAGTAGAAATGTTTACACATTTATAATAGCTGTGACTATTGGAAAATAGTTTAAATTTCAACTTATTTACTGGTACTTCCTTGATATTAGTTTTGCCGTTACATTGATGAGACTATGTTTCCGTCCTTTGCGTACCTATCTGGCATTTTGATTTGATTTACGTCTCGGTAGAACTTCCCATCGACTATCTTCAAGTCAGAAATTCGACGATCTTGGTTATTATAAAATGACGCATCTGCCTATGAAACTCATTTTTTATTACAATTACTTGAGGTCTGTTTAAAAACCAATGTATTCCAATTTGAAAATCATTAATTCTCTCAGAATGATGGCTTAGCCATGGGCAACACACTAACTAACTCTATGACCTATGGAACCCGGAGGTTCAATGCCGCGTTCACAAAAGCTCTCCACTGACTTCTATCCTTAACTAACTGCATCCAGTGTCTACTTTGTATTCCAATCTCTGCGAGATCCATCTTAATATTGTCCTCCCATCTGCACCTAGGTCTTCCTAATGGTCGTTTTCCGATTGGTCTTCCAGTCAAGACTTTGAAAGCGTTTCTACTTTCTTCCATTCTAGCTACATGACCCGCCCACCTAAGCCTCCTAGACTTGACGACCCTAACAATGTTGGGTAAACCATATAAATTATGTAGTTCCTCGTTATGAAGTTTCCGCCATTCCCCATTCCCGTTCCTCTTGGGTCCGAATATTCGTCTCAGGATCTTGTTCTCAAATACTTTCAGTCTATGTTCTTCCCCCAGAGTAAGCGACCATGTTTCGCAACCATACAGAACAACAGACATGATTTTTGTTTTATGTATTTTAAGCTTCAAATTCTTCGACAGAATTAGCGACGACAAGAGATTTTGAACCGAATAGTAACACGAATTCCCTGGTTTTAGTCGACATTTAATTTCTCCGTGAATATGATTTTCCTCTGTTAATATTGATCCTAGATATTTGAAACTATCCACTTTATCAAAAGTATTATTTAATATTTTAACGCATCCATAATTTGCTGTATTCCGATCCCGACGCACTTCCATGTATTTAGTTTTTTCTGCATTTCTATCTATTGTTCTCCTATCATCCCCTATTAAATTTACATCATCAGCATATGCCATAACCTGGTGAATACCGTTCATCTGTAGGCCCTGGTTGCTATCTTTGATTTTCCTTATGGCGTATTCCAGAACGAAGTTTAATTAATAATTGCGACAGCGCATCTCCTTGTTTTAGGCCATTCTCGACGTGAAAGCTCGTGGACAAAAATTTTCCTACCCGGACTTTACTTAGGGATTCATTTAAACATATCTTAATTAATCTAATTAGCTTTCTCGGTATTCCAAGTTCTGTAAGAACGTTGTATAATGTTTTTCTCCTGACCGAGTCATACGCCTTTCTAAAATCAATAAATAGTTGATGTACCGGGGTATTAGTAGTAGGGGTCCCCGTTGGCGCGAATGACTCATCCTCACTCTCTTTTATGACAGGGGTCAAAGGTCAATGACCTTGGCCCGGGGTCAATGACCTAGGGGTACCTAGGACCACCCCCTCTAAATTTTGACAGGGGTACCTTGGTCCACCCCCTAAATTTTGGCAGGGGTACATAGGACCACCCCCCTTAAATTTTGGAAATTGCCAAATCTAAAAATTTGGTGTGGTAGCCTAGGACCATAGTATGTACCTCTATCAGTATTGGGGGTCTATGTCGTTCCCTTTCATGGGTAAAAAATTGCCAAAAATTCAAATTTCGGGGGTTTTTGACCTAATTTATCCTCTTTGATAAGGTGTTATTACCCTATATGGTTATATGGACGTATACAGGGGTCCATTACCTTTCATAAGACATGGGTATATTAATGCACCCCTTGAAAAATTTGGGAGGGGTACCATGGCCCACCCCTTAAATTTTGGAAATTGACCAATTTAAACATTGGGTATTATAGTACAGGACCCTAATATCTATTATGATAAATTTGGGTGGTCCACCTCATTTCCTTCTAGGGGTACAAAATTGCCAAAAATATAAACGTAAGCAATACGTTATACCACGTGTTTGGTTTTTGGCTCAATTTATCCCCTTTGATGAGGTGTTATTACCTTATATGGTTATATGGTCATGTATAGGGGTCCATTCCCTTTCATAAGATATGGGTATATTTGTGCACCCCTTGAAAAATTTGGGAGGGGCACCTTGGCCCACCCCTTAAATTTTGGAAATTGACCAATTTAAACATTTGGTATTATAGTACTGCACCCTAACATGTATTATGATAAATTTGGGTGGTCCACCTTGTTCCCTTCTAGGGGTACAAATTTGCCAAAATTTTAGTACAACCACGTGTTTGGTATTTTGGCCCAATTTATTTCCTTGGATGAAGTCCTATTACCTTATATGGTTATGTATAGGGGTCTATTCCCTATCATAAGACATAGGTACATTTGTGCACCCCTTTAAAAATTTGGGAGGGGTACCTTGGCCACCCCTTAAATTTTGGAAATTGATCATTTTATATATTTGGTATTATAGTACTGGACCCTAACATGTATTATGATAAATTTGGGTGGTCCACCTCGTTTCCTTTTAGGGGTACAAAATTGCCAAAATATAAACGTAAGCAATACGTTATACCGTGTGTTTGGTTTTTGGTCAATTTTATCCCCTTTGATGAGGTGTTATTATCCTGTTTAGTTATATGGTCATGTATAGTGTCCATTCCCTTTCATAAGATATGGGTATATTTGTGCACTCCTTTAAAAATTTGGGAGGGGTACTTTGGCCCACCCCTTAAATTTTGGAAATTACCCAATTTAAACATTTGGTATTATAGTACAAGACCCTAATATGTATTATGATAAATTTGGGTGGTCCACCTCGTTCCCTTTTAGGGGTACAAAATTGACAAAATATAAACGTAAGCATTACGTTGTACCACGTGTTTGGTTTTTGACCTAATTTATTCCTTTGGATGAGGTCCTATTACCTTATATGGTAATGTATAGGTGTTCATTCCCTATCATAAGACATAGGTACATTGATGCACCCCGGGAGGGGATTCGGTATCATAGTACATGACTCAACATGTATCATGATAAATTTGGGTGGTCCACATCGTTCTCTTTTAGGGGTACAAAATTGCTAAAATATAAACATAAGCAATATGTTGTACCATGTGTTTGGTTTTTGGCCCAATTTCTCCCCTTTGATGAGGTTTTATTACCTTATATGGTTATATGGTCATGTATATAGGTTCATTTCCTATCATAAGATATGGGTACATTGATGCATCCTTTAAAAATTTGGGAGGGGTATTTTGGCTCATCCACTCGGTTTTAGAAATTGTTTAATATAAGCATTTGGTATCATAGTACAGGTCTCCAATATGTACCACTATAAATTTGGATGGTCCACATCGTTCCCTTTTCATAGGTAAAGAACTACCAAAAATCAAATTTCGGAGGTTATTGACCCCTATTTAGCATGTTATATGGGTATGTACAGAGGTTTATTACCTTTATATGTTTATGTTCCCTTTTAAATTTGGGAATTATCAAATAACAAAATTCGGTAAACGTTTTCTAGGACCCATTGTAGATGTTGATGTTCCTCTTATGGCCAAATATTCAAAATTTAAATGTTATTGACCGGCTTTATTATTGAATAAGTACAGGATTTATTACTTTTTTCATAAGACACAGGTGTATTTGTGTACCAATCTTAAATTTTGGAAGGGGTACATTTCTTATTGTGTATCAATAATTGGTAATTGTTCTTAAAATTGGATACTATCTCTTTCATTGGGTAAATCATTATGATCACGTGATCGGTTATTGACCTATGATGGGATTAGGAGTCCAGGACATTGGTACATTGAAACTTTGTAGGATAATTTGATAATGCGTCATTGGTTTTGATTATTCCCGCCAAATATAAACGTAAGCAAGACGTTGTACCACGTGATTGTCCTTGATGAGGTAGTGTACAGGGATTCATTTCCTTTGTTGTGGTACTTCTTAAGTTTGAGTACACACACACTTCTAGAAAACAGTTGGTTCTACTCAGGTAAACAATTGACGGACATTATTGACCTTATTGAACATATAATGATATGATTAACTCTAAGACTTAGGTATATCAAGAGAAGTATTCTTTAAATTTGGGAATGGTGATAAACAGAATTTTAACATAAGGTGCGAAATTTGAAACAATACATTGAACTTTAGTCACAGCTCATAGTCTAAGATCATTGGTGGTGATTGATTTGACCTTGAGCTTTAGAAATCTGATAGCTAACCTTATTGAATCTTATGACTCATAGACGAAAGGCAATACATGCTACAACAGTTTAAAATTTAATCATAAGGCGATGTAATCTGACACTAGCAAAGTTATTGTTAATGCAATTTGATTGGATGATCACTATCTTTCCTGCAATCTGATTGGTTGATCACTATCTTTCGTGCAATCTGATTGGTTGATGATTTTCAAATCTTTGCTGTATTCAGTTTTAAGTTTTGTTTAACATTTAAAAATCTTGGTTTCGTTCAACATTTTGCACTCACTGATAAATATGATCAAAACCGTTTATTTGTTAATCGAATAGTTAAAAACCGGATAAAGTTTGACGGTTAACCGTGAAACGTAAATTTTTTTGAAACTTTTTGTTTGAAAATTCTTGCTTTCAAATTTTTGTTTGAATTGTTTTTGTTTCAGAATTTTGTTTGAAATTTTTTTGACAACTTTTGTTTCAAAATTTTTTTGTTTAAAAATTTTTCGTTTGAAATTTTTTAAAATTTTTTCGTTTCAAAATTTTGTTTAAAATTTTGGTTTGAAATTTTTCGTTTCCAAATTTTTTGTTTCAAAATTTTGTTTGAAATTTTTTTCGTTTTAAAATTTTGTTTGAATTTTTCGTTTCCAAATTTTTTCGTTTAAAATTTTTAAGTTTGTGCACTCATTAGTGAAGAACCGGAACTGCTTAGAAGAAAATTTGGTTTGAATTTTTTTCGTTTGAATTTTTTTTGAAATGTTTGTTTCAAAATTTTGGTTTGACATTTTTAAAGTTTGTGCGCTCATTAGTAAAGAACCGAAACTGTTTAGAACAAAACCTCTGGCAACATTGTGGTGCAATAGTACACGTCAGAACATGATAATGCAACGTCATCAGTTTTGCATCATATATAAGTATCGTTCGAGTTAGTATTCATGATAACGTCATCATGGCTACTTGTCTGCAGTTTCTATACACACGTGATGTGATGAAATCATTTACCAAGATTACTGATTTACAACAGAATGTACCTTATAGAATCTTAGCTAGCGAAAAAATCCCTACAAAGTTTGGATTAAGAATCGTAGTGAAGCTTGAAAATGATAAGAATATAATTTTACCAGCAAGATATTTACCCATGGAAGCATCAAAACAAGAAGAACTGTTACGTTTTTTAAATACTGGATCTGTATCTTTATGTTACAAAGGATTCTTGGGTCGAAGTCATCAATTTGAATTTAGTACACAGCCGGTTTCGTCAGCAATTGTGATGAAATCATGAATTCAAACGTCAGCACATTTCTTTCCAATGACGTCAGCCGTAGTTGTATGAATTTGGTTGGTCGGCATGACGTCAGCAACTGTGATGAAATCATGAATTCAAACGTCAGCACATTCCTTACCAATGACGTCAGCAATAACTATAAACCAGCAAATACAGTGTCATCCAACGAAATCATTTGAGCAAGTGCTTTTCAGGAGGAAAGATGTGTACTTCTAACGATAAAGAGTTCATCTTCGCAAGCTATTATCCAATAAATATATTTCAAACAAAACATGTGATGATTGGTATCAGTGCTAGAACATTTGAACCTGTGATTCGATTGGGCAAAGCAGAACAATTTGGTGTACAACTGGCCTGTGAAGAATGGCAAATATTATGTTCACGAATCGACCAAATGAACGATTATTTTCATGATGAGCTAAATGTGACCATAGTCAAATCATTAGGCTCAAATCATGAAGTGGTGCTGCGTACAGTCCTCGAAGAGAAGATGGTGCTGTTACGTAAAAAGAGTACATTCCATGTCCCTCGCAACATGGTGTATCTAACGCAAACGGAATGGAACAAATTTATAAACGTATTTCAGTGTGCGAAACATGCAGTGGAAGTGTGCAACAAAACTAGTATATTCCTGAAAAAGTACTATTTTGAAAAATGTGTTATGCATATTGTACAACATGTATCTAGATATTGTGATGGTTGTCAACATCGTTCGTGGGTGCATACCTGTATTGATAAACAGTTTATTTGTGATCAAATGGATATTGAGTTTCCACCAATTGATATTGCATTAGACCTTAAAAGACTTCAATTGGAATTAAAATTATATGCTAAAGACAAACTAGTACACGAAGTTCAAAATACATTGTATCGACAATATCCAGAACCACTATCTGGTATGGATGTATGTGGAGTGTAATAAAATGATCCATTTCAATGAATTGTGTTTTTTCATTTCAAGTACAACCCCAGGTTCTGACGTGTACTATTGCACCACAATGTTGTCAAAGGTTTTTGTTCTAAATAGTTCCAGTTCTTTACTAATAAGTGCACAAACTTTTAAAAATGTCAAACCAAACTTTGAAACAAAAATTTAGAACAAAAATCTTTGAAACAAAATTTTGAAACGAAAAAAAATTCAAACAAAAAATTTCAAACGAAAAAAATTCAAACAAAATTTTGAAGCGAAAAAATTTCAAACAAAATTTTGAAACAAAAAATTTCAAACAAAAAATTTGGAAACGAAAAATTTCAAACAAAAAATTTTAAACAAAATTTTCGAACAAAAATTTTCAAACAAAAAATTTCAAACGAAAAAATTTGGAAACGAAAAATTTCAAACCAAAATTTTAAACAAAATTTTGAAACGAAAAAATTTTAAAAAATTTCAAACGAAAAATTTTTAAACAAAAAAATTTTGAAACAAAAGTTGTCAAAAAAAATTTCAAACAAAATTCTGAAACAAAAACAATTCAAACAAAAATTTGAAAGCAAGAATTTTCAAACAAAAAGTTTCAAAAAAAATTACGTTTCACGGTTAACCGTCAAACTTTATCCGGTTTTTAACTATTCGATTAACAAATAAACGGTTTTGATCATATTTATCAGTGAGTGCAAAATGTTGAACGAAACCAAGATTTTTAAATGTTAAACAAAACTTAAAACTGAATACAGCAAAGATTTGAAAATCATCAACCAATCAGATTGCACGAAAGATAGTGATCAACCAATCAGATTGCAGGAAAGATAGTGATCATCCAATCAAATTGCATTAACAATAACTTTGCTAGTGTCAGATTACATCGCCTTATGATTAAATTTTAAACTGTTGTAGCATGTATTGCCTTTCGTCTATGAGTCATAAGATTCAATAAGGTTAGCTATCAGATTTCTAAAGCTCAAGGTCAAATCAATCACCACCAATGATCTTAGACTATGAGCTGTGACTAAAGTTCAATGTATTGTTTCAAATTTCGCACCTTATGTTAAAATTCTGTTTATCACCATTCCCAAATTTAAAGAATACTTCTCTTGATATACCTAAGTCTTAGAGTTAATCATATCATTATATGTTCAATAAGGTCAATAATGTCCGTCAATTGTTTACCTGAGTAGAACCAACTGTTTTCTAGAAGTGTGTGTGTACTCAAACTTAAGAAGTACCACAACAAAGGAAATGAATCCCTGTACACTACCTCATCAAGGACAATCACGTGGTACAACGTCTTGCTTACGTTTATATTTGGCGGGAATAATCAAAACCAATGACGCATTATCAAATTATCCTACAAAGTTTCAATGTACCAATGTCCTGGACTCCTAATCCCATCATAGGTCAATAACCGATCACGTGATCATAATGATTTACCCAATGAAAGAGATAGTATCCAATTTTAAGAACAATTACCAATTATTGATACACAATAAGAAATGTACCCCTTCCAAAATTTAAGATTGGTACACAAATACACCTGTGTCTTATGAAAAAAGTAATAAATCCTGTACTTATTCAATAATAAAGCCGGTCAATAACATTTAAATTTTGAATATTTGGCCATAAGAGGAACATCAACATCTACAATGGGTCCTAGAAAACGTTTACCGAATTTTGTTATTTGATAATTCCCAAATTTAAAAGGGAACATAAACATATAAAGGTAATAAACCTCTGTACATACCCATATAACATGCTAAATAGGGGTCAATAACCTCCGAAATTTGATTTTTGGTAGTTCTTTACCTATGAAAAGGGAACGATGTGGACCATCCAAATTTATAGTGGTACATATTGGAGACCTGTACTATGATACCAAATGCTTATATTAAACAATTTCTAAAACCGAGTGGATGAGCCAAAATACCCCTCCCAAATTTTTAAAGGATGCATCAATGTACCCATATCTTATGATAGGAAATGAACCTATATACATGACCATATAACCATATAAGGTAATAAAACCTCATCAAAGGGGAGAAATTGGGCCAAAAACCAAACACATGGTACAACATATTGCTTATGTTTATATTTTAGCAATTTTGTACCCCTAAAAGAGAACGATGTGGACCACCCAAATTTATCATGATACATGTTGAGTCATGTACTATGATACCGAATCCCCTCCCGGGGTGCATCAATGTACCTATGTCTTATGATAGGGAATGAACACCTATACATTACCATATAAGGTAATAGGACCTCATCCAAAGGAATAAATTAGGTCAAAAACCAAACACGTGGTACAACGTAATGCTTACGTTTATATTTTGTCAATTTTGTACCCCTAAAAGGGAACGAGGTGGACCACCCAAATTTATCATAATACATATTAGGGTCTTGTACTATAATACCAAATGTTTAAATTGGGTAATTTCCAAAATTTAAGGGGTGGGCCAAAGTACCCCTCCCAAATTTTTAAAGGAGTGCACAAATATACCCATATCTTATGAAAGGGAATGGACACTATACATGACCATATAACTAAATAGGATAATAACACCTCATCAAAGGGGATAAAATCGACCAAAAACCAAACACACGGTATAACGTATTGCTTACGTTTATATTTTGGCAATTTTGTACCCCTAAAAGGAAACGAGGTGGACCACCCAAATTTATCATAATACATGTTAGGGTCCAGTACTATAATACCAAATATATAAAATGATCAATTTCCAAAATTTAAGGGGTGGCCAAGGTACCCCTCCCAAATTTTTAAAGGGGTGCACAAATGTACCTATGTCTTATGATAGGGAATAGACCCCTATACATAACCATATAAGGTAATAGGACTTCATCCAAGGAAATAAATTGGGCCAAAATACCAAACACGTGGTTGTACTAAAATTTTGGCAAATTTGTACCCCTAGAAGGGAACAAGGTGGACCACCCAAATTTATCATAATACATGTTAGGGTGCAGTACTATAATACCAAATGTTTAAATTGGTCAATTTCCAAAATTTAAGGGGTGGGCCAAGGTGCCCCTCCCAAATTTTTCAAGGGGTGCACAAATATACCCATATCTTATGAAAGGGAATGGACCCCTATACATGACCATATAACCATATAAGGTAATAACACCTCATCAAAGGGGATAAATTGAGCCAAAAACCAAACACGTGGTATAACGTATTGCTTACGTTTATATTTTTGGCAATTTTGTACCCCTAGAAGGAAATGAGGTGGACCACCCAAATTTATCATAATAGATATTAGGGTCCTGTACTATAATACCCATTGTTTAAATTGGTCAATTTCCAAAATTTAAGGGGTGGGCCATGGTACCCCTCCCAAATTTTTCAAGGGGTGCATTAATATACCCATGTCTTATGAAAGGTAATGGACCCCTGTATACGTCCATATAACCATATAGGGTAATAACACCTCATCAAAGAGGATAAATTAGGTCAAAAACCCCCGAAATTTGAATTTTTGGCAATTTTTTACCCATGAAAGGGAACGACATAGACCCCCAATACTGATAGAGGTACATACTATGGTCCTAGGCTACCACACTAAATTTTTAGATTTGGCAATTTCCAAAATTTAAGGGGGGTGGTCCTATGTACCCCTGCCAAAATTTAGGGGGTGGACCAAGGTACCCCTGTCAAAATTTAGAGGGGGTGGTCCTAGGTACCCCTAGGTCATTGACCCCGGGCCAAGGTCGTTGACCTTTGACCCCTGTCATAAAAGAGAGTGAGGATGAGTCATTCGCGCCAACGGGGACCCCTACTACTGTATTGTATTCCCACTTTTTTTCGAGTATTTGGCGAATGGTAAATATTTGGTCGATAGTTGATCGATTTCGTCTAAATCCGCGCTGATAATCTCCAATAATTTCATCTGGGTGTGGGGTCAGTCTTGCTAATAGAATATTTGAAAGGATTTTATAGGATGTTGACAGAAGAGAAATGCAACACACTCTCCCCGATGTTGTTAATATTGTTTTAAATCAGATTGAAACTTCTATTTTACAGCAGGATACATTTAAGTACATTAGATATTATCGTTATGCTGATGACATTTTACTACTTGTACGTGACGATAATACATTTATACAAATATTTGAACAATTCAACAATCAGCATCCTAAGCTGAAATTCACCTTCGAACTTGAATCTGATAACTGTCTTCCATTTTTAGACTTACTGATTACCCGTTCTCACAACAAATTTATAACAAATATATATCGAAAACCTAATGCAGGCACTACTTACATACATCAACAGTCAGCTCATCCGCCACTGTACAAGGCCAATATTTGGAAGATTTCTTTCGCAGAGCATTATTGATTTGTGATCGTCCAAAGATCGTAATGACGAAATAGAGTTTATATATATGTATATACCACACACACAATAATTTACAAGTTGTGTACTTTAAGATCGGTGCAACTCCCAAAAACAGTTATTTCCAAAGAAGCAAAAACTTGGATAGAAATTCCTTATTTTCCACAATTATCGACAAAAGCTCAACATATTCTTGCAAAGCATGACATATCTGCTTCAAGCTTCCTCCCAAATAATCTACAAAAACATCTCACCGGATTTAAAAGTTATTTCGTTGATCCACTAAATAAGTCGGGCATTTACCGCGTTCAATGCGAATGTGACTCCTCATATATAGGCCAAACGAAACGCAATATTAACATTCGAATTAAGAAACATATTAGACAATCAAAAGGAGTCACAAGAAGAGGGCATATCGGGATTGGCGCTTCATTTAAAACAACATACACATAATATAAAACACGTTAATGTAATAGGTTCAGCAAAGACAAAGAAAAAACGGGAGATTAAAGAATCCTTCTTTATTCATAAATACAAACCACTTTGAATCTGGATACTAGCAACATTGATAGAATTTGGTTACTTAACTTTGATGCATATTTTGAATCTGGTAATAGTGACAACATAGACACCGTGCTTGCTTCGATTCAGTTCACTCCTTTTCTCCTTTTGCACTTCGTTCTGCTTGTTCTGCGATTTTGATTATGTTTTGTACATGAGTGAACCCTGGTCTAACTTAGGTTTTAGTACATTTTTAGCAAGGGAAGGAGAAGGCTTAAGGAGGTGACATGTACAAATAATTGAAAACGACCGATATTAGTGTATCGTCCATAGTTTTCGGGCTAACTAAGATTAATAGTAACACTCTCAACACTGTTGAAGTCCAAATTTAGCCAGCATCGGTATCGGCTAGAAAGTGAAAATGATAACATGTAAAAATAATCAAAAACGATCTATTTTACCCTCCAATCCATAAAGTGCATAGTGACGCTGGCAATACTTTTTAAGTCTAAATTCATCCTCACGCAGATCCTAAGGAAAGAAAGGGACCCAAATGCTTTACGTAAACTTATTCTTCCCGTGCAAAGAACGAACATTTCAGCTGGTATTTTAATATTCATTCTGACATCATTTGGTTGTGACCGAGATCTCTATTTTTTAATGAATAGATGTTTTAAACTTAGATAAGCAAAATTTAAGCGATGGAATTTTATTATAAATAACTTTATTGAAAAATTTAGTTTTTACAAGCTCCGGATACAGCTTTATAGAGTTTTTTCTCATAACTGGTTATCTTTTGATTCGTCATCGCGAAGTGTATGTTTTTTAAAGAATGTCGTAAAACTTAGAAAAGCAAGACTTAAACGATTGAGATTTTATGATAAATAACTTAGTTCAAAAATTCATGTTTACAAGCACGTAGTTCGGATCCCACGTTAAGCTTTAGCTCCCGTCGCAGATAGTCTCGCTGCTGAAAGGAACGCTAAACTTCAGTTCAATCCAAGAATATGCTAATAATCGTAGCTATGTTGAGTTAATGATCAAATCCATAGGGAACTATGGTAACCACACAAGGCTTGAATCCAACGTTTGGTCATTAAAGTCATTACATAAACATAGGGAAGTTATAATCTTACTTAAATATACTTTTGAAGCATTCCCTCCATCCCTCTCGATACATCTGTTGGTACTCGAAGCGAGAGCTCAAAATCAATTAATATTAATGAGCATAGTAAGAGTTGGAGAAATTACAAAGCTGTTTCGAACAGGAGGATATAAGTCTGACCCATACCAGACGCCGTCAGTTTGGGGATTTGGCTCAGAAGAGCGTGTATTAAGATCGGACGGCGAATTTTCTTGGGTTTTGCGAGCTGCGAACAACAGAATTTTTGTAGACATAAAATGAGAATGATAGGCAGAATTCTTTGAAAGAGAGATATACAGGTTGTTGGTTATGGAAAGATGGAAAATTCAGGTTCTGTAGAAATTTACTTTGCCTGTGTCTGCATCGGCTACGCTAACTTTTCAGTGTCTTCAAGTTTCGATTATATCTTCGTTATCTAGCTAATAAGTGTGTCTGCCATGAATAAAAATAATAGGTCCTAATCTCTACAGAGTACTGCGAATGACTTCCCAGTCCGGAAGTAAACGATGGTATTTAAAGACTCCATCTAGAGTAGATGAACAGCTGGTTTCGTCGAAAAATGGCCAAGGCGTGAGCGTAAAGTTGGCGAGGAAGTTAGAGTTATGTATGGCCTCTCAGTTTATTCATGACTAGACATTATATTACATAAAGTTCCATAAAAGAGAAGAAACAAATTAATCAGCATGAAACACATTAGTTTTCTGTAGCTTTTAAACGAAGAAAGTACATTGTTTACTTCTTGTTCTAGTACACAGGAATTAACACACACAGAAAAAGTAGTGAGAACTGTTGAGTTTTCTCTCATTATCAGTTCCGATCAATAATTAATCAATAGACGAAGATAATTCACAATCAATAAATAATAAAACAAAAAACAAAAAAACTTTCCGCGTCACAGTTCGCTTTGAAATTAATTATTGGTAATGCACAATAGCCAATCAATACTCGATTAGTCCATGAATGTGAGTCACAGATTTACATATATTTACAATATCACGCAATTGAGAGTCTCTTCGCAGAGAGATCTCTACTATCACAGAGGCATAAACCATCCAACGCTAACTGTCGCTCACCTCTATGAGGGTGTCTTTTTATATTCATGAGTTTCCTATTTCCTTTATTATTCGGTTCGCCGTACTTCATATTCACTTTCCGTTCTTGCTTTCCTAGATTTTTGGTATCATAAGTTCCTTGTCCAGATTTTTACTCCTTGTTTTTCAGATTTTAAATTTTATAAAATTTTTCAGCCAGTAAAAGTCTTGAAGGTTTTGTAAATTTCTTCATGATCTTGCAACAAACGGAATTTTGAATTGCCACGAGTTCCTGCAGCGAACTTTCTAGCGAAAGGCTAAGCAGCAGAACTGACTTAGACAGTTATCGTATAACAATATTGTGCTTCTCCTGCATACAAGTTCTTCGTATTTGAGTGCTTGTTACAAGAAAAATGTAAAATATAATAGCAGAGATCTCGCTCACAGCGTCTACGATGTGATCATTTAATGTTATGAGGGACATTAATGTATTGCAAAGACATTGTGATGCACTTTGTGTACATTGAGCAATTTAAGAAAGGATCTTAGCATATCAAATACTGATAATATTTATTTATTATTATTTTTTTTTCCTTAGGAGGGAATGCCTTCAACTTGTTCTTGATTCAAAACTTGACAGTATAGTTACTATAAGTGTGCCACGGGAGCTTGAATCTCGGTTTTGCTCTGACAAGGGCGGCACTACGCCTTATAGGAGATATTCTTCCTTTTACGATTTTGGTATGCTGTATCGATGTCTTCAAGATGATGATCTTAAGGATGATGAAAGTTTGTTTGACTGGCTACCTCAGTTAATCAAGGCAGGTAATGTATCGCATTGGCAGTAATGCAAATTCTTATTCTTAATAATGATAATTCAAATAATCACTGCTAAATTGGCATTATACATATGTGTTGCTGAAGTAATTTTGCTAAATTATTTAGATTTGGTGAGTTCAATTAAGAAAAATAAATATTCAGACGAATACTCACCTAGTAATAGGAAATAATTTATGAAACGATAGTCATTGATGTAATTGAATATCAGTGACTGATTTTAGTAACGATGGGTTAAGTTAATCCGAGAAATGTAGCACTTACAATTCAAGATGTAAAATTGGTATCATTAGGTGATACATGTTAATAATTAATTTATTTATATATTTTTTTTCACATTTTCAATATCAACGCAAAGAATTTTTAATATTCTTTTTGTTCTAAAAACACATGTCATAAATATTATACCCTCACATATAAAACTGCTTTTAATTATCATTCTACTTACAGATTTATTTTCCTGAGTTTTCCGTAAGCTTTCAAGCTTTTGACTCTCGCCTGGAGTCTTGGTCATGGAGGTTAAAAATAAGAAGGAAAAGAAAAGAAACATCAAGGAATAAAAATGGAACGGACTTACCAAGGGAAGAGCTGTGTTGTACGGAAAAACGTTGTCAAGTACGTCAGTGATCAACAGATAAAGATGATGAAAACTAAAATATGGTGGAGTCAATTTGTGCGCCTTTCTTGTTCCTTGTTGAAAGGTTGCCAACTCAAGTTATTTTTATTGTCATGCCAGTGCTGTGAAAATTTGTAATTACCACCTCCCATTCGTCATTCAAATCATCCCTTGTCTAAATTTAATTTCTTTCTTTTTTTTAATGAATAAATGAATTTTCAAAAAACAGTCTTCCTACTTCATTGCTAGCTCCAAATAAAATGTTTGAATCTTCTACCTTGCGTTGCTTCGATAAAACTGACACCGTATTTTCCGCTTTTGAATTTCTAATATGCTTCTTTACTCGGACTTTTAGATTTCTTTTTCATTTTCCCTATATAACTCTCTTGGAAACTGCATTTTATTTCATAAATACCCGATTTTTCATTGGGATCCGTATAATAACTCTTAAATTAGGTAATATTCTTTTCCAAAGTTTTGGGGGTATTTAAGGCTGTACGAAAACCGTATTGTGTATGGATTCTATTTAATGCAGTTTGTCAATCTGGGGAAAAATAGGCAATCAAACCCATTTTTTATCTGTTATGTCGGTTTCAGGTTTATCGGAACTTAAATTCCTGTTTACCTGTTTAGGCTGATTATTTAATAATGAAGCTGGCTGGGTACTCATTCAAGCTATACTCATTATTTAATAATGAAGCTGGGTACCCAATCAAGCTACCCAACTTCATCAGTTATTCAATCTCTGTAAATCTGTTTTTAAGGAAGTAAGACGTATGGTACGCAAAAAGAAATTCTTCCAAATGTTAGCTTTGGTACCTGCTGAATGTGCAGATTTATAATGTATGTACGGGCTTATGGTGAATTTATTAATGAGATGGATCCAAGCATTGTTTAGGACAAAATGTTTACGGCCATTCGAAATAAAGTTGATAGAGTAGTAAAAGAAAAAGAATACGAGTATAGTTTAAAAAAAAATTAAGAAATCGGGCGGTAATTGAAATACAAAACCTGAAAACAAAGACATTGACGTGTACGTCCAAAATTTAGGTTCAGTACCGGTACCACAAAAATTTGAACCTCTATTTAGTAAAGATCTTAGGTATAGCCCCAATCTTAACAAACCGCCAGTAGGGAAATTTATTTCATCCTTTGAAATATGTGCTAGAATATTAGACCAAAATTTGAGGCAGCAATTCTGATCCGATTGTATAGTTGCTATACACACAGCTTTGAACACACTTAGTTACCGTAAAGCAGAAAAGGAAAAAAGAATTTTACTTTAGACCCATGAATGATTTTAAGAAGTGGCTGTCAGAACATAATAACTGTTATATTAAGGCGGATAATGGGAATAAACACATCATTATTCCAAAAGATGCGTAAAGGGAAAAAATTTTAGACAACGTGCAAGAAAGTGCATTTATTAGATTAGAGTCTAATCCTTTGCAAAAAGTTACAGCTCACACCAATAATACTATTTCCAAATATCAAATTTTAGATGATTCAACGAATACAGCTCATAAAATATCTGATCTCGGATTACCTATTATATACGGCGTGCCAAAGATTCACAAAGCAGAAGTTCCTATTATGCCTATTATATCAGGTCAACGCCATTCTACGTGTAAATTGGATAAGTGACTTACTCCCCTTACTTATTGCGTAAAAAATAGTTTCGAGGTTAAACAACAAATATGTAATTTAGTCAATGCAAAAAACATTAAAATCGCATCAATTGATATAGTGGACATGTATCCGTCTATTCTTTTGCAATTAGGTTTCGAGTCAGTTACTAACATCTTGTACAGTAAAAACTTTAGTACTCCAGAAATGAATGAAGTTCTCAGTCTTTTTCAGTGTTGATTAAAATGTAATATTTTCTCACTTGAAGGTAATATATATCATCAAGTGGAAGGTTTAGTACTCCATATGGTTGAAAGTAGAGTTTTGAAAGAACGGAAGTTTGATAGAGTTTGGTATTATAGATATGTTGACGACGTACTTTTTTGTACAAGAATGATTCACAATTGGATTACTTATTATTAAAAGAATTGAACAATATTCACAGCAATTTGAGATTCACCGTTTAGAAAGAGAAGGACGGCAGTCTTTCGTACTTAGACTTGATAGAAGAAGGCATAACCATAAATCCGTCACCAGTGTCCACCACAAGCCCATAGCCGGTACATAGTACATTATAAATCTGCACATTCAAATAACATTTGGAAGAATTTCTTTTTGCGTACCATACATCTTACTTCCTTAAAAACAGATTTACAGACATACAGATTGAATACCTAATGAAGCTAGATAGTTTGAATAGGTATCCAGCTTCAATATTAAATACTTGGTATAATCAGGTTAAAAGAAATTTAAATTCCGATAAACCTGAAACCGACATAAAAAGATAAAAAATGGGTTTGATTGCCTATTTTTCCCAGATTGACAACTGCATTAAATAGAATCTATTCACAATACAGTTTTCGTACAACCTTAAATCCCCCCAAAACTTTGGAAAAGAACATTACCTAATTTAAGAGTTATTACACGGATCCCAATGAAAAGTCGGGTATTTATGAAGTAAAATGCAGTTGCCAAGAAAGTTATATAGGCAAAACAAAAAAGAAATCTAAAAGTCCGAGTAAAGGAGCATATTAGAACTTCAAAAGCGGAAAATCCGGTGTCAGTTTTATCGAAGCATTTAAAAGAAATGCAACACAGGAAAGAAGATTCAAAAAATTTTATTTGGAGCTAGAAATGAAATAGAGAAACTGGTTTTTGAAAATGTATTCATTCATTTAAAAAAAAAAAAGAGAGAAAGAAAAGAAAAAAGAAAAAAAAGAAAGAAATTAAATTTAGACAAGGGGTGATTCAGTGACAAATGGAAGGTGGTAATTGCAAAAAATTTTCAAAGCACTGGCATGACAATAAAAATAATGTGAGTTGGCAACCTTCCAACAAGGAACAAGAAAGGCGCACAAATTAACTCCACCATATTTTAGTCATCATCATCTTTATCTGTTGATCACTGACGTACTTGACAATGTGTTTCCGTACAACACAGCTCTTCCCTTGGTAAGTCCGTTCCATTTTTTCTTGATGTTTCTATTCTTTTTCTTCTTGTTTTTAACCTCCGTGACCAAGACTCCACGGGAGAGTTGAAAGCTTGGAAACTTAAAGAATATTCAGGACTTACTGAAATGTGTAAGTAGAATGATAGAATTCCTGTGTGGGGCTTTGCATTACCTAAAATCTACTTTCAATTATTTCTCTGGCGAGTGAAAACAATACTATCTTGAAACAATACTGGAAACAGAAACTATCTAAAAGAAGTACTATTTAATATAAAAGAATTCTGCGGCAAAATAACGAAAATTAGCACATTGTTTCCATCCTTTATGATGAATAGAAATATGTATACTCTTTAAACTTGTATGATCGAATGTATGCCGAAGGTTATGAAAACGTACGATTCTAGTGTTACGCAGACAGAAATTTAGTTTCTAAGCCCGTTTGAACCGCCGATTTTTGGTTTAAGGAGCTGCTTATATGAACCGCTTAATTCTCTGTCCTACTGCCACGATTTTTCACGTTTGCACCTATATACTTGTACAGAGACCGTAAGTGATGTGTGAAATTCGTATATTTCGATAGATAATTACCATTGTTTACTTCTTGTATATGTAAACCAATGTATAGATGTCCTCCCCACTAGTCTAGTGGCTTGCACGTGTTTTTATGATGCACGTGGTTCCAGGTTCGATTCCCCGTGGAAGAGAAAAATAATTTCATAATCATTCGCTTTCATTGATCATCCGTCTCCTTCAGCCAAAAGGGCATAACCCTAAGACATTAAACTAAAAAATTTTATTTTTCATTTCAATGTATAGATGGAAGTAGATAGAAGTATTTGGATGCTGCAGTATCTGTCATAAATTTCATGATATCGATAAGATGTTCCGTATGTATCTGAATCGACGATAACCTTCAATAGCATATTCCCTGTTGCTATTGAAGTTGGGATTCGACTTAGTGAATGATGCGTACGCCTTTGGTTCCTGACTCATTGGCCATCAAAGTGGGGTTCGACTTCGTGAATGATGCACAGGCTTTGGTTCCTGACTTACTGGCCATCAAAGTGGGGTTCGACTTCGTGAATGGTGCGCACGCCTTTGGTTCCTGACTTATTGGCCATCAAAGCTGGGGTTTGACTTAATGAAGGGTTATTATATACGATCATGACCAAATCTGATATGGTAGTAGATCTTGTGATTCTAAGTATGCTCAAGAAATTTATTCTATACAGATTATTCATTCAAACATTATGGTGTACAGGTCATTAGTTTCCAGGTTATTGGTCATCGAAGTTGGGTTTGAACTAAGTGAAATCAGGGAATTTTTACTAAAAGCGACTGATGAAACTCATCCGATCTTGATTAAGTTTGATATGGTGATAAATCTTCATGAGCTTACTACGTATATGAAATATTATGGTATGGAGATCTTTTGTCCTCGAACTATTTGATATTGAAGTTGAGTTTTCGACTTAGTTGAGTCCAAACCATCGAGTTTGATGCCCAGTAAGTCGAGAACCAAATGCCTGCATACCATAGTACGACGCATATTAAGCTTGTTAAGTTTTACCAACATTTCAAATTTGGTCAAGTGGAAACCTTTGGTTCCTAAGTTATTGGCCACTAAATTTTGAGTTTGGACTTAACAAACCTGTTACGGGAAGTAAATTTGGTAAAAATCAATCTCAACCATACAGCACTACAGGCGTAGTTACCGTTTTGTATATTTTAAGTTTCATATTTGACAAAATTCACAAAGGTTTGCACTGAATAATAACACGAATTCCCTGCTTTCAGTCGACATTTTATTTTCTTCGTGGATATGGTTTTGATCCTAGATTTTTGAAAGTGTCCACTTTGTCGGAAGTATTTCTCAATATTTTAACGTATCCAGAATTTGCAGTATTACGGTTACGATGAATTCCCTATATTTAGTTTTATGAGCATTTACTTCTAAATCTATACCCTTGCAGGCGTTTTATGAAACATCTGTATTTCTTTCTATGTTCCTTATATCATCTCCTATCAGTTTGACATCATCAGCAATAAGCCATACCTGGTGAATGCCATCCTGCTCTAGGTCGTGTTTTTATTTTTAATTTTCCTTATAAAATATTCCAGAACAGAACTGGGTAATAATGGCAACAGTACATCTCCTTGTTTCAAGCCCTTTTTGAGTGAACTCGTGGACAAGTATTTCATATTCGGACTTTGGATTTAATTTTCTGGAAAGTGGAGGGAGACATTCCCATAAAAAGTCAGAAGAATGCAAGACATTCCTACGCATGTCTTGTATCCCCATGGCCCAAGACACACTTCAAGTCTGAGACCCTGTCAAAAATGATTTTTATTTCTACCTTTTTTTTTTTTTTTCTAGGTACAGACATATTAATAATTTTTAATTAGCCTCCTCTGAAGGTATCTTTAATTGACTTTACTCTCAGCTTCAGATGTCATAAGCAATCTTGTGATTGGTTGTAGAGGCCATAAGCTGTGTTGTTATTGGTATCTTTTTTTTCCACTTTGATGACATGAAAAGTAGTTTTAAAAAATATGTGACGTCATACTCAAAGTAGTTTTACATTTTTTTCATTCTCGGTGTTACCAGAGTTAAAACTTTAATGACAGCGTTGTCAAATTTAAAAGCTCCAATATATTTTTTCTAAAAAAAAAAAAAAAAAAAAAAAAAATACAAAGTTTTGCAAATGAAATTGTTTTCACAAAACAATTTTTCTGTGAATAGAAAAAGCTACAAGAAAGGGTTATTTAATTTTTACAATATGGACGTTATTTATTCACCAGGAAATAACAGACCTGTACAATAAAAAGAAGTTGCACTGAAACATAATGAAATAATGAAAATAAATAAAAAAAATAAGTCAATCGTTAATAAAAATTTTTAAAAATGGCATGCATAAAGATATCAAACACGGTACTCACTATATTATAAAAGGTGACATGTTTTTATACAGTGTTCGAAGTGAAAAAAAAAAAAAAAGCAGAGGCGGTATGTTTTATTTCGATTTTGACTCGACATACCGGCTATCTAAATGTTGAAATACAAGTGAGAGTATGTTGCCTAAAAGATTGCATTTCTATTTACATAATGACTAAAATCACTGGAAAGTTTCTTTGTAGTTATGGGGGGACGGACATCGAGAGACTTTAGTTCCCTGCAACGACTCTCTGATAAATTAAAAAAAAAAAAAATGTCCCCATATGTTATATTATAGAGAATTATAAGCAAAAATGCTCAGAAACCGAGTTTTTATGTTAACAATTTCCTGAGGGGAAAACTGCCGGACCTCCCACTCGACTGAGAGGTATTCCGAATTCCCGGAAGATCTGGCCCCACAGCAGACAACCCCTAACTCCGCCCATGCTCTCACACACATAAGAAAGAAACAATTCAATATGGCACATCCAAATATAAACTAGATAAACTTCTTTTAAGGCACCTCATTTTAAAATCAAAAAATAGGAAAAAGATCAGAAAAATGTCGGTGTTGTAAACTTAGAAATTATTTCTACATAAGAAATAAAATCTTTTTACGTGCAAAGCTATTCGTCAATTACTGTGTATAAAATGGATTTATTAAAGGTATTTAGTATCTACTTTCGAGTGTAGGTATGTCTTGATCACTGAAACACCAGAGGCGGTATGCCTTCATCACGAAAAAAAACAGGCTGTATGGCATACCGTCTCACTTCGACCACGCTTGGGAGGTGATTCTACAGATGAAAACAAGTAAAAATATCTATGTAACACAATGTCCATCTCGGCCTCCAAACCGAGTTAAGGACGTCCAAAAGGGTGGGAAAATGAACTTCGAAGGCTAATTCTGGCAAAACGACAAGAGATAGAAGGGTGGTGTTAGGTGACCCACACAGACTCTCAACATGGACTATCCAAAGATACTAAGATTAGATGTGTACAAGACGAGCGCAAGGGATTCCCCAAAGGATGCCTCACTTTGCCCTCATAACGTCCGCGGCATGCTTCGCATCCTTCGCATGATTGGCCTCTTCAATACTTCCCGTACGCACCGCCCGTTCTGTTCTTGCACTCTGAACTTCTGTGCATACCTTCTTTTCCTTCTTCTGATTCTGTAAGTAAACTGTATGTACTAGTACTCCCCTGAACTTCTTGCCGAGCTTTTGGTTAATTCCGTCCTCCTCTTTGATGCATCTCTGTGCACCTATACTGTCAGATTACTATGTCTACTCATTCCACTTCCTGAGCTATCATGTAGTGCATCTCGGGGCACCTCTCCCTACACGCTATTGCGTATACTCATTTCACTTAATGAGATATTAGGGTTTTTTGCATTGTAGTTATTCTCTTCAAAGTCTTCCACCTTTAACTGCTTCCTCACTGGCTGCACTGATCACAGTACACACGCTGGTGCAAAATGGTGTAAACCAGTGCATTTAAAACAACGCTTACCATAAGCTGAACACTTTCCTATTATACGAGATTTCTGACACTTATTACATCTAATTTGTCTTTCCTGTTCAGGACACATAAAGTCGCATGATGACGAATATCTAGCTCGTTTGATTAGCCTTCCTGGCGAACTTCATGTATATTTATCCTGATTTTACGCATAGTTTTTTACCGCATAATTTCTTCTTGTAATTTACAAATTACAAGGTCACATTTCCTAAATTCCTACAGAATCCACACATAACGTTCTTTTCCACTCAATATTTCCATATTCTGCAGCGTAGCCTTATGTGTTGAATCCTGTTCATAATACTGCCATTGTCTCAATTGCACTGTTTGTGAACGTATCCTCTCGGTTCCACAATCTTTAATATACTTATGAACCTCTGGTTACATACATACCCTCCATCCAGTTACTAAGTTTTAGGGATATCAACGTTTGGACAGTCTAATCCTGTCGTACTTTATCTATATATATAAAACTCAAAATCACTATGTTTGTGACTAAATCTCCTGAACCGCCCGACCGATCTCGATCAAATTTGAAACATGGATGAGATTCGAGGCTGGGCTTGTTTTAGGCTATTCACTTTGATGGTAGAACTGAGGGATATAGAAAAATAAATAAAACTTAATAACTCTTGAACCACTCGACCGATCTTGATCAGATTTTCAACATAGATGAGGTTCAGGCCTGGGATCGTTTTTGTGATTTAAGTTTGACGGAGCAACTTAGGGGAGGAAAAGGAGGGGGAGATATATAAAAATCATTTTATATAAGACTGAAACTGATTATATTTGTAACTTAATACCTCTTGAACTATTCGACCGATTTCAATCAAATTTTCAAGACACATGAGGTTCAGATCTGGAAACATTTTTGTAATTTTATTTTAGCGGTAGATACTCGAGGAGGGGGACGTATAAATAAAAACTTTTAAAACCTAATAACTTTTGGATCACAAAAACAATCTCGATCAAATTTTCAACATATGAGGATTGGGCCTTGGATGTTTTTTATCCTTTCACTTTGACGAGCCAACCTGGGGAAGGGGGATATATATGTAAAAAAAATAATTAAAATTACTGCCTTTGTGACTTCATTACTCTTGAACCACCCGACCGATCTCAATCAAATTTTCAACATACATGAGTTTAGGGGCAGGGATTACTTTAGACTATTCACTTTGACGATGCAACGTAGAGGAGCGTGGGAGAAATTTTAAAATAATCAAAAATGACCGATATTAGTGTTGATTCCATAGGTTTCAGGGTCGATAAGAGAAACTGACACTTCTGATGCTGTTTCAGTCCAAGTTCAGCCTGATAGTTGGGGAGGGGAAGGATACAACGTAGGGAAGGGAAATAAACATTTAAAAATGATCGAAAATGACTAATATTAGTGTTGAATCCATAGTTTTAGGAGTAGCTGAGATTAACAGTGACAATTCTACTGCCGTGTGCCTCAGCACGAAGGATGGGGAGGGGAGAGAAATTTAAAAATGATCAAAAATGACCGATATTAGTGTTGAATTCATAGTTTTCGGGGTCGATGAGGGTTACAGTGACACCTCTGATGGTGTTTCAATTCAAGTTCAGCCTGATAGTTGGGGAGGGGAAGGATACAACGTAGGAGATGGAGATAAACATTTAAAAATGATCAAAAATGGGACAGGGGTTTAAGTCTGAACACATAAAAAAATTTTATTTTTCCAAGTGAAAGGGGGTCGCACATGCCGTCCAGCAAACAACAAAAGTTAAACCGGATTAAACAAAACTAAAAAACAAAAAAACAATTTAAAAAATCAATTAAATAAATCAATTCAAAAAAGCAATTAAATAAATCAGTTCAATAAATCAATCTCCATAATCAATTTTCAAAAACAATATCAACAAAAAATAATTAGTAGTAATTCACATAATCAAAACTTAAAAAAATTCGTCTAAGATCGCCGGACCGTTATCTTAAAAAACATCATTCGGTCAACGTAAAACGTCAAATCAACATAAACATTTAAAAAAGTTCCATAATTCAATGCTCGTCCACACCATCCAATAATTCAAAGTATCAGCTTAAAAAATCCACATCCAACACCAAAATCATCAAAAAAACATAAAAACCATCAGGTATATATTACTCCTACTCAAAACTCAAAGGCTCAATACTCAATCATAACAATACTCATCTAACAAATATTCCAATTATTCACAATTAACACATCACAAACACTTGCAATCTCAAAACTTACTTATAAAAAATACAATTTTATTAATCTAATAAAGTCACTTTCTTATTTATATTAATCCCCATTTAATAAACCTCTCACACTTAAATACTATATCATTCCTACTCATTCTAAATAATAAGTAAAAGGCACTCAAATTCACTCAAATTTGCATCCCCAAACTAGGCACAAAATAACTGGGTTGTCATGGTGGAGATACTTAGGGTTCGAGTCCCGGAGCAGCTACTTTATGCAATTAATTAAGTACCTCCCGACCCACCCATTTGGAATTATGTTATAATACGTTATATTAGTAAATAAAACCCACCCTTCCCACCCTGTGGATTGCTTAGTGAGTATATTCGTAGCTAACCTTTATATAAAGAAAAGATTATAATTAAAGGTAGTGTGTTCCAGAGACTCATTTTATTCACAATAATAAAGCGTGTATATATATATATATATTATACTTTATTTTAGGAATGAGTGTAAATGCGGAGTCCGAAGATAGTGCACCTCCTCTTGTTGATCTGATTTTCTTTAGAGAAGGAGACAAAGTACCATTCGCTGAAAAAATGATCGAAGCAGGTGCAGATGTTGATTATCGATCGAAGTAAGTTAGTTATGTTTTATGCAACTAATGTTGTTGCTGGTTTAAAGAAGAGAATTGTAAAAATGGAGTATATGGTTTCTCATGGTTTCTCGTTTTTATCACTTATATAATACTGTAAACATACAGTTTCATTTCTGTTGTTTGAGAGGAATTTCTTAACTCTTCCCATTAGTAAACGATAATGTTGAGTTATATATTAATAATTATATGTAGTAAAGTAATCTGTGGAATTGTATAGAAATTGTCATGGAATTGAGAAAGAATGTAATCTCTTTTATACCTTTAATATTATATGAAATGTTAGTATACTTACTTGAGCTCACTATCATCAAGTAGTTTCAAATCGGTACCCTTGATACTGTGTACAAGTAGTTATTTTTACAATTTTATGTTAGTGACATTTTATAAATCTTCATTTGTAGATATTCAGATTTTCTTAATCCATTGGCACAGACTTACGGAAAAATTCCGTATGTTTGTAAATGGACAAAAGGCAGAGTTACTGAAAATTTCCGCTTCATCTCTCTTCGTCCCGTTTTCCCTACGAACTCAAATGTTAGCACAGTAAATTATTATAAAGTATAATGTCCATTGTGTCCATTCCTCTAAATAAAAGATCAGTTTAAAATACGCCTGAACTCGTTTAGATTTCTAGAGATATGCCAATGGATTAATGTTATATGGACCATCGAATATATATAGAGAACTTGAGTTTCAGATGTTTGGGGGAAAGGTTATAATGAAAGGTAATATTTTATAGACTCTTTCTACGAGGGATAGTCATAAGTTTTAATTATTATCTCGAAAAAATCAAGCTGCGACAGTGGTAACTTGGTGATGGTGTCAGTCATTCTCTACATGTTGCACATATTCAGCCTTCAATGCGACGCATTTTTTTCCCAACAATGGATGAGTTAGCACAAAACTTGTTGTTACAGAAGTCTTCTCTTTGGCTGTTCAGTAGACGTTTCACCTCGAAAATCATCTCCTCGTCATTCAGGATATGCCGGTTTCTTCATGCACGGAAAGAGGAAAAAATCGCTGGGTGATATATCTGGAGTAAAGCAAGATTTGATTCCCCAAAGAAGCAGCATGTGTGACTGTTCTGTGCAGAATGAGCTGGGGAATTGTGGAGCAAAAGGACCCTCTTAGACCTCTTTCCTCGACGCTTCGCCTTCATGGCCTCTCGTAATGTGGTCAACAAATTTCGGTAGTATGCTACTATGATAATTACCCTCACGAAGATAATCTGTTAGCACCACACCATGCCAGTCCCAAAAGACACTCACCATCACCTTGCCCGACGATGGTTGTGTCTTCGCCTTTTTCGGGAAGGTGATTCTACATGTTTCCACTGCTTGCTTTGCTTCTTTGTCTGGGAGTCATAATGGTATACGCAGTACTCGTCCATGGTGATTAGGAGTTTAAAGAAGTCACCTGGATTGACCTGACCAGCTGCAACATTTCTGCTACTGCCTTGGTTCGGCAGGCTTTTTGAATGGATGTGAGCAGTCGCGGAACCCAGCGGGACCGACCTTTGTCATATGCAAGATGTTGAAAACTAATCCATGACTGATTTTATCCACTATCGCCTTGATTCTAATGCGCGGTCGATCTGCGAGCACCAGGACCTCCACTTACTATTCTCTGTTCTTCACAGAGATACTTATTTCTTTGTCATTCAGATTTGTCTGAGTACACTGGAAGCATCTGCGCCACCTAACCACTGTGTCATATAATTGTGGATTGTTGCCATACACTTCCACCAACTCAGCATGGATTGTTGCAGCGTTCTTTCCCTTCAAGAGAACGAATTACCACAACAATCTCCACTTTATCAATGGGCTGCGCTATTTTGTTTTGGCTCCTCTAGCGGCGTGCGACGGTACTGTAATACGGGGATTTCAATGTGTACCAGGACTACAGACATGTGCCTGCAAAGAAACAAAAAAATAATTAACTTTATTTTTTCGAGGTGATAATTAAAACTGTATAACTACTCCTCGTATTCATACCAACAAAAGAGGTAAGTTTTACACTAAATTTTGTAGAATTACACAAATCTTAAACTAGTGTGAAATTTGAATTATATAATTTTTATTGTCCTCCTCACTGGTCTAGTAGCTGGCACGTGCTCCTATATATGGTGCATGTGGTCCCGGGTTCGATTCCCCTTGGGAAAAGGTCCCGGGTTCGATCCCAGCCCCCGCCAAGTGAACTTTGTGGTGGACAAACACCGTGTGCGTGGGTTTTCTCGGGGTTCTCCCGTTTCCTCCCACTTTTTTCATTCCACCATTTCATTCATTACTCATCATCACCGTCTCCTTTAGCCTAACCGGCATAACCGTAGGACGTAAAACTCAAAGATTTCATTTTCCCCTTGGGAAAACAAAAAAATAATTTTAGAATCATTTATTTCCATTAGTAATCAGTCTCCTTTAGCCTAAAGGGCATAACCGTGGGACATTAAGCTAAACAAAATAATTTCATTTTATAAACATTTTGTCTTCCAATTTTTAGAGAGCTGCCAAATACTAGATGCAAAGCAGGAAATATGTAACACTAGTGTTTTTTCTTTTATGTATGGCTGTACAGAATAACAATTTGCAGTAATAAAAATAATACAAAAAGTTAAATTGATAAAGATGATTTAAAAAATGAATTCAGTGTACAAGGAAGAGAAAATAAATGAATGATAAACCGAATAAATTGTGATGGGGTGGTTGGTTGATTGATTGGTGTTCAATGAGATATTAAGGAAAGGCTATTTGTCCCCATCATGATAAGGTCATTGGCTGATGCATGTTGATATGATCATTATAGATTATTAACGGCAGGGATGCGGTTCATGAGTAGGATAGTAATGAAAATAAATATCTGTTAGTTTCTTTCTGAAGAACGTGGAGAGTCTAGAAGAAGAATATTAAGATTTCTTAGGCGGAATGTATGGTCAAGTGTACTGTTATGATGAGTTGTGTGTTCTGGAGTAAGTAGTTAAGGAGCTGAACATTGCGGAAATATCTGTAAGTCGTTGCAGATCGGGTAGTATTTTGTCAACATAGAAATCTTGACAGAGAATGCATTTTACGGATGTAGTTGAGTTTATAGAATCAGAAATCCTGTAAATGATAAAATGCAGATATTGTGACTAGGTATTGAAAGATCAGACGTGTCGAATGTGAGCCACAATTTCTGCCATTTCTTTGGTAAAGATGTGTGTGTTTCAAATGTTCACGTAATGAAAGTGTGAAGGTTGGAGGGTTTTCGATAACAATTAGTCGCAGGGTGACAAAACTTCTCAGTTTCATGGAGGGAAGGATACTATTTAATCAGTAAATCCGAAATAAAATATTTCATAGTTGCTGTGTTTATATTTTGGGGAATTATTCCTTTGTATTATTGAATTGTTTTTGAGTAGGATCAAGATATCCTCTGTTTGATTTGTTGAAGTGAAGTTTAAGAATCCCTTTCAGAACCGAGACTATATGAGGCATGGACCCACTGTTTAAGGTGGAATCCGAAACATCGTAATGCGTTCAGATTTGAGGCTTTCCAACCTGGAATCAAAACCGGGACCCCATATTCATCCTCTGTTATAAAGTGCTGATGAAGGAGCATAAGGAATGATGTGCACTGTGTGGTGATAGTGTAATTAACGATTTTCCGCAATTATTTTATTTTTCTTTCTACCTTTGTTAAATAGGGACAGTAGAAATCATTGCGTGTATGAAAATGTTCCCCAGAAGAATTACAAAATAATAAAATAAATAAAATTATGCTTTATTGAATATATATCGATAACAATTCTTTCGAGGAAATTTTGTAGCCAATTGCACAAGAAATTCACGTAATTTCCAGTAAATGAACTGGGTCAAGGAACATATTGGAGTGGAATATGGATTGATTGTCTTGTTTAAACGTAGTATCTTCCAAGCACATATGGGCTTCTGCATTCAAGATTTTGTACACAGATAGAAACGAACAGAACAACTATTCTCATTAGGCTCGAATGGTGTGGTTAGAAAACCGAAATGTATGGTAAAAAGCAGGAGGTTGTTTCAATGGAGTCAACTTGGTATAATCGGTAGTGTAAAGAACTACTAACAGAAACAATATTTTTATATAAAACAGAATCCCATCCTCTTTTCTTACAAAAAAAGAATACGTGTAGGATTTCCAAATTAACATAAAGAGTATAATAAGAAAATAAATGATAAAGGGTTCTTCTTAAATGGTACAAGTTTACTAATGTAAGACATTGTGCTTATGGATTGATCATTATTTTTAAAGGGCATTTCGTCTTTACATGGTGACCATATGTCAATAACTGAGTATGAAGATCGGGGTATATTACGTAAAATACATATTTACAGTGTGTTCAGTGACGTACGCAACTCCTTGATCATTAGATTCTTACAGTGAGATTCTCAAATTTACGATATGAGCTACCATCACGTCGGAGAAGGAATCAAGAATGAACCGCCTCTCAACGTTGTGATTGAAGCGGATGTTTGGTGAATCTGTTACTATGAGAATTACAAGACACTACATTTCCATATTTTTTCTAAAGCCTAAAGAATATTTTATGTTTAGTTTAAGTGGTATATTATATATAATTTGTATGTAATTAATTTTGAGTATTCAGTAAAATCGAGTTTGTATTTTACAGTTCTAGACAAGGATGGCGACATCATCATCATAATCATATTATTATTATTATTATTATTATTATTATTATTATTATTTAGGTATATAACAAATTTTATTTTTAATTTGGTACTTTAAAAATGTTTTTACATTGAATATTATGAAGTAGTATAAATGCGAAAAGGTTGAAGGAAAGCAATGGAAATGCTTAGGACTTTTTAAATTAACTAGCCTTTGACTAGCCTGGGGCTCCTCCCCCACACCCCCGCGTTTGCTCGGCCTACGGCCTTGCATCTCTTATGTATCAGACTTTGTATCAGCAGTGAATTTCGTGCACTTGCTCTTCATATTTGCTGAATTTGCCCAGCTGGGGACTTCGCCTCCACACCTCTTAAATCCACAATTCTAATGAATTTCAAGTTTCTTTTCCTATTTCAACTATCTAGAAAATAAGATTTTGTATCCCAAGAAAACGCCATTTAAATAACATGGGAATTTTTTCATCAGCATTTAGACCCCCCCCCCCTTAAAAATTAAAAATATTCACTTTTGGCAATTTTCCTGTGGGTTACTCCTGGAAGGCTACGGTCATGCCAGATTTCATCATTCTAATCCTGCCGGAAATGCCTAAACATTTTGGGGTTTAGAAGACATCCCATATAAATAACATGGGAAAGATTTTTCAGTGTTCCATAAAACCACTCTAAAGTTTGAAATTTTTATTTTTACTGATTTACTTAGGTAATGCTAACGAAAACGTACAAGCATACTAAATTTCAAGTTTTTATTCCAATTTCAAGTATCTAAAACATGAGTTTATAGTCCAAAAAAAAGACCCATTTAAATAACGTGGGGAAATTCTTCATCCCCTTTTTAGATCCCGTAAAAATTAAAAATATTCACTTCTGGCAATTTTGCTGTCGGTTAGTCCCGGTAAGCTACAATCATGCCAAATTTAAACTTTCCACGTCAACTGGAAGTACCCCTTTAATTTATGTCAGTTCATGTAGTTTTATATATAGGATTTTCCCGTTATTATGGTTACTATACTAACGCGCAGTCTAAAATTACTCTATTTGGGGTTGCAATCCATTAAGAACAGAAGATATAATCTACCTCATGCTGGAAGTTTGCACATATTCATAAAAAATAATTTACCCGTATAACCTTAGAAATGACTTGATTTTTGATGATACACATTACATATTTTCTTTACGGCATTTTACTCATTCCCATTGGTTGTAGCTAAAATCGGTCAGGATTAACAGGTAAAAGAAGGTGAGTTCCTCCAAACTGTTCAATGCCTTTATTTAAATAGTAGAAGATTATTTTTCGGTAGAATACATATTTGTCATTGTGATGTTAGTTCACGAACATACAAAATGGTTCTTCACACTAAAATATGCTTCGGGAAAGGATTTATTCAACGGTTAACACTTTATTTTACAAGACAGTTCTTCCCCTTGCCACCGTACCAGAGCTATAAAAGATTGTTTTCTGTCCTTACGGTATTCTACATCACTTCCTTGGCTCGGTAATTCACCGGACTTAAACCCTATTGAAAATTTGTGGCATGTGAAGTCTATGGTTCGTGCAAGGACGCCTACATCAAGAAATCAGATAATTGAACCAATAAACGACATCATTGTATTCAAGTAGAGACACTGCCAAACTTAATGAAGTCTAATCGAAAACGGTGCAATCTAGTTATCAAATTTCGTGGATGTCCAATTAAGTATTAGCTCAAGTCAGAGTCATTATTGTACAAACCTAAATTTAACTTCTGTTAACAATGACTCATATTTTGTAAAGTATCACCCATTGTTGCAGATATATGTAACTTCTGTAACTTAATTTGCATTCTGCATAAAGTTTCCTTTAAATTTATGTATATTTCATTGTATTAATGCTTGCTTATGTGGAAATTTCTTACTAGACTTTATAAACGCATAAAATTACATAGAATTGCTATTAATTTTTTCATTTCTGTGTATAGATTTTTAAATTTAAATATTTATTTTCTTTCTTAATGCTTTCTGTTCGCAATGACAGTTAATAAATGTTGATATATATGCCACAGAGAAAGAGATCGAAAAGATGAAGAACACTGCACATATATCTAATATGCTGAAATCTTATGTATGGTTATTAGCGATTTCTGTTCCTTAGATAATGGACTACTTATCTTGCTTAGCAAATTTGGTTTAGATCCAGCTAGTAGTTACCAAGAAATAAAGTACAATATACTATGCAAGCCAAGCCGAGCCTATCCCTGAGTGAGCTCGGTGATCGAATATTGTGATTTTTATTCCTTTGATGAAGGGTTACATGCTCAAAAATTTGATTTAGATTGGGTCAGTAGTTACCGAGAAACAAACCACACACACACACACACACACACACACACAAACAATCACACATACATATACACTTGGAGTGAAACATGTGCTTACTCTGGGAAGAAACCGTAAGCTTGGGATCATAAATGGAACATACTCTATGTACACAGAATCAGCGTTTTTCAACATCACTCCACTAAGAGGGCGCTTGAGTCGGGTCAGTACACCCTGGCTAAAGAAGCAGAGAACATACTGTTGTTCTTTAAAATAATTTTATAATTAATTAAAATAATTTTATAATCTATTAAGTTCCAGAGAAAAGGGCCGAAGAATTACACTCACTCACGTCTGTTGTTAGAGTCGAGTGTTGATGCTTCTGTTTAGGTTAAAGTAGCAGTTCGACTTAGAAATGCATTTTTACAATTTATTTCCATTTGTAGAGTTGAAAATTCTAAAAGGAATGGTGTTTGTTTGATCGCGATACGTTCAGTCGTTAGCGAGTAACAAGAGGAAGAAAGGTTTTGTGATGACGTCATAGGTGGTCAAGGAGCGAGAGCAGGCTTACATACTACATAGTGCCAAGCATTTCGTTTGTGAGAGGTGCGGTGGCATGTTCTAAGTGCGGTTTCCTTTTCCAGAACTGATTGCAAAGACTTACAAATATCATCTGCATGTAGAAAATTATATCTGATGGTGGGCTGAACAAACGTTTTTATAATATTATAAAATGTATCCTATAAAGCATGAGTTCAGCGTTTCAAAAAAAAATCGAAACCAATATGTAAATAGGTGGCAGACGAGATTGCTTCAACACCTAAGTACCTTTTCTTTAATCATTCTTCCGATTCCCAAACATAAGTATGTTCATTTTCACGTTTTGTTGCAATTTTTAACGCTGACCCTATAATTTTGTGCTTCAAGGTATGTACAGGAGCGCAACATATGAGGCAAAAATGAAATAACATCTGTAAAGTTTGCCAGAATACGAAAAACACTTCACCGGTTAAATTTCTTTTATTCGCATAGCTGCCCGCGGAACAACTCTCATAACCCGTTTCATTATCATTGTCACATGATACAGAGAAATTAAACGATGAATCAATGTCTTGAGGAACAGTCATCGTCACTGATTACTTCTACAAGCCGGAATTTTTCACTCCCTAATTCACAGTGTATAGCTTACTTCTAAAGCAGTATCTTCAGAATCATGAGTGAAATCGTCTCTATTACCCTCTAATGCAGCGTTTCCCAACCTTTTTCAACTTGCGGCACACTATAAGTGTAACTTGAATTCCCGCGGCACACTCATGTAGATATTATTATTATTATTTGTAAATATGAAATATAGTGGTAACTTTTTCTTTGATTACTGATCTCCTTCTCACAGGGAAGAAAGCTCGATCACTGATTTCCCCCCGTGGTATATCATTATGCTTATTTTTTCATTCTAATTTAAAAATAGAAAACAACTGCAATGAGATATGGGACCAAGGCTTTTAAAAATACACTTTTTCTTGAAAACTGTATCCAACCTCTCACTAAGAAGGAAGATCACTAAATAACGAATGAACAAACAAACCTCTTTTACTTTTAAAACACAAATGTAGGTAATTTGCATGCATGTTTACTTTGTCGAAAGGACAGAATGCATTTTAAAATTTTAAGTTACGAAACAGTCTGCAACAATAAAGAAGCAATAATGGTCATAACAATGATAACAAATACTATTTTCAACATTAAAAATGTACAGAAAAGTAACAGTGTGAAAGTCAAAATTGTAGATACATAGTAGAGGTTCATGTTAATGTTAAATATAAATATACATTTTTCTCTATGTCTTGCAATTTGACTGCTACAGAATTAATAATTTGTTTCGATTTCCTCGCGGCACACCAGCGGCCCATTCACGGCACACCGGTTGGGAAACGCTGCTCTAATGCCTCGTCTTGACTACAACCGTCAATTGCTTCTTGTACGATATTTGTACGTTGGTAACTGGACATAGATCGGTGCTTGTTCAATGGCTCGGATTTTAAACCTTTCAGTAATATACTTGGAACAGCATTCTTTCTCAGTTTGCGTGTAAATAATTCTCCTGGCATTAGCCAGAAGTGGATCTAGACGGTAAAAACTCAGCGGGGGAGGGGGGAATCAGAACCCAGACTATGATATGTATATCATCTTTCTTATATAAAAACTTATATATATATATCATCTTCAAATAAAAACTTTCAAAAATATCTAAATAATAGCTTAAATCAATTTTGCAACTCAAAAACTGGGGGGCCTAGGCCCCCGGCCCCAGCCTAGATCCGCCACTGGCATTAACTTTTCTTTCAGTAAACTTGACTTCTCGAAGGCAGGCTCTTTAAGATGTTTGGAACACGAGTGATTTTATTTGGTACATTTTTTTCCCATTGATTTTCTTGAGCCATAATTTATATCGATCTGGTGATTTCTCACGACGTAGAAACGTAAGGAAAGATACTTTATGTCCTCAGCTTTATTTGCACAAGAATTACAACCGAAAACACAGCAGGTATTAGGCATTTCTACTTCACACTAGTGTTTCTTTAAAAAAAAAAAAAAATCCGGAGGGGAAGGGGGAGAAGGGCACTTAGTATTCGGAGAGGCACATTATTTTTACACAGTACTATTATATTTATTATATTATAGATGCATTATTTTGGTCTCCTCCGGGGGAATCTCTCAGAGCTCCGGGAGACAGTGCCACCTTAAAAACATGTCTGGAAGAAACACTGTTTCGCACAACAAACTTAGTTACTGCTCTCTCTACTCTTTTTTATACTACTGCTGTAGGAAAAACAACTAACAAAAACGTCCCTCAAGAATTCAACACAGAGCAAGACTGCTAACAAATCCAAAACACAATCTATTAAATCCAATGCACTATTAAAGTTTTATCAGCTGCGTACAAGGGAGTGGTTGCTGACTCACATTGAGTTTCTCGCGTATCCCACCAGTGACGTCACCATTTACAATTCATCAAAAACAAATGCCTATAGAAGTTGAACGAGACGGCCTATCAAGATATAAAAATATACGGATCTCTTATTTTTTGTTACTCTTTCTATTGCACCAAACTTGTTTTTAACTCGAACTGCTGCTTTAAGAAATGGACCTTCTTAATGAATTCTTGTAATAAATCCTCAAACAGTAAATATCTCTCGTCGAATAAGTGTAGGTCAAACGGGAATAGAAATGAGGGGAATGCCTGTTTCTCCTCAATCTAAGATGAGATAGAGATAATAATGCAAATTAATAATTAGGTCAGTAGATGAAAAGGGAATAGGCCAAACGGGAAGACACCATTGTAGTCTATTGTGATTAACATCAAAACCTCCAATGATAGATTTATACCATTTCCGGTTGGATTAGAGAAATAGGTACAGAGGTGGAACTCATTTTTGGGACCCCAAATTCGTATTAAAAAAAAGTCATTTCTCGCTGTTTGTTAACAGTTTCGTTTCTTGAGGATCAATTGAGACCGGAAGTTTGCAGTGATTTTTCACTTCCGTTTTAGTAGAGAAATAAGAGTGGAGATAGCATATTTCTTTGAGACTTTGAATCCATTCTCAAAAAAGATGTGTTATTGCTCTATTGCAATAACACTAAAACCAGAAATGGTCGGAATAGAAGAATAATGTCGAAGATGTAATCTATTCATGGAATGCTGAAGGCTTATCAGAAAGCCGTTTTTCGTTACGGTACTATTTTTACTCTGATACGTATAGGCCTGTAGACAGACAGAAAACGGACGGACATAGCCTTCTATAAGACTTTTATTTATTTATTTATTTTACGTTCAAATGACCACAGTATTGTAGATTTGTATATGTGGTATAAAATATATCAATATATTTCTATCTGAATAACAAATATACTTTATATACATCTTATTGTTAGTAGACCACACATCTTTTAGTGAGTTTATGTATAACATGTTCAGGTGATTTGATAATACCAGATTATAAATATACCAGATTACTTATGCATAGCACAGTGTAGAAGTGTAATTCATTCGTAGCATAGTTTGGAACTCTAATGATAGTTCTACAATATTATTCGAGTTAAGCGGGGAAAATGTCATAAGATGGGATACATATTAATTGATAGATCGCATTGTAATGTACCACGTGCTTGTGTTTATAAACAATGACACGTGCTCATTTACGAAGGAGTACCACCTCACGTTGGATTACTACAAGAAGCAAACGACGAACCACCAAGACCACCTACAGTCACATTACAACAAGGAAGTAGCAGCGCCTATATAACGGAGAGGATCCTATGGTCAGTCACCAGTCTGCGATTGGTCTCCACTCCACTAGCATGCTTGGACTGTAGGAGAAACCCAATCTCAAAGCCTCTAGTTTGCTTCGGAACTCTAGGTTTCTTCTTTCCTCCCGCTTAGCTCTCCCTAAGCTCTGTCGAGATCCCAATCTCAGTTGCTACCCTGCTTCGGAGTTCTGTGACTCTTAACCTCCTCACTGCTTGCTTCGGACCAGTGGGGTTTCCTTAGCTTGCCCGGAGCTTTGTGGAGATCATGTTCTAAGGCTGTAAGTCCTTGGGCTACCTTTTCTCCATCTCGCATTAGAGAAAGTTATATTAAATTATTTTTGTAAATACTCCTATATTTTATTAAAGTGCTTTCAAAACTAGAAACAAATTGACAGCTCAAAAACACGTACAGATTTGTTTTGAAGAAGGGAATCTACGTCACACAGTTATTGTGGTCACTCAACGAGGGTCGAATCATAAACGTCATTTTAGCAACAGTGGGTGAAGGATTTCCTTGGCAACAGACCTCAACGTTCCAATGTTGCCACCAAATAGTAAACACATGTTTTCAGAATGAAAGAAGTGTCTTTCGTTTGTACGTGGAAGTGATGATAATAATAATAATAATAATAATAATAATAATAATAATAACAGCCCCCCTCCCTTACCAACATGAACAAACTAGGACGACAAACATATCCTTTCATCCGTTCCAAACAAACCAATAGTTAGAAATTCACATTTTCGTTAAGACTCACTGCGCACGAAGTGGTAACAGCGTACCATGTGCTTCTCCAAACGTCAATTTGTTTCTAGTTTTGAAAACACTATAGAAGATTTTTTATAATAAGCCAGTAGTGGGAGTCGGTTTCGGACTGATTTTCTCAAACCTAGCTCTACCTATACGACCTGCACTACCAGAACTTTTACAATATTGAACTGAACAAAATGGTATGCGTGAGTGTAGAAGCTTGTGCGTGGTTTCCAAGAAAGCTCTTCATTATGACACTTGCAAGACGAGAATATAGTATAATTAAGAGAGATTTAGACCAAAATTATGACTACCTCTTAAATTTAATTTCTATTTAACTAAAATATTGTCCAAAAAGAAGATATATATATATATATATATATATATATATATATACAGGGTGGTAAGAAACTATTTGAACAAACTTCAGGAGCTGATTTCCGACACCGAAACTAGCAAAGAAGTCCTCTGAAACTTTGATCAGTGTAGGATAGTTTTGCCGATATAAGGTGCCGAAAGCTTGGGAAAAATGAACTTTAGAGAGCTGTAATTCAAAAACAACGCAACGTAGAGAGTACGGTTTAGAACATGACACTCGAAGTCATACCTGCTCGATTAAAAAATGTATGTTTCAAACCTCCGCAGGATGTGTGCGGGGGATTCCCCAAATGAACATAGGGATTACTTGCCAGGTTATAGGAAATCCATAAGTTCCTTTGGGGAATACCTCACACACATCTGGCGGAGGTTTGATACATACATTTTTCGATCGAGCAGGTATGAGTTCGAGTGTTATGTTCTATACCGCACTCTCTACGTTGCGTTGTTTTTGAATTACAGCCCTGTGAAGTCCATTTTCACACGATTTCGGCACCTTATATCGCCGAAATTATCCCTAACTGACCAAAGTTCCAGAGGATTCTTTTGCTAGTCTCGGAGTCGGGAATCAGCTCCCGAAGTTTGTTCAAATATTTTCTTACCACCGTGTATATATATCTATATCTATATCTATCTATCTATCTATCTATCTATCTATATATATATATATATATATATATATATATATATATATATATATATATATATATATATATATATATATATATATCAGTTAATAAATCACATCAAGATTAACAAAAAATAACATACATATGGGTAAACTCTTAAGTGTAGTTTTCGACGAAAGTTTTTATTTTACTGGAAGAAATATTTATTTGTTTATTTACTGTGTTTGAAGTAAAATACACTTAACTAGCAGGTTATATCCATTATTGTTTGTCTCTAGCTAACAGTGAAACACATGCCCTTTTACATACATATTACTTGTAGTAATAATGATAATAACAATGAAAATAGTAATGGAAAAGTAAACAAATTTAAAGAGATCTGATCATTTACATCGTTTACCTGTATCCTTTTCATAACATTTCTAATACTTTATAATTCTCATTCTGAATTTTAGAAGTAGTACATCTGTAAACTTGTAAAGTAGCAAATTAAAATAGTTGAGCTACGTTAATTTTGAGTTTAGCGTCCCTGTCAGCAGCGAGAGTGTATGAGACGTGGACCTATTGAATAACGTGGCATCCGAACCAGATTAGCTCTTGCCGGGAATCGAACCCAAATCTCCTGCTCCAAAGGCGCTAACGCTAACCACTCAGCCACGAAGAAGCTCTGCAAATTAAAATAATATCAATTGTCATATAACTAAAAAGCAACCTTTGATCATTGTATGCAACTTCAATATACAAAGAGGGTTGTACTGTATGTGCGACACATGCATTTGTACGTGGCGGCGAGTTTTGGAGGGTGGTTTAAAAAAAAATAAATAAGCTGTACAAAATTGAAACTGGAAACACGTATTATTTAAAATTTATATCTGTTGTTGGAATTTGACTTCAAGATTGTTAAATTTACTAATACGATGCATCTATTTGTATATTAGATCCATGAATCATGTTTGCGTTACATTAGTTTATAACTGTGTGAACATTGTTAATGGTAGAACAAGTCAGTTGTAGATTTGTGTAGTCATCATTAAAAAATCCATTGTTGATGTGATCGTCACTTATTTTACAAAGCAGGGGGCGCGGTAACTCAGTGGTAGAGCGTTCGCCTCCGGTGGTTGGGGTCCCTGGTTCGATCCCAGCTCGTGTCGTGTGGACTTTGTGGTGGACAAACACCATGCTCGTGAGTTTTCTCGGTGTTCTTCCGTTTCCTCTCACTTTCTTCATCCACTATTTCATTCATTTATCATCATCACCGTCTCCTTTAGCCTAACTGCCATAACCGTGGGACGTAAAACTCAAAGATTTCTTTTTCATTTTCATTTTGCAAAGCCCATTATTGACGATATGTATCAGATTTGCATATAATAATTGAATTAATTTTCGTATGACATAATAATTATTTTGTATTTACGAACTGTCATCTGTTTCTGAGTAATGTAGATGTCTGATTATTTGTTCGAGAGGCTCCGATCAAGTTGAGTTTCCTACAGAACTCCTACAGAGTGTGTAGCGAAGTATTCATATATTTTAGTGTTGTGTCTTTCCATGTTATACACATTACAATGTGCAGTAATCGCTTAGTAATAGATTTCTTTTTGACTAACTGGTACTTAATCGCCTCAAATACTTTAACTATTTTAGCTTTAGCTTCTTGGAATACAAAATAGATAGTATTATTTTCATCTTGTAATATATGTTCTATACATTCTATCAATCAGTGTTTTAACCTCGTCAACTGATGCCGGAATAATATATAAATAATACATAAAGTATCGCTGAATCGACATGAACTAATTTTGTTTTTCCACCGAACTATTCATGGTGCATAATTTTCACTAAACCTTTATACACATGAAACTAAAAATCTCATTATCATTCAGTGAAATATATATTTTCATTAATGGCCCTAATGTTATACTAGGAATAACGTTCTTAAAGTCTGTTTTTTTAAGATGGGTTCTTTCTAGAGATAGAGAGGTGGCAAATGAAGCCATTGCACGGTTTGGGAAACTATAGCCGCGCTGTAATTGCACTGTATGTTCAGATATAATTACAAATAAATTTCATAAAAGAAAAGCCTTGTGGTAGAGCAGCCTTGGCTGAACCTCGCCCTCAATAAAAAGCTTTATTATTAGTATTATTATTATTTTGAAAATAATAATATTTAAACTTGAAGCCTGTAAGAAAAAGGCTTTAAAAAGAAAATGGAGATGATGTGTCTTGTAGATCTCATTTAGTAAAAAATACACCAACCCTCTGCTTCAATTACACTATTGAGGCAGAGGTTCATCATCGATTCGCACTCCGGGGCCATGATAGCTCATATCGTAAACGTACTCTTCACTGTAAGAAATTAGCGTTTTGGTTACTACGCTAAACACATTGTAAATATGTATTTTACGTAATGTGTCCCGATCTTTTTATTCTGTAATTTGCCATATGATCGCCATGTAAAGACGCAATGGCATTTAAAATAAGTGATCAAACCATGAACACAGTGTCTTAAGTGCATTAGCAGACTTGTTACATGTAAGAAAAACCTCTAATCTCAATAATTTTCTTATACTGTTTCATTTTTTAGTACTGTAATATGAAAATCTTACATGTATTTTACTATTTTGTGAGAAAAGGAGATGAGATTCGACTCGGGGTAAAAAAAATTGTTTGTGTTCATGGTTCTTTACATTATCGAATATACCAAGCTGACTACGCTGAAATAATTTCCGACTTTTTTCCGTACTACTTAAGTTTGTTTAGGCATACCGCGTCGCTTTGAGCCTCAACTGAAGAATTTTTCTGTTTTGTTTCTGTATTTTCGTAAGAAATCATGATTACAGAAGCCAATATATTACACACACACACACACACATATATATATATATATATATATATATATATATATATATATATATAGATAGATAGATAGATATATAAGGTGACTGGTAATTCGATGCATTACTTGCAAGGGAATATTCTACAAGTACTTAGGAGCATTTTCTCCTATATGAACCAGGGGTCGCAAATCAATAGTTTCTGAGTAATTTGCACATATGTGATTTCTTTGAAATTTGCAGGCAAACGAGAGGAGCGCGAGAAAGTTTTATCCTGTCCCACTTCTACATATCGTATAGCGCTGAAATTCTGCGAGTATCATCCTGCATACCTACGTAGGTCATGTGGTAATGTACAGCTATTAACTTTGCACTGTTGCTGTGTTATAGGTCCGAACGTGAAGTAAGGTGTAGTGATCCAAAATCCATTACTGCACTTCAGAAAGCAACTTGGCAACATCGCAGAAGTACTTGCCCCTACGAAATGACTGCAAGGTTGAAAAGAGGTGGAATGAAGATGGTGTGTAGTCAAGAGAAAATGGAGACTATGTCGAATTTCATACGCAGAGTCGTGCAACTGTCTGGCCAACATTCGAGCAGTGAACGGGTGCGTTGTTTTCCAAGAGGCGGACACCTTTTGTCAGCATGCCACACTCTGGAATTTCACAGAATTCCACAACACATGCAGCAGTGAGATATAATATATCCTGATAATTGTGGTATCCTTTGTCCAGAAAGCAAGTAGTAATACCCCATGCGATCTCAAATAAATGTGATAATCACTTTGGTCGCTCAGACTTGAACACGAACTTCCTTTGATGGAGCGTCGGTGTAATCGATTGCTATTTCTTTCTTTCTTTCTTTATGTATGTATGTATGTATGTATGTATGTATTTTTGTAAGGGAATGACTCAAGGAAGGGTTCCGTCCTCCAGCTCCGGGGTCACATCGGTCTTTTAGATGAGTCTAGGATTTGGGAAGTAATGGCCCTAGCCTTCTAGAAGGTACCATCCCAGCCTTCGCCTGGTAGAAGTGAAGAAAACCAGGGAAATCCTAGTCAAACCAATGACAGCGTGCGGACGTACTACCACTAATGTAAGTTTGTGTTCTCTGAGCGACCAAAGTGATGATCACGTGTATTTGAGATCAACATGCGGTATTACTACTTACTTTCCAGGCGAAAGGTACCACAATTACCAGGATATACTATGGTCCACTGCTGCGTGCGTTGCGGGATTCTGTAAAATCTAAAAGCATAGCATGCTGACAAAAGGTGTCTGCCTCCTGGAAAACAACGAACCCGTTCATTGCTCGAATGTTGGCCAGACATTTGCACGACTCTGCGTATGAAATTCGTCATAGTTCGCGTTTTTCTTGCCAGCACACCACCTTCATTCCACCTTTTCTCAACCATGCAGTCATTTCCTAGGGTCAAGTACTTCTGCGATGTTGCCACGCTGCTTTCTAAGGTGCAGTAATGGATTTTGGACCACTACATTTTACTTTATGTTCGGACCTATAACACAGCAACAGTGCAAAGTTAAGAGCTGTACATTATTACATGACATACATAAGTACGCAGGATGACACTTGCAAAATTTCAGCACTCTACGATATGTAGAAGTGGGGCAGGGTAAAACTTTCTTGCGCACCTCTCGTTAGCCGGCAAATTTCAAAGAAATCAGACATGTGCAAATTACTCAGAAACTATTGATTTGCGACCCCTGGTTCCTGTAGTAAAAAATGTTCCAAAATACTTGTAGAACATTCCCTTGCAAATAATGCATCGAATTACCAGTCACCCTGTAATATATATATATATATATAGATATATAGAAGAAAATATAATGCAGTAGTAAGTTTAAACCAAGATATGCTATATTCTAGTCCACTTCCACTTTACTATGTTCCTTGATCCAGTTAATTTGCTTGAAATTACGTCAATTTCCCTCGCAATCTGCTACAAAAATATCTCGAAAGGATGGCTGCCAAGATATACTTAATCAAGCCTAATTTTGTTTTTTGTTTATATTTTTAGGGAACATTTTCATATATGCAATGCTTACTAATCATCCAACTATATCCAAAGAAGGAAGGAAAAATGTAATATTTGCGTAAAATCGTGAATTACAATATATGAGCAAAATTTTGTGCACACGAGTGTACGTTTGTGTTGAGACGTTCATTTTCAGTTTGGCACTCATATCATGGGAGGTGAAAGTGTGGTTGTGGAAGGACCAGATGAATTTAACACTGTTACGCAACGCTAGATGCCATCATGTAGAGTTTCATACGTTTTTGAGCTTCATTCATTATCAATATTTGTTTTCTTCGTATTTCTTCCTCTCCAATTTGGTTGGTTGTTTTGCAGCTTATCGTTCGTTTCAGCACCGAAGCTAAATGAGACGTGGACTTACAGTTTAATGTGAGATTCGAACCACTTGAGTTTCTACCGGGAGTCGAACGTGGGTCTTCTGTACTTAAGGTGCGTACGTTAACTATATAGCCACGGGGAAAGTACTTCCTCTCCCTGTTGTTGGAAGCGTAATGTGTTCGGCGATATTTATTTATTTTATTTTTTAATGTTGCGTTATACAGTTTCTCTATTTTCTGGTAAATTGTTTCATTTCCATGTCCGCAGCAAGATTCTTTTATTACAACTATATATGTTTTTTATTATTATTATTATTATTAATGACCTATTAATCCTATGTTGCTTATTTATTTCAGGACAAGTAAATTTTCAGGACCTGACATTTTCTCTTATGCGCTCCACTTGTGTCCAAAGCTATTAATAGCGCTCCTTCCACATACAAGATATTCTCATATTGACATCATCAACTGGTGCTGCAGAAGTGGTCGAGACTGTTTTAATTTCGGAAGTTGTCATGATGAAGTTAAGCAGTTCGTAAATAGTTTGAAATTTCTTCTACAGTTCGGAGCAACGGGTATTATTAGGCCTATGATTCTTGAAATGGTGAAAGGGCGTTATTATATACCGCAGAGGAGATGGAAAGACCTTATGTCAGTCCTGGGTATGATTTCTATTCTTAAATAATTATGATGTAAACCTTTGTCTTAGTTGTGATTTGCTGTTATATTGTTATTTCAAAACTGATTTTCATCTTCTTTCTTTCTTTTTATATATATATATATATATATATATATATATATATATATATAATATAGGGTGGTCCAAAACCAAATGCAAAAAATCAGCTTGTTCAAAATAATCCTCCACAAGGCACATTTTTCCTCTAGTCATAAGTTAGTTAGTTGCTAAATTTCAGCCCTATTGCTCAATATTTACAGATCGCTCCATTTTAAACATTTTTGCTCGTGCAGTATTACCAATGATCTAATGCTAGAATTTCGGGGTAGTACACGCTGGACCGTTTTCAAAGGTATACGCTGGAGCGTATGCGCACCCCCGTATATACTCGTTTATTCGTAAATTTAAGGTAAATATATACTGCCTTATAAAATATTAGTGGGTAATTAGTATACGCCACATTATATTCCTGTATACTGCAACATTATATGTGTCAAGACTAGTGTTGTAAAGGCTTGGAAAAAAACCGGAAAAATTGAAATTTTCGAATATTTTACTACATTATGCTTTTAAAATTAGAACTATTGGGTCGGCAACTAAGTTCCCGCCGTTTTTAGTGTCAGGCACCCATGCTCCACACTTCTGAACTTTGCCCATCGAGTGAAGATGCTTCTCTACAGTAGTGTGGGAGCAATCCATTGTCTCTGCCAGTTCCCTTGTTGTTTGACGCGGATTTTCATACGAAAGATGGTTCAATCGCTCTTCATCGAACTCAACTGGATGGCCAGGACGAGGGGCGTCTTTGAGGTAAAAGTTTCCTTTTTTGAACTTTGCATACCAATCACGGGCGTTTCTTTCAGCTATAGCACACACTCCATACACAGCACAAATGTTGCGAGTAGCTTCTGCGGCCTTAGAACCTTGATTAAAGGCAAAAAGAAGGAGGTGTCGAAAATGCTCATTCTTCTCAACTTGACATTCTATGTTAATGATCTGTAAATAACAAAAAATGTATCTTAGTAACAACGAAACATATATTTAAGTAGAACAATATATTCTCTTTCGAATGATGTACAACTTCGTGCCGAAAGTATTTAATGTCATACAGATATTTTCAATTTAAAAAACGGCGGGAACTTAGTTGCCAACCCAATATTTTATATTTACTAGTTTACAGTTAAGATCATTGAGTATTTATGTTTCTTGTATTAGAATAGGGAAATTTTGTGGCAACAAATATATTTGCACCACTCCTTTAAAGTTAGCACCGTAATAGAATAGAGTTATGGCTACAAAAGATACGAAAATATAATTCTAGTTAGATAATTAATATAGACGCATGTAAATTATCTTAAGTAATCTTATAAAGTTACCGTTTTATGGCAGGGAAGTGTTAAAATAACAGGGATATAATCATTTTAGTTAATACTAGTGCGTTAAAATCAAATATATATATTTTACGGAGATCCGTATCTTCCTTGTGCTGTGTAAATTTTTTGGAAATTTTGAATCTATTAGAAAAAAATCTTTTGTTCGGAAATATTGGCAAAATCGGAAAATATAATTTAAAAACTATTTCTTCGCCTGATGGTAATCTTATTTGCTGTAACATGTCTGCAGCATATAAATATTTCGCTAGCAGGAAAAATACTTAAATCAACGGCTTTTAATTTTACTTTTTAGTTTTTTTATTTGCGATAAAATAAATCCCTTTTTCTTTGTATATATTTTCGAATACCCGTTCTTCGCACGGGGAGAATACGTTTCATTTTGCGTATAAAGAGCACCAAATCAGTCACCAATGAACTTAGGGACCCCAAAAACTATGAATTTTACACTAGTATCAGTCATTCTCAATTACTTGTACATGTCACCCTCCCCCTTTAGGAATACTAATGGAGACTAAATTTGGATTTAAATTTTATCGCAAATGTCACTGTTCATCTCAGCCACCCCGAAAACTATGGATTCGATATTAATATCGGCCATTTTCGATCATTTTTATATATCCACCCCTTCTCCCACTCACAAGTTGCGGCGCTGAATTTGGATTTAAACGGCATCGGAAGTGTTAATGTTCATCACAGCAATCCCAAAAACTATGGATTCGACACTAATATCGGTTATTTTCGATCATTTGTATATATCTTTCTCCCCCAGGTCACGGCGCTGAATTTGGATTTAAGCGGCATTAGAAGTGTAACTGTTCATGCCAGCGACCAGAAAAACCATGGATTCGACACTAATATCAGTCATTTTCGATATTTTTTATATATCACTTCTTCCTCCTTCTTAAAGTTTCGGCGTTGAATTTGGACTTAAACTGGATCGGAAATGTCACTGTTCATCTCAACGACCCTGAAAGCTATGGATTCACAGTAATATCGATCATGTTGCACCATTTTTTTGTACTTTCCCCTCCCCCAATTTGGAGGGATAAATTTGGATCTAAACGACATCGGAAGTGTTACTGTTCATCTCAGCAACCTCGAAAACTATGGATTTGACACTAATGTTGGTAATTTTCGATTATTTTATATATCTCCCCTCCCTTTCCTTCAAGTTGCAGTGTTGAATTTGAATTTAAACTTCATCGGAAATATCACTGTTTATCTCAGCAACGCCGAAAACTATGCGTTCGACGCAAAGATCTGTTCCACACTTCCTTCCTCCAAGTTGCACCTTCAAAGTGAAATGGTAAAATATATATACCAGGCTCGAACCTCATCTATGTTGAAAATTTTTATCGAGATCAGTCTGGTGGTTCAAGATTTGTTAAATTACAAATATAGTGTCCTTCATTTTTATATATTGTATATAGATAATTTGTCGCCCTAGAAAACAGGTATTTGTTTACAAACAAAATTTTGTACATAAAGTTTATATTAAAGTTTGTATTTGGATATTAAAAAATAGTAATTATATGTTTTAGTGCATGAGTATTAGTGAAATTTGCCTACTGCTGTCTCTTTTAAGAAGTAATTTGGTTAACATTAACAAAATTTCACCAATCAAAGATCACATTAAGAACTCAGTTTCATTAAAGAGCCCTATTTGTTGCAACAGAAACGCTTCATGGTGGTAGATGTGTATGGAATTGTAAAAGTTCTGTAATTAATGCACAACCAGAAGTAAACGACTAAAAGGCACATAAAGGAAATGAGTGCAGACTATTAATTTTTATGAATAACTACTACAGTTTTATTTTCGAATGCTTCTTTTTTTTTTAAATATTCACAATATTGAAATTTCTCAACATAACATTTTTCACGCGTTCGAAAAAAAAAACAACGGTTCCATTACTAGTAAAACTAATCTAATACAAAGATTTTTGTTATTTTCCCAATTTTTCCAAAATTTCCGGAAAGAAACCGGAAAAAACGGCTTTTTACCAGCAGGTTCAAAATTTCCGGAAATTTTACAACACTAGTCAAGACTACAATGTAATTTAACACAGTAGCTGTGCTAATAGCTGGATAGATATATGATCGTAGCTATCAACGTGGATGGATCGAAAAGCAGTGCTGATCGTATAGGTATTATTGTAACAGAGAGTGGTAAAGAAAAATTTCTGGCAATTTTTAAAATGGAGAGAGCAACAGGAGAGAAACAGGCAGAGGCTTGTGTTGAAGTATTTCAGAAATGAAATATTACGTCACGTATTAGAGGTCTCGTATTTGATACAACAGCCAACAATACAGGTCTACATAAAGGGGCATGCATTAGAATTGAAGATGATTTAGGAACTGAATTGGTGTGGTTTGTATGCCATCATCATGTTGCAGTGGTAGTACTGTCTACTGTCTTCAAATACTTCTTTGGTCCAACAGAAGGTCCATCAACAGCATTGTTCAAACTATTTCACAGTGGTCACTAATAAATCAGGATGATTTCGCAAAGGCAACTGACAACCCATTTGAGATCCAGTGATGCGCAGACTGCGTTATGAGATGTTAAAGTATTTACCATCTGTATTCATTGCGTGTTCCTACCTTTCGCCTCCGCCAAGTGAACTTTGTGGTGGACAAACACCGTGTGCGTGAGTTTCCTCAGGGTTCTCTCGTTTCCTCCGACTTTCTTCATTCCACCATTTCATTCATTTATCATCATCACCGTCTCCTTTAGCCTAGCCGGCATAAGCGTGGGACGTAAAACTCTGAAAGATTTCATTTCATTTTCCTACCCCTCGCCAGATGAGTACAGAGCGCGAGAGATAGCATGAACTCGGAGAAGCGGGAGGTATGAAGAACGCTGTCTTGCGAGGGTGAAAGTGGAGAGAGAGGGAATATTTTTGGTATTGTTTCTAACGCATGCTGATACTAACATTAAACGTAAGTAAAAACAATGGATAATAACTAAATGCAGGGACGTACGCAGGGGGTGGGTCTTGGGGGTCCCCCCCCCCGAATTTTCGATTTTTGTGTAAATTTAGCATAATTTTAGGAATTTTAATATAAAATAACCTCATATTGAGTTTGGACCCCTCCCGAAATAAATTCCTGCTTACGCTACTGACTAAATGTAACTTATATATATTATGATAGGCTTACCTGTAGCTTCAGGTACTTATAAAGGCTCAATACTGTCCATACAATCCATCTCATCATCTTCGTCTTCTGTCTCGTCGTCACTTTCTTCTAAGGAGTCACTGTTACTGTCACTGCCCTCAGCCAAGTTTATCGTAATGTTTTCAGTAAGAATGTCTAACTAAGGTTCCATTTGTAAATATGCTTGTTCACATCTTCGTACTTTATCACACCTTGCCTTCCACTCTTCCGCTGTTATCATTGTAAACTTCTCTGCGGCGAGTTTCATCGCATAGTTAAAGGAAAAAGTGGTATTTCTTACTGCTACATATTCTTTGACTGCAGCCCAAATCAACTCTATCGGGTTTAGATCAGGATGATAGGAGGCAAACGAAGAACTTAATGTCCATATTCAGCAAGGAGCGAATCTACTTTAAATGTCCGAAAACGAGCTTTATTGGCTTTGATTAAATTATAAAGTTCTGATTTGTACACAGTTTCTCTAAAAGGAATATTGTCTTACAAGCCAATCGATCATTACATCTTTACGGGGTGATGATGTCGGTGAAGGATCTAAATAGACATTGTGATATGGTGCATTATCTATCACAAAAACTGAATTACTTGGCATGTTAGGAATTAGCCGCGACTTCAACCACGTTTCACAGTTTTCATAATACATGTCATCGTGATAATCGCCAGATTTCGTTCCAGATTTGAACATGACTAGCGTGTCTGGAATAAAACCGTTTTCTCTGCCAGCATGCATGATTATTACGCGTTGTCTTTTAGAAATTGGCGTGAGTAAACCTGTATTATTCTTATCGCTCCACGCGTATTGTTTTGTGTGCGATGAATGCAAGTATGTCTCATCCATGTAAATTATGGGGCAGTTCTGCCTTCTGTAATGATCTATACCTCGCAAATAAGCCAATATCTTTGACCGAAATTCATCTTTTTCAATAAGTAGTCGTCTGTTGTTTTCAGCTTTAATTCATCTAAATTCTAAGGAACGGATTATTTTCCGTAAAGACGCAAGTGCTTCTATTAAAATTAATCTTTTCTCGAAGTACTCGCAACAGTGATATTACAGAAGATCGTTGACCGTGAACAATATGAAATTCATTAATTGTACGACGAATAACGCATTTGTCAAAATCATCCGGCGAGATTTTTGTTCTTCGTTGTACCCGTTTTTTATTCGGAATGGAAAAGCTCGTTCCCATGATGATGTTTTTTTTCCCGCTCACTCAATACACGTTTTAGTGTATTTACTGAAACACCGGTTGCTTCAGATACTCTCATTTGCACTTGCTTTACGTTAATTGGATTTCCACAGTCAGCTTCTCTCTTCATAAAATCATAAACATTAACCAAAATCTCTCTGCTTTGGTTGTGAATCACTTTCGTTCTTCCAAGTTTCCCACTCTTCTTACCCTCCATTATGATTTAGAAAAGCAACACACAACACAGACTAAAACAGCACAGAATTATACACAAAGAACCACACTTCACTGAACACAAGAACACTGTGTCCAGTTCGGCTTCTTCATTTGCCTCTCAAGACGCCCCCATCTGTGTCATAAATAACCACCCCGGGAGGGAGGGTACCAATAGGACCACTTTGTTTTACTAGCAAAAGTAACAAACTTTCCTGTATGAGGGGGGAAGGAGTTGACAAGTCTGTAGCTACGATTTCCCTAAGGCTATGACATGAGCCGTGGTCCGCAGAATGAATGGATTACAAATATAGGTCGTGTTATGTGCTGTAATTTTTACTTACTTTAGCTTACTTTACGATCATCATGCATTTAAAAAAAAAAAAAAAGAAAGAAAAAAACCAACAATATACGAGTAAGGAAACATTTAACACGCCGAGTGCATTTTTGCATGTTATTAAATAAATAGGCTACTTTATTGTTCAGATGTTTCTAAATGAAGGTGAGAAAAGAAATGCTGCAGATTGATTCAAAGTGTGTTTGTCATTCCTTTCCAGAAACACTTAAAGTCGCCAAATTCTAGGTCACCATTGTGGCAGTTAGCAACACTACTAAGATTGCCTGTTCCCTTCAAGTGTGTTGGTTGCGGATTTTCAAGATCATAGCTCATGCTATCCTTCGCGCCCTACATGTCCAGGATGACTACTGAATCTGCCCTCATCTGAAAAGAGAATGCAATCCTATTCCTCTCCGGCCCAGTCCTGATGCTCTTGATACCATCGCAAACAGTGATGTATGGATGTCAACGATACATAATGTACTTGTCGTCGGACAAAGAGACCGCTCTTGCGCAGTCGATGTACCTCTGTAAAGCGTTTGATGAACGCCTTGCAGTCCTATTAAATGTGTTTGCAGTGGCATTTGCTGTTTGACGTCAATCCTTTGTTGCCCATTGCACAATGTAGGAGTCATCCGCTGCTGTAGTTGACGTGGTCGAGCACCACGTATCCTACGCAAAGCATTGCTTGTGGCTCGGAATGCTCCTCATCTTGCTCCCTGTAAAAGAATGATGTAGGCAATACCAATACTACACTCGTCATACGTCGTCGTTCTTCAAGTTTACCGATAATTCTTCCCCGTGTGAATTCATCCAAATGTTGCTTCCAGATAATATTTCAAGTAACACCACACAATTCTCTTAACAGCTCTCTGATTGACATCCACTGTCTCGCCCCTTTCATTCAATTGCTTCGTGTCGGGAAAGCAGATACATTCGGCGGTACGGTCGCGGCAACATCTTGCTCCCTGTGCACGTGGAAGGCCTCTGGCAGCATGCCGTAGGGCTTTGATCGGGAAGCAATTATTGAACTTCTTTTTTCTACATCCGATGACGGGGTAGGACATACCAGACGCCGCTCGTTCAATTGGGTGATGCGTGATCAGCGCATCAGTTTTCAGGCGCTATTTTCCTTTCTGAACAGAAGTTCGATAATCGTTAATTTATGTATCTGCCCAGTTGTCTCATTATGCTTGGTCAACAAAATGTTACTGCTCCCATCGCAAGTAGAATGTAGAACAAGGCACACCTAAGTTGCGCGCATTACGAACTCGGATAAGTGGGAGCTCAATAATATTTGTTTTGAAAACTTGCACATTCACTTTGTTTTTAAATGCTTTCGCATCCGCATACGGCAAAATTTGATACATATGCTAACCAGAAATAGAGATGGAGATTAGTGTATTACTTCTTTCTCCGTCTTTTCCCACTTGTATTTTCTTTAGGATTTTCCACTTATTCCCATTGCTTGGGTTTGAAATTTGCCAAGAATAACAAGATTAATTTATCCTACCCCTACGATTTAAGAAAAATGTTTTACGATAATTTTATTTAAAAAATTATTTGATTTTAACACAATATGATGTATGTCTTCTCTGAAATGTTCCCACAATCTTCATTACTTAAGATTAAAACTGTGTATTCGCTACCTATTCGTACTGCTTCTATAGTATTCTTGGCATGGACGCAGTGTCACAAGAGATTTTAGGGCTTGTGCCGTTTAGGATTTGTGTAACAGTTGATTTTTAGATTTTGTGCCGTTTAAGGTTAGTGCCGCATCCCCAGTTTAAAGCAACTTTTAGGGTGAAGCATTTTGACAGTCTGTTAGAACATCGCGTTATGACTTTGTAAGTCCAGAAGTCTCAGTAAAGTGTATCTTCGTAGGTTTCCACTGCGAATGCTCCTTAACACCGGTGATTCTTAATAAAACGTCCTGAATAATCATAATAATTTATATTATAATGATGAACAAATATGAAATAGACCAAGTATTAATATCAAACAGCTAGAATTAGTCGCAATAACAAACATCATTAACATCAAACATTGCAATAGAATCATTACACCAGGCCAATTAGGTTTGAAAATAAGACACTACAACAGACACTTTACCCTGTAACAAGAGAGTTCACTCAATCATGTTTGGTGCAGCTGGTAGCTAGTGACTCTAGTCGAGTGATTTGACATATTCGGCTGCTGATCGCGTGGAACTGTTAGACGTTGGTTTGAGTGCCTCTAAAGTGAATCGGAACTTTTTAACTGTCCTTAAAGATCCTGTTTCCCGGTCCCTGTCAGCTTCGATTAACTTGAATTTGGATGAGAGATGAGTTAAGTGACAATACAGCAAACAGAGTCCCTTTATAGACAAACTTGTAAAATTGAAGAAACAAAAGAAGAAAAAAAGAATTTTTTTTATTCTTCTTCTTGTTTAACTCATTTTATAGAATATGCTGAAAATTTCGAACCAACAGCATTTCACAACAATTAAAGAAAGAAGTATAATTTAAATATCTTTTGTTAAACATGAAAAGATCCTACTCGTACTAATCCAACAATTATGTAGACTACTGATAATTTATATGCAACTATGTACTCACGCAATTTACATTTCCGAGATCTTAGTTTTGGTGATCAAGTGTATACAACATTGCGCAGTGAAAATCCTAACTGTTGTACTGGGTATTACTGCTACTTTTCTGATGTTCTGCGTCATATTTGTCACTATATTGTTGATCGGTGGATTAGTTAATTGGAGTTTAAGATCCCTTTTCAGTACCAAATTTATGCGACTACACTGTAAAGCCTGGACACATTCAAACTGAGCGCTACGATCTTTCAGTTCTTCCCAGTAGAGGCGCTAGCAGTGATTGCTAGATGAGAAAGTGAGCGTCTGGTAGTGAAAAGACGAAATAGTCCGAGAAGGGGGAGGGAACAGTAACCTTAAGTGATTTTCTCGCCTATTACTTGTGGGGGAAGAGAATTCGAACGACACGGAACTCCAAGCTTCGACTTGTAAGAACGATTTACATATATTAGAATATTGGACGAAACAGCGTTATTCGCTACCTGTACGCGCTGATTCTTTTATATTTTGAACACAGATGCAGTGTTCTTGGCACGAGAGTTTTAGACTTAAATATGTTTTCAAATATTGGCTTGTTGTCTTTTAGAATGTCTACTCTTCTTCACTTAAAAATAAACGGCGATTAATAAATTTGAGAACTTCTCGATGTTGATCAACCTTAGGTCTTCTGGGGTTTCGGACTTGCTCGGTTTAGGGTTTGTTCATGTCAGATATACAATGGGGACATTAAAACTTCTGATGCGACTCTCTATAAGGTTTTACTAAGAATTAGTGTTTTAATAATGTGTAGTATCAGTCAGATTATTTAACTTATGTTGTATGTCCTTTGACAGGGGAGCCAAGCAGTTTGCAGGATTTATGTAGAATAGAAATTAGGCGATGGATAAAGAAGACAGTGACAGAAGGAGTGTCTCTGGAAGAAGCTGTGAAGAGATTAAAATTACCTGAACCAGTGAATAAGTTTCTTTTATATAAACAACGTTATTCGTATATACCTCCACATGTAGAAGTTAATGAGTTCAGGGACTTTTCGAGCAATTGGTGGTATGATTATGATTCTGAATGATTGAAGGGATCACCTAGGTGATCCAAATTATTGTGATATTAGACATTTTCTTGGTTGTACTGGTCATTCCAGTGGTATAGTTTACAGAGTGGAGACTAAATATTACGGGAATACAGAAGAAATAAAAACAAGTAAAGGAAGGAGACAGGATTATAATTTGATATGTATGCTGGAGTCCTGATTGTTGTAAGCTGTTTGTTATGGACCTGTGATAATAATAATTCATCTTGCAGTAACATTTTTTAAGTCTAAAGTAAATTATATGTCACAACACAGCAGTTTATAATTGTAACACAATTGTCAACAAACATGTAAAAGAAAATATATATTTTTATCAGAAATAAATAATAATAAAAGAACACGTTCAGGATCTTGAGATTTGCAGTATTTAATCCAGTTGAGTATAATCTATTGCATTGTGTTTCTGATGTGTGAAGATGAATCAATATTAGATGGTTTTCTCGATACTCCATACGAATTGCCGTTAAAGTTATTACTAAGTTAAAACCATGAAGATGTCAAAATCGGGAGGAAATTTTGTTGAAACATACATTAGAGAATATTCTGTTTTTACATACGCAATAAAAACGTCTCGTCGTCAGCAATGACTTCGAGCGTAGTGCATGCAAACGCTTCTCGTTTTGGTCGGTCATCAGGCTTGAGTTCGTGTACAAGTGCAGTCAATGGTAAAGCACTTTGTGAATTGTCGAACGTTTCATATCAAGTTCTCTCACTGCTTGTCTCACCAACTTCTGTGGACTCCTTTCAAATGACACCCGCACATTTTCTACAACCTGATCATTGATTCTGTCTTTACCACCATCGTGTTCTTCCATAACATTGCCGGTCACCAAAAACTGATCACACCATTTCTTTATAGTCTTGTATGACGGAGGATCCTTGTACACCCGACGAAAGTTTCGTTGCAGTTGAATAACTGAATTTGTTTCAGCATACAACTACACCACTGTACACGCGCCTTTACAGTCTCCATTTTCAAACAATCGATTGTTGCAACGCTACTACGGCTATTGCGCGCACTAAAACACTACGATATAAACTTTGTGATTTGCTGCTTCTGCTCCTTCACGAATGACAGCTGTGCAATCTGAAATGAATAAGTGGACACTGTACTTAGCAAACGTGTGTCGTTCGTAACTAATAGTTTAATTTGTCAACTTTAGATGAAGGACTCGTAACGGAGTGATATCGAATGAAACTGCAGACTTGAGTTCGAATCCCGAAGTATCAGTTTCCTTCATCACTTATTATTTAGGTAGTTATTATTGTAATTCTATTATTATTATTATTATTATTATTATTATTATTATTATTATTATTATTATTATTATTATTGTTGTTATTAACAATTATTCCATCCCTCAACATTTGACAGATTCAAATTGTTTTACATTAGTTATTGTGACGGAAAATAAAACGCGACTTCTGCGAAAATTTTATTCATACGTTGCAACAGCTGTAACTCTCCAGTTATTCGCGGCAAACACAGCTATTTGACTAAAATACTTTACACTAAAATCAAAACTGTAGGAATCACAAGGAGGCGGAGAAATGCTCCCCCTACTGAAGGAAAATGTAACTCTTTATATTTTCTGAGAATATGGTAAGCTTTTAGGTAGTTATTCCCTCCTCCTAGTGTATAGAAAATATTTTTTTTAAAAAAAGTATGGTTCTTAGTTAATATAGATAATAATAAAATGTTGAAACGATATGTTGTATTTTTGTGTTCTATTATTGCCTAATGATATATAAGCTCTAAAATACGCACGTGCTAGTGTGCTGGTGCAGTTGTCGCAGGAAGTTATGTCAATAAGAGTAATGAAAGAATTTTGGAAGGGCGAATTCTGAAATTGAGTGTCCATTAACAACCAAGTGGATGTCAATTGCTTATAATTTGTCGTTCAAAGTGCAATGAAAACAACATATTTGTCAGCTCAATGGAAATGGAGAAGAGAGTGCAGAGGCATACACCGCCTCAATCCAAAATATAAGTTTTTTTTTTTTTTTTTTTTTTTTTTTTTTTTTTTTTTTTTTTTTTTTTTTTAGTATTATTTCAATTACAGGCCACCAAGAATATTATTTGTTTAATAACCTAGACCAATAATAATTGCTCTTAGTTTATTGTTACTGCAATCTACTTAACTCGTCAACACCCATAAGTAAATAAAAGTGATTTTTTCTTGCACTTTTTCTTGCACTAGTACATGTTTTAAGTGGTTTGGGCTTACTGATTGTAAAATATGTCTTATTCAGTTCAAATACTACTAATAATATGGGAGTGTCATCCCTAGGTGATACTGAACATTATAAGAACAATTTCAGAGGATATCTTTCTCAAAAGATATATATTTTGACATCGGAACATTTTAACAAATTAACAGTTGTGTTTCCATGTAGGCCAAAGAGATCATATATAGTACCTCACAATACACATTACAAACTACTATATTATTGTCATGCTATTTTACAATAATTATGTCTTGTGTTGTCTTGTAGGAAAAGCATCCCCTTTTCTCTTTTTTCAGAGACTTTGAATTTTTTACCGGACAGTTTTGCAAACGATATTCTTTGATTGTTCGTGTACTTCCAAATCCTTTTGCAGTAAGTAGTAACAATAATGGAAGCGTTATAAAATAATTGTCAAAGTAGATTGTATGGGACCAGTGATTCTGGTAAACGTCTTATCATTTCCAAAACTACAGACGGACCTAAACCAATTTCATCCTGCTGACGAAGTTGTGAATATTTAGCTCATTGGTATGGCTCGAATGAAATCAAATATCCAATACGAGTACCGACCATATCTTATAACCGAATCGCCACGGTTTTCCATGGATATGCTGTTTAGCTCCGTGATGTCCATAGTAAGGCACAATTGTCTCATCCACAGAGACGCGACTGTATGATACGTTTTCAAAATTACACAAAAAGGTTTGGTTTAGTAGCGTAAAACACTGTCTTAGTTTAGCATATCGGACGTCCGGTGGTAAGTTCATGTTGTCACAGACGTGCAAGTACTTCTTTATTTCAAGGAATCTATTTCTTCGTATGCTGCTAGCTACCATTTTATTGTGTGTGTCTAGTCGTATTTCCCAGAACATGCCTATATTTTTGGAGCTAAGTATCCTGATAGTAGGAGAATTGCAATGATAACTTTTATTTCTGAAGTTGTAACGTTTAACATATGGTTTCTTTTCATAGCATACAAATTAGATATGTCTGCAATAAAATGTGCAATATCGTCCGAAATCATTAGTTCAAAGAACTGTACTGCCCCCTCACACATATTGTTCAAGATCTGTCACTGCTTAACATGTGTAGCTCTTGCAAGAGAGAATATAAATGTGCTTGAAAATAGTCGCTCCGGCAAAATGCAGTATCATTACAAATGTAATTTTGGAAGCCAAAACCATAACTAATGAACACAAATTGGCATTGTAATACATTATGTATGTTTCTATATTAGATATACGAGATTTAAGATATGTGCGTATTTTTTAGACGACATGATAACCTCTTACGTGCGCACAAGTGCGAACTTCTGCATCCCAATGACATATAGATGGAAATTATTATTTACCGATCATTCACCAAAGGGTCCTAGTGAACCACAGTAGCACACAAAAAAGTTTCGTAGTCGACGTATTGTACGGTTAAACAGATGCCTTTAAGTGTCACCTGTAGGTGACACTGGGGGTCGACGGGTTAATATCCTTGTGCTCAAGTAATCAAATGACTATTGGCTAACGATTGATTTTTGGTTGTGATCATTTTTCAACGGTCGACTATACGTTAATGATGCCCGCTTTGCGTTATAAGTTTTCAACCAACCAATGTTCACAGAAAAATCAACCAACTTGACAACCATTTTTCAACGCTGGGCAAGCGGTTATATTAAGTGTATTTCATCATAAAGCTACTGCTGCATAGAGGCGTATAGGTGCACCAGATCTGGAACCTCAAATTTCGTAACGTTTTTAAATAATATACGTGTGTTTATCTACACAAACTCACTGGAGGTCACGCAATCCGTGACTCTTTAATCCTTGATAGTCTACACACACACACAAATAACCAGTAGCTTTGGTTACATTGGTAATTTTGAATACACTTTTTTTTTCTTTATCGCTTACATACGTAAATAACTAACTGATCACACACGTATGAAAGATTAAGCTTAATCTATATATTAATAGCGGTGTCTCTGAACAAAAAACTTCAGGCCTAGAAGTGTATTTAGCTATTCACTTTGATGATAGAACTTTGGGGAGAGGGAAATTATAAAAAAATAAATAAAACTTAATAACACTTCAACTAAACGACCAATCTCGATCAAATTTTCAGCATAGATGATGTTTGTGCCCGGGATGGATTTTACCATTTCACTTTGACGGAACAACGTAGGGTTTGGGGAGGAGGGGAAGATATGCAAAAATCAATAATAAATATAAAAATAAAAGTGACCATGTTCGGGAGTTAATAACTCTTGAACCACCCGATCGATCTCAATCAAATTTTCAACATAGATGAAGTTCGAACCTGGGAGCTTTTTATTATTTTATTTTGATGGTAGATCTTAAGAGAGGGGAGGGGAAGAGGGTAAATGTATGAAAATGAATAAGACTTAATAACTTAACCCGATCGATCTTGATCAAACTTACAACATAGATGAGGTTCGGACCTGGGATGTTTTCATTATTTTACTTTGACGGCACAATGTAAGGGAGGGGAAGGGGGAGAAATATATGTAATAAAAATAAAAATGATTGTCTTTGTGACTTCATCACTGTGTGTACAAATTATGTACTTGGATGCAACAGAGTTTAATTTGATATTTTAAAATAAAAAGTAAGAAATACAACGATGCGCAGTGGTATATTTATATTGTCTTCAACGGCTTCCTATATAATTTCGATAGCGGATCTTATTTACCAATTACATTACCTAAAAATATTCAGAAAATAAATATAATAATATAACTACTGCATCCAAGTTCACAATTTGTCAGTTTCCTGAAAATAAGATTAGTTTAACATTGTATAATAGTAAATGTTAAAAATTTTGTTCATGGAATGCTACAAATCATACCCATGTGCTTGTAGCATTTAATGAACACATTTTTTAATTTATGAAGATTGTTTATTAATTACAAAATTTGGCTTTACAAATATATATAAAATAAAAAGATATTTTAATGATATATTCCTGAAAATATATCAATGTCGGTACAACAATTTTTAGTTGTTTTTGTACTTATAAATTTATCGTGATGCTATGACTGATTTTAAAAATATAAATGGCAGCAAGCATTTCAGGTGATCGTTGGAGACGTTCACAGATGGTGAAGGAACAGTGAAGTATTCTGCGACCGACGCGTACAAAAAAATCTAAGAACCATTCCTTTTTTTAGTACTACTTCTGACACCAAAATTAATTTTCATTATGTTATAACAGCATTGGAGCCTTCTCACTGGTAGAGTTCATAGCACGCCCATGGAAAAAATGGCAAATGGAAAAATAACAAACGGAAAAAATGGCAGAAGAAAAGAGATTATCAAAATATACATTGAACATAGATTTTAAATACTCAAATAGACTCGGAAGAAGCATGTCATCTATCACGTAGTCATATGAATCGCACACAATAATTTGGAGTATGTTGTAATAGAATCCATATCTATAAATTAAACAAACATACATATTGCCCAAGTACATACGGATATATTACATATTACTCTTAATTTACTGTATTAGACGTGTTTAATAAACGTAACAGACGAACCTCGTGTCATGCATCATGTAGTCGTCATTCATACTCAAAAATTTGAGAAACATGTTGAATGAATATACATAGCACACATGAGCGGAGTTAGGAATTGTCTGCTGGGGAGGCACTGTAAATACAAATGAGAATTGAAAGATCTTATAGGTGGCATTTTTATTTTTTGTCAAAAAGTTGGGGGCTCCGCCTATGATAGCACGTCAAACAAATATTATAGTATTTTAGACTCCTTTATTCTTTAATAAATGTAATTATATACGTTGCCAAATTGTTTGTTTTCAATTAATAACAAAATATCAATCGCCACGTCGTAATACTCATTATACCACATCACTCTATTCTACATGCAATACTGTGATATATTAGATACACATGTTTAGGGATTGAGGATTTAGAATTCTGGGCTCTCGACATCTAAGGCCATTTAGCCCGTCAGGTTTTGAGGGATGACGTCCCTCGGCGAGCACATCATCCGGGGAAAGGAAAGGAATAATGGATTGGGGAGGAAGGAAGCGGCCTGGGACCTATAAGTTAGGTACCACCCCGGCATTTGCCTGGTGTGAATGAGGAAAACCCAGGGTGGCTGGCCTGAAAAAGCATTTCACTTTTTCGACCGAGTGCTCCCACCGGGAATCGAACGCGGGACCGCTCGCACCGAAGGCGAGAGCGTTAGCGACTACGCTACGCGGGGCCACATACAAATACAATACTATTTGTCACAACTAATAAAACATTGATCGTCATGTCATACTCATTACAATAAATAATTCTATATTTATTACAATTCTATGATATACTATATACACACATGTTTACATACAGGGTGGTGTATTTAAAATTTGCCATCCCCTGTATCTTCAAAACGACTGCGAATATGAGAAAACGCGAAAACACGCCTATCATTATTTTAAGGGGTTTGAATTTATAGCTATAAAGGGTCCACTCCAGGCCACCTTGAAAAATTACGTGGGGTAAACTTGAAAATTTTAAATGGCGATGGGGGTCAAGAGATATTTCTTTGGTAAGATCTTGACAAGAGAAATATTTTGTCGAAAGTTTCAAGTCGCTATGTTGACTCCATCTAAAATGGCGAGGGTTCACATTTCGTGTCCATAAACTCCGTTGCACCCCGTGTATCTGCGAAACGACTGCGAATATGAGAAAACGAAAAAACACATTCGTCATTATTTTAAGGGATTGAAATTATGTGTTATAAAAGGTCCACCCCAGAACTCCCAAATAGGGGTACGGGAGTAAACTTGAAGATTTCAAATGGCAAAGGGGTTTGAGTAGTTTGAACGGGCTCGACAAATGAACTTTGGTGTAAGTTCTGAACTTGCTAGTTTGCCGAAGTCTAAAATGTCGGTGAAATCAAATTTCGGAATGAAGGCCTTTGATGACTTTTAGAAATCTATGGTTTGTGAATGTAGTGCTTCTACTTTTTTTTAAAAAAAAAAAATATTTTTAGGCAGGGTGTAAGTATCGTAAAAACTTTTGTAAAACGAGAAAATGATAATTTATTTGTTTGAGACTTTAGTTCTGTGTATCTTGCCCCAGATTTTGTAAACTGAGGCGCATGTTGGTGTTATATTGTATTGTCAATAGAGTAAGGTTTTAAGAAATGGTTATTTCAGAAGTAGGAATAAAGAGTTGCGAAAATATAGACATCAGAAAGAGGGATCAGTACTACCAGAGCGTAGAGAAGGGGTAATCACTACAGGTTTTAGACATGTAGGACTACGTAGTTTCGCTGATTGAAAATTAAACCACTCGCGTGCACAGTCTCAAATGACCTTCCAATTAGTTACATTGGCGTGAATCAACCTTTGCATAAACATCTTACTGTGTCACTGTTCGTTCTGAGATTTGCCTTTAGGCGCACCAGTCGAAGCAGAGTTGACTACACTGGTTGAGTGCTCGGCCAGGCAAGTTATCCATTTGACAGAATTGAGTTGAGTTGATTTTGAGGTTAGCGTCATTTTCAGCAGCGTGGCTACATGAGACGGGACCTACTGATCAACGTGGAATTCGAACCACTTGAGCTCCCACCGGGAATCGAACCCATGTCTCCCACGCAAAAGTTGCGCACCCATTTGACAGAGACAGGCTTAAGACCAAGAGAAATTAGGCTTACGCAAGCAATTAAAAGTACAATTGCCTAACCTATTTGGACATTTGGATGCTATTTTACTTAGCAAATTTAACCTAGAACCATAACCGAAAAGGCCGTATCCATTTTTATTTATTTATTTATTTTGCCTGTTTTGACTTACATTCACATTTCTGTTACGTTTTGATAGCACTGATTCTGTGCAATACATGTTGATCAGTGAAGCCATATCCAGCATCTTGGTACTAAATTCGGTTGCCCCCAGCAATGAATGTAGTCTCGGGGTCCCATTATTGGAATGAAACTAACAGTATTATAAAGTCCTGTTTGGAGCCCTTTGTTTGTGGCCTAGTAAGAATATATTTCAATAGTATGAAGAATGGGGTCCCAGCATCATATTGTCTATATGTGTATTGGGGCTTCTCAAATGCCGAAATGAGACTGATTTCATGAAGTCCTGCTGGGGCCTTCTGTTAGTCATTTGACAACTTTATAAAGCAACTCCCCTCCCCCTAGCAGTACCCTAGTAGCAAAATCGGTTAGCCCAACGTTGGGAAAATGATGACAATACGACATACAACGTTGGTCCAATGTCAGCTTTGGCCACTTTGACAACCATTTCCCAACCAAAAGAGCGGTTCCCCGACATTTGGCCAACCCTAAAGTAACGTATTTTTTGTTTGGGAAAAGATTCCATTCTAGTATCGTTGCGTGAAGTTCGGGAGAACAGTTTGTTGGCCAACCAAAGATTTAATGAACGTTGGGCCAACGTAAGTTTTTCCGCTATAGGCTCGCACCGACTATCACCCACCATTGTGATCAAATCACACTCAATCCCCAACGGTGGGCCAACCAACCTTGCTACTAGGGTAAACAGTGTGGAAGAAATCTGAATTACTTAAGGATTTGCGGTTGCTAGATCCTAAATTTTTCAACGAAATATAGAACGGCTTCCAGAAAACGCATTTGCAGCGCTTGCAACAAAGTTAGATCTCAATAAGGCTCAAGTATCGAAAGAACTAGTGCAATTCGCACGAAGCCTTACGAAACACAGCATTTGCCATCATTCTTATTATTCTTTTCTGTATTGTAAAAATTACTTTGACTTTGTGTGTCTTTCCCCAAAATATAATGCCATATGTTAAATTTGACTGGAACAATCCAAAGCAAATTGTTTTTGAAGTAGACTCTTTTAATACATTTTTAAGTACTTTAATTGCGAAATAAATTTGATTTAATTTTTACTAAGCTTAGTTATTTGTACATCCCTGGAGAGATTTTTATCTATCCAAATTCCTAACACACACAGTCTATTTCGTTGTTTTCAATTAAAATATTCATAGGCTGCTTATTTTTGTTGCGCATATGATGAAAATTGATTGCTTGTGTGTTTTCAGGTTTAATTTAAGCTTATTTTCTTTTATCTAATGAGATAATTTATAAAGGATTTCATTTGCATTACCTTCAACATCCTAATTTGTGTTCCCATTTACTATAATATTAGCATCATCTGCATAAAGGGATAGTTCTGCTGGAGCAGTATTACATGATAGATCGTTAATGTATATCAAAAACAATAACGGCCCTAATACGGATTCTTGTGGCACTCTACATGATATTTCTCGTTTTTCACCGATATGTAGTATGTAGTTTGGTTTGTATCTCTGTTACTGTATGTAATTTCTACTACATGTTGCCGATTTTCCAGATACGATTTAAACCATTTGGACGTAATGCCTCTTATTCCAAAATCTTGGAGCTTTGAAAGAAGATTTCTATGTGACACTAAGGCAAATGCTTCGGAAGGATCAAGGAAAACACCTATACATTTTTCGTTACTATCTAAACTTTTATGTACAATTTCTACGAAATAATATATTGTTGTTTTCTATTATTTCCCTTTTAGGAAGCCATGTTGCTCGTGTGTTATTAGATCATGTTTTTAAAAAACGATGCTAGCCGGACACATTGTGATTTCTAAAATTTTTGAAAAAGTTGAGAGAAGTGAAATAGGTCTAGAATTTTCAATTTTACTTTTGCAATTTTTAATATACTAGAGAATCCTCCACTTAAGAACGACATATTTATGAGGAAACACAGAGGGCTAGGAATATATTTAATGCTTTTCTTTACAATACTTGGCGGTATACCATATACGCCAGCTGACCATTTACTTTTCCTTTGCTGCACTATTATTATTTCTGCATTTGTAACTTGCAAATTGTGAGAATATTTTCGAAGTGGGCAATGCTGGCTCATTATTGTACGTTTTCGATAAGTTGCTGTAAGGCCCGATATACACTACGAGATAAATCCTAGGAAATATCTTAGGATTTATCTTCGGAAAAATGTTATGGCATATCTCGTAGAAAATCCTACCGTTTATGCCATACACGTGAGGAGTTTCCCTGTCTGACCGAATGACGTTTTTCAATATTATGGAATTGTTCTATTTAATAAAAGTACAAAATTGATGAATTCTTATGCTAAGTAGAACGGCACATCCTACTAATATTAATACTAGACTCTATATTGTAAATTGGATACCTCTAAAAACAAAGCATAAAAATAAGAAGGGTACTGATGTAGTTTTGGCGCACCACATTTTAGAAGATTTATGGGTAAAATTCAATACTTTGCATGAAAAGACATATTTATAAATAACAAATTTCTGCAAGCAATAGAATTAAATGCAAAGTAATACACCTATATTTTACATTTACAAGTATAGATTTACTAGTGTAAAGTCATTATACGACGGATAAAATAAGTGAGGGATAATGATTAGCAGAAGAGGTCCAGTTATTTAAAAAAAAAAAAAATGTTACAATTTCGATAGTTTCCGTTCACATTAGTTCTGCCGTGTCGTGACAAAACGCTGTAACTTTGGCGGAGAAGTTTTGCGAAAATGAGCCGTAAAGTTTTCATTCGAAAATGTGATCTGTATCGTGTAGAACCAATGTAACTAGGCAATAATGGTCAACCAATCAATTTTCACCAAATTTAATCACACAACATGCATTTACGTAACATTACATGTAACCACGTGTTTCCAAAGTCAAGATACTCTGGTTCTACACGATACAGATCGCATTTTCGAATGAAAACTTTACGGCTCATTTTCGCAAAACTTCTCCGCCAAAGTTACAGCGTTTTGTCACGACACGGCAGAGTTTAAGTTAGTTCCCGTTAGGTTATGTTAGATTATATTATTAAGCGTAATTTTTTTTTAAAAAAATGACAGACTTTCGCTTTTTTTTAAAATTAATATTAGGTTAGTTTAGTTTCATTACGTTAGATTTGGTTAGGAATGGGCACGAGCGAGTTTTCTTTGAAACTCTACTCGACTCGAAGCAGACATCTTTGAGCTCGACTCGAAAAATTTCCTCCAACTCGACTCGAATTCGGGTCGAGTTTCGAGCTAAATCCTGTGTGTAGGTTCAAGTACTTTTCAAGTATCCTACATAAATAAGATATTTGTCAATGATACTACTACTACAACACTAACATTATTATTATTATTATTATTATTATTATTATTATTATTATTATTATTATTATTATTATTATTATTATTATTATAACATCGAAATCGTGGAAGATAGGCGGTTTGTATTGAATACTAAAAAATAGTTGACTGCCGATCTCGGTCATCGAGAAGTCTTCAGGAGGTAAGGACATCGGTCAGGAGGTTCTGGGTTTGAGTTCCGGAGGAGCAAGTATTCTGGCTCGAGTCAAAAATTGTTAAAAGTTATAGAACGCCGGACAAACATGTTCAAAGCTGCTCGGCCTGGGTTTAGGGTCGTTAACGGCTCGGCTCGGCTCACAGCTCATTCATTACCGAGCCGAACTGAAAAGTGAGCCGAGCCAAAAATTCACACCCAACTGAGCCGAACTGAACTGAGCTGATTACTCACCCTAATCGTCCCGGTTGGAGCCATCGGCTCAGTTGAGCTGAGTCGATGGACTCGTTTCAACAGAGCTGGCTCGAGCCAATGGCTCACATGAACCTAGTTGGTAGCTCATCCGAAGCGAGCCAGTTCGAGCCATCAGCTGAATTGAGCTGAGTCAATTGTTCATCCCAACCAAACCGGCTCAAGCCATCGACTCAATTGAGCGGAGTCGATGGTTCGTCCCAAAAAAGCCGGTTCAAGGCTTCTAGGTCAAAACAGCGCAAACAATAACAGCAATGGGCGAAAATCGCGTGTGTAAATACAGCGTGGACAAAAACCGCGCAAGGACAAAAATACCGCGTGAGCGAAAACAGCCCATGGACAAAAACTATAGGTGAACATTTTGCACTAGGCTCGCTCGTCCTCGAGCTCACTTCTTTAAACTGGGCTTGCACTCACTTAGACTCGCGATCATTTACCTGAATTGGGCTTGCGCTTCAGACCACTTTCCTCAACTGTTCTCACAATCACTCGCGTTCGCGGTCACTTGGGCTCACACTCACCTCTCTCGACTGGACTCGTAGTTACTCGAGCTTGCACTAACTCAAATGGGTCAAGATGTGAATTAGGTTGAGAACCATTGCCACAGACTGTTTAAAATTTTTATAATCTTTAGGAAAGATGAGCCAGGAACAATTACAGAAGTCCCTTTGACAACCCAAATGTCTTTACTGTGTTTCAGGTTGCATAATTGACAGGCACTCTTCCTAGTTAAATAGATATAAGGACAAACACAGCGCATGGACAAAAACAGCGCATACAAATACCGCGCGGCAAACAGCGCATGACAAAAAACACGCAAGGGCAGAAACAGCGCATGCAAATCCTGCTTGAGCGAAAACAGCCCATATACGTACGTTTTGCCGTGGATCATAGATAAACATTTTACACTAAGCTCGGTCACGCTCGAGCTCACTCCTTTCAACTGGGCTCTCGATCATTTACCTCAATGGGGATCACGCTCACTTCTTTCGACTGGGCTCGCACTCACTCGGGCTTGAATTCACACGAGTTTGCACTCACTATTCTTAACTGGACTCGCGCTCATTCGGGCTCACGTTCACTTCTCTCAACTAAGCTCGCACTCGATCTCGAGCTCATTTCCATCAACATAGCTCGAGCTCGTACTCAATTCTCTCGAGTGGACTTGCACTCAATAATCGTAACTGGGCTCGCGTTCACTCGGACTCGCGCCCACTTCTCTCAAATGAGCTCGCACTCACTGAAGCTCACGCTAACTTCCCTCAACTTGGCTCGCACTTGGCATCACTTCTTTCAGCTTAGCTCGCGGTTACTTGGTCTGCCGATCACTTCCAGAAACTAGGCTTACACTCAATTCCCTCGAATGTGCTCGCTCTCACTAATCCTAAGTGGGGTTGCATTCAGTCGGACTCGGGCTCACTTCTCTCAACTGATCTCGTGCTCACTGAGCCTCGCGATCACTTCTCACAACTCGGCTCGCGCTCATTCAGTCTCGCATTCATTTCTCTCGACTGGGCTCAAGCTCAGTCGGACTCGCGCTTACTTATTTCATTGAGGCTCGGGCTCACTCAGGCTCGTGCTCAATCATTCAGCCGGAGCATGACTGAGCGCGAGTGCCGATCTCACGAGCGCCGGGCTCGCTAGTTTGAACACCTATGACAAAAGCAGCGCATACATGGCCCGCAATGAAGATCCTTTCCCAAAGCAAACACTAAGGCAATAGTTGTGAGATTAATCTAGCAAAGTACACTAGCTCTTGCGCTGAACCCGACTCTTGGCTGGATCGCGCTGACTTGTAGTATTTCAGCTTTTACTATAGACTTCATTTACTGCTGATTCCTGCCAGTCAGGACTATATTAACCAGTAACACTTCCCAATTGTAACACTCCGATTTTGATAATATTTGTCAGGTAGGTACTACAAATAAAACAAACGAATACGTGTTTTTTAATTTTCTGCGGAAAAACGGTTTTATGGGGCAAAAGCCCCCACAAAAAATTTGGAACTTGGTGTTCGAAAGGCAAAAGAAGGACCGAAGTGAGCGAAATTGTGCACAGATATTGTAGACGTAAAATGAGGGAATATATGTTTCGTATTTTTCTGGAAGAAACGTCTGAATGGGGCACAGACCCCTCCAAACCTTCGATCACGAAATATCATAAGTGCTAATAACCGTATGTCAGATATGTAAAGGACATGAAGAATTACAACGAAACTTTGTGGGTGACAATACGCAAAAAAATAAACGAATAAGTTTTTTTTTTTATTTTCTGAGGAAAAAGGGTTTTGGGGGCAAAAGCTTCCACCCAAAATTTTGGAAGTTGCTGACCGAAAGACAAGAAGTTAACCAAAGTGAATGAAACTGTATACAGGTATTGTAGACGTAAAATGAGGGACTATATTTTCGTATTTTCCTATAAAAAAAAAAAGGAGGTTGGGTGGGCCACAGACCTAAACCGTTGATTACAAAATATCAAAAGTGCAAATAAGTTTACGTCAGAAGTTTCTGAAGAATATAGAGAATTGCAACGAAACTTCGTGTAGGGACAATTTGCAAAACAAACGAAACGTGTTTTAATTTGTGCGGGAAAACAGTGTTGGGGCCAAAGCCCTCTTGAAGAAAGTAAATATTACCGTAATATTCAGGAAGGAGTGGACCGAAGCAAATGAAACTGTGTGTAGATATTATATATGTAAAAAGAGGCCTTTCGTCTTTCTCAAATGTCCCTATCCGATTTGATTCAAATTTAACACCAACAGCAAGGAGGAAATAAATCGACACGTGTTTCTGTTTATGCGGAAAAACACTGTAAGGGTTAAAGGCGGCTCCTGAAATACTATAAAGTACGCTATACTGTTTGTGCTTACTGTTGATCTGCCAAATTTGAAGAAATCGGAGATACTTGTGAAACACGAAAGACCTTATTTTACGTATACAATTTTTACGCACAATTTCGTTCGGTTCGGTGCAATCCTTCTGCTACCCAACTCCTCGGTCCACCAAAAAGTTTTTTTTTTCTTTTCATAAAATACGAAACACGTATTCCCTCATCTTACTTCTACAATATATGTGCATAATTTCATTCACTCGGTCCACTTCTTCTTGCCTTGCGGACGTCAAATTTCAAAATTTTGGGTGCGGGTTTTGCCCCTAAAATCGTTTCTCCACAGGAAATAAAAAACTCGTGTTCGTTTATCTTTTGCTTATTGCCCTACACAAAGTTTTGTCCCAATTTTTTATGTCCCTTAGTCATTTCTGACATACTGTTACTAGCACTTTTGATATATTGTGAGCAAAGGTTTGGAGGGGCCCACGAACCACTCAACCGTTTTACAGAGGTTGTTCAGTCTACATCAGACCAATTTCGACTTACCTAAAAATTTAGAAGAATCCATGGCGCCAGGTCCGTAAGGGCTCAATGTATTTCCCTTGATTCCTAACAATAGCCCGACAGCGTAATTTCCACTGTAATAGATTCTCTGAAGAACTGGGAAGGGAATCTTGTCCCATCCCCTTTGCACAGCTTTCCAAAGTCCTTCCACAGTTGTCACACGCTGTTTTCCCAAAGCCCGCTTCAGCAATCCAAATCCACAATACTCCATAGGACTTGCATCTGGAGATTTAACAGGTACCTCATTGAAAGGTATCACCTGTATACCACTTGCCTCCTCCATCTCCCTGTAGAATGCGAGGGACGATCGTGAGGTATGTGATGAGGCCTTGTCCATGTGAATGCGCACCAGATTGGCGTCATTTCCGTACATTGTTGGAATCTCATGCACGTAGATCGACCGCATGATCTGCTCGTGAAAATACTGCGAATTTATTTTGCAGTTCTTGGCCACCCTACAAATCTTCAGCTTACCTCGGTAACAGTAGCTAGTAACGACCATAAACCCTTTTGGGAAGGATTCTTTACAGACACGGACCCACCTTCTGAAGTTCTTGGCGCCTTTCTCTCGGTACATGATGGCTCTCGGTTTGCCGCAGTCAGAAGATAAATCCATGCTTCATCGAGCGTTACGACGTACATCCACCTTTGTTTTGCCAGATGCGGTTCGTACACCTTCCGGGCGTTACACTTTCGTTCCTTTTGGTGGGTATCCGTGAGAAGATGGCCGCGAGCTTTCATGACTTTTTCCAGCTTGAGTTGATGGTGTAACGTCCGGCTCACAGTCCCCAAAGACACGTCAAGACGATTAGCAATACACCTTTGTGTTGGCGGATTTTCTTGCATTGCCATTCTGCAGTTTTCTGTGCATGGTAGAGGTGGCGTTCGTGCATTCCCGCTTCCTAGGCAACTTCGTTGGTGATCCAAATGGTGGAGCTTCGTTGCCCTTGTACTTTTTAATAACATTTTTATTCCACTTAAACTGATATTGCAACCATTCTTTTTGCACTGTTTTCTAATGACAGGAACACTAAAGTGGGCGTCATAAAGAGCCGCAACATAGCCTTCTCAAAACCGGCTTAGTTTGGGCGGCATTTTGGTCACAGAGTAGAATTCCACATACTTGGAAACAAATTTAACACAACACTCACAACAATGGTCCTGTTTTTTGCGTTATTGTCGTCCGCGCGGAAAAACCACTCCGTTCCCAGAAAGCCACTGCACAACACTGTGGGTCGCCACGAGCCAGGTCGGGTGAGTCCATTCTGCCCGGGAGGGGGAAGGAACGAAATCTGCCAAACGTAGGCTGAACAACCTCTGTATCCAGGAAAATACGAAACACGTATTCCTCATTTTACGTCTACAAGATCTGTGCATAATTTTGTTCACTTCGGTCCACTTCTTTTTGCCTTTCGGGCGTCAAGTTTCAAAATTTTGGATGTGACTTTTTCCCCTAAAACAGTTTTTCCGCAGAAAATAAAAAACTCGTATTCGTTTGTCTTTTGCTTATTGTCCCTGCACAAAGTCTTGTTCCAATTCTTCATGTCCTTTAGCATGTTCCAATTCTTCATGTTCCAATTCTTCGGAAGCACAATTCAGTATCCGCATTGCCGTATTCAAATGACATGCGAATCTCACAAGGAACATACATGAACGTATCGTCCGGACATTCGAATCAAACCTAGTCCATTCGATAAACATAACAAAAATATGCTTGTGCACTAAAAGTTAGATGTCATGGACAATGGAATAAGTCCCTGGAGCTCATTAATCCTGTTAGCATAAACAAATTGTAGACTCGAAGTGAAAAAGGTATTGCATCAGCACTGTTCATTGGAAATCATGCTTTATAGTTCATTCTCTTCAGCATGAAACAAGTTCTCTAGAGATGCTATGTATTGCCGCCTAGAACGTATTTGAAAACGGAAAATTGGGAAAAATTCCCTCCAAAAATACCTCCCACTAAATTTGGCCTCCTCTGGAGTGGAACCAGAAAAAAACAATCCAAATGTATCTTGAAAAACACTACAGGGGTTAAAAAATGAATGTATCAAGTTTCGTCTTGATAGACGGAATAGATATGAAGGGAAAGGTTGTATACCAATACACTATGTATATACAAAACCGAACCGATGACTGGTTTAGCAGTTATTTGAAAGACAGAAAACAAACCGTCCAAATAGATAATTTTCAAAGTAATTATTCATATGTAAAACAAGGAGTTACACAAGAAACTGTATTAGGTCCAATATTATTTTAAATTTATATAATAGATTTGTGTAATTTAAAAATGGACGAGCATATACAATCATTTGCTGATGACACCTCTCTTATATTTACTGGTAAAACATGGGCAGAGTATTCAAGAAAACTAAAGCAGAAATGAAGAAAGTGAAAAAATGGCTTGATAATCATCAGTTAGTATTACCTAGGTAAATGCTGAAAAAAAGGTATATAACTGGTTTTCGCCAACTTTAACAAGACGGCCGGAAAACATGTCACTAAAATTGCATGATTGTCAAAATACTGAAAAATGTAACTGTAGGATGTCCCGACAAAACGTACCAGCGACAAAACGTACCACTTGAATTTTCGCGACAAAACGTACCACTTTTGACGACCTGTCATAAATAACAACCTATCATTGATTAATTAAAGCATTTCTGATATTTATTCCACGACAAAACGTACCACTTATATAAATTACAACCTGTCATGGACTAATTAAAACATTTCGGATATTTAATCCGCGACAAAACGTACTACTTCATGTTAAGAAACTACTTCCTCATGAACAGGTAAAACAACGGCAGTATAAGATTGAGAAGAACAGACAGGTAATGTATAGAGTTGTCTAAGTGCAGAAACTCATTGGTAAAAGAGGGCTCATTTACAGAGGAAATGTAGCAGCCTATAAACTGAAAGACACAGCTATAGATCATGGAAACGTTTTGGATATTATTCCTTTCTTAAGCAAATTTGATCTTCCGCTTAAAAGTAATTTAGATAAGGTCACTGAGAAGAGTCATATACGAGGAAGTAAGCAGGATAGTGGTCGCATAACTTTTACTAAACACGGTGAATTATGTTTTGAATGCTATCAGCACACTTATCAGAGAAGATATTTCGAAAGAAGTCTCTCAAGCTTCAATATTTTCTGTTCTATTAGACACTACTCAAGATATAGTAGTTTCAGGCCAGTGCTCTGTTGTTTTACGAAATATTGTTGTCATTGTAAAATGTAAATATACCAGAGGCCAGTGTCTTTGCGGTTTACTGCTGGAAATTCTGCACAAGTTGAACCTTGATATTAAGAAGTGTATTTGAAATTCAACCGATGGCTCAAGTAACATGCAAGAACAAAATTCGGATTTTTTCAATTCACCTATGATCAGTTACACGTGTGATTCAGTTGACTTTGAGTTTAACGGCCCTTTTAGCAGCGAGGCTATATGAGACGGGACATACGGATTTACGTGAAATCTGAAGCACATGAGCTCCCGCCGGGAATCGAACACAGGTCTCCCACGACAAAGGCGCATACGCTAACCGCTTAACTACTAAGAAACTCAGTTACATGTGTGGTGTTACGCTCATATACTCAATCATGTCATATGTGATCTGACGAAAAATTGCATTGATTCTGTGTCATTGTTCTGCTGAATGACTGTGCGATATTTATGCGTGAGTCTTATCAGCGAATGTACATTTGGAAGATCAAATGTTAACAAAGGCATCTTACAGTTATTGCGGAAACAAGATGGTAGAAAACACTGTTTTTCAGAAAAAGTTTGGCCATTTTTCGAACCGAAAAAGTGCTTTGTATATAGAGTTGACCGTAACAATTAAGAAAATTGCTTCTACAGAAAATATCAAACCAAAAGCTAGGTGTAAAGCGAAAGGATATATAAAAGATCTTCTCAAGTTCAAAACAATTCGGACAGCAGAAAAGTTTCTTAAGATATTTCAAGTGACGACCTCTCTGTCAAACTATCTCCAAATAGAGGGTGCTGCTAGTGTAGTCCTATCGGATGGTGCAGACTACTCTGTTCCAACTGAAAGAGTAGAGAGATGATTTTGAATCCGTTAAGAATGCAGCATTAAGCTTTGCAGAATGGGCCAATAACAAATTTGAAGACTTAGAACGTGATTTCTTTTTTTCTATTGACCTGTCGACAATTCGCCTTCAGAGATGGACAAAGATTTTTCGTATGGATATGAAGATGAAGCTGCTTCTATCCAATGATCAGGTACTGCATCGAAGCATTCAACACAATATTGGACATGGTAGTTTTGAGTATTTCTTCAAGATTCAAGAAGCAATGTACTTTATGGATTATTTGGACCCTAGCCACTTCAACCAAGTAACGGAACTTCCAGACGTGCCTTTCGATAAACTTACATAGGGCCTATTTTCTAAAAAACTTCAGTTAAGAAGTTTCCAAGGATACTATAAATATATTCTCTTGGACTTTTGAAGGACGTGGATATCCTTGAAAGTCAGTCTTGATGACGAGCACAACCGAGGGAAAATGACTGTGCTGATGGTGCAACTGATTCAGAATTAGGGAAAAATACATTTGTTTACAAGGAAAGCAAATGCAAAACGTGTTGCAAAATTGTCCAATGTGCTGCTTTTTAATTTTGCAGAATTGTAATTTGTGCAGTAATACTTATCCAGGTTTCCAGCATACACATTTTTATTGACTTTGCCCGTAACTCAGGTAACATGTGAAATTTTTTTTTTTCAAAATTGAAATAAACTGAAATACATTAAAAAATAGGCTAACGAGTATCATGTCTCAGGAACATTTGAAAACATTTTGTTGATGTCTATTGAAAATGATTTATTAAAAAATATTTCGAATGCAAAAGAGATAGATACAGTAGCATCAAAAACTAGTACACTAAAACATCTGCTAATTTTGTAATATAGTATACGTTCTCCTTGAACTTCATATAATATTTTGAACAATTCAGAATAATATACTAACGAAATAATATCAGGTTTTAATTGTCAATTGTTAATTCTATTGACTTACTGTAGAAAGAAAACTGTGCAATTGATTTGTGACATTGAGATGCTGGTGGCCCTTGTGGGAGAAAGCGCCCGCACCCCTCTAATAATGCCTATCCGTCTCTGGTCCAGAGCCTGGATAAAGTGTTATGGAAATCAGCAAATATTCAAATATTGCATATGCAGGTATGGTCTTAGTCTTAGCTTTAGTCTTAGTCTTGGTCTTGCATCGGTACTTTTCTCAGCACCAATCTGTTCAACTTTTAACCTTATATATATATATATATATATATATATATATATATATATATATATATATATATATATATATATATATATATATATATATATATATATATACCGTCCTATCAAGTGGTACGTTTTGTCGCTTGTCATTATTTAAAGTGTTTTTAGAAAACACTTCACAAGCAGCCCTCAGGGTAAGTGGTACGTTTTGTCGCGTGTTCAACTGTAGTCCTCTTATTAGTGAAACTAAAGTAAAACACTTAGGTATACTTACTGATAAGCATCTAAAATGGTCTTTTCACATTACTCATATTAAGAAAATTACACATATTGCCACAATATTAAGAAAATTATTATATAAATTTGTTCAATTACGAAACATTGTAAGCATAAAAATATTACATACTGTATATTATGCTGTTGTAAATAGTATACTTACATATGGTATATTTAGAACAAGGGCCAAGGGGGTGATAACTCCCCCCTTGGGAACTTTTGCCACTATATTAGAAATGTTCCTTAGGGTCCTTAGAATAAAAAAAATAGTTGTTTGTCAACATATAAGTGCAACACCTGGGTCCTGGGGCCCTTAACCCTTTAACACCCGTGTATATTTACAGCCATCGATGGGATCTCTTTAAATTACCGTAGATCAGACCATTAGTGCAACATTGGAACAAGTTATACCTCGATCGATTTGTAAGACTGTAGGCTTTCAGTTTACCTTCTAAACAGGACATTTCTGTGTACAAAGAAAAACTAATTGAGGGATATTTAAGAAAATTTCCCCTAATTGAGGGTTATTCTGTGGCAACACCACAAACTACGTGAATAATAAAATGTATTTACATGTCCCATTTCATGTTCAACTTACACTGAAAATTTCATCTTGATCCATCAAATAAGAGCAGAGGAAATTTGTTTTTTTATAGTTTTCACAGAGTTCATAATAATAGATTTTCATGAAATTACGAGTATGACTTTATGTCAATGTTCCGACCGACAGTGCAATACTGGAACGAGTTATACCTCGATCGTTTTCGAAGACTGCAGGCTTTCAGTTTACGTAACGAACGAGACATTTCTGCGTACAAAGGAAAAATAATTGAGGGATATTTGAGAAAATTTCCCTAAAAAATCCCTTCTCACGATTCTTTTAGTTATGACGTGGCAACACTGCTAACTAGGTGAATAATAAAATGTATTTAGGTGTTCTGTTTTATGTTCAACTTAAACTGAGAATTTCGTCTTGATCCATTAAATAGAAGCAGAGGAGATATGTATTTTATAGTCTTCACAGGACTCGTAATAATGGATTTTCATGGAAGTACGAGTATGACTTTGTGTCAATGTTCAGTTATTACGTGGCAACAGTGCAAGCTACGTTAATAATAGAGTGTATTTATGTGTCCTATTCTATGTTCAACTTAAACTGAAACATTCGTCTTGACCCATCAAATAGCAGCAGAAGAAATATGTATTTTATAGTCTTCACAATTTTCATAATAATTGATTTCCATCGAAGTATGAGTATGATTTTGTGTCAATGTTCTGCTTTATTTTTCTATAGAAAACAAGTGATACAAATTATTTTAGTTGATTTTCTCATTCGTTATATTATGATAGATTCCCAGTACCGAAAAATCCCCCAGGAAGGTTTTATGGTTTGTTCGTCCATGGTATAATATAAATAATTTCAAAGCAATAATTTTACTGTTGTGCGGTTACATTATGTTCCTTTGAAAATACTTGTTGTTCTGCTATTCTACAATGAATATACTTCCAAACATGTCTGCTGGTTTGTGAAGTTATCAAACAACTCTCGAAGTTACCGCGTACTGCACGTATTCTTATTACATGTGCACACTAGTGCTCTCAACGGGTCGGGTCGGGTCGGGTTGAAGACCGACCCGTGACCCGAATTGACTGACCCGTTAACCCGACCCGAGCTGACCCGATTGACGCGACCCGAGCTGACCCGACGCGACAACCCGACCCTTTTGAGAGCACTACGTCACCACACTGGGTGAACGCCAAAATGCAATCCCATTGAGAATAAACCCGGATCACGTGTACCGAAGTCTTACATGTTAACCACTAGCTAGATCAAACGGGGAATTTGTATATGCATCTTAGGGAATATTTGGCACTTTCAAGGTTTGGCTATTTCTTTTATAACTGATATCGATGTCCGACGTGGGAGAAATTAATTTTTTTCCTTGCTTTAGTTCTATGTGACGAAATTTTTCTTCATGGTCAGTGTTCTCACCTGCTCGGAAGGCAGTAGCAAGAGTCTCTTGGCGGAGACAAAAGGAAATCGTTTAACTACAATGATAAGGATTGAGGAAACGGGAGAACATCTGTGATTTTTCCAACCCTTCAACTTTCATTCCAAAATAGGCTCTTTTGATTCCGGGACCCGCGCCACTTTGATTTTTCTTTCCCGGTAATTAAAACGTATTTTACAGTATACATAGTTGCAAGTAAGAAGATACATAATATGAATTTTGTAATTTAAAATTTAAAAATACAGTATGATAAATAATTATAAAGTACTAATTTTATTTCATTACTTTCAGCCCAACAAATGAAATTCAAACAATTCGCACCCTGGGTCTTGGTCATCAATACTGCGTCTTATTCTTTGTCTTGCACAGTCAAGTCTTGGTCCTGCATTTCGTAGTCTTGGTGGTGTTTCATGCTATAAAAGAGTCAAGAATGAAGACCAAGTGTGATTTTGATTATCGTCTTTCATACTATACGGAAAGCAAGAAAATATGCTCATCGCTACTTGGTAATCACCAAAACAAGACCAAGAGCAAGATTACTATGCACTTCATCTTGCATATCCATTCTTTATCTTGTTCTTGTATCGATGTTCTTGGGCTTGGTGAAATGAAATGAAATATCCAGTTTAAGGTCCCTCGATTCTGCACCGAAGTTAAGGGAGATGGTGCCCATGAGAAGTGAATGAAATGGTGGAATGAAGAAAGTGGGAGGAAACAGGAGAACCCCGTGAAAACTCACTACACGCCGTTTCTCCACTAAAAAGCCCACTTAGCACAAGCTGGGATCGAACCATGGACACACGCACCAGAGCTGTATTCTCTACCACTGAGCCACCGCGGCCCCACTTGGCTTGGTCGTCCATATCCAATCTTTCTTTTGGCCTTGCTTAAACAATTTCTAATTTTGTTCTAAATCCAGACTCCATATTGGCGTAGATGTTAAAATCAATTGAAAATAGCTATTTTTAATTAGGCAGCTAGTGAAAAACAGCTGCTTTCGACTCCAGCCGAGTTTAAGCTCAACCTAAACTCAGTTGACCAAAGTGAACTGACCCGACTGACCCGACCCGAGCTGACCCGATTGACCCGACCCGAATAACCCTACCCGAGCTGACCCGACCCGACAATCCGACCCGAGTAGCCTGACTCGATAACTCGACCCGAGATAACCCGACTGATCCGACTTGACAACCCGACCCGACCCGACCCGTTTGAGAGCACTAGTGCACACAGATAATAGCACCTAATATAGTATGTAATATGTACTTTTTTAATTACCGTAATATTATATAATTTGTTATATTCTTAGTGTTCTTGTCTATCTGTAAGTTGATAATAGTAGCACATTCGCCCTGAAATCCACGTGTTCTCAGTTTTCTGGAAAAGAATGACAAACAAAAACAAGCCAGTCAGACAGACGACAATTGCAACAAGAAAAAGGATTACTGTTTTGAAAAATCGAAAATTCTGTGTAATACACTACGCATAAAACGAAACTGAAATGACGACAAATTTCATTTTAAAAACTTTCATAAGAACTTTCAGGTCAAAGTACTGCGGCAAGAGACTGACACTGCAAAACTGGACCGCTTAACATCAAATTGCATCCAAATTCCTACAGAATACTACACAAACAAACACGGTCTATCCCTGGGACTACCAAAGTTTCATAAAATTACCATGATTGCTAAGAGTAGTAATCGCGGGACTTGAGGCCATTTTTACCGCCCCCTAGAGCGTGGCGCCCGCCGCCGCCGCCAAAATTTTGCGCCCCGGGCGCCCGGCGCCCATTTTTGGGGTTACATGTTATGACGTCATAGGGTCACGTGATGTTAGGCCATGCCTTTTTTGGGTTACGTGATGTTAGGCCCTGGAGCATGGAGCCCGCCGCCGCCGCCAAAATTTTGCGCCCCGGGCGCCCGGCGCCCATTTTGGGGTTACATGTTATGACGTCATAGGGTTACGTGATGTTAGGCCATGCCTTTTTGGGTTACGTGATGTTAGGCCACGCCTTTATGGGTTACGTGGTGTTAGGCCACGTCTTTATGGGGTAGTTTTACCGAGGGGGGGTTGATCTTGTTTTCTTTTACGGCATAAAATTTTTGGAGATCGTTACTTTTTAATGGGATATAGGTGTATGTATAGTTTACTTTGCGGTATATATTTTCAATTTAGCGCCCCTAGGCCACACCCCCGTTCGCCTTTATGGGGTAGGTTGTTGATTTTGTTCCCTTTACGGTATAAAATTTGGAGATTGTTACCTTATGATGGAGTACAGGTGTATGTATAGCTTATTTTGTGTTACTTGATTTTAACTTTTGCGCCCCTGGAGTGTGACGCCGCTGAAATTTTGCGCCCCGGCCCTTTTAGTTTACATAGTTTACGATCCGCCTTTATGGGGCAGTTTCACGTATGAGTTTATTTGTTTCTTTTTATGGTTATAAATTTGAAGAATGTTATTTCCTTTTTACCTTATAGGATGTATATATAGCTTACCTTATTTTTGTTCCCTTTGATACACCCATGCGCACACCTTAGCATTACGTCATGGGGTCACGTGGTGTTAGGCTTTATGGGTAGACCTACCGAAGGGGTGCAGGGGTACATAGGACCACCCCCCTTACATTTTGGAAATTGCCAAATCTAAAAATTTGGTATGGTAGCCTAGGACCACATTATGTACCTCTACTAGTATTGGGTGTCTATGTCGTTCCCTTTCATGGGTAAAAAATTGCCAAAAATTCAAATTTCGGGGTTTTTTTGACCTAATTTATCCCCTTTGATGAGGTGTTATTACCCTATATGGATATATGTGCATATACAGGGTCAATTACCTTTCATAAGACATGGGTATATTTGTGCACCCCGGCAGGAGTACATTGGCCCACCCCTTAAATTTTTGGAAATCGCCCAATTTAAACATTTGGTATAATAGTATAAAATCCTAATATAGATCACTATAAATTTGGGTGGTCTACCTCGTTCCCTTTTAGGGGTATAAAATTGCCAAAATATAAAGGTAAGCAATACGTTGTATCACGTGTTTGGTTTTTTGACCTAATTTATTCCAATGGATGAGGTCCTATTATCTTATATGGTTATATGGTCATGTATAGGGGTCCATCCCCTATTATAAGACATAAATACATTTGTGCACCCCTTGAAATTTTTTTTATTTTGGGAATGATACCTTGGCCCACCCCTTAAGTTTTTTAGAAATTGCCAAATTTAAACATTTGGTATCATAGTACTGGACCCTAATATATATTACTATAAATTTGGGTGGTCCACCTCGTTCCCTTTTAGGAGCCATTTTGTTCCGCTTTAGGGGTGAACATGGATACAGTGGTCCACATCGTTCCCTTTTAGGGGGCATTTTTGTTCCGCTTTAGGAGTGAACCTTGCAATCGTCCCGAGTTTGATTCTTGGAAATGTTGAATTTAACGTCCCCGCGAAAACGGTGAGAAATGATAGGACGAAACATGAACTTACTTGACTGAGGATTGAAGCAGTGACCTCATACAGTAGAGACAATCGCTGAGCCATTGTACACGTGTGTTGATTACTATGCAATGGTCCCGAGTTTGATTCTAGGTGTTAGTTTCAGGAAATGTTAACGTTCCCTTGAAACGATGATGAGAAATGAGAAAACATCATAAGTCACCATACTCGATTGAGAAGTTCAGTTTGTTGATTACTATGTCATGGTCCCGAGTTCGATTCTTGGAAATGTTGAGTTTAACGTCCCCTTGAAACGATGATGAAAAATGATAGGAGGAAACATGAACTTACTTCGTTGTGGATTGAAGCGCTGAGCCGTCGTACTCCATTCAGTGCGAACAGTTTCGCGTATGAAAAGAAGACGAGCAGATTATGTTACATTACACATTTCAGTGCGAGCAGTTTATACTAGGTTTATGTTTCATATAGAAAGATAGAAGATCTGCGTTGTCATCTTTTTTACTTCGTGTGCAACTTTGACCTTGAAGAAAACCTTGTTGACTCAGTGCTAGCATTGACGTATACACATAATCTTATTGTTTAGTTGGCTGTATTTAGAGATGAATCAGACATGTAAGGTTGCTGGTTCGAATCTAGTTGTGTTCGCTGTAACTCAGGGTCTGAGCGATACTTACCGAAATTTTTCCAGTGTTGCCAACACTATCAGAATGAATCGATTCATTTAGTCGGAGCAGTTTCGTGACGAAAACTGATTTTTGTTTTGCACACAAAAATTTTTCTGAAACAGAATTTTGTTTGTACATAAAAATTTTTCTGAAACAGAATTTTGTTTGTACATAAAAATTTTTCTGAAACAGTTTTTGTTTTGTACACACAAAAAAATTCTGAAACAGAATTTTGTTTTCGTACACAAAAAATTTTTCTGAAAACATTTTTTTTTTTCGTACACAAAAATTTTCTGAATCAGTTTTTTTTTTTCGTACACTAAAAATTTTCTGAAACAAAAATTTAGTTTGATTTTTTTTCGTAAAACATTGATTTATTTTACCGGTAAACTGATTCAGAAAAAGAAATTGAAATCGCAGTACAGGAAAAAGAATTTGATTTTAGGATGTGAAATAAAAAACACAGAATCATGTTTTTGTACATTTATTTTTAGCATGTGAAAGAGAATACAGAATTTCTTTTTCTTCAAAGGAAGACGTGTCCGTGACGGGTACAAATTCTGTAAAGAGAAAATAAAACATATGAATATACATGGTAATATTTATTTTGTTTCCTGTGAAAGAAGAAAAACAGATTATTAACATCGAACTAACTGATCAAGAGAGAGTGAGGTGAGAAAAGAAACGCAAATGTGACGTACCTGAATTCCTTTTTTTTTTCTCCACGGGTTTCTGCAAGGTGATGTCATCTGAGTTTTGTTTCCGCTGTGGCCTCGTTGAAGCATGTCCCGTGTTGCGTTGATTCTTTGCCCCGTCTTTGGGAGGTGATGTTGGTGGGATTAGGGGAAAATATGGCTGTTATTCTGTTCTGGCTTTTTTATACCCATAGGGCAATGTCTCGTATGTGTCTGGTATTAATCGGCGTTTTTTATAGTTGAAACTGTACTTCTTTTCTTCAGGTTTTGTGACAAGATGATGATCGTGGGTTCTGTAAATTTTGTGCGGCGTGCTAATGGAGATTTTTTCACTCGATTGATTTATGATCATTTGCTCCAGACTATTGAAATTTAACTTTTGACTTGCAGTATAATTGAGTGTGAATCCACGAATTTTGCATACATAACTGGTTGATTTCGTGTCGGGGTTGTAGATTTCCAAGGCGTACTGTTTTGGGCCACCAGACACGAATTTTTTGATGTATGCTTTTGGTCCAATTGATTCAAGTTCATTTGACATTGAACCAAGAAATACTTCTGGTTCTATTGTGGGCTGTGATGGTCGCTGCGTGAATATCACGGAATCTGTATCGAAATATAGTACTCTTTCTTGCAGCAGTTCTAAATATTTATAGAGTTCCAGACGAGCTTGACACGTTGTAAATGCTCCAAGGACAACATTAGCATTGTGATTTTGTACTGGAACATCATCTTCATACTGCCAATAAAGGTATAACATCGAATCGTTAACAGGTAAAATTTGGTTGACTTTTATATCTGGAGCAGTTAATTTCTGATACAGTTCTTTGGGGTCGTTAATGATGGTCGTTTGGCTGAAATTGTCTCTTATAGCGAGTCGTCCCCAGAAGGCATTCAAACAGAGTTTTGCAAGACTACGACGTGCTGAATTTGTCATTATATTTGCTGCATCTAAAGTTATGCCTTCCCGTTGTTGTACCACTTGAATATACTGCTGCTTTTCTTCTTCGGTGACGCAATTGGTAGGCCAACCAGAAGCTTCCAGCTTAGATTTCAAAAATGTGTTAATGTATTCGCTGAATAATCCGCCAGTCTTGGTTTCTGGATCATATACGGTGATGTCGTAATCCCAAATTTCGTAAATTTCAATGACTTGATACCCAAGTTCAATGGCTTTTTTAATTTCATAGGACACCCACGTTCCTGTTAGACTTCGTTCACTGTCCGAATGTGTACATTCAGAATCTTGATTTAATGCTGTGGCACAGGCAGCACAAAGTGGAAACAACAACTTCTTATTTGAGCGAAATGGCAGTACTGGATGAAACACATTTCTGCTAGGCAAGATCTTCAACTTGACTAATCCGTTGACATCTTGAATGTCGGGCATTTCTGGATCTCCCTGTAGATATATTCGTGGATGCCCTATTGGATACCGTCCACATTTATTCACATAAGGATACAGGGAGACGATATCCAAGAATTTTATTTCTTCGCCTTCATTTTCATTTGCGACGTGGTACAATTTAATGGCATTAACACGGCCACCATAGAAGCTGTCTCTTGGATTTAATGGTGTCTTATTAGTATAAGGATGTGTGCTTAAAGAAGAGGCCAATGCTGGATTGGATTTTAACACTTGACGAAATTCACATTCCCACATTTCATGTACTTTATATCCCATGGATCGTAATAATTTCATTTTACGCTGTGTTCTCTCGTAGCGATAGTTCATTGTTTCTTCGGAGTTCTCATAAATGGGTTGATCACGGCCTGTAGGGACACATAGAGGACAGCCATGATAAAAACAGCCGGCATGCTCATACACGTGTTCCTCTTTAGTGTCGGGATCTTGGTAGTAGCCGTCCAGATGAAAACCAGCAACATAAACTTCTTTTCCTCTCGCAGCATGTTGAATTGAATGGCCCTCTTTTTCCTCCATGTAGGCAAGCCACTGCAAAGCAATCCGTGACTGATTGTTTCTGTGACGATATCCACGTGCAGGAAGAATGCTAATAGTATTAGGTTTTAAGAAATTTCGTCGAAATACTAAATTGCACGCACTCGCCAAAGTGATAGCCTCCAGGAAAGGATTGACGTGAGTTTCTTGTTCAAAAGTGGTCATGAAAGATATACAAGCCATTCGAAGTACGTTGACGTCCTGGACACAATAGTTTACCAATTCTTCTTGGAAAATAAACGTATCGTTCTGGTGTTCGTTATACCATGTCATGAATTTTTCTCGTTCATCCACTTTCATTTCATCTGCACCATAATAATGGATGTCCGGTAATTTTCCCACATACGCTTGATTTGCAGCAGTATTAAAAAAGTGTGGAAAATATCCTTTGGTCGCTGGTAAATGAAATGCCTTGGATAATTTACTTAAAGCCATTGGCATGAAATTTAAGGAGTCAATAAACGATAAGTGATTCACTTTCATGCTTAAAATTTTTGCTCCGTTCAAGATCAAAGTAGGTTTCAATTCATGTTCTTCCACTAAAGATTTAAGAATAAAATGACCATCATATCCCTTACAGTTATGTGCCAAAGATACAATAAGTTTGATGCTGGGTCGTGGTTGACGTAAATACGCAAGAAAGGCATTGATCGGATCATCTTGAAAAATATGTTCTCGCTGTCCACAAACTTCACACGGATGATGTATATCCTCATCTTGAACACAGTTGTAACATACTTGTTGGGCCACCAGTAAATTGGGCTTATGAATGAACGTGTCTTCATCGAAGAAAGTATCCTGTGTGGCTTCGATATCATAGAAGACAATCATAGCTTTCTTGGCATGTAACACTGATGGAACTCCAGGTTTTAATTGAGTCGTATCAGGCTTCATGTAGCATTGGTGGGTAGACGTAACATGTTTATGGCACACATTACAAAAATAATCAGTACAATCATGTTTTCTTTCCCCTGTATGGACAAACGAATAAATGCGTAGACATTTGGCACACTGTTTCACCATCTTGCATATTGGTTGGCCTTTATGGTATGGTACAGTCAGATGATTTGTATAGCATGTTTCACCATAAAATTCACGATTGCATTCTGGGCACTGCTTCTCCGTATTGGTCTTACTGCATGGCGGTTTCTGCAAACATTTCTCACACATGGCCGAACAGTTCTTGACGTGTGCATTACGATGATCATATTTTTTGTGGCATGCAGTACAGTAATAGCTGGTAGAAAAAACAGACGTTAATGATGTGATGATGTCATAATGAGAATTGATGCACATTAAATTGATTGGAATCTTGTCTTCGCCACCCGGTCCTTCATACAGAATATCTTCTCCGGAAAAGCTGGTGTACACGGTAAGTTTATAATTTGTCAAGTAGCGTTGCAATTGTCGCAATTCTTCCACGGATCCCCCATGATCTAAATTCACTGAGGATCGAGACAAAAGTTCAAGTACGTCTGGAATAACAACAAACTTGCGCTGTTTGCGATATTGATTGTACAGTTTCTGATTTGTATCTTTATATTTCTTTAGGCCAATAGCAATCACAATTGCATAAGCCAAGCATTTCTTGTCGGTGTTTTTTACTCGTAAAATGCCTTTCTTGCGTTTTAATAATTCGTCGTTTGATAAAAGACCTCGACGCACCAATCCAAATCCACGGGGCACATCCACATGATGAAAATGTACAATGAACGGTTCGTTCATGAGAAAACTATCGTTACTTTGAAGAATGCGATCAAAGGATGCCCATAAAGTCTCCAGTGTCAGATTACTTGCACGCCGGAAAGATAGATAAAACGGTTTGTTCTTCTCATCGTGGGATAAAATCGACAATCCAACCATCGATAATTCGTCGACATTTTCCAATAAGTAATCCAACATCTGTTGAAAGGAGGCCTGAACCCACTCAACAATATCTGTGTCACTAGTCGGAGCATTAATTTGAATTTCCAGCATTCGTCCTTCAAGATTAAAACGCCGATAATGTCTATTGAATTCTCGCAAGACAGTAAAGCCAGAAGTAGCCATATTCAAATAGGGAAAAAGGTAAGGTAAACAAAAAAGGAATAGGCAAAGAAAAACAAATATCTAAAACGAAAAGAGAAAAAAAAAGCACGAATTAAAATTGAATTCAGAGATCACTACATTATCAAAATGACTACGCGATCAATCCTAAAAGAATGATCATATCTCAAATAGTTCTACTACTGAAACGTTTTATTGTCGTCAAACCCGGACCAACATCAACATGTAAATGACCTAAGTTTCTGTAGTGATAAAAAGAATGAATGAAATTGTTTTTCTAACTGTGCTGAAAGAATCATTGTAGTAAGCATTTTTCCTCTGACACTGAACTTTAAAACGTATGACGAACATGAAACGAAAACAAAATGTCATGCGCTTGCTTTTTTTTTTTTTTTTTCGAGCTAAGACAAGAAAGACTCGAATTCGTTTCTCGGCGGGAGATCAGATCCCACATTAAACTGCAAGTCCACGTCTCACGTTGTAGGGAACAAATTCGTGCGTAGTTTCTTTGTTTACTTTCAGAAACTGAGCTAAGTGGTTAGCGTTACGCAACTCTGGCCCGGGTTCAACACCCAGTATGCGCTCAAATTCAACATTAAGCTGTATTCCTAGCACCCCACTACTGAAGGGACGCTAAACCAAAATCAACAATTTTCTCGTGCTTACTTCTAATGTGTGGGATTCCTAATTCGATCCCCGGTCAAGTTATTCTTCCATTTGCTAAATAATTCATGTTAAAATAAAACAGTGATAACAATGTTATCCTCATGCAAAAACACTCCATTGATGTTAAGAAAACGCGGTTGATACTTACCTCAAATTCAAGGAACGGAGTAAAGTCACGCTGTCACTAGAGGTACACCTACGTTCATTCAAGATCTTCGTGGAAGTAGGATTTGAAAATGAAATTAAGAAATTTATTTAGGTCTGAAACCTGTTCAACTATAAAGTGACAACACTATCAGCCAATCAGAAACGAGGAAATGAATCAATGACATCACGGAGAACCAATGAAAACACAGCTTTCATCATGTATCATGAGCCGAAACGTGATGTAAGAAGCAATCTGATTGGTTGTGACATTATTCACGTTTTTCTCCTTACACATCAATCGTTACGACATCTAGTATCGCAATTTTGATAATGACATTATACCGTTGACTCGTTAGTTTCTTACGACATTCAAATTACCACATCTAAAATGTGATTCATTTTTCTTAAACTTGATTGAAAAAATGTAACACTCATCGATATGTTACGAAACTGTCTTTGACATAAATGTAAAGTTGAGCTTTAAAAGTCCGTCAGCTGAGAAAAAATGCTGATGTAGTAAAAGCACATGCTGCAATTTCACAATAACAAGCTTCTATGCGTAACAACGAGCAGAAATGTGTAGTAATGTAACATAATCTGTTCATGTTCTTTTTTCATACGCAAAAATTGCTTGCACTGAATGGAGTACGGTGGCTCAGCGTTTTTTTTTTCTGATGTGTGAGGTCTCTGCTTCAATCCGCAAGCAAGTAAGTTTATGATGTTTTCTCATTTCTCATCATCGTTTCAAGGGAACGTTAACATTTCCTGAAACTAACACCTAGAATCAAACTCGGGACCATTGCATAGTAATCAACACACGTGTACAATGGCTCAGCGATTGTCTCTACTGTATGAGGTCACTGCTTCAATCCTCAGTCAAGTAAGTTCATGTTTCGTCCTATCATTTCTCACCGTTTTCGCGGGGACGTTAAATTCAACATTTCCAAGAATCAAACTCGGGACGATTGCAAGGTTCACTCCTAAAGCGGAACAAAAATGCCCCCTAAAAGGGAACGATGTGGACCACTGTATCCATGTTCACCCCTAAAGCGGAACAAAATGGCTCCTAAAAGGGAACGAGGTGGACCACCCAAATTTATAGTAATATATATTAGGGTCCAGTACTATGATACCAAATGTTTAAATTTGGCAATTTCTAAAAAACTTAAGGGGTGGGCCAAGGTATCATTCCCAAAATAAAAAAAATTTCAAGGGGTGCACAAATGTATTTATGTCTTATAATAGGGGATGGACCCCTATACATGACCATATAACCATATAAGATAATAGGACCTCATCCATTGGAATAAATTAGGTCAAAAAACCAAACACGTGATACAACGTATTGCTTACCTTTATATTTTGGCAATTTTATACCCCTAAAAGGGAACGAGGTAGACCACCCAAATTTATAGTGATCTATATTAGGATTTTATACTATTATACCAAATGTTTAAATTGGGCGATTTCCAAAAATTTAAGGGGTGGGCCAATGTACTCCTGCCGGGGTGCACAAATATACCCATGTCTTATGAAAGGTAATTGACCCTGTATATGCACATATATCCATATAGGGTAATAACACCTCATCAAAGGGGATAAATTAGGTCAAAAAACCCCGAAATTTGAATTTTTGGCAATTTTTTACCCATGAAAGGGAACGACATAGACACCCAATACTAGTAGAGGTACATAATGTGGTCCTAGGCTACCATACCAAATTTTTAGATTTGGCAATTTCCAAAATGTAAGGGGGGTGGTCCTATGTACCCCTGCACCCCTTCGGTAGGTCTACCCATAAAGCCTAACACCACGTGACCCAGGGTGCGAAATCATTTGAAAATGGTGGGGGGGGGAAGAAGTTCAGCGATCCACACTAATGCTTCGTGGAGCCTCCAAAAAGTTGAAATTTTAATGTATTATTATTATTATTATTATTATTATTATTATTATTATTATTATTATTATTATTATTACTACTACTACTACTACTACTACTACTACTACTAATAATAATAATAATAATAATAATAATAATAATAATAATAATAATAATAATAAAAAATATTCAAACTAGTCGACATTATTATTTAAAAATGCTTTAATGTTATTTATTCATTTAACCAAAATTGATAACATATCTACTGCGTTTAATATACACTTCGGTGCGTATGGTCCAGGGTTAGAGTCCCGTGGGACCACAGTACCCTTGTGTTTACCATCATATTGAAGACTGCATTCACGAAAATGCGGTAGAGATCTATAAGCCAGAAATAATAGTCCCTGAGAACCGATGTCCTAACCAAGCATTAGAACTACTAACTTGAAGCGCTTTACCTGGCCAGCCATAGAACCCCATGAGCAGTAGAGTCAGAGCATAGTTTTTATTATTTATGAAATTCCCGTTTCTTCGCTAAGTATTTAGTGTTTCAGTTTGGTCGCTCAGATATCCGGTCACTTATGTAAGTCTAAATAATACTATGTATTTATATTGTATTATTAGCAAGAATATATTATTATAAATAACAGATATGATTTTAATACAAATACTTGATAGACAACAAAAAACCGTGCTGCCTCAGTGGTTGAGCGGTCACCTCAGGTGCGTGGAATCCCTGGCTGGATCCTAGCTCGCGCCAAATTCTGCTTGTGGTATACAAACAATTGTGTGTGGGTTTTCTCAGGGTCCTCCCGCCTCCTTCCGCTATCTTAATCCACCATTATTATCTATCTCATCATGACCGTCTTCCTTAGTTTTACTGAATATTCGTAGGACGTTAAACCTTAGAAAATGAAAGCACAAATACAACAATACGATTGATTTGCTTATTTAAATTTAGTGTCCCTTTTCAGCAGCGAAGCTATGAGATGTGGACTTACAGTTCAAGGTGGAATCGTTCAAATTTTTGTAAGGCGCTTCCACCGGGAATCGAACCCGGGACCCCGTGCACCGAAGATGGTGCGCGAATGCTAGCCAGTAGACCAGCGGAGAGAGCCACAATAATACGAGTAATGAATGATTGTGTTACTGTATTTATAGACCTAAAATATAGTTTGCAATAACGTATCTTACCTTAGAGAAAAAATGTAAGATTAAACTTCACTTTCTTTCCGTGTGTAACGAGAGTTGAACATGTGACGGCCAAAAGAAGCCCACGTATGAACAGCAGTAACAGCATCCCATAATTTTAAAGGAGATCCACTGAGTTTAATTGTTAATAAAGATTGAAAGGTACTCGCCAACATACGGGTTCTTTCGAAACTTTTAATATGAACAACACTGAATCCACGTTCACAGGCAGCAGTTGATAATGGCACAGTACCAACTTTCCGCGTTAAGTCTTTAAGAACTTGAAAATCATTTTCCGACTTAGAACTTGACTTGTACTCTCTCCATTCTGACACTGTAGAACCCCCGTTTGGTCTAGTGGCTAGCACGCTTGACTTCGGTTAACGTGGTCCTGGTTCGATTCCCGGTGGTATACAGTTGAACGACCAAAGTGGTCGGATTCCATTATAATCAGTAGGTCCACGTCTCCTTTAGCCTAGCAGGCATAATCGTGGGACGTTAAACTAAATCAAACCAAGCCATTCTAACACTGCAGTATCAGGATTTAATCCAAACAATTGAGCTTCTTTATATAAGTCTATGTTACCGTATAAACCACTCATGTTATTACGATCTTTATTTTCAAACACTCAAAAGCACTTTAGGACATCATTAGAAGGAAACCTTTTTTCCACGTCTTCTACTAAACCCTGGATTACCTGCCCCCTTATTTGATCAAACTCACTATCATCACTCCCTGTATCAGACGCTTGTCTGCAGTGCACTAATACAAAGACTTTGGTAGACATCATCTTTCATACGCATTTCTCTCAGAGCTTGGATTAAAGATTCAATTCTTGCTCTATTTCATTGTACGAAACTGGTTCCTTTTGCATCGTTTTACTAATATTAGACAGAATGGACGCAATATTCAGAAGAAAACCGAGCAATAGAATGTTCTTTTTCTCCAACAGATTTTTTTTTTTTTGGTAAATACCACTCAGTTTAAAACTATCTCTGTTGAAATGGTCAGCATTTTCATACCCCAAAAGTAGGAATTGCATTATACAAGAAAAATATGTAAAGACTGCAAATAATACATGCTCCACATTTGAAATCCAACGTATGTGAAACAATCTTCTGATTTTTAGCATTCCTGCGGCATCTGTGACTGTCGCGATACTTTTAAGTTTTGCAGCTGTATGAAGTTCGCCTAAGAAATATTCAAAGTTGTGAATAGCATTCACAACATAAAATACTCTTTCAGATACAAGATCCATTAGGGACTGGTCGACATTTCTTCTAATTTGGGCAGCAACACCTTGTTTCTCCCAGTAAACACTACATCCCCGTCAGAACCAAATCTAACAAGCTTTTCTTTAAGATTAAAAATATATCATATTCGGAAAACGCGTGAATAATTTTCTCTTCAAGGAATTTTGCATCGGAATTTTCTACAGGCACTAATTTATAAAAACAACAACAATGGTTATTTTCTTCGTCCACATATGTTACATATAAAAGCAAGTGCTTATCCGCAAACCTGTTTGTAGGTTCGTCAACTGTTTAAGAAATTTTGCCAATTTTGCACGCAACTGGTACGCTAGAGAATAAAGGTCTCCATCTCGTCACAACGAAACAGCCGACAAAGTTAAACACCTGATATCTTTACAACTAAACTACGTTTTTGAAAAACAGGCATGCATTCAAATTTATTGTTTGTTTAAAAATTTTCATTACAGACCTACTTATATTTTCATATTAAGGTGTCCCCCCTTACATATTTTGGTGGGGGGGAAACGCAAGTATAAAATTTTTGGTGAGGGGGAAATCCCTCCCGTCCCCCCCGGGATTTCGCACCCTGACGTGACCCCATGACGTAATGCTAAGGTGTGCGCATGGGTGTATCAAAGGGAACAAAAATAAGGTAAGCTATATATACATCCTATAAGGTAAAAAGGAAATAACATTCTTCAAATTTATAACCATAAAAAGAAACAAATAAACTCATACGTGAAACTGCCCCATAAAGGCGGATCGTAAACTATGTAAACTAAAAGGGCCGGGGCGCAAAATTTCAGCGGCGTCACACTCCAGGGGCGCAAAAGTTAAAATCAAGTAACACAAAATAAGCTATACATACACCTGTACTCCATCATAAGGTAACAATCTCCAAATTTTATACCGTAAAGGGAACAAAATCAACAACCTACCCCATAAAGGCGAACGGGGGTGTGGCCTAGGGGCGCTAAATTGAAAATATATACCGCAAAGTAAACTATACATACACCTATATCCCATTAAAAAGTAACGATCTCCAAAAATTTTATGCCGTAAAAGAAAACAAAATCAACCCCCCTCGGTAAAACTACCCCATAAAGACGTGGCCTAACACCACGTAACCCATAAAGGCGTGGCCTAACATCACGTAACCCAAAAAGGCATGGCCTAACATCACGTAACCCTATGACGTCATAACATGTAACCCCAAAATGGGCGCCGGGCGCCCGGGGCGCAAAATTTTGGCGGCGGCGGCGGGCTCCATGCTCCAGGGCCTAACATCACGTAACCCAAAAAAGGCATGGCCTAACATCACGTGACCCTATGACGTCATAACATGTAACCCCAAAAATGGGCGCCGGGCGCCCGGGGCGCAAAATTTTGGCGGCGGCGGCGGGCGCCACGCTCTAGGGGGCGGTAAAAATGGCCTCAAGTCCCGCGATTACTACTCTAAGTCAGTCTGCTGAATCATATGTGGCGGAAAATCGTACACTCTTAGTGGATAATTCACCATATTTGGAGCGTACTGCTATATGCCAGTATGTAGCAGACATCCTGTTTAACTAGGAGCAGTGCGTATTTGGCCAGAAATAGAGCTAAAAAATGGATCAGTAAAAAGGGAAAGGGTGTTTTATGGGAAACTCTAGTGACGTGTGTCACTAGAATAGTTAAACGTGTCATTAAAGGAACACCTATTCGATAGGAAGACGAATCACTACTGTTACAGATTCAAAAAGTGGATTTCATAGCAGCCGCAATGAGGTACCACAACTTGTACCAGATCATCGAGCTGAAATTGTTCATGGAAGAAACATCATTGAAGGCACAGTCTGTGCAGGTATGTCAGTATGTGTTTTAGTTATTGAAGTAGCTTCATTGTTACTGCGAGCTTTTATTATTCACCATGGCCAAACGTCATATCTTTCGTGGCTTACCACGGTAGAATTGCTACGTGCCATGAGCTTAGACTTACATCATCTTTTTTAGTTTATATCTATCCTTTTAGTTGCAAGTAATACAGGCCCAAGTCTTCGGAAAACCTGTGTCTCCAAATTTTTAACGCAAGACGTTTTTTCAGCTGCTTCAGGTGTACCATGGTTGATGTCAAAAAAAGATGCTCCTAGGTATAACTGTCAGATATCTCACAAGGAGAACAGAATTAATAATTCTACTCAACCATACGTGCCATTCATTTCATATTCACACATATTTAGATTATAAACAACAATGTATGATTGTGTCGCCGAAAGCGGTGATGACTTCCAGCCATCAGTCATAAAAGATTCATCTATGTTCTTTCCCTTTTGATGTGATAATTTCCAAGGATTTGCATATCACTTCCACTTAAAAGGGTAAATATAAACTGCATGAGAGATTAGGTAAATCTGATCTCTTGGAACGTAGCACTCCCGCCGTGGGCGGCCACGAAGGAACTCACACCTGTTGGTGCTAATTAAGAATAGCTCTCAGTACCAGTAAATCTGTTTCAATTACAAAACACTTAGTCATACTTGCACAGTCTGTGCCTTCAATGAATTTATCTTTAGGTATGTTTCTTCCATGAACAATTTCAGCTCGATGATCTGGTACAAGCTGTGGTACCTCATTGCGGCTGCTATGAAATCCACTTTTTGAATCTGTAACAGTAGTGATTCGTCTTCCTATCGAATAGGTGTTCCTTTAATGACACGTTCAGCTACTATAGTGACACATGTCACTAGAGTTTCCCATAAAACACCCTTTCCCTTTTTTCGTGATCCCAATTTTAGCTCTATTTCTGGCCAAATACGCACTGCTCCTAGTTAAACAGGATGTCTGCTACATACTGGCATATAGCAGTACGCTCCAAATATGGTGAATTATCCACTAAGAGTGTACGATTTTCCGCCACATATGATTCAGCAGACTGGCTTAGCAATCATGGTAATTTTATGAAACTTTGGTAGTCCCAGGGATAGACCGTGTTTGTTTGTGTAGTATTCTGTAGGAATTTGGATGCAATTTGATGTTAAGCGGTCCAGTTTTGCAGTGTCAGTCTCTTGCCGCAGTACTTTGACCTGAAAGTTCTTATAGAAGTTTTTAAAATGAAATTTGTCGTCGTTTCAGTTTCGTTTTATGCGTAGTGTATTACACAGAATTTCGATTTTTCACAACAGTAGTCCTTTTTCTTGTTGCAATTGTCGTCTATTTGATCGGCTTGTTTTTGTTTGTCTTTCTTTTCAGAATAACTGAGAACACGTGGATTTCAGGGCGAATGTGCTACTATTATCAACTTACAGATAGACAAGAACACTAAGAATATAACAAATTATTTAATATTACGGCAATTAAAAAACTGCATATTACATACTATATTAAGTGCGATTATCTATGTGCACATGTAATAGGAATACATGCCCTACGCAATAACTTCGAGAATTGTTTGATAACTTCACGTACCAGCAGACATGTTTGGAAGTGTCTTCATTGTAGAATAGCAGAACAACAAGTATTTTCAAAGGAACATAATGTAACCGCACAATAGTAAAATTATTGCTTTGAAATAATTTATATTATACCATGGACGAACAAACCATTAATCCTTCCTGGGGATTTTTCGGTACTAGGAATCTGTCATAATTAGACTTCTGATCGATATGCACTAAAAACCGGCAAAATATGCATGCAAATATGCGCTAAAAATCACGAAAATATGCACTAAAAACATGCAAATATGCACTATAAAAGATAAATATGCACCAATCAAAAGGTAAAGTTAAAGGAGAAATTTTATTATCTTTAGAGAAAAAGGTTATATTACTTGAACTACATACACTTGATGTACAACTATGATGAATTTCTGCTGCAATAGACAACTATGTAATTTTCGGTATTTTCTGGCAAAAGTAAGTCAAAATATCACTGTACATCGAAAATGTTCCTTCCGTGTCACGGGTAGTTAACGGACAGTATTTCAAAGAAGCAGTGTTACTTGCCGATAAATCTGTAATTCTTGCGTCGTTGTTCTCATCAACACTTTCTTTGGATTAGACAAGAATTTTACGTCAGGATTGTTCGGGTCTATTAACTGTGCTTTTCGAAAAAAAATGTTTGTCCAGTTGATCTTGGCGGAGCCTGTTTCGTTATTGAATCAAACGGCTCAAATGCACTACAAAGTCCTAATCATCGCTCTTCTTATCTCGTTATGATTTTTGAAATTGAACTGAAATGAGTATTGATAAACGCAAGGTCGCTTTTAATGTTTTCAGCTCCGCAAGTATCCACGACTTCTTGAATACATTTGGTTTCTTCGGGTTCAAACAGCTCAGTATGTGAAATTAAAATACATCTACTCCATATCTATCTCTCTATCTATCTATCTATCTATCTATATCTATATCTATATCTATCTCTATCTCTATATCTATATCTATATCTATATCTATATCTATCTATATATCTATATATATATATATATATATAAAAGATTGGAATGCGCCAAGTATCCGAGAATAAAGAATAAATATACTCAGAGAAGTAAATAAACATTTCTGGCATAAGCATATAGTAAAACCTGCCTAGCGAAATTGAACAGGATCGTAAAAATTTCTCTTAAAGGTTTTAAAGTTAACGGAGATAGATTTATGCACACACACACAAATAATAATAATAATAATAATAATAATAATAATAATAATAATAATAATAATAATAATAATAATAATAATAATAATAATAATAATAATAATAATAATAATAATAAATAATGGACATAGTGACATAAAATAAACTGTTATACATGTCGTATTAAATTACAGTATTTAGTTATGCTGCAAATTAATACGTATAAAACTTACAGTGAACAAAAAAAAGCCTACATATGTTTTCCAATGCCAAGACAAAAAGCAGATGCTATGCTCTTTTCAGCTCTCCTCCCTCTACTTTTTGCTCCCTTTGATCTATTGTGTATATTATGCTCCTTGTTCCATGTCTCTAGACCAGCTAGAGAAATAGTTATTGCAAAAAGTTGCACGGTATCTAGGGCCTTATATGGCGGTGGACTAAAGGTTAAATGTGTAGAGTAAAAAGTAAACGAAGACCTTTACAGACAACGTAGTTCATATATTTAATCTCTCATAAAATGTCTAAAACTTTTGTAAACGTTGCATTCCGGAACTTGAAAATTTCCGTTAAAAAGTATATTTTAACATCCGTTGTTCGCAATACATGTTCCGACTAATCAAGAAAATTTAACACTTCTTTTTTACCTAAGGGCGTTGGCACTCTACTCAGAATTACTAAAGAACGCAATTTATCGAAATGATCTGAGTATATAACATTATAGCAATATATTTAATAGTAGTAATGATAAATTTTATGCTGATATAGTCAATATGCGCTTATATAATTAATTAAAATTTGTTCCAATATAGTGCAATAATTAATAAAAATTTCGTTCCGAAACTTGAATATGTTATTCCCTGATTATTATTGATTAGAATGAAAGGGTATTAAATTTTTCTTGAAGCTTGATTTGTTTTTAATTATCTTAAGAACTAGATATTGGAATGAAAAAATGCAACTAAACTGCACACCACAGCGCAAGTCCGTTTTTTTTGACTACTTATATTTGTCGAAAGAGGCCAGCGATCTTCAACATTTATATATCGTTCTAAGCACTGAAATGTCTTCTTCTTCTGGATATTATACTTCATCATGTATTATCAACGTACTTTATGTATTTCGAGAATAAATGCGCAAAGTGTTAACATTTTAAAAGGAACATCTGTACGCTAGCGCTACTCGCATTTTCGACGGGATGTTCTACAACTACAAGGTCCTACTATCACCTATTTCGCAGTGTAGCTAACGAGTTGAAGTTGTTACCAATCAGGCGTGAGCTGATATACTGCAAATACATAATGGCTCGTAAACGACCTTTATCAAAAAGCAGAAAACGAAATAAGCGCTCAAAATCTGCTCGAGCCGCCGCTAAACGTTGCAAAACTGAAATTGTTGTTTCATGTTGATGATTCTTCTCCATGTTATCAAGAACAAGGAACCGGTGAAGATTCAAGACAGCATGATGAAAGGTAAGATATTATATATCGTTTCACTTATTCGTTTCACTTATTATTTAATGCATATTTACATTATTTTTGTCTCTCTTGTTTTTAAATTATGTTTTGTTTTCGTTGTTTAGCATCTGTTCTCAGTACCTACCAGTTTCTATATACAATCTGTAATATTTGATTCACTATTTAGACTGGGACGGAATATTGTACTACATTTAATACTCTCTCACTGCAAACCAAACAAAGGTACCAGTGACAAGGAGCGATGTACAGGGTTTGTCCGGGAAGTAATAGGACTGATTTTATTCCGCCATGACTGTACTTCGGAGCTTGCGCGCACCGACTGGATCCGGTAGAGGGCGTTCCTAGCTAACGAACGAGCGGCTGGTCAGTTGTCTCCGAGCACACGGAGAGTCAGAACAGGCTTTTTCGCGCGACGTGTTTCTGTGAGTGGTGCAAGCCGAAAATGCAGCGTCCGTTAGAGCAGAGGTACGCGATTAAATTCTGTGTTAAACTCGGTAAATCTGCGACAGAGACGTTTGATATGATCAAGCAGGCTTACCCAGATGATGCTTTAGCAAGAAGTGGTGTGTTTCGGTGGCACAAGGCCTTTTCGGAGGGCCGGGAAAAGGTCGCCGATGAAGACCGTGCTGGAAGACCTTCGACTTCGAAAAAACACCGACAATGTGACT